>NC_056684.1:73373229-73998229 GCF_018350215.1 Panthera leo | reverse complement strand
CACGGGGCAGCGGATGGAATCAGAGAGATGCTGTTGCTTGCTGCTCACAGCCTCTGGAGTGGCTGCCTCAGATCTGCACTCTGGCCTACACCCACAGGAGGCCCAAATCTACTCAATCAAAAATATCTCCAAACTAGGAGTTCTCCAATGTACGATAGCCTCCAAAAGGCAGACAAATGGCAAGACTTGAATTTAGACTAGGAAGTTTGTGGTTGAAACTTGGGTGCCTCTAGCAATGCCTTTGGGGCCCAGAGGATGGTTCTCAGGCTGTAAAATGAGAGGGGTAGCTTCCATCTACAAAATACTCTCCTAAAGCAGGGGAGATGGTCCTATTTGTTCCTTTTGCTGCCCTAACATGCTGGATTTCCTCCATGCAGCATGTAGCCTGGGGATTCTGGTGGTCTCTCCTATGCAAAAGGTCAGGTAAGGGAGATGAAAATGTTATCCTAGTGTGGACACAGCTGAAGTTCCTTCCCTTGCCTGAAGGGGTCAGCAAAGGCCCAGGAAGGGTAGAGACATCTTGACTCCCAGGAGAGACCATTCCTAATAGGCCATCAGGTCCAGGAGACAGTCCCTACTGAGCTACTGTGTTATTAGTTTTTCTGCTTGCACATAGACAGATCCTCCCACAGTGTT
Source organism: Panthera leo (assembly GCF_018350215.1). Lineage (NCBI taxonomy): Eukaryota > Metazoa > Chordata > Mammalia > Carnivora > Felidae > Panthera > Panthera leo. The sequence continues at coordinate 73,997,593 of NC_056684.1, read as the reverse complement.
CCCCTAACTGCCTGGAGATATTGGGGCAGGCCTTGGATGTTGGAGAATGGGAGTCTGTGTGGGATACGGGAAAGGCGGTGGGCCCAAGGCCCCCAACTGAGGAGAGCCATGTCAGTGTAGAATCCCCCAGCTCTGCCCTCTTGGATACTTCCCCTGGGATGTCCATGTCCTAGCCAGAGCCTGTAATCAAGCCGTCAAAGCTAATAGGATGATTTCCGCATAAAATGAAATTGTGGATGAAGAATGGGGATGCAGGAAACAGATTAATGGTTCTAATGCTTTTTCCTCAACTTTCACTACTCAATAAAGTACAGTCATCTGACTCCTTGTTTGTGTGCTAGGAAAATGATGACTTCTCTGAGAGGCTCTTAGCAATGATTGTTTTGTTCCTTGTTGTCTGTGTCTGTTTGAGTGGGGACAGGCAGAAGAGACCTTGACAGAGATGGGCAGCTCATCACAGTCTGACCCTTTGATGAGCATCTGGCTTCTTTTCCAGTCTCACTGGTTGCCATATTTTCAATTGTCAATAATGTTTCTGTTTTTTAATTACAAAAGTATGACAAGAATACACACTCGTATTATTAAAAAAAAAAAAAAAAACAGAGGAAAGAACAAAAACCTATTTTACTTGACTCCTCCAGTCTACCCCTTCCTAAGAAGGGAGAATCTATTATTGTTGGTTTGGGAAATATCCTTCTCTGTATATGTGGTGGTTTGAAAATATGTCCACAATATTTGATCCTACTTCCTTCAAATGGTGGAGCCTAATTCCCCTCACCTTAAGTGGAGGATGTACTTAGTGACTTGCTTTTAAAGCATGAAATGTGGTGGAAATGATAGTTTGTGATGTCTGAGAATCGGACTTGAGTGTTATTAGGTCTTTCTCTTTGTCACTCTCTTGGACCACCTGCTCTGGGGCAAGCCAGCTGTTCTGTTGTGAGGACACTCCAGTGGACCTAACGAGAGGCCCACGTGGTGGGGAACTGAGGCTTCCTGCCAACAGCCATATGATTGAGCCATTAAGAAATGACTCTAATAGATTCTACCACCTCTGAGGGTACAGGCTCTCTGATGTCAGGCACTGTGCTCCTCAGGGTTTCCCTCTCTTGGAAATAAGAGCACATATTCCCCAGGTGTGCTTTTCTATTGATAAAGAGTCCCTAAGGGTTTATATAATAGGCATGTCTACTTCCAGAGCTCCGGTTATGTGGTGGTTTCTGATACTTGCTGCTAGTACCATCCTCCAGGAGGAGAGGATTTATTACTTCAGTTGCTGGGAGTGCTACTGGCAGAAAACCCTTGACAGTCAAACCCTTCTGGATTTCTTTAGCTGAAGGAGACACCATGCCCAAGGTCTTGACCCCTTCTCACAGCCCACATCTGATGATTGATGAATGAGTGGTATGGAGCCCAGCCCTCTCTCCCCAGCTCAGGAGAGCTCTGCAGGGTATACCATCTTCAGATTCCCCTGCAGGATTGCCTGAGGCATTCTGCTGAGACTGCATTGCAGCTAGACTCCATCCTCTGCCCACTCTGCCTCCCCACTCATCCCTTTAACAGGTATTGGTACTGGAAGGACTCGCTAATAAACCTCCTGCATGTTAGTCTCAATCTTAGAGTCTGCTTCCTAGGAAACCCAAGCAGGGATGGAATATTCTAAGAAAGCAGATGAGGATGAGGTGAGGTTTTAGAGTTGGATGACTGGCTCCCAGCTGATGTCACGTGTGGTAGACAGAGCACTGATAGAAGGTGGCAGGGCAGTCGTCCTCTGGTTATGAACTGTGATCGTGTGCTGGTGGAAGGGAATGCATCAGCTGTTGCAAGCCATTTGACACACATAGGGAAAATAGCAACTATATTGATGCTCTGGAGAAGGATACAAAAGCTGAGGGTAATCAGTCAGTTGTTATTAAAAGCTAAGTGTCAGACCTGGAGGACCTCTTTGGAGGCATGTAAAGAGGCTCTTATCTCCTGCAGTGAGAGGGCAGAGAAAGCTGAGAATCAGGCTTGGAGCTTAACCACAAGAGTAGAGGAGCTCCAAAGAAGGTTTGACTCCCAACTGAGGAAAGTCTGCTATGCCAAGGACAGACCTTTGATGGGAAAGAATGGGACTCTGTACATGAGATAGGCTGTCAGAGGTGATAGACCAGAATTATGAATCCTCATTTTTCCCTGGGAACCAATGGGTAGAAGCAGGAGTGGCCCTTTTTGCCGTCACTCTTGGTGACCAACTTGGGGACAATCTCTTTCCCACTCCTACATCTCTGGCTTCTGTGAATTTAAACCATTCCCAAGGAGGAAATTCTTCGATTTGGGAAAAGGCAAACATTCTATTAAACTGTAAGTTATGGCTGCCATCTGGAAAACTTTGGGCTACTTGTGACAAGGAACAGCAGGCAAATAGAGGATTCACCATCCTGACAGGACTAACTGATCCTGATCATTAGGCAAGACAGAGCTACTGTTACACAGTGGGAGTGGGAAGGATCACATTGAGAGGCAATGGGAAATCTCTTCAAATACAAACCTTACTCTATTTGTTACAGAAATTTACCTTATATATACATTCTTTTATATATGTTAGAATTATTTATATTGCAAGACTCAGAACAAAACAGAATAACTAATACTTATTAATAGGGAGTTAGTTAAGTAGATTATATCTACTCTTATTATGGATCATACGCATCTATTAACAGAATGAAGTAGATCTCTGTGTGTTCATCTCCCAAGACATATTTACTAAGTGCAAAAAGTAATGTGCAGAGTAGTCTACATAAATCTTTTGATACAAAGAAAAAAATATAAATATGCATGCTGATATAGGCACACATAATATTTTTCCGAGTGATACATAAACATTTTTTAAAAGTAGTGGTTGCCTTTAGGGAGTGAAATTGGCAGGTTAAAAAAAATTTTTTTTATATCTTTCTGTAATATTTGACTTATCTAACCATATCCATGTATTTTATTGCTTTCACTTATACATAATAGCAAATGTCTGAGAAGTGGTAGGCCATTAAAATTTTATTCTTTCCAATTTTTGTCTTACAAATTATTGCATGCTACTTAACATCCAGAAATCAGGAAAAGAAGTGGAGAGTAGGTTAATATTTTCTCCCCGCTTTTGGGCTTCAAATCATTTGTGAACTACATTGTAGGACTTCAGAAAAAGCAGCCTAGTGAAGAATCCATTTACGTGTCATTGCCCGGAAACTCCTTAATCCCTTAGCTCACCACCTCCGCATTCCCAGTAAGAGGAGCCACTTCTTACTGGGTTATGTATAGTTATGTGTGTGTGTGTGTCCTGGATTATACCAGGCCAAAGGAGTAGCATATAACAATGGTTATATGCTTCCCATATAGTCTTCCCATATTACCACTCAGAGCAGCCCTGAGCCTCAGGAATAAGCCTGATTTCGGGCTGTCAGAATCACCGTGACTTCCTCCTTGTTTTCTTTCTTTCTTTTTTTTTTTTTTTTTTAATTTTTTTATTCTTTACTTATTTTTCAGACAGAGAGACAGAGTGTGAGTGGGGGAGGAACAGAGAGAGAGAGGGAGACACAGAATCCAAAGCAGGATCCAAGCTCTGAGCAGTCAGCACAGAGCCCGGCGTGGGGCTGGAACCTGTGAACTGCGAGATCATGACCTGAGCCGAAGTTGAACGCTTAACCGCTTAACTGACTGAGCTCCCCAGTGGCTCCTCCTCCTTGTTTTCCACTCTGGATTCTCTCTCATGGTCTCAATAGTGGTCCTGCCAGCTGGTCTCAGTCAGGGATACTCCAGCTGCTTAGGCATGCTGTAGTGACTTCGGCTGTCAGAGGGACTCTGGTTCTCTCCTCTTAGGAGCTCTGTTTCCATGTAAATGTAGGAGAGCAAAGAGAGTTATGTTTGGGTTTGTTTGGATTCTGGGTAGCGTTCAGGAACCATATGTCATATTCCATTTGGTACATCTGGGGAGGGCTGATGCAACTCCATTTGTCTATAGAGTCTGAACCCAAGCCCCCATTCAGTTTAATACCCTTTTACTGCTATGCAAATAACTCACAAAGGGATGGATCGCTCCACTGTCAAATCTTGTTACGTTCCTGGTAACCAGGATTGGTTCCTCACAAAATTACCAGGTTTGGGCAGTGCCTTTGGGTTCTGTCTCTCTTACTCTCCCTGGAAAAGTCATGTCTTCCCAGAAAGTGCCAATTTTTCAGGAGCACAGGGTATTAATGATGCTACATCTCCAGCATTTTGGTTCAGACACAGAAAACACAAGAGGACTGTGTAAGGGGCTGAGGAAAGGAAGAGCATTTTCTTCCTTCTAACCCAGAACTTCATGACTCTGCAGTTGACCATGGTACCCCTGGTCCTATTGTGGGTCTGGGCTATTCTCTCTGCCTTGGGATTAGTATGGCCAGTGACTCCTCTTCAGATTTGATTTGAAGGTACTAAGGGTGTGCCTCTAACTCATGCTCTCTCAGTTGTCCATATTAACTTAACAGGATTGGCAACTCTATGATGGTCAAATGATCCCACACTGCCTTAAGCTTAGAAAGTATATATGCTATTGGTAAACAGTGAAAAAAAACAGGCAGGTGTCCAGGGGCATCGGAGTGTACCTGAGAATCTGTTTATAGCTCCAATGCCTACAGGGCATGAAGTCACAGGATAGTTAGGATGGAGCTGGGAGGATCAGGGAAAGTTCTAAACAGGTGGGATAAGGAAATCTACTTAATTTATGCCTCGGATGACCTCTGGAAATAGCCTCCTAGCTACAGTGTTCTGGTGGATAGCTGTCCATTGTAGTAGTACGGCATTTGAGTCTCTGAATTTGCTTCTCCCCTAAAGCTGTTCTTTCTCCTGCAGTTGGTGGCAGGTGGTGCTGCCATATATCAGTGAGGGCAATTAAGGAGTCCATAGCCCTATAAACAGGAGGAGAAGCCATGACCATCCCGGTGACAATGACCATGGAGGCTCATGGCAATGGCCATGCAGAGGTGCCTGCCCTTTAAGACCTGCCTAGGGAATCTAATTCCTTCCTTTTTCTGGGCTTCAAGGAGTCTATTTATTCTTGAAGTCACTACCACTGGCGGGGGAAAGTGGCTGCCTGACCCTCCCTGCTCTACACTTGTCCATGGTAAAAGGGCAGGCCAGGCTGTGCTGGGTAATCAACAATCCCCAAATCTTAGTGACTTAACTCAATAAGAATTGATTGCCTGTGTCAGTGCAGGCTCTGTGGCACTCCCAGGCAGCTTTTCTTCAAATACCAACTCAAGGACTCTGGCTGCTTCCATCTTGCAACTTAATCATTTCAGAATCCTTCACTTCCAACCACACTAATAGGAGGGAGAAGATGAGCCAAGGTTTTTGTAGGAAATTTTAGAGGTCAGGCACAGGCAGAAATTATTACAGCTTCAACAGAATTGCCCCGAAGGCTGGAGCTCTATCCTTTGTACCTTTGCAGGAGAAGAAATGGGATTGGTGAGTGCAGATCCAGTGTTTGTCATGTTCACGCAGGGCTTTACCCGCCATGGTTACTGCAACTGCTTCCAGTTTTTCAGGTACTCATGCAGCTCTCTCTCTCTCTCCCCATCACAGTCTACCAGCTTTCTTGATGTTTTCAAACCTTAATGGTACTGGTTTACTAGTGGCACATAAACAATTGAGATCTGAGATCTCAACATGGCCACCACATAGTTGTTGTTCCATAATATTTAATTGAATTAATGGAGAAGGCTAAGGATGTTTGGATTTAGGTGTCTCCACATCAGATTTGAAGAAAAGCCAGTCTCAGGGGTCAGACTGAGCTAAAGGCAAGAAGAGACTTTCAGTTCTGCCTGTGCCCAGAGATGCCCCCAGAAATCCTTATCCTTTGGAATCTGGCTGTGGTACAGTGAGTCCACAGAACATGAAGAACTGTGGTCAACTATAGAAGCATGGAGTTCTGGCTTAAAGGTGGCAACTTTTTTCCTTGCCAGCCTTGCACATGGGCCTGGTGATGATTCCCTGTGTTTGAGCCAACCCAGGGTTAATTACAGCAGTCCTCAGCTGCCTGTTTGATTCTGTTTGTCTCTGTGTGTGTTGACCTGGCCTTGCTCCTCTGGATCAACCAAACAGATCCTTGCTGGTCATCGTCACTGCAGAGAGAGGGTGGGTATCTGAGGCCTGAGGTAGCCTGAGCCTGGCCAGGCTGGGGTCCCAGCATAAACCTGACCCCAATAGGTGCTGAGTTATAAACCATTTAGTGGCTGCCTGAATTATCAACACATCTGATATTCCTGCTCCTGCTTCCTGCTATTCCTGTGCTTCCTGCTTCTTTACCATTATTGTCAATAAGGAGCTTTACCAATAAATGTAAAACTCTGGGACTTGATGAGGTCCTGTTTACCCCTCCTTGGTGTGGCCTTTGCTTCTGTGTACTATTCACTCACCTCCTCCTGTCTTCTGCTAATGGTTGTAGTCTGGGGAAGGGTGTCTTTCATTATTCCTGGAATATTTGTTAGTGTGATGAACTGAGCAGTTTCTTGTCTTTTGTTGGTGGGGGGTGTCTCACTATTTATTTATTGACAAATATTCCACATCTGTGATCCTCTCCAGTCAGAATGAGAGCTGTTGGCCTTGGGTAGTTGGAGAATGAAGTCATCTGACGCATTCATCCTGTGAATGGCCCCACAGATAGCATAGGGTTTAATCTGCCTTTGGAACCTGCCCATCAGCTTGTCAACCTTGGCCTAATTCATCGGGATGGACACATGGCCCTTGGTGCCGATGATGTGGTTGCTGGCTGACCATTTCTGCTGAGTGTACAGGTCCACAAATTCACCAGTGTTGTTATGGGTGCTGAGGCCACATCTAGTGCCACCACAAATGGGGCACTTTCTTGATGATTCATTTTCTCAGCTCTGTGACCTGAGACCACATTGTACCAAAACCAGCTTCTGAGAAAAATAAGACAATAGGGCTAAATGCTTTAATCCTCTGTCACAAACATCCTCTTCTCTGCACTGAATCTCCAGCTGATTGAAGTGCTTCACATATTTCAAACCACTCCACTACCTTGGGATCTAGGGTTTTCTGCTGTTTAACTAGAATGAATGTTGCTGCGTGCAGTTGCAGTGGCCTGTTCCCATGACTCTTAGTCCTATGCAGCTGCTTGCTTCATCAAGAGGAGGTGAATTTATGTGTCTCATGGAAAATTTTCTCAGTTCTTCTGGATGCATCTTTCTTCCTGAGTTAGCACAACCTTTGAGCAAGTCAACCATGCTGAAGTTGGCCTTCTGGGCTCCCTGCAGAAAAAATCTGGGGAAAGGTCCTAGCTCTGCCTTTGTTTCATGTCCAAGGAAATAGCATGCACCTCCCACCCCTGATTTAGGACATGGTGTCTGCATTCTGGCCCTCTACCTCTACCTGACTCATTCTCCTCCACCTGACTTCCATTTGGATCTCTCTCATCTACATCTTCTCAGCATTCACATTAGTAGGAGGGCTAATGAAAGGAGTCAGGGAAACTAGTAGATCCATCATGTGAGAGGAGGTATGGAAAAAAACTTTTTAAAACTGTCACAGGAGATGTAAAATCTTCGATTAGCCACATTCAAGTAAAGAATATGAAACGCATGGGAATCGTTTTTAAAAATTGGGTTTAAAAATTATAAAAGATATATATATCCAGTTTTAAAAATGAAATAGCCCATGGGGCACCTGGGTGTCATAGTCAGTTAAGCATCAGATTCTTGATCTCAGCTCAGGTCCTGATCTCAGTGTCATGAGTTCAGGCCCTGTGTTGGGCTCCACGCTGGGAATGGACCCTACTTAAAAAAAAAAAAACGTTTTTTTAAATAAAAAATGAAATAATCCAGAAAAATATCAAATGAAAAGTAAAATCTCGGGGGACCTGGGTGTCTCAGTTGGTTAAGGGTCGGACTTTGGCTCAGGCCATGCTCTCATGAGTTTGAGCCCACATCAGGCTCTGTGCAGACAGCTCAGAACTTGGAGCCTGCTTTGGATTCTGTCTCCCTCTCTCTCTGCCCCTCCCCTGCTCATGCTCTGTCTCTTTCTCCTTCAAAAATAGACATTAAAAAAATTTTTTTTAAAAGAAAGAAAAATAAAATCTCTAGCCCCCTTATATTTTCAGTTCTTCCAGAGGGTAGAGATTAGGAAAAACAAGAAAGCTGGATCACTACTTCATTTTTTTTATAGCAAAATTAATTACGCATAAGTCAAGTTGGCATAAAAATGAAACTATAAAAGTACTAGAGGAAAACATAAGAAAAAACATATTTTGAAAAATATTCTTAATGTGTGACACTTTCCTAAGCATGACTCAATAACTGAAGCCATAAAAGGAAAGGTTGATACATTTGACCATATCATATTTCATATTTATCTATTTTTGCCTTCTACTTTTTCTATTATAATTTCAAATAGAAGTGATAATATCAGGTATCTGTCTTATTCTGACTTCAAATGGAAAGCTTTCAAATGGCTTCATTATCTGTGTGTTGTTTTTCTTTTTTTTTTTGTAGATACTATTTATGAGGTTAAGGAACTTTTATTCTTAGGTTGCTATTTGTCATGAATAAATGTTGAATTCTAGCAAATGATTTTTCTACATTAATTTTTATAATGTGATTTTTCTCCTTGAATCATATGGTGAATTATATTGGTTGGTTTTTTTAAAAAAAGATTTTATTTTTTTAGAGCAGTTCTAGGTTTACAATAAAGTTGAGAGGAAGAATCAGAGATTTCGTATATAGCTTCTGACCCCACACTTGCATGGCCTTTCCAATTATCAGCCTCACTTATCATAATGTTACTTTTTTTTTTCATCCAAGGATGAACCTACCTTGACACATTCTAAGCACCCAAAGTCCGTGGTTTACTTAGAGTTAACTCTTGGTGTTGTACATTTAATGGATTTGGACAAAAGTATGATATGTATCCATCATTATAATGTCATATAGAGTATTTTCATTGCCCTAAAAATTCTCTGTGCTCTGCCTGTTCATATCTCTCCCAACCCTTAAGCCCTGACAACTGCTGATCTTTTTATTATCTCCATAGTTTTGCCTTTTCCAGAATGTGCTATTTAAAAAAATTTTTTTTCTTACTGTTTATTTAATTTTGAGGGAGATAGAGAGACAGAGCATGAATGGGGGAGGGGCAGAGAGAGAGGGAGACAGAACCCAAAGTAGGCTCCAGGCTCTGAGCTATCAGCATGGAACCTGATGTGGGGCTCAAACTCACAAACTGTGAGATCATGACCTGAGCCGAAGTCCAACACTTAACCAACTGAGCCACCCAGGCGCCCCCAGAATGTCCTATTATTGGAATTATACAGTATGTAGCCTTTTCAAATTGGCTTCTTTCCTTTAGTAATATTCCTCTAAGGATCCTTCCTGCCTTTTTATAAATTGATAGCTCATTTCTGTTTAACACTGGCTAATATTCCATTGTCTGGATATGCCACTGTTTATCCATTCACCTACAGAAGAACATCTTGGTTGCTTCCAAGTTTTGGCAATAATAAATAAATCTGCTTTAAACACCTATGGTCAAGTTTTTGTGTGGACATAAGTTTTCAGCTCCTCTGGGTAAATATCAAGGAGTACAGTTGCTGGATTATCGTAAGAGTATGTTTAGTTTTGCAAGCAACTGCCAAACTGTCTTCCAAAGTGGCTGTTCCATTTTGTGGTCTTCCAGCAATGAGAGTTCCTGCTATCCCATATCCTTCCAACACTTGCTATTGTCAGTGTTCCAGATTTTGGCCATTCTAAAAGGTGTATAGTGGTGTCTCATTGTTTTAATTTGCATTTCCCTGATGATACACGATGTGGAGCATATTTTCATTTGCTTATTTGCCTTCTGTATATCTTCTTTGGTGAGGGGTCTGTTAAGATCTTTGGTCCATTTTGGTTTTTTTTTCTTTTTTAGATTTTTCAACTTTATTTTTAATGTTTTTTAAAAATTTAATATAAATTTTAAAAAATTACACCCCAGTTAGTTAGCATATAGTGCAATAATGATTTCAGGGGTAGATTCCTTAATGCCCCTTACCCATTTAGCCCATCCCCCCTCCCACAACCCCTCCAGTAACCCTCTGTTCTCCATATTTAAGAGTCTCTTATGTTTTGTCCCCCTCCCTGTTTTTACATTACTTTTGCTTCCCTTCCCTTGTGTTCATCTGTTCTGTGTCTTAAAAGTCCTCATATGAGTGAAGTCATGTGATATTTGTCTTTCTCTGACTAATTTCACTTAGCATAATACCCTCTAGTTCCATCCACGTAGTTGCAAATGGCAAGATTTCATTCTTTTTGATTGCCGAGTAATACTCCATTGCAATATATATATATATATATATATATATATATATATATATATATATACCACATCTTTATCCATTCATCCATCAGTGGACATTTGGGCTCTTTCCATACTTTGGCTATTGTTGATAGTGCTGCTATAAATATGGGGGTGCATGTGTATCTTGGAAATAGCATACCTGTATCTCGTGGATAAATACCTAGTAGTACAATTGCTGGGTTGTAGGATAGTTCTATTTTTAATTTTTTGAGGAACCTCCATACTGTTTTCCAGAGTGGCTGCACCAGTTTGCATTCCCACCAGCAGTCCAAAAGAGATCCTTTCTCCGCATCCTCGCCAACATCTATTGTTGCCTGAGTTGTTAATGTTAGCCATTCTGACAGGTGTGAGGTGGTATCTCATTGTGGTTTTGATTTGTATTTCCCTGATGATGAGTGATGTTGAGCATTTTTTCATGTGTCGGTTGGTCATCTGGATGCCTTCTTTGGAGAAATGTCTATTCATGTCTTTTGCCCATTTCTTCACTGGATTATTTGTTTTTTGGGTTTTGAGTTTGATAAGTTCTTTATAGATTTTGGATAGTAACCCTTTGTCTGATATGTTGTTTGCAAATATCTTCTCCTATTCTGTCGGTTGCCTTTTAGTTTTGCTGATTGTTTCCTTTGCTGTGCAGAAGCTTTTTATTTTGATCAGGTCCCAATAGTTCATTTTTGCTTTTATTTCCCTTGCCTCTGGAGACGTGTTGAGTAAGAAGTTGCTGTGGCCAAGATCAAAGAGGTTTTTGCCTGCTTTCTCCTCGAGGATTTTGATGCTTCCTGTCTTACATTGAGGTCTTTCATCCATTTTGAGTTTATTTTTGTGTCTGGTGTGAGAAAGTGGTCCAGGTTCATTTTTCTGCATGTCGCTGTCCATTTTTCCCAGCACCACTTGCTAGAGAGACTGTCTTTATTCCACTGAATATTCTTTCCTACTTTGTCAAAGATTAGTTGCCCATATGTTTGTGGGTCCATTTCTGGGTTCTCTATTCTGTTCCCTTGATCTGAGTGTCTGTTTTTGTGCCAGTACCATACTGTCTTGATAATTATAGCTTTGTAATACAGCTTGAACTCTGGGGTTGTGATGCTTCTTGCTTTGGTTTTCTTTTTCAAGATTGCTTTTGCTATTTGGGGTCTTTTCTGGTTCCATACAAATTTTAGGATTGCTTGTTCTAGCTTTGTGAAGAATGCTGGTGTTAATTTGATAGGGATTGTATTGAATATATAGATTGCTTTGGATAGTATTGACATTTTAACAATATTTGTCCTTTTTATCCAGGAGCGTGGAATATTTTTCTAATTTTTTTGTGGGTCTTCTTCAATTTCTTTCATAAGCTTTCTATAGTTTTCAGTGTATAGATTTTTCACCTCTTTGGTTAGATTTATTCCTGGGTACTTTGTGGTTTTTGGTGCAATTGTAAATAGGATGGATTCCTTGATTTCTCTTTCCGTTGCTTCATTGTTGGTGTATAGGAATGCAACCAATTTTTTGTGCATTGATTTTATATCCTGCAACTTTGCTGAATTCATGAATCAGTTCAAACAGTTTTTTGGTGGAATATTTTGGGTTTTCCATATACAGTATCCTGTCATCTGCAAAGTGTGAAAGTTTGACCTCCTCCTGGCCGATTTGGATGCCTTTTATTTCTTTGTGTTGTCTGATTGTAGAGGTTAAGACTTCCAATACTATGTTGAATAACAGTGGTGACAGTGGACATCCCTGTCTTGTTCCTGACCTTAGGGGGAAAGCTCTCAGTTTTTTCCCATTGAGGATGATATTAGCATTGGGTCTTTCATATATGGCTTTTATGATCTTGGGGTATGATCCTTCTATCCCTACTTTCTTGAAGGTTTTTAGAGAAAGGATGTTGTATTTTGTCAAATGCTTTCTCTGCATCTATTGAGAGGATCATGTGGTTCTTGTCCTTTCTTTTATTGATGTGATGAATCACATTGATTGTTTTGCAGATATTGAACCAGTCCTGCATCCCAGGTATAAATCCCACTTGGTCATGGTGAATAATTTTTTTAATGTATTGTTGGTGCTGGTTGGCTAATATCTTATTGAGGATTTTTGCATCCATGTTCATCAGGGAAATTTCTCCTTTTTAGTGTGGTCTTTGTCTGGTTTTAAAATCAAGGTAATGCTGCCTTCATAGAAAGAGTTTGGAAGTTTTCCTTCCATTTCTATTTTTTGGAATAGCTTCAAGAGAATAGGTGTTAACTCTTCCTTAAATGTTTGGTAGAATTCCCCCGGAAAGCCATCTGGCCTTGGACTCTTGTTTCTTGGGAGATTTTTTTATTACTAATTCGATTTCCTTACTGGTTATGGGTCTATTCAAATTTTCTATTTCTTCCTGTTTCAGTTTTGGTAATGTATATGTTTCTAGGAATTTGTCCATTTCTTCCAGATTGCCCATTTTATTGGTGTATAATTTATCATAATATTCTCTTATTATTGTTTTTATTTCTGCTGTGTTGGTTGTCTCCTCTTTCATTCTTGATTTTACTTATTTGGGTCCTTTCCTTTTTCTTTTTGATCAGACTGGCTAGTGGTTTATCAATTTTGTTAATTCTTTCAAAGAACCAGCTTCTGGTTTCATTGATCTGTTCTACTGGTTTTTTGTTTTTTGTTTTTTTCATTTTGATAGCATTAATTTCTGCTGTAATCTTTATTATTTCTTGTCTTCTGCTGGTTTTGGGTTTTATTTGCTGTTTTTTTCCCAGCTCTTTAAGGTGTAAGTTTAGGTTGTGTACCTGAGACCTTTCTTCCTTCTTTAGGAAGGCCTGGATTGCTATATACTTTCCTCTTATGACTGCCTTTGCTGTGTCCCAGAGGTTTTGGGTTGTGGTGTTATCATTTTCATTGGTTTCCATGTACTTTTTAATTTCCTCTTTAACTTCTTGGTTAGCCCATTCATTCTCTAGTAGGATGATGTTCTTTAGTCTCCAAGTATTTGTTACTTTTCCAAATTTTTTCTTGTGGTTGATTTTGAGCTTCTTAGCATTGTGGTCTGAAAATATGCATGGTATCATCTCCATCTTGTTGTACTTGTTGAGGCCTGATTTGTGTCCCAGTATGTTGTCTATTCTGGAGAATATTCCATTGCACTGGAGAAGAATGTATATTCTGCTGCTTTAGGATGAAATGTTCTGAATATATCTGTTAAATATCTGGTCCAGTGTGTCATTCAAAGGCATTGTTTCCTTGTTGATTTTCTGACTAAATGATCTGTGCATTGCTATAAGTGGAGTGTTGAAGTCCCCTACTATTACGGTATTATTATCAATGAGTTTCTTTATGTTTGTGATTAATTGACTTATATATTTGGGTGCTGCCACATTTGGTGCATAAATGTTTACAATTGTTAGGTCTTCTTGGTGGATAGACCCCTTAATTATGATATAATGCCCTTTTTCATCTCTTGTAACAGTCTTTATTTTAAGGTCTAGATTTTGTGATATAAGCATGGCTACTCTGGCTTTCTTTTGTCAACCATTAGCATGATAGATGGTTCTCCATCCCCTTACTTTCAATCTGAAGGTGTCTTTAGGTCTAAGGTGGATCTTTTGTAAACAGCATATAGATGGATCTTGTTTTCTTATCCATTCTGTTACCCTATGTCTTTTGATTGGAGCATTTAGTCCAGTGACTTTAGAGTGAGTACTGAAAGATATGAATTTATTGCCATTATGTTGCTTGTACAGTTGGAGTTTCTGGTGGTGTTCTCTGGTCGTTTCTAGTCTTTGTTGCTTTTGGTATTTATTTATTTATTTATTCATTTATTCATTTATTTACTTATTTATTTTCATCTTTTCTCCCCTCAGAGAGTCCCCCTTAAAATTTCTTGCAGGGTTGGTTTAGTGGTCAGAAACTCCTTTAATTTTTGTTTGTCTGGAAACTTTTAATCTCTCCTTCTATTTTGAATGACAGCCTTGCTGGATAAAGAATTCTTGGCTGCATATTTTTCTGATTCAGCACATTGAATATACCTGCCACTCCTTTCTGGCCTGCCAAGTTTCTGTGGATAAGTCTGCTGCAAGCCTGATCTGTCTTCCCTTGCAGGTTAAGGACTTTTTTTCCCTTGCTGCTTTCATGATTCTTTCTTGCCTGAGTATTTTGTGAAGTTGACTGTGATATGCCTTGTTGATGGTCGGTTTTTGTTGAATCTAATGGGGGTCCTCTGTGCTTCCTGGATTTTGATGTCTGTGTCTTTCCCCAGGTTGGGAAAGTTTTCTGCTATGATTTGCTTTCATAACCCTTCTACCCCTTTTATCTCTCTTCATCTTCTGGGACCCCTATGATTCTGATGTTGCTCCTTTTTAATGAGTCACTGATTTCTCTAATTCTTAAATCTTGCACTTTTGCCCTAGTCTCCCTCTTTTTTTCTGCTTCATTATTCTCCATAAGTTTGTCCTCTATGTCACTGATTCTCTGCCTCATCCATCCTTGCCGCTGTGGCAACTGAGATTGCAGCTCAGTTATAGCATTTTTTATTTCATTCTGACTAGCTTTTACTTCTTTTATCTACACAGAAAGGGATTCTAATCTATTTTCGACTCCTGCTAGTATTCTTATTATCATGATTCTAAATTCTGGTTCAGACATCTTGCTTGTGTCTGTGTTAGTTAAGTCCCTGGCTGTCGTTTCTTCCTGCTCTTTCTTTTCGGGTGAATTCCTTCGTTTCGTCATTTTGAAGGGAGAAAAGGAATTAATGAGGTAAAAAAAACCCTAAAATTAAAAACAATTAAAATTTTAAAAATATTAAAATTAAAAAATTAAAAACAAACACACACACACACACACAAAAATCAAATAAATGATGATAGATCCTAGGTGTGTTTTGGTCTGGGTGTTGAAAGTGGCTTGAGAGATTAGAGGAAAAAAAGGGGGGGGGGGAGAAAAAAAAGAAATCGTTTGAGAATTTGAAAATTGAATACACTGAAGTAGACTAAAATGAAATGATGGCAGTAACATAGAATTTGAAAAAACTTACACAAAAGTAAAAAATATAGTCGAAAAAAATTAAAGAAAAATATTTTTAATAAAAACTGGAAATAAAAATTAATTTTTTCTCTTTCTGTATTCAGGAAAAAGAAAAGAAAAACAAAAGAGAAATAAAAAGAAAAAAAAGAAACAAAGTTGTGTAGATGGACCGGCGAACAGACTGAAATACTACTGAAATTACTTCGTTTTCCCCTAGAAGTCAAACTATGAAATGCGTTATAGTCCATAAACTAAGCAGGCGGAGAGACTTTTGTTCCTGAAGAGAGGTTGGCCTTGTTGGGCGGGGCTTAGTGTAACAACTTTGTTCTCCAGTAGATGGCGCTGCTTAGCTTACTGGGGTGGATTCTTGTCGCGCTTGTAGGTGCATATGCGCATGCGCGGGACCGATGAACATGGCGCCGCCCAGCTACCCGTTCTCTAGTATTGGAACTGTGCTCTCCCCGCCCCAGCAATAGCGCACCCATCCTTTGTCTTCCGTCCACTCTGCGCTTTTACACTGTCCCTGACCAAGCCCCAGGCAGCACCTCCCTCCTGATTCTTGTCTCCAGTGTGGCTGTTTTCCCCCGGCCCCTTACTTGTGAGGGACTGCGGTTTTGACCCGTTCTGCCCTCCTGCGGGAGGGTCTCACGGAGAAATGGCCGGCTGCCAGCTGCACCCAGGAATATTTGCGGGACCGGGCTGCTGCCGGTGCCCAGAGACTGTGGTCGGGTGCCAGCCCACCCCAGAAAAAGTTTGTGAGATAGTATAGCAGCAGTGTTTCAGGGATTATGGCAAATCACAACATGCATCTGGCATCAGGCTTCACCCCCAACGACTGTTCCAGCACCAGCAAATGTGGTTGTTCTCCCGGGTTCACTGGGGCCTTTTCCTGCGGGGGGGCCACACAGCCTCTACCAGATGTGCTCCCAGCAGGAGAATCACCTGTCTCCGCGTGGCCTGAAGACCACCAGACTTCACTCTGCTCCTGGGGATTCGCCCTTCCCACCAGAGCACCACCAGGTATTGAGCTGTGGAGTTTCAGGCTTTGCGCTCCCCGTTTATAGAGTCTTAATGGAACTTAAACCCTCTCCTTTCTCCTTTTTTAGTTCAGTCCCTGCGGCCGTTTCAACTTTTCCACTTTCTCTCCAACTGCTTTCGGCGGGGGTCGGGGGGGGAGGTGCTTTTTCCATATCCTCCCCACCGTCTCAGTCCTTTCTCCACACGCAAAAACTGCCCCTGTCTTCCATGGCTTCTCTCGCCCCCAGTTCACCTCTCCGCACCGTGTACCTGGTGAGTTCTGTGGTTCAGGTTGTGCAGATTATTGTGTTAATCCTCAAATCAGTTTTCTAGGTGTGCAGGATGGTTTAATGTTGATATGGCTGTATTTCATGCACGCGAGACACACAAAAAACTTCCATGCTGTTCTGCCATCTTGGCTCCTCCCTGGTCCATTTTTAATTGGGTTGTTTGTTTTCTTACTGTTGAATTTTAAGAGTTCTTTGTATATTTTGGATAACAGTCCTCTATCAGATGTGCTTTTGCAAATATTTTCTCCCAGTGGGTGCCTTGTCTTCTAATTCTCTTGATATTGTGTTTTGTGGAGCAGAAATTTTTTATTTTAACTAAGTCCACCTTATTGATTATTTCTTTCAGGGATCACTCACTCCCCACAAACCATGTTGACCTTGAAATATTAAAAATATAAACTTTCGTTTCCCAGGAAATTGTATAAGACGTTTTTTTTCTTGGTTCTTCTAGTTAAGGTTCAAACCCAAAATTAAAAAGCAACAACAACAACAAAACTAATTGGCTACAAGTATAAAGGAAAATATTTTAAAATGCCAGCAATTTTTCTGTTCTGTTAAAGGTGCAAGTTAGAATTCATCTTTGGGAAGCAGAGGGCTTGCTTTTTTGATATTGTGAAAAAATTTCAGTGGGCTTTTTGATTCTGCGAAGCCAAGCTAAAATACCATTCCGGAGTGGAGAGGTACAAGAGAGCAAAGAAACAAACTTAAGCAAGTAACCCTGCAGTTTGTTTTCCCTGTGGGTAGACTTCTTATTGCAGATGACCATATTTGGTGGAAAGCTGGCCTTAAACTTAGATTTTCTTTTTCACTGGGCTCAGAGGAGCTAGAAGGTCTAGTTCCTAGGCAGAGAAATCATTGGCCCCTGCAACTGTACTGCAGGTGGGAGGGGTGGGGGGTGGGGGTGCAAAGAAGAGCACTGGTCAATGGGTAATCTCCTCTGAATGATTAACCTAGGGAATCTAGAGAAGATGCATCTAGTTACTCGTTTACATTTTCTTTTCTGCAGTGTTACTGGATCTTGTTTTCATAAAAAGCATAGTTTTGTGAAATTATACCTGAGGAATAATTATGTGTTATACCTGAGGAATGTAATAGTGGACAGAGACACAGACTTGGAAGAAAGTGATTTGAGGGGAGAATTATCTATGTGGAGAAGCTAGTGATAATATGAAAAGACGGACCTGTGGCAGAGATGGGCAGGAGTCCAGACACAGGCAAGGGGGACAAGGGACAATTGGGATGGATTTGTGGCATCTTTAAGCATTCCTTGGGTATAATCAGAAATATTTAGGAAGGTTTTGGAAACCTGGTAAAAGATGGGATTTTTCTATAAGCAAGCAGGATGGGGATTCAGGGTTCTCATACCAAGGGAAGCATGATCCCTGGTAGCTAGAGAAGGTAGGAATATCTGGGTTACGTCTAAAAATAATTGCTTAATTACCGAATAGTGGGCCATATGGTGGTAGATTATTGGTGCCTAAATTTGGCAGCAAAGGTAGCTTTGGGTTGGGGCACAGCAGATGTCAAATGGATATAACAGATGAAGAGAGGTATGAAAAATGTTTCCTTACTTCCCACCTCTGAAACATGATGGGTACATTAAGGAACATGCTATGGACTCAGAAAACAAGGTTCTAAACTCTCCCCTGCTTTTACTCCCAATCAGTGTATAACCTTGACCATGTTCTCTGATCTCCTACCCATCAATTTCCTCATCTGTTAAAAGAAGTAAAGAGTGATGACAAATATTTTGGAGTCTTGTCCCATCCCAATGGTCTATGATGCTAACAGTAAGTAGGAAAAAAAAACAAAACAAAACAACAAGGCAGACTTTGTCTTTTGGGTGAGGCAAACATGGCCACAGGGGTAGAGATTTCAAACTCTAATATTTCAGAGGGTTCAGGCAGGTATTCTAAAAAATAAAATGGGCTGGAAATCTAGAGTTTTATGGGGGTTTATGTGCTTTCTAAAATGTTGACAACCAATTCAACTTTTAAAACAATTGTTTGGGTCTACAAAACACATCTGATTGACATACTGCCAGTCTAGGGGTCTGTTTGAGGAAGGGAAAGGGGAGGAGGAGAAAGGAGGTGCCCGTGTACTAAGAGAGTGTGTCAGAGGACGACACAGATCTAGTTTTAGAGGAAGGAAGAGAATCTTTGTTCTTCTGTTATAGCTTGTAAATAGGTAGTATTGGGAAAACTTCCTGCCTTCCACAGCTCAGTCTCAGGCACAGAGGGTGTGAATATTTGTTTTCTACTGCAAGGATGTTTGGAGTTGATGGCATGAATCATGTTCTTGACATCTTGTACTTTCAAATATTTGAATTTATATTAGATAATAATCCACTGTAGTGGTCAAATGTCCTAGAACTTGTCTCAGGGCAACTAATACAAATGTCTTCTAGTGTGTCCCCTAGAGAAGAACTCTACTGGCCCCAATCCTTATGTCCCAATACACACCCAATATACAGAGATACTCCTTTCTCATAGTCCACGGAGACTTTGGCACTGTTACAGTTACTCCTTCAGATGTTGTGACACATACTAGGTCATTGTACCTGAAAGCCCTTGGGATTACCATTTCATCTTTCAGAATCACCTGAAAATGTATTTTGGTTTATATGAATGTGGCCTATAAAACAAATACAAAGAAGAGGTTCAGAGTGGTTATCCTCTTCCTGTCCCTTTTCATTATCGTCAGTGCTTACTCCTATCACCTTTCTTACCTCTGCAAAGCCTCACTGGCCATTCCCCTATGTGAAGAAGCTGTACTTCTATCTGATGGGAAAGGCATGTGGCTGAAAAGAGAGCCTGGACTTCCTGCCTTCTTTCATAACAGCAACAGAATGAACTAAAATATCTCCAAGGGAGAAGTCATGAGCACGTGGGACCACCTGCTCTGCTTGGCGCTGGGATTCCTGAAACATCTTACCTTAGTAGGATTACTACCAGTCTGAAGTCTTTAGCTCAGCAGGCCCAGGTCCTCACTGTCCTCTTACTCATGATGTTCAGACCATTGGCAAATGCCCCGGCTTATAAATTTACTGAAATGGATTTGTGGCAGGATATTTTGCTCCCGTAAATTTACCAACTAAAGGGTTGATGATGTCATGTCAGCCAAGTCAGAGCCTTTTACCCCTGAGAACCTAATTCTAATCAGAAATTTGTTTGGGAAATATGAACTTACTATATGGGATTGGATTATTTTAGGAGACATTTTGTTCAAATTGAATGCCAGTTTGTCATCCATTTCAAGTAAGAGATTTTCCATGGGGGCCACATGTTTCTATTGTCTTCCTCCTTACAGATTGCTTGAGAATCTTTTGCATTTTTCCCACTATCAACCATGTATTTCAATACTTCATAACTTGTTATAATTTTTCAAGTTTGTATATAAAAATTTGGGTTGTACTTAGATTTGCCACTTTGTGACATGTAGAATGGCCCCTTAAACCACAGTGTGGTACTTCAGTTCATAGTGCATTACTACATTGCTGTTAATGCTTTCTACTTGCCTCACTTCCATACATTGAAGAAATTAGTCCTTTTATCGTCTGCGTTTTGAATATTCTGTCTCAGTTTGTTTTGTCATTGCCAACCAGAAATTCTACATTTTTTCACAAATTGGCCAGTCTTTCGTGGCTTGGAAGATTAGATATTTTAGTCTTGAGATCATTGATTAAAATGTCTTCAGTGAAGGGAGAAAAGGAGAGTTGTTGAGACAGTTTGCTCTGGAAGGGCTGAACAAAGAACAATGAACAGGGACCTCCAGGTCCCTGACCAACTAGGCAGGCCATTCATCATCCAAGAATCTTACCTCATGACACTTCTCTGTCTATACCAAATTGACATCCAAGAGTATTGTTTGAAGAACTGTCCACTGGGAGAACATCCCTCACCACTGTCCTGAAGGGCGACACAGTGAGGTGGTGGTCACCAATATATCACCTGGCCTCCATAATGCTTCTCTACAGCAGATATTCTCCCCTCTAACAGGAGTACCATGATGGTATTTTGGATTCCCTGGTTCAGTGTCAGCTCACCCCTTGAATTCAATAGCCCTCAAAAGTTGTGGGTATTCCTTTTTTGTCAGTGCCTTTTTTTTTTCTTTTTGTAAATGGTTGCAGTTCCTACTGGGGAAGAATTTAGGAAATACTTATGTATGTTTGCATGCTGTGGCATGTCTTTCCACAGTGGGTCATCCCTTCAATCAATGGGCTTTAGGTCTAGAAACTAATAAGTGATTGTGATTTTTCTCTGTGGTGATTTCTCAACAGTTCTTCCCTCTTCCTTCCTCCACCCCACCCCACACTCCCTGCTGAATTATACAGGACAAATAACACTGTACTTGGATGTTTATCTCTATTGACCACAGGACACTATAGCTATTAGCTATTGACGCAGAACTCTCAGTCAAGCCCCGTTAGTGACTCACACTTTGGCTTGGGATGCTAGGTGGTAGTTCTCTGGCCTCATGTAGTAATCTGTTCTCAAATTCCCACCTATCAGAGCCTCTGACTCCTTTCTCAGTACTGGCCAAGCAGTTCCAGCATCTTCACCACACTTATTGTAGGCTAATTGTCATGTCCAAGCTTCAAGGAGCCATCCCAGCAATGTATAGAATCAGCACTAGGTGACCTTGCCAGGATGTTAAATCTGAGTTATGGAAGAGTGCTCCCAAATCCATAAACTGCCCCCTGTCCCACGTTGTCTTTCTCCTCTTGGTCCAACACCCTCAAGAACCACTTATACATAGTCTCCCAGATTATACTGTGGGAAGCTGGGGCTTGAGCCACTGGGATCCACTGAATCTCCACTCAAAAGCTGGGAGCAGGATCAGTTATCCACCAGCTCCCTTCCCCATGGATTAAGGGTTGTCCCAGGGCTTGTTAACCTCCTTGCAGTTTCAGACTACCCATGAGTCCCATGCCACAGCATTAGGAACACACTGGGAAGAGAGCAAGAGGAATGTGGTGCAGCTGAGGGAGGTGGTGTCAGTTTACACCTGCATGACACTTACTGCTGCAGCAACGGAAAGAATAAAGGGGAGTTAAGAGCTTGTGTCCAGCTCTCTGGCACTTTGTGGTTATCTTTATACTTAAAAAATTTTTTTTTTTAACATTTATTTATTTTTGAGACAGAGACAGAGCATGAATGGGGGAGGGGCAGAGAGAGAGGGAGACCCAGAATCTGAAGCAGCTCCAGGCTCCGAGCTGTCAACACAAAGCCTGATGTGGGGCTCACGACCCATGAGATCGTGACCTGAGCTCAAGTCAGATGCTTAACCGACTGAGCCACCCAGGTGCCCCATCTTTGTACTTAAAAAAAATTTTCTTTAATATGTATTATTTAAAAATACCTAAATGTACTATAAAATAATAGATTCTTTAATATTTTTCTCCTGTTACTTAAAACTTAAGTACTTTCAAGTACTTGAGAAATACTCCAGACACTTTAGACCAAGGATCTATTGGAGGAGATTCTTATATCATCACAAGCACACCCCATATTATGCTCAGTTAAAAAAATATGGTGAAAGCAAAGGGAAGCAAGACTGTGTTGTTCTTTGTCCCATATTATATGACCACAAGAATTCTAGAAAATCAACCTGATTCTATCAGACCTTGGGGCGGTGGTGGGGGGGGGGGTGGCTCTGGCTTCCCCAGAAGCTGCTAACAAACCAGGAAATAGAGGAGAGTTCATACCTCTTGGGGTGAACTTGGACCAGTAAGAGACAGGAGCTGACAGATAAAGTTGTTGTCCTTTCTGTCCCAGACAGATGGTTCTGAAGCATTGTGATTCTCTGCAGCCTCTCCCAATTGTCGTGCATGACTGAGCAACTGTCAATGTTCTCTGTGAGGCTGCGGACAGTTCTGCAACACATCCTCTTGAGTTTGCTTGCCCTCCGTCCCCGTTCACTGCCCTTTGTCCTTCACTTTCTCTGCCTTGCCATTCAATAAAGTGTTAGCATGTAAGCTTTGCCTTGAGTTCTGATTTCTAAGGCTCCCATCAAGACATAGTGGGATAACAGGTATTGGCTGGGATTTGGATTCTCAACATAATGACAAAGCACAATAACAGCCTTCAAGTTCTGTCCTACTCAGTTCTGTCCTGTGAGTTTCAGACGCCCAAAAGAGGCAGAGAGGTACTAAATGGTCAGTGCTTCTGTACCTCCAAGGGCCAGGCTCACAGTGGGAGCTCAGCCTAGCCAGTCTCAGTCTAGCTCAGGCCTCTGGGGTTTGCCTTCCTACAGTGGAGACCAGTAAGGATCTTTTCTCTTGATTATATTCAGGAAGGAAAAGCCAGACCAGAACCACAGAGATGGCCTTCTAATCAAGTTAAAAGGGAGGCAGAGGACCAAGATTACTAACCACATTTTGTCTCAGGCATGGAGAAAGCATAACCAGGCCAGTGTGTATGGCAGGGGAGGGGGGGGGGGGAGTGACTTGCTTCCTCCCGAGCAAGAACTTCATGCCTCTAGAAATGACCACAGTCCTTGGTGTCACCTGATGTCATTGTTCTCTTGACATCACAGCAGTTAGCTGGTGGATTAGGACCAGCTAGCTGGTAGATTTGGATGTGGCAGCACAAACAGGAACTTTGAGAGTACAGGGCCTACATCCCAGGCATAACTGGTCTCTTCCTGCTTTTGGTTCAGTCTGACCCTGACTGGAAACAGCATGAGGTATAATAATTTAAACAACTTGAACAGATACCATATGTTTGAACAGATACCAAATCCACTCTTATGTGGATCCTGAGAAACTGAGCAGAAGACCATGGGGGAGGGGAAGGAAAAAAAAAAAGTTAGGGAGGGAGCCAAACCATAAGAGACTCTTAATAACTGAGAATAAACTGAGGGTTGTTGGGTGGTGGGAGAGAGGGGAAAGTGGGTGATGGGCATTGAGGAGGGTACCTGTTGGGATGAGCACTGAGTGTTGTATGGAAACCAATTTGACAATAAATTTCTTTAAAAAAAATTTTTTTTTAATAAAAATAATTTAATCAACTTGAGCCTTTCCCATCAGTTCAATTCAATCAACTAATATTTATCAAGTGGCCGGTCTTTGATGACCAAGTTATCATACTCAGTACCCTAGGCCTAGCACATGCTCAGTGCATCCGTGAATGGCTATTGTTAAGGCAGGGGAGATGGGGGAAGGGGTGGTGGAGATGAGACAGATCCGCAGGGGCTCCCCTAGGGTGGGAAACTCCTGGAGGAACAAGAGGGAATCTGGAACACTAAGGAACTTGCAGGATGGTGAGTGAGCTTACTGTGCATTCTCAGCAAGAAGAATGCCCAGAATCCTGGCTCCAGAAAGCTATTGCTGCTAATACCTGCCTGGCTCTTCTGCAGACAGCTGTATCTCAGTATGCCCCCTGAATTCACCTTCTTCCTCTGAATCTCCTTCCTCTCTTGGGGTCATTTTCCACCATCTTCCCTGTGAGACCTCTGAGAGTAACAAAATAAACTCCCTGCTACTGTGTATGCTTATGTCTTCTGTGGTGACTTGTTATGTGTTTGCACAATGACGTGGCTGTCCTGTGTGGCCATGGGTTCAGGCCATACCCCTCTGGTGTCACTGAGAGTTGATGGCTTTGGGTATTTACGTTAATTATCAGGGAGGCTCTGGGCCCTGCAAAGGGATGCCCTAGGGAGTACTTAGGTGGGGGAGAAGAAAACTCCTTTCTCTTTCTGGACCTTGGTCTCTTGGGCCCGGGCTTTGAAGAGTCTAGTCATACTTGAGATCACTACCAGGCCGAGGGAAAGAAGGCCTGTGCCACATGGGAATTATGTGTGTGGTAGATCCGTATCTGAGACTTTCAGGCAGTTTGACATTTGAGAGGGAAATAGAAGCTGGCAGAATTACAAAGCCACCACATTGGCCTGGGCTTAATTTGCTCTAGGGATTCTGCCCTAATACATGAGGAGCCATGGGCTTTGACGGCATCCTGAGTGCATTCCACCCTTGATATGGGTATATGGCTTAATTTATTTGCACCAAGTTTTCTTGGTCAGCTTGTCATCCCTGTCCCTTTCCCCGTTGTCCTCGGCACTGTAGGGAAGTCTGGAGTTCCGTTCTCCCCATCACTTTCCTATATGCCTCTGAGTTACAGTCTGCCGATTAAAGGTACACACAGGACATTTGGAAGGCAGAAGACAAGTCAGTGTCTCTGTTGGCCATTGTGAACAGATGCTTGGACATATGGTAGACATATGATTTGCTGTAGCCTCCAGCTACTTCCTAAGAAGCACCTGCTTTGGTGTAGACAGCTGGATTACTGTCAGCAGCTTCCCTAGGCTAACCCCTTCCTGATTTCATGAACCAGCCACAGTCTCCATATTGCTTCCCCACACCTTCCAACCATTGTGCAAGCTTCTAAGACCTTTCTCCTTGGGATACAGAGGTGCTTCTCCTCTGCCGAGAGCCCTGACTAATGACCAATGCTGCAGTGCCCCCTTGCCTTCCACGAGGGTGGTCCCAGGGTGGTAGAGGGCAACCCTCACTCCTGACAGATTGATTAATATAGCAGGCCAGGCAGCTTCTGGATAATTCCTCCAGCTCTGTGACCAGAGGTCCTTCTTGTACAATGACAGTCACTTCTAATGGAACAGGACAACTAGAGTCAGTTCCTACTGCCTCTCCTCTCATAGCCTTCTTTATTTTGCTGGATCCCAGCCTGACTGAGGCCCTCTACTTAAGATGGGCTGATTGGCTGATGTGTGATGTGGCTGTAGTCTAAGATTACTGCAGTGGATGATACCGAAGGAAAGGGACAGACGGCCACTGCTAGTGTCTGGGTGGGATGGGGACTGCTTCCTCGAGAGAACAGGTGTGAATGTATGTGTCATGCAAGAACTCTTGTCCATTATCATGGGCCCACAATTCCTTTCTAAATATTTATTTATTTATATATATATTTTAGCACAAACATATGGGTAAGTTGGCCTTGGGGGCCAAAGGAAAACATAGGGATGCAATGACTCAGTGCCTTGTCACATTGTAAGGACCATTGTGGCAGCACCCAGCATTCCCAGACAGCAGTCTAAGGCAAGCACTGGTGACGATGCCTGACAGCTTTGGCCAACCAGAGGATGTTCAGCTTGGGAGCAAGGGAGGCCAGAAATGCTGGGGGAGTCTTCAAACAAGGGTGAATGG
This sequence comes from Panthera leo, assembly GCF_018350215.1. Taxonomy (NCBI): domain Eukaryota; kingdom Metazoa; phylum Chordata; class Mammalia; order Carnivora; family Felidae; genus Panthera; species Panthera leo. The sequence goes on along the minus strand of NC_056684.1, from coordinate 73,971,787 downwards.
GGCTGGGGGGATAAATACCCCCATCTGCTTTACCTTTCACTGAGGACAATTCTGGGTCGTATTCCATCTCTGCAGCATACCCCATGAGAGGTTCTCATGGGGACTGAGCCCCAGTAGCTAAGGTTGCCAGATTTAGCAGATAAAAATACAGGACATCCAGTTAAATTTTAATTTCAGATAAATGATAAATATCTTTTTTGTAAAATTATGTCCCTTGCAATATTTGTAACACGCACATACTAAAAACTTATTTATGGTTTATCCAAAATTCAAATTTAACTGAGAGTTCTGTATTTTATGTGGCAAAACCTACCAGGAGCCCAAAGCAGTTACTTGCTCATTGGGGCACCCTGTCTTTCTTCCTTTCCGTGACCCACATCACCCTCACTTGTCGGTTCTTCCAGGGAAGTCACCTCTCTCCCTCAGTCCTGCTCTCAAGAGTGTGATCAGATGGCTTCTGCCAGGCCAATGCTGTGGCTCTGGGAAGTCTCTGAAATGAAAGCCTCGGGGATGCCTTGTATTGATAACTTAACTTTCTGGCAACTATTAGAATGATTGCTTAAGATAAGAAGTTTGATGACAGGAGAATAAAGTTGCATTTTTTGTAGACCTGAATTTGTTGCCTGAGTTTTATATATGTTTGTATTGGCTTTTGAGTCTTCACAAAACCACTATGGCACAGGAACTAATATTTGCCACTCTTACCCATGGCCATTTAAGAATGCCAAGTGATTTGCCCAAGGTCATAGTTAGCAAGTGGTAAATCCAGGATTCAAGCCCAGGCCATCTGCCTCCAGAGCCTGTGGTCACATCCACTGGTAGCCAAGTGAGGGGAGACTGGAAGGCAGGAGGGGCCCAGTTAAGAGATGGTTTTATTTCTACCACCAAAAACTGTTTAGGGTCCCCATTAAAGCAGGGGCAGCAGGGATCCAGGGTATGTTTCTTTGGTTTGGTCTGTGAGGTTCAGTGGCTGATTGGTTCCAAGAGTAACTACCTCCCAGCCTCATTTGTCACCCTATCCCCTGCCTTCTGCCAACACCACCCTCCAGTGGCACTGGCCTTTTTTTTTTTCTTCTTCTCATAATCGAAAGACTTCACGCAAGGCTGCATATTCCGTTCCCCTGCCTGAAAGTCTCTTTGTGTACCCCTTCCTTGTCTGCCTTACACTTTCATCTTTCAAGCCTCAGCTTATTATTTTGTTGTTGTTGTTGTAGCAAGATACATAGAACATGAAATTTACTATAGTAATGATTAAGTTTTTTAAAATTTCAGTATAGTTGACATACAGTGTTACATTCGTTTCAGATGTACAACGCAGTGATCAGACAAGTCTCTGTTATGTTGTACTCACCATAAGTGTAGCTGCCATCTGTCACCATGCAAAGTTATTCGAAAATCATTGAGTCTCTTCCCTATGCTGTGCCTTTCATTCCCATGGCTTGTTCATTCCATGACTCGGAGCTTGTGTCTCCCACTCCCCTTCTCCACTTTGTCCATCCTCCCACTTCCTTCTGGCAACCATCGGTTCTCTGTATTTATAGGTCTGATTCTGCTTTTTGTTTGTTTGTTTTGTTTTTTAGAGTCCACATATGAGTGAATTTATATGGTATTTGTCTTTCTCAGTCTGACTTATTTCACTTAGCATAATCCCCTCTAGGTCAAACCATGCTCTCCCAAATGGCAAGATCTCATTGTTTTTTTATGGTTGCTGTTGTAGCTTGATTCTTAGGTGTTTGGTTCAGGGGCATGAAGTATATTCACATTGCTGTGCAACCATCACCCCCGTCCGTCTCCAGAACTTCTTTCGTCTTCCCCCACTGAAGTCATTCCAAGACCGTCCCTTTTCTATATCTTTCAACTCAGCTACGAACTGGCATATTTTGCCAACCTCATAATGGCTCACCTTGGGTCACCATGGGAGAACAGTGGTGGCATGACACAGGCCATTCTCAGGAGTAATTCTTTTCCACATCCCTACAACATTACCTCCCTTGTGGGTTTGTCTCCCTTTCTTCACTACCCTCACCTTTCCTTTCTTTTCAAAACTCACCTCTCCAAATGATGGTCCCAATCATCATGGTTTCTCCCCCTTTTGAGTCAGCCTTGTAAGCAAGAGCCACACCTGTCCTGGTGAAGAGAATCTTTTCTGGCTCCAGAAGATCCACATCCTGGCCCAGGGGGTCTATGCTGCATGGAGCTGTGGTTCCATCATGGCACCCGTTCTTCTCCCACAGTCCTTTCTGGCCACCCACCTGTTCCATGCAGAGACAGGGAGTCTGGGTATGAATGCTTGATTGCTCCTTTTTTCTCTCAAGGATCATGCCTCTGCTCACTGTGCTACATCTGTATTACAAAACTAGCTTATGGGGCACCTGAGTGGCTCAGCCAGTTAAGAATCAACTTTGGCTCAGGTCATGATCTCACAGTTCATGACTTTGAGTCCCACGTTGGGCTTTGTGATGACAGCCCGGAGCCCACTTCGGATTTTGTGTCACCCTCTCTCTGCCCCTCTTCAGCTTGTGCTCTCTCTCTCAAAAATAAATAAATAAACATAAAAAAAACCCCAAGAATTAGACTACCTCCTAAAAACATCCATTTACAAAAAACCAAAACAAAACCAGCTTAAATCCCTATGCAAACTCCTTATTTATTTTTGTTCATTATTCTATTCAGGAGATTTATTTTCTCCCCCTGAAATTTCCAAAGATTCTTTCACTGAGGCCTATCACATAATAGATGCTAAATAAATGTTGAATGAAAGAATGACTAAACGGCATTGTTCATAAAAATTTCAGTTGCTTAACATCTGTAGGCCCCCACAAAGAAGAATCTTTTGGCTAGCCATTTGTTTAATGTTTGAATATCTACAATTGTGCCAGTATCAGAAGGAAAGGTAAATTGCATCAAGTTTATTTCTTTTTTTTTTTAATTTTTATTTATTGAGAGAGAGAACACAAGAGCATGAGCGGGGGAGGGGCAGAGGGAGACAGAGAATCCCAAGCAGGCTCCACACCCAGTGCAGAGCCTTATGTGAGGCTCAGTCCCATGACTCTGGGATCCTGACCTGAGCCAAAATCAAGAGTCTGATATTTAACTGACAGAGCCACCCAGGCACCCCGCATCAAGTACCTTTTAAATGTTTTCACTAACGGTTGCCTCACTGACTCAGTGGGTTAAATGTCGGACTCTTGATTTTGGCTCAGGTCAGGATCTCATGGTTCATTGGGATCAAGCCCCCCATCGGGCTCTGCACTGACAGTATGTTTTCTCTCTCTCTCACTCTCACTCACTCTCTCTCTCTCCCCCTCTTAAATAAATAAATAAATAAATAAATAAATAAATAAATAAAATGTTTTCACTGAAACAGTGTTTTTTTCACCTTTTTCCTTCTGCTTCCTCCTTTACCTCAACCCAGAGAAAGAAGTACATTTTCTACTGCAACCCACCCCACACACACATCCACACTCCCCATCCCTACCCCCCACCCCTACACACCCCCACCCCACACATCTCCCCTCCTCTACAGCCACCTCACACACACCCCTACCCCCACCCCTCACCCCCCCAGCCCTACCCTCACCCTCCACACCCCCCAGCCCCCCTCACACACACAACCACACACACCTACACCAAGGAAACAAACATTTCACAAAACAATTTTCAGCTTCACTACAGTTTCAGTTAACTTGGATATTTTCTATTCTATTTCATTTCTTAGAAATAAATGTGAATTGAGACCTACTACATTAGTTTTATGACCCACTACTGATCAAGGCCTACAATTTGAAAACACTGTTCTAAAGTTACTTTAAAAATGTTAGTGGAAGAATGCTTAATATATTTAATATAAATGCCATACCTAGGAATATTTAAAATTTTGAATATATTAAATTCTAGAAAAGTGGCATGATGTTGGGGTGGGTGAAGGAAAGGAAGATCAAACCCATCACCCTTGGGTTGTAGGGTTTAAATCTGGGAAGGGGAATAAGAATGGGAATAGAAGATAAATGGCACAGACAGGAAATAGATTGAAACACTGATAACTCCATTTCACAAATTCTGCTGATAACAGTTGGGTACATTCCTGAGTCAGGGGACCTAAAAATGTCTGATTCCCAGATGGTATCACCAGCACACTGTGAAACAATATGTTCTTTTAAATTTAATTCAATTTCATTTATTTTCATTGACAAAGTAATAAATACATTCTTGTCCTAAAAATTAAAATTATACAGAAAAAAGTTCCTCTTGATACTGTTTCTCTTCAATCACATTGACTTTTCAAGAATGATTTCAATTTGAAGACACTTCCAGACCTTTTCTTTAAAAAAAAAATTTTTTTTTTAAGTTTATTTATTTTTGACAGAGACAGAGTGCGAGCATGAGCTGGGGAGGGCAGAGAGAGAGGCAGATACAAAATCTGAAGCAGGCTCCAGGCTCCAAGCTGTCAGCACAGAGCCTGATGTGGGGCTCAAACACAAACTGTGAGATCATGACCTGGGCCGAAGTCAGACGCTTAACTGACTGAGCCACCCAGACGCCCTACTTCCAGACTTTTTCTAATACATTTGTGTTGTGCTGAAAATATACATGAATATATAGGAATATGTTAAAAATTTGTTATTATAACATTTTGTTTTGTAACTAGTTTTTTACATTATATGTCATAGAGATTTTTCTGCATTAGTGCATATAGACATATGTCACTCTTTTTAATGTAATTATTGATATGTTTGGGCTTAGGTATATCATTTTATAAATGTGTTTTTGCTTGTTCTGTCTCCCCCTCTTTGCTGTGATGTTGTGATGTAAGAAATACAAAGTTGATCATCTTCCCCAGTTCTTGGCTCAGAGCTCCTAAAACTCTTGGGGATCTCCATGGTGATAAGTGTCTTTTTGTGTGCTAATGAGATCACCCTTGGAGGTTGGGAACTGGTTGCCAGTGGAACAACCTAGTGATTAGAGGATTGGAACTTTCAGTCCCACCCCACACCTGGAGGGAGATTGGAGGAAGTTGACTTAATCACCAGTGGCCAATGATTTAATTGATTGTGCCTACATAATGGGACTTTCATAAAAACCCTAACCGAAAGGGTTCAGAGAACTTCCTGGTTGGTGAATCCATGAAGGTGCTAGGAAGGTGGCATGCCCTGAGAGGGCATGGAAGCCCCATGCTCCTTCCCACATACCTTGCCCTCCCATTTGGCTATTCCTGAGTTCTTTATAATAAACCAGTAATTGTAAAGTTTTCCCCTGAGTTCTATGAACTCTTACAGCAAATTTCTGAAACTTGGGAGGGGAATGTGGGAACCCCTGACTTATAGCCAGTCGGTCAGAAGTATGGGAGGGCTCGACTTGTGGTCTGCATCCCAAGTGGGGCAGTTTGTAGGACCGAGTCTTTAACCTGTAGGGTCTGCACTTACTTATTTGGGGTAGTTAATGTCTGAATTGAATTAAATTGTAGGATACCCAGTTGGCATTCCCAGAGAATTGGAAAACTGATTGGAGACAAAACATCATACATTTTGTCAGAATGGTCTGCATGTGGAAGAAACTAGTTTTCTTATATTTATCTTCTTTTGAGTTATTTGAATATCTTTTAAATATTCTATTTCAGTTCCTCTATCATGATTTTGATTATATCTCCTTGTATTTTTTTTTTTTTTTGGTTGCTCTAAGGATTACAAAATACATAACTTCTTTTGCTCTACTTAGAATCATTATTTTACCACATTAATTGGAATGTAGAAAACTTACTACCTTACAAGACCCCTACCCTCCTTACTTTATGCTATAGTTGCCTTATGTATTACTTGTATATACATGAAAAATCCCACTAAACAATGTTATGATTTATGCTTTCAGCCATCAAACATATTTTGCAGAATTTTTAAAATGTTTATTTACTTTTGAGTGAGAGAGAGAGAGAGAGAGAGAGAGAGAGAGAGTGGGGGGGGGGGGGGTGGGGAGAGGCAGAGAGAGAGAGCAAGACAGAGAATCTGAAGCTCCATGCTGTCAGCACAAAGCCTGATGTGGGGTTATAACTCACCAACTGTGAGATCATGACCTGAGCTGAAGTCAGATGCTCAACCAACTGAGCCACCCAGGCACCCCAAACATATTTTGCAGAATTTAAAAGAAGAATAGTCTAATATATTTACACAGTATCTTTCCTGTTGCTCTTACTTCATTCCTGATGTTCCAGGTTTCCTTCTTACATAATTTATCTTCTGTCTGAAGAACTTCTTTCAAAATTCTCTTAGAGCCAATCTGCAGGCTGTGAATTCTTAGTTTTAATTCATCTGAGAATATCTTTATTTCACCTTTGTTCCTGAAAGATGTTTTCACTGAAAACAGAATTCTGGGTTGATGGTTACACTCTTCAGCACTTTAAAAATGCTGTTTCACTTCCTTTGGCTCCATGGTTTCTGATGAGAAATCTATGGTTATTTGAGTTGTTGTCCCCTCTAGGTAATAAATACATTGTTTTCTTCTGGCTGCTTTCAGAATTTGTTTCTTTGTCTAGTTTACATCAGTTGGATTATGATGTGCCTGAGTGTAGATTTCCTTGTTTGTTGTTTGCTGATTTCCTATTTGTGGATTCTCTCATCTTCCTGAACTGTGGATTTATGTCTCTGGTCAAATCTGGGAAATTTTTAGCCATTATTTCTTTAAACATTTTTTTTTTTTTTTTTCCTAGCACTGATCTTTTTCTCTTTTCCTTCCAGGACTGTCTTCAAGTTCCTTGATTCTTTCCTCTGTTATCACCATTCTGCTATTGAGTCCATCAAAATGAGTTTTTAGTCTCCAGTTATTGATTTTTTGGTTCTAAAATTTCCATTTGGTTAATTTGCTTATTTGAGCTGCTGTATAGTGTTCATTGTATGAATACACACAATTTATTTATGCATTTATCTATTGATGGACAAAGATAAATGTTTCCAGCTTCCCTTTATTATGGTAATATTGTAATTAACATACTATTTCATGCATATGTATGAAGAATTCTTTAGAGTATATGCCTCTAAATGGAATTGATGTGTCATAGGACGTACTGCAGCCAGTTAGGCACCCCCCTCCAGGACTCATTCAGTCTCACTGTCTGCAGACCTAGGCCTCTGCTAAATGAAATACTGTCCTCCTCATCTCATCCCACATCAAGTTGGGTGAATACCCATCACCTGCATGGAGGGTACTGCCAGCTCGTGAGGGCTGTGGCTGGGCAGTGGCTTCTCAAGCAGCAGGTAGGTAGCAAATTTGGGCAGATGCACCACACCTCCTACACCCAGTCTGATGAGCAGCTGCAACTTGACCTGCACCAGGGTCCACAGTTCTGCCTATGTTCTAGTCTATGGCCAGAAGATTCTCTGGGTTGAACTCTAATTCCAGCTTCTCGTTTCTGCCTTCTGATGCTCTGCTTGTGCCAAGAGATTTTCGGGTTATGACTAAACACGGCCCTGGCTTTACTCATCACTTCTGGACCCAGATAAAGTGCTATATTGCTGTGCCACTGCCCAGAGGAACCAAGTGACACAATTACTAGTAAGAGGTGGAGGGAGATTATGCCCTGTGGGGCAATATTTAACCAATGAGAAAAATGTAAATATAACATAAACTGCATACATAATTTACAATTTTCTAGTGGTCATATTAAAAAAATTAAAAAGAAACAGATGATAATTTATAGAATTAAAGGAATACAAAATAAAATAAAAGAATACATGTTGTTTCACTTAATTTATCTAAAATATTATTTCAACATGTAATCAATATAAGAATTTTAATGGGGTACTTCACATTTATTTTTTTCATCTTAATTTTTTGAAATCTAGGATATATTTTATACTTACAGTACATCTCAATTCAGATGCTAAATTTCACCGGGAATACTTGGCATGTGTTTAGATTTAATAAAATCTATCGTTCAAAAAGTAGATTCACATACCCAAGCTGTTCCAAACACACCTAAAAGTTTTCCAATAACAACTGTCAGTTATAAGTTAAAATTAAAATTAATTAAAATTAAAAATTTAGTTTCTCAGTTAAACTGAGCACAGTTCAGGTTCTCAGTAGTCATGTGGTTAGTGGCTAATCTATTAGACAGTACAGTTTTAGACAAAGACTTAATTTTTAACTGTTTGGAAGGTAGTTTAGAACTTTCTGTATGAGAATAAGTGTTCTTTACATTGTGAGGCAAAAATTTACCAACAGAAGAATATGATATGATAACAATTTGAAATATTCTATCAGTTTTCTAGAGCTGCCATAATAAAATACCATGGACTGGGTGTCTTAACAGAAATTTATTTCCTCACAGTTCTGGAAGCTTAGAAGTCCAAGATCAAGGTGCCAGCAGGTTTAGTTTCATTCAGAGGTCTCTCTCTTGGCTTGGAAATGGCAGTCTTCTTCCTGTGTCTTCACATGGTCTTTCCTCTGTGTGTATCTGTGTCCTAATCTCTCCTTATAAGGACACTATAAGTGACGCTTATAAGTCACACTGGATTATGACTCACCTCAAAGACCTCATTTAACTTTAATTACCTGTTTAGAGACCCTGTCTCCAAATGTAGTCACATTCTAAGGTACTGGGGGTTAGAACTTCAAACTATGAATTTGGAGAGAGAATGCAATCCAGCTCATAAAAAATATCAGTCTGGGTTCTCTTCTCCTTTTGATTACCTCCATTCTGGCCCTGAGACAAGATGTTGCCAGTTCCCCCGGTGTTATTAGTTACATATTGTTGCATAACAAATTACTCCCAAATTTAGTGGATTAAAAGAATATTTATTAGCTCACTGTTTCTGTAGGTCAATTTATCTGTGTAGTCTGCCTCATAATCTCTTGTGTTGTTGCGATCAGGATGACCACTGGGACTAAAAGGAGTTAAAGTAATGTGCTCCAAGATGGCTTGCTCTTGTGGCTGTTGGGAGGAGGCCTCAGTTCTCACCACATGGCCTTTGCCATAGGCTGCTTGAATGAATGACTTTACAATATGGCAGTTGGCTGGCTGCAGAGTAAGTTAACCAAAGGAGAGTGAGCAGAAAGTGGCTCTACTTTTTGTGATCTGCTCTCCCAATTTGCACAGTGTCTTCCACTTTATTGCATTCATTAGGAGCAAGTTACTAAGCCCAGCCCACACTTGAAGGGTTGGGAATTCTGCTCTACCATTTGAAGGAAGGTGTGTCAATGAAACTATGAACGTATTTTGAAACAGCACCTAGTGAGGAAGTAGAAATTAGGAAGGTTCAGTGAATAAAGCACCACATTTTTAGACTCTGGCTGATCATCCTGGTCTTAGACCAAGAAAAGATCAAAAAAAGATGCAAGCCAATAGAATAGGCTAGAAAACTCCCATCAGCAGGTGTAAGAGAAGAATTTGGAGTAGAGAGGCAGAATGGGGGTGATGTAAACACCCTGTCCCTGCCTAGTCTAGAGAGAGGTAAACCAATTACCTGATAACATTCCCCTTAATGCTTAGGATCTGAGAATAGAGAACCAGGTCATACTTTTGATCAACAGGAAGACACCTTTGTGGCTATCAGGCCTGGAATCATACAAACGGTGCTTTGCATTTCGGGCAAGTGAAGGCCAGACACAGTTCTATACTTTCCAAGGCCCTGGGCCAGGGCCAGGACAGGTAAGGAAAGGTATCAAGTTCCACTGGTCTAGGTTGAGTCACAGAAATTGAAAGAAGAGAGTCAGCAGGCCTTCAAGGGTGTCCTGGTTTGGACGAGGAATTAACTAGATGTTCATAGAATGGATGGCTCCTTCTATTGAAGGGTAAAAACATTTAAAGTTTTAAGTGGTGTCAAATTGTTTTCCAAAAATATTGTATTAATTTGTAGCCCATAACTGCCATATCTTTGCCAGCATTTGTAGTAGCAATCTTTTAAATTTTGGTCATTCTAGGGGCACCTGGGTGGCTCTGTCAGTTAAGCTTCTGACTTTGGCTCGGGTCATGATCTCACAGTTTGTGAGTTTGAGCCCCACATCAGGCTATTTTGTTCCACTAAACTATTTCTCTTCTCTCATGATGATACTGCTCTGTTTTAAACTCTAGAGCCTTCAATATATCTGGTGTAATGGGGCACGCAGACCTCCCTCCCACACACATACCTGTGTTCTTCTCTTTTAATGTTGTCTAAACTATTAGTGTGCCTTTTCCCTCCCACTGCCATTTTAGAACAGTCTAATTAAGTTCCCTAAAAATCCTGCTGAGGTTTCAATTGATAATGCATTGAATTAATAGACTAACGTGAGGGATAATTGGTATCTTTACAATGTTAAGTTTTCTCATCCAGAAACATCTGTTTACACTCACCTTTTGTTCTATATCTTTTGATAAGGTTTTTTATTTGTTCCTGTAAAGATTTTGTGCATATTTTGTTTATTTCTAAATATTTTATATATATTTATTGATGTTGTCTACTTGATGTCAGCTTCCAAAAAATGTGTTAAGATCTCCTCCTATGTTTATGGATTTGCCTTTATTTATAGATAGGTTCTATACATCTGTATCTGTTTATATCTATCTATCTATCTATCTATCTATCTAACAGGATATTAAAATTGAGATTTTGATCAAGGCACTCATTTAGGTACAAATGAGCTTCTGTCTAGATCATCAGAACACTAACTCACTGCACTTAACTAGGAAGGCTAGAAGTTGGAATGTTTATGATCCTGTTCAAGCGGAAATAAAAAATGGAGAGTTTTGTCTTCCTTGCCCTTTTGACAAAGTGTTTCATGCAGGTAGATTGGACTTCATGATGACTGAATCACTGGGTGAGGTGTGAAGGGCTATCGTCTGCAGTGGGAGCTCTAGGGAGGTCAGTGAGAAGCAGACACATACAGCGGATTCCTTGCTTCCCCAGCATTCCCCATCAGGCTGAGAAGCTAGGGACAGGTTCCTGAGTGTTGGAGGCAGCAAGTCTCCCACACGGTTATTCTGGGAATACATTAGAGCCTGTAGCCACAGTACCGTTAACTCAAATGTTACTCCCATGTCTAAATGCCTTCACAGCAACATCCAGACTGGTATTTGACCAAATATCTGGGTACCATGGCCTAACCAAGCTGACACATAAAATTAGCCATCACAGCATACTAGTTGTGTTACTTAAGTTCTTCTGATTGCAAAGGACACTTTCACCCAATGTGGGATTTACCCCAGAACCAAGGTGGTTCTTGGATGGTGAGTCTTTTGCCCACTTTGCTAGATGGAATGTCCTTTGCTAGATGGAATGCGGGAATGTCTGATTGGTAGTGAGGGGCTGGAGCAGAGACACAGGGAGAAGCAGATACAGAGTTCTCTGGAGCAGTGGTTCTCAGCTGGAGGAGCATGTCAGCAATGCCTGTAGAGCTTTGTATAGAGATGCTCAGGCGCATCCCTAGTCTTCCTGAATCACAGCCACATCCTGTTCCTTGATGATGCAGCCCCCATTAGAAGCAGGCTAGATTTGGACAGAAAAGGCATCTGACTCAGGTATTGTGAGAAGTCTCATTAAACACATTTGTACCTTTAATTCAAGAACGTTCACTACAATTGATGGACTATAGAGGTGTAGAAGAGGCAAAAATTGGGGGAAGGGTGCAGTCAAACATTAAGAAATCGATCAACATAATTTACCATGAAGCATAATAAAGGACAAACGCTACATTATCTCAATAGATGCAGAAAAAAAGACAAAAGCCATGTCTCAGTATATACAGATTAAAGATACTTTGTAATCAAACACATTATATTTCTGCAGCAAAATATACCAGTATTCTCATTGAGTAGTATAGAGACTATAAATAGCTTTGCATCTGTTCATGTCAAGATTTGCTGCCAAATGAAAAAAACAACTTTCTTTTTGGATTTCAGAGTAGTGGATAAGAGATTATAGCCCTGTATCAAAATAATAAAGAAAAACAGCAGATTGGGGATTTATAGAAATGCCCACTTAAAAAAAATAAAACCATAATGCTATGTTTTGATTTACAGTGAAAAATAATGTTTATTGATCAGTTTACTATCTTGGTAGGGACAAATCTATAAGGGAAGTTAGTTATAATCCAAAGGTTGTTTGGTGATCTTGGAATCAGATCTTACTGGCCAATGTTGTTAAAGGCAATACAGTAAAACCTTGGTTTGTGAGCATAATTCTTTCCGGAAACAGGTTTATCATCTAAAGCACTTGTATATCAAAGGAATTTCCCCGTAAGAAATCATGGAAACTGAGAGGATTCATTCCACAACCCAAAAATGTTCATATAAAAATGATCACAATACTGTAATATAATACAAAGTAATAAAGAAAATACAAAATATAAAGAAAAACAAATTAATCTGCACTTACCTTTGGAAACCTTCATGGCTGGTATGAGGCAGACAAGAGAGAGGAGGGTTATTGTGTAGGATAACTTTCATTATCACTAATGGAATCATTGCAATCTATTGGCTCAATGGAATCTTTTTCTGCATGGGGGCCATTGTATATGCTTGCAGGGATGCTGACTACAGTACAGTATTAATAAACTCTTGTCACATGCTGTATTTAATGTAACTTGCAATAAGGCAGCAGAGGAAAGGGTCTATATCTGCAGGCAGCCTGACCTAGAATGAAGAGCAGCGTTCCTAAGCTCACTTTTATATGGAAAAGCAAAGGACTGCCCATAGGTGCTTTGAAGTGACAAAAAATACACTAGTGCCAGTTGTGGGCACCTTCCAACCTTCTGAAAAATCACTGATTTCTGTCAAACACCACAGCCTGAGACTGAGCATCTGAGCATGGTAGATGATCACCCACAATTCCTCAGTGAGAGAGAGAGAGAGAGAGAGAGAGGAGAACCATTGGCTCAGTTGTGATCATGTGACATTTGGTGTCATATAACTACTCGTATTACAAGATATTGCTCATTTATCAAGTTAAAATTTATTAGAAATGTTTGCTTGTCTTGCAGAACACTCGCAGAACAAGTTACTTGCAATCCAAGGTTTTACTGTATATCTTTTGTGACAATAAGGACACTGCTGCCCCACAGACTGGCAGAGGGTACCTTTCCCAGAGATATGCTGCCAACATGCATACATATTCTGATTCAGGAAACATGCTTATCTCAATATTAGCTCAAGTGAGAGACCAGGAGCATGAATGAAGCAATAGGAATGATTGGTGTCCACTTGTGACATTTTATTTATTTATTTTTAAAGTATAATTAATTGTTAAGTTAGCCAACATACAGTGTAGACAGTGTGCTCTTGGTTTTGGGTGTAGATTCCATGATTCATTGCTTACATACAATACCCAGTGCTCATCCCAACAAGTGCCTTCCTCAATGCCCATCACCCATTTCCCCCTCTTCCCCCCCCCCCCCCCCCCCCCCGTCAACTCAGTTTGTTCTCATTTAAGGGTCTTTTATGGTTTGCCTCCCTCCCTCTCTGAAACTATTTTTCCCCTTCCCTTCCTCCAAGGTCTTCTGTTAAGTGTCTCAAGTTCCACATATGAGTGAAAACATGATATCTGTCTTTCTCTGACTGACTTATTTCACTTAGCATAAAAACCTCCAGTTCCATCCATGTTGCTGCAAATGGCAGGATTTCATTCTTTCTCATTGCCAAAGTAGTATTCCATTGTATATATTAACCACATTTTCTTTATCCATTCATCGGTTGATGTACACTTAGGCTCTTTTCATAATTTGGCTATTGTTGAAAGCACTGCTATTAACATTGGGGTGTATGTGCCCCTATGAATCAGCACTCCTGTATCCTTTGGGTAAATTGCTAGCAGTGCTATTGCTGGGTTGTAAAGTAGTTCTATTTTAAATTTTTTGAGGAAACTCCACACTTTTCCAGAGTAGCTGCACCAGTCTGCATTCCCACCAACAGTGCGAGAGGGTTTCCATTTCTCAACATCCTCACCAGCATCTGTTGTTTCCTGAATTGTTAATTTTAGCCACTCTGACCAGTGTGAGGTGGTACCTCAGTGTGGTTTTCATTTGTATTTCTCTGATGATAAGTGACATTGAGCATCTTTTCATGTGTCTGTTGGCCATCTGGAAAATGGCCATTCTCCTTTGGAAAAATGTCTGTTCGTGTCTTCTGCCCATTTCTTCACTGGATTATTTGTTTTTTGAGTGTGTGGGTTTGGTAAGTTCTTTATAGATTTTGGATACTAAATCTTTATGCGATATGTCATTTGCAAATATCTTTTCCTATTCCATTGGTTGCCTTTTAGTTCTGTTGATTGTTTTCTTTGCAGTGCAGAAGCTTTTTATCTTGATGAGGTCCCAATAGTTCATTAAAAGCTTTTATTTCCCTTGCCTTTGAAGACATGTCGAGCAAGAAATTGCTATGGCTGAGGTCAAAGAGGTTGTTGCCTATTTTCTCCTCCTAGGGTTTTGATGGTTTCCTGTCTCACATTTAGGTCTTTCATCCATTTTGAGTTTATTTTTGTGTATGGTGTAAGAAAGTGGTCCAGTTTCATTCTTCTGCACACTCATGACATTTTAAAATGCAAATCTGGCGGTGTTTCTTGTCCGTGTAAAGCGAAGCTACCAGCGGTGGCTTTGAGGCCACCCTCCTGCTCACTTTTGGACTCTTAGGCTGGGCATTGACTGGCTGTTCCCTTTAGCCTTATGAAACATTTGAAGAAAAAATCCTCCAAATTCTGATTAATATCTTAAAATATTTCATAATCATTCTTTTTTTTTTTTTTTTTCAACATTTTTTTTTTTTTATTTTTTTTATTTTTGGGACAGAGAGAGACAGAGCATGAACGGGGGAGGGGCAGAGAGAGAGGGAGACACAGAATCGGAAACAGGCTCCAGGCTCCGAGCCATCAGCCCAGAGCCTGACGCGGGGCTCGAACTCACGGACCGCGAGATCGTGACCTGGCTGAAGTCGGACGCTTAACCGACTGCGCCACCCAGGCGCCCCTAATCATTCTTAATTTTATAGCTACTGAATTAGTTGCAATCTGGGGCACTTCTTTTTAGGAATACAAGCAACATTGCCCATTTGGTCAACACTTTGTCACTTCTCTTCACTTTCCTCTTTATAATTTAAGAACCTGAGTATTGGGGTACATGGGTGGCTTAGTTGGTTAAGCATCCCACTCTTGATTTCCGCTCAGGTCATGATCTCACAGTTCATGAGATGGAGCCCCTGTTTGGTTTCTGTGCTGACGCTCAGAACCTGGAGGCTGCTTCAGATTCTGTCTCCCTCTCTCTGCCCCTCCCCCATTCGCATTCTGTCTCTCTCTCAAAAAAAAAAAAAAAAATTTAAAAAGAACCTGAGTATCTCATCTCCCTTTTTTTTCCTCCTTTAGGTTGCCTTTTTTTTTTTTTTTTAAGTTTTATTTATTTAAGTAATTTCTACACCCCACGTGGGGGCTTGAGCTCAAGACCCTGAGATCAAGAGTCCAACACTCTTCCAGCTGAACCAGCCAGGCGCCCCTTTTTTAAATTGGTTTATTTGCCTTTCACCTTTACTGATTTCAACATTTAAAGCAAAATCAATTCCTTTTCTGATGGTATTCGGAAGTTATTACACATTCTTTCCTTTATTTTTTTAAAAGATATTATTTTTTTAAGCAATCTCTACATCCAATGTGGGGCTCGAACCCACAACCCGGAGATCAAGAGTTGCATGCTCCACTAACGGAACCAGCCAGGCTCCCCTACACATTCTTTTCAGTACAAATAACTATGCCAAGGTATGTTATCTAACTGATTACAAACTTAAGTATTTTATCGTGCTTCTTTGAGCACCCTTGGCATAAGGCTGCTAGGCAACCAAGGTTCTGTTAAGACAGTATGAAGACTCTCTCTGTTGCCTTCCAACAAAAATGTAAACTAGGTATAGTGGGTCACACCTTGGCACTCAATCCTGAGTGGAAGATATCACCCACCAGCTTCTGGCATTGCTGTGAGAGGTGGGAAATCCACAGCTAAGCCTGAGGGCTTGCTCCTTTGAACATGACCCCTATTTTCCTGCCTGGAAATGTGTCAGTTTATCTTTCCCTGAAGTTTAAAATGTTGAACAAATTATGTCTTAGCGTTTCTTGTGATGTTAACTTTTCCAGAGACTCTGTTAGTATGATTTTCAGTCTGTGATATCTTTTTTGCAATTCTGGAGTTTTTCTTTTTTTTATTTAAGGAAGTTCTACTTCTTTTGTTCCTGTGTTATCTTTTTGCAAGCTTCTGCTGAATGATGATTCATCTTTTTGTTGTTGTTGTTGTTTTTAAGTTTATTTATTTATTTTGAGAGACAGAGTGCAAGCAGGGAAGGGGCAGAGAGGGAAAGAGAGACAATTGCAAGCAGGCTCTGCGCTGTCAGTGTAGAACCCAACGTGGGACTTGATCTCACAAACCGTGAGTCCATGACCTGAGCCAAGATCAAGAGTCAGATGCTTAACTGACTAAACCACTCAGGTGCCCCTTTTTGTTGTATTTCTATGTTGACATCATCTCCCAAAATATTTTTGTATCCTTTATCAATTTCTTAAAAAATTCTGAAATGGTTAGGAAATGGTGAAACTTGGTAGATTTGTAATGGATAAGCAAGAAGCTTTATTTTAAGAATCATTTGTTGATATTTGATTGGCAAAACAAGAAATTAGAAGGGGTTGAGAATTGACCTATCCTGTCTTCTTTCCACGCAGACCCCAAGGCTTACCTCTCCTTTGGTGAAGACAGGTGGGCACCTGCAGCCCAGTGCAGACTGGGAGGGCAGCTCACACAAGTGTGGGGTTTTCAGAAATTCTTTATGCATCTTGCCAAGTATGTCAAAAGGAGATTTATTTTATGGAATATACTCACATGATTGTGGAGCTTGGAAAGTTAAAATTTGATGAGGTAGGCAAGCAGGCTAGAGACCCAGGGAAGAATTGCTGTTTAAGTTCAAATGTTGTCTGCTGGCAGAATCCCTTGTTGCTTTGTTCTATCAAGACTTTCAACTGATTGGACAAGGCCCACCCATATTATGGAGAGTAATACGCCTTACTTAAAGTCCACCAATTTAGCTGTTAATCTCATCCAAAAGACACCTTCACACAAAACATCCAGAATGATATTTGACCAAATATCTGGACACCATGGCCCAACCAAGATGAAACATACAATTAATAATCCACAAGCCTGTCTTTTGTTAACTTGGTACCCCATACAGGTCTCCTTTAACCATACTTAATCTCTAAATAAAGACAATGACAAGGTCATACTTCCACCTGACATGACACAACTATCCTGTGTATAATCAAAAACACAACTAATTGTTTACCCAGAAGAGGATGCAAAGTCCCTGGCTGATGTTTACTCTTCTCTTTGATACTCTGTAAATCAAACACCATGATGTAAAGTTAACAGTACTTAAATACTATAATATAAAGTCACCTCTGCTCTGTTGTTTACTCCCCTTGGCATGTGGGAAGAAAATGAAACAAAGTGATTTGTCTTTTTTCCTACCAATATTCATTAAATGCATCCTATAAAAAGTCCATGTTTTCCTTCTTCCATTCCTGTATATCTTTGGGTTTGGGTGACAATACAGAAGAAAGGAAAGTAACAGGTAAAAGGCAAGGAAGAGAGGGAAGAAGTGATTGAGTGGTTCAGAAGCCATTTGACCTTCAAAAAGAGACAGTAAAATTGACGCCATCAAAAAGGGAAGCACTTTTCTCCTTCTTTCATGGTACCACGTTCATGTCTTTCCTTTCTTCTACTCAGTTGTGTGCACGTATAAGTTATCTTTCACCATCGGGTATTCAGCTTGTGGGTATACTCAGGTGCTCAGTGAGCTCCTCTAGCATCACCCTCCCATGAGAGCAGAAAGAGATGGGAGTGGGGGAGCTAGCATCTTTGCTTGTCCTCTGACAGCCCTAACATTCCCCTGCCCCCTGCCTGTCCACAGCAACCAGGGAAAGCCTGCTTCCAGGTATACAGTGAGACAGTGTCAGACAGTGAGAGTGTTTTATTTGCTCTCTTCCTTCAGGCAATTTTCCTTTATGTTTTCTCTCTGCATCCTGTTTGCTGGTTCATTAGAGCATCAAAATTGATCTGAATTTTCCACA
This sequence comes from Panthera leo, assembly GCF_018350215.1. Classification (NCBI taxonomy): domain Eukaryota; kingdom Metazoa; phylum Chordata; class Mammalia; order Carnivora; family Felidae; genus Panthera; species Panthera leo. Next base: position 73,953,734 of record NC_056684.1, on the reverse strand, counting down.
GAAACCATGTGGTGTTCTTCCCTCTCAGGATCAGAGATCAGAAGGCACAATTCTGCATCACGAAGATGGATATATTGCCTTTCCCAGGAAGAGACATGGGGTTATGTGATCAGAGACAGTCTGAATTCTCATGTCCCTCCCGGAGTCCTATATTGAAACCCTACCTCCAATATGATGGTATTAGGAGGTGGTGCCTTTGGGAAGTGATTAAGATTGAATGAGGTCATTAGGGTGGGGCCCTCGTGGATGAATGTGTACCCTTTATAAAGGCCACAAGAATGCTTTCTTCTTCTTTGCCCTCCTGTCATGTGAGGACACAGTGAGAAGACAGTTGTCTGTGAACCAGGAAGCAGAACCTCACCAGATACTGAATCTTCTGGAGACTTGATCTTGGACTTCCCCACCTCCAGAACTGTGATCAATAATTTTCTGTTGTTTATAAGCCACTCTTTCTGCCGTATTCTGTTATAGTAGCCCAAACAGGCTAAACAGCTTATAAGTTCCATTAGGGTAGAGGCTGTGACTCTTACTCACCATTACCCAATGCCTAGCACATAACATGTGTTCAATTAATTACTGATAAGGGATAAGCTCTAAGACCCATGAGAAGAAGCAGGTACACAGGAGGGCGGTATGTGATGGCTATAGTAACTGAAGAGCATTTTCTTGAAGATAGATTACAGCAAGCTATATATTCTATGTGCTGGGATGTCTGGAATATAAAAATTTAGGGATGTGTCTATATTAGGGGTCTCTGGATGTCTATAATGCTATCAATTAAAGTTATTTTGAGCATTTATAAATTTTTACATTTTATGTTTATAGTACTGTACTGATACATTTTGTATATAATGAAATTTAAGCAAAAAACATAAATTTTAAAGAGATGCAATAAAAATAAATGTAAAAAAGGAGTTACAGTTTTCTCTGCATTCTAATGGATGATTTTAAGTCTCTCCTGAGTTTACTTAGCTCTTCCTATTCTAAAAGAAGTTTGCAGGGCTTCAAGTGAGGTTGCGGGGAGCCCAGCATGAAATATATTAACGGCCTGTGGATGGTTCTATAAAGTCTAACCCATACTCCAAGTAATCAAGAGAATCTCTGGCTCACTTCTATCTCTAGAATGTACTTTTGTAAAGACTCTAATAAAATATCTCAGCTAACTACATGTTAATTCTTAAGTCTCCTGGAATGTTGTAAGGGTCTTTAAAGAAGGGACATGCTTATTTTCTCTCATGTATCATCCTGTTCATCATATAACTTGTGGATAGTCAAAAAGCTTTTTCTGACAGGGTGTATTAGTTAACTTTTGCTGCATAACACACCATCTCAAAACTAAGTGGCTTTAGCCAATAAACATTTATTATTTATCTCACAATTTTGTGTGTTGGCTGGATTGGCCATTCCAGTCTCTGCTGATTTGGCTGGGGCTCAGTGATCCAGGATGGCTCACAACTGACCTGCCAAATGACTACAGACATGTGAATGAGCCTCACTAAGATCAGTCACACCAGCCCAGACTTGCAGAATCACTCATCCATGCTGTATATTCCTGAGAAAAAATAAGTGATTGTTGTTTTAAGTGACTAAGTTTTGGGATGGTCTGTTACATGGCAGTAGCTAACTGATAAAATTTTTGTGATGATTCTTAGGTGGTCAAGTGAGTACTGTCACCTCTAAAGAAGTAATGACATTACCTACCTAAGATGGAATCAGGTGCATATCTTCACTTTGAAATTTATTTTTCCTAAAATGACAAAAGCCTACATTTGGCGATATCCCTAGACTTTGCTCATAGATCTTTTGCCATTTATAGATGTTACAGTTTTCCCACCTAATTCGTAATTTTTCTTCTGTTGTTTATGGTTATTTTTTATTATCAGAGTTTAAATATTTGAGGTCAGATCTTCCTTTATGGAGTGTCTGTCTGTGTTTGTTTGTTTAAAAGGCTTTACCATCCAGAGATTCCATAAACATTGACTTACTTTTTAGTTATTAATTCAAGTAGCTTTATGGCTTTTATTTCCATGTATTGTGAAGCTGTTTTTAGGTTCATATAATTTAGGGTTGTTATATTTACTGAATAAATGGATCCTTTTATCACTGTGAAATAATCCTTTTTTTTCTTATAATACTCTTTATTTTGAAGTCTACTTTGTATGACATTAACATTGCCACACCAGCTTTCTTAGGCTTAGTATTTTAAAGACATATCTTTTGCTATCCTTTTGCTTTCAATGTATTTTTGCCTTTGTATTTGTGTCTTTTATAAATGTATAATTGGGTCTTGTGGGGTTTTTTTGTTTTTTTGGTTTTTTTTTACTTATCTGACCATCTCTGCTTTTTAAGTGGTGTGACTAATTCCTGTACATTTAACATAGATATAGAAATGACTGGAGTCAAGTCTGCCAACTCACTGTTTGATTTCTATTTGTCCTTTCTGTTCTTGCCTACTTTCCTCCTTCCCCCATATCTTGGGTTAGTCAAGTATTTTTTTAAACTATTCAATTCTATTTCTTCTATTAGCTTTTAAACAAAAAAAATTTTTTTGGCAGGGGGGTAAGGGGAGATGCCTGGTTGGCTCAGTCAGTAGAGCATGCAGCTCTTGATCTAAGGGTTGTGAGTTCAGGTCCCACATTGAGTGTAGAACCTACCAGAAAAAAATTTGTTTTGTATTATGTTTTTAGTGATTGCTATAGTGATTATACTCTGTATTAACTTATTATAGTGTCGCTTAATTTTATATTATTCCACTTTACTGTATAATTTTATTTATAATTTATTTAACTTATCCTTCCATCCTCTGTGCAATTGTGATCATATATTTTACTTCTACATAAATCATAAACCTCAGGTTATTGTTTTTTTTTTTTCCTTCGAGAGCTCAACTACTTCATAAAGAATTGAACAAAAGTAAGAAAAAATAGTCTTTATATTTACCCATATATCTATAATTTCCAGTGATCTTTCCTTCCTGTAGTGCTAAGTTTCCATCTGGTACTATTTGCCTTCAGCCAGAATTTTCCTTAGCATTTCTTGTAGTACAAGTTTTCCAGGGATGAATTCTCAGCTTTTGACTATCTGGATGTCTTTACTTTTCCCTCCATTTCAAAGGGTGTTTTTACTTCTAAGTTGATAGTTTTGCTGTTGTTTTTCGTTCAGCTCTCTGAGGAGGCTGTTCTTCTGGCCTCTGTTATTTCTGATGAGAAGTCAACTTTGGGGTGCCTAGATGGCTCAGTCGGTTAAGCGTCCAACTTGGGCTCAGGTCATGTGTGGTTTGTGGGCTTGAGCCCTGCATCGGGCTCTGTGCTGACAGCTCAGAGCCTGGAGCCTGCTGCAGTTTCTGTGTCTCCCTTTTCTCTCTGCCCCTCTCCACGTTCACGCTCTGGCGCTCATGCTCTCTCTCTCTCTCAAAAATAAATAAACTTCAAAAATTAAAAAAAGAAGTCAGGTTTAATTCTTACTGTTGTTTCTTTGTACATAATGTGTTTTTTTCCTCTGGCTGCTTTCAAGGTTTTCTCTTGATCTTTGGTTTTTAGTAGTTTGGTTATGATGTGCATAGATGTCATTTTCTTTGTAATTATTGTGCTTGGAGTTTATCAAACTTCTTGGATCTATGACTTGATGTTTTTCATCAAATTTGTAAAATTTTGTCTATTACTTCTTCAAATATATTTTCTCTTCTCCTTCTGAGAGTCCAGTTATGACTACTTAAGATTGTTCCATGGGTCTTTGAGACATGTCTTCTTCTTTTTTTTTTCAATGTTTTTTCTTTCTGTACTTCAATTGGAATGATTTTTATTGATTTATCTTCAAGGTTATCAATCTGTTCCTCTGCATTGTTTAATCTGATGCTAATCTCATCCATGAAGTGATTTTTAAAATTTATATATTGTATCTTTTAGTACTAAGAGTTCTATTTGATTCTTTTTTAGAGTTCCCAGTTTTCACCCATTCTATTCACCTTTTTCCATAAGTTCTTTGACATACTTTTCATAGTCATTTCAAAATTTTTATCTGCTAATCCAAACATCTGGGTTGTCTGTGGGTCCATTTCTAATGACTTTTTCCACTTTTTCTTTTCACTATGGGTCACATTCTGCTTCTTCACGTATCTGCTAACTTTTGACTGAATATTATTTTACATTATGGGTGATATATTGTAAGAGACTGTGGATTCTCATATGGTTTTTGAAGAGCGCTGGGTTTGTTCTAGTAGCAGTTAAGTCATTGGAAGGTTACCTTGATCTTATGGAAGTTTGGTTTTAAACTTTATTGGGATAAGGCTATTTCAGTTTTACCCTTTGTCTTAGAGTAAAGTCGTTAGTCTCTGAGCATATTCTTAAGACATGGCCTTTCTGGGGCGCCTGGGTGGCGCAGTCGGTTAAGCGTCCGACTTCAGCCAGGTCACGATCTCGCGGTCCGTGAGTTCGAGCCCCGCGTCAGGCTCTGGGCTGATGGCTCAGAGCCTGGAGCCTGCTTCCGATTCTGTGTCTCCCTCTCTCTCTGCCCCTCCCCCGTTCATGCTCTGTCTCTCTCTGTCCCAAAAATAAATAAAAAACGTTGAAAAAAAATTAAAAAAAAAAAAAAAAAAAAAAAAAAAAGACATGGCCTTTCTGGAGGTCAATGGAAAATCCCTCTCCTGAGCACTAGACAACTATTGAAATCTGTGCCATAAACCCAAGTGGTTGATTTCCATTGAGTTTCTTAGATTTTTGTGTTCTTCATGCACAGTTCTAGAGATAGCCAAGGATTTGAGGGAAGTTTTTGTTTTTGTTTTCACTGACTGAGTCACTTTTATTGAGAACTATAGTTTTAGGGATGAGGCAAGTTTTTATGCTGTGACCCTTGATATAATTTTATTTTCCTCTGAAATGGCAGAATTATTTCATCTTACATCTGGATTATGCAAATACTGCAAATTATTTTTACAAGGCTTTGGTTACCGTAGGGAATATAAGATAACTGCACAACAATTACAACCAATTACACCTGTCCTGATATCATTGTCCAGGGCTTTCCACATTCATTGTCCAGTCCATCTTTCCTCCAGAACCCAGGATCCTACAGCATGACATCCTGAAAGCCTTAGAGCTTTGAAAAAAATGCAGCCACAGTGATGCTTTGTAAGCATCTGGAGAGTATGATATGATCAGTCTACCATTTCCTAATCCTGGATGATCAGTGAATAAACTGATAACTGATGAGGTCTGGCCTCTGGCTCTGCTGCTCTGGGTGAAGGGTCTAGCACACATTCAACTTTTGGGGCCCTACAGCTCCAGATATCTCATGGCACTGGCTGGGGTCCATGGAGAAACATGGTACTCAGCAGTACCACTTTTGTCCTCTAGACTCCAGCCTCAGATAATGCTGTCCTGAACTTCAACAAAAGGAATGGCCAGTAAGCTAGAAAGTCTTCCATGGTCTTCCTACTTGAGGTTGTGCCTTCTCCCAACTCCTCAGAGACAGCTGAAGCCCCAAACCCTACTTACTGCTGACCCTTTAGTCCCAAGAGGACCGCTCTAGAGTGGTGCTGCATATAGACCTGTTGTGAGGTCAGCACTCCTGGCTACTGATACTGCTCAGGTCAAAACAAGGAGGGTCTGTCAAACCTTGTGGATCCACTAGGGTGAATCTGATGGCAGTTTCAACCCATCTGCGAGCTTCCAGATGGTTCTGAGGAGAACTAAGTAGCCAGGAAGTTCAGTCTTGGAGCTAGGAGATTTCCCTTTGACATGTGGCTTGGAGGAAGAGCAGCTGAATACAGATTATCCACATTTTTTTTTCAAGGCACAAAAATGTAAATCATTGTAGAATGAGGGGATGGAAAATGGAGCTCCAGAGTCTTTTCTTCTCCCGCATTTGCTTGTTCCCAGACTTGAAAACTGTTCTTTCTGTTTTCTGGTCTGAGAGGTTGTTTCCAGTGCTTCCATAGCCTGAGCTGGTTGAGATAATGCCTGAGATTCAGAGTGTGGAAGAAAAATATAAGATCCTATTTAACAAAACAAAACCAACTAACAAAAACACATAAAATCAGAAATAAGAATTTTTCCTTTAAGAAACCAGTTTTTCTCAGGGAAATGCTTGCTGGCCAGATTTGTGAGGCTAGAAACAACTCTCAACATGTACACATTTTTTTTTCTTGCACTCTGTTTTCTCTAAGCTCCTATATTCACAGAGAAAATACAAACTCCCATACTCACAACACTGGCTAGATTTTTTTTTTTTTTTTTTTTTTTGCTGCTGACACAATAAAAATACTTCTATTTGAATTAGCTTTAAGGTTTGTGAAGAATGTTTATATAATAGCATATGTTTTAAGACAATGGCTATTGTGAAAAATAATGAATATTCAAAATGGTATGAGTTCATGTAAATGATTCAGCAGTAAAGCTTACCCTGCTTCTTTCTATAGATGCATTATCTAAAAAGCTATAAAAAGCTCCGTGCAAAATTTTGCTGTTTCAGATGAATAATTTCCTCCTTCCTACTGTAGTGGAGCTATGTTGTTCTTTTTATTTTTAAATAAAGTAATATCTAACAGTTTTTCCTTCCGAAATCTAGACATAAGGCAAGGTTGCTTGTGAATTACACTTTCACAATGGAAAGTGAAGCAGCCTGGTTAGTGTTACCGACTGCACCATCACCATACTTTCGCTGAGTTCTAAGCAGCTAGCCTGCCCAACAGCCATCGCTCCTTGGGGAAAGGAAACCTATCCCAAAAGGGTGAAGCATAATTGTTCCAAGTAAATCATGGTCATTCCATTAACTAGTGATTTGCTTAGAGGTAACCCCATGACCTGGTTTTGGCCAATGGGACAATAGAGAGTTATACTGGATGGCTTCTAGGAAAGATTTTCTCCCTGATTAAGCTTGGAGTTGGGGACATCATGTAGGTAGCATTATTGGACTCTGGAGACATTAAAATAATTAAGACATAATCTTTATTCCACATGTGCTCTGTGGAGGAGGGAAATATGAACAGATATTTGCAATATAATTTGATGGCTATCATATATAAAGTGCTAAGGAAGAACAGAATGGAACAACAACAAAAAACTGTCCAGGAATGAGTCAGGGCTTCCCAGAAGAAATGATTATTGTAAGCACTTGGGGCATGTATCTAAGAAATCTTTGCCTAACCCAAGGTCCCAGGGATTTTCTTTTAGAATTTAGAATATTTTCTTTTAGAATGATATAGTTTTAGGCCTTACACTTAGGTCTGTGATCCATTTTGAGTTAATGTTTGCATATGTTGTGAAGTATGGCTTAGAGTTCTTTTTCTTTCTTTCTTCTTTCCTTCCTTTTTTTTTTTTTTTTTTTTTTGCATATAGGTATCTACTTGTTCCAACACGATTTGCCAAAAGGCTACCCTTTTCCCTCTATATTGCCTTTACATCTTGGTCAAAAAGCAGTTGTTTTCGTATAAGTGGGTCTATTTCTGGACTCTCTAGTCTGCTCCACTGATCTATTTGTTTACCTTTACACCGACTCCACACTGTATTAATTACTATAGCTTTATGTAAGCCTTGAAATCTGGTAGTGTTAGTCCTCCAATTTTGTTCTTTTACAAAGTTGTTAGGCTTTCCAGGTCATTTGCATTTCCATATGGACTTTAGAGTCAGCTTGTCAATTTCTACCAAAAAAGCTGTTGGGATTTTTATTGGATTGCATTGAGTCTATAGATCAGTTTGGGAAGAAATGACATTCTGAGTCTTCCAACCTGTGAACATGCACGATTTAAATAGCAGTGATAGTACCCTTCAGTGTCTTTGTTTTGACTTTAATGGAATGGCTAATAGGGCTGGCTGCCTTGGGCTCAGGAAGCAGGACTAGGTGATAACCAACTGTGGGGTGCACATGCGGAGTGGGGGGCGGGGGGCAGGAATTGCAGTACATGCCTGTATGAATGAGTGAAGCCTACAACCTAATGATGTAAGTATGTGAGTATAAACTATGGTGCTTAGCAGGAATGGACACGCAGGTGGAGTTCCATAGGTATTTTGAAGTCGGTCCAGCCTCTGGGGTCCTGCGGGAGTCCCTTCTCTGTTTCACACTCCCTCCACAACTGTTTGGCAGTTGCTTTTGGGAAATCTGGCCCAAGGACAGAATTCACAGGTCTTTGGGGTGACTGGAAAAGCCACAGCCTGGGAGAGTTGTATCAAAGTTTCAAAGCCTCCAAGGTAGCCTCTGTGAAGCATTCGTGACCTAGTAGCTCCCAGCTCTTGGAATAACATCTTATGCAAAGCCAGGTGACACAAAGCAGGTGTGTCTCCTGCCCCTTTGATATAATGAGACATCCAACTTGTTATCAATTCCATTCTTCTACCTCCTAAATATAACTGGGATATGGCTCTTTCTCTATGCTGCCATTCCAACCCAAGTCATTGTTATCTAAAGACTAGACTTCTAGTCTAGTCTTCACTAGTGGCGTCCTCACTAGTGAAAAGAGCCATTGCCTGGCAGAGCCCCGGGGAGCAGCACTGACATTGTACAGCCTGTGTCAGCACTCTGGGCTCACACCTCCACCTGCACAATGGTTACAACAACAAGGTGCCCTGGGAGTTGAGCAACACTGCTCCTGCTGCTCTCCCTTCTTGTATCTATTTTCCCTTTGCTATTTACTATAATTTTTGGAATATTTCAAGCCCACAGACAACTATAAAGAGTAATATAACATATACTCATGTGTCCATTGCCAAACTTTTTTGTATTTTAACATTTTACACAAATTTTTGGAGTTAGGTAACCTAAATGTTTACTATGAAATATATCACTCGCAGAGAAGAGTATATATAGTGTGAATGAACACTTTAAAGAACAAATACTCCTGTGCTCTCTACTCAGCTTAAGAAATAGGATATTTCCATGCCTTTAAACTTTCCCATATGCCCCTTCCAAACCGGGAACTCTGCCATGTCCTCTCAGAAGTGACCACTATCCTGATTTTTGAGATAACTGTTTCCTTGCATTTCTTTAGATTTTTACCATATATATACAGACCCTTGATGTTTTTTTGTTTTTTGCTCTTTATATAAATGGGGTCAATCTGAATGCATTTTGTGATTTGCTTTTTTTCTTAGCTATATGTCTTGGAAGCCATATCCATTGTTGCAGGGAGCTGTAATTCATCTGTTTTCCCTGCTTTCCAATCCATATTCCATACCAGAGCCAGGGCAATTTTTTAAAGATCTAAACCCAATTATTTGTTACTCCTCTGCATAAAACCCTTCAGGCATTCCAAAACCCTTAGAATAGAACCACAAATCCCTGGCATGGCCCAGAGCCCCCATGTCATTTCCTTGATCCCAGTAAGCTCTTGTTTTCCTTATGGATTTCCCGCATGCCTGGATGCCCCTTTTCGTTCCTCACCTGGCTATTCCTGCTCAAACTTCAGGTTTCTTATTAAACATCTTATTTATTTATTTATTTACTTACTTACTTACTTACTTACTTACTTACTTATTGGAAAGCACGAGTGGGGGAGGGGCAGAGAGACGAGACAGAAGGTCTGGAGGGCTTTGCACTGACAGGCTGACAGCACAGAGCCCGAAGTGGGGCTTGAACTCACAAACCCTGAGATCATGACCTAAGCCTAACCCCCCTGTCTCTACCGACATAAATTAGTTGCTCCTTCTTTTGCTCCCTTCTTACCCAGTTGCTTCAAGTGCTCACTACAGTTTTATTATATATTTATCTGTGTGCTTATTTTTATATTTATTTGATGCTTGTCTCCCTTAAGTGTTACAGAGGACAGGATCACAGACGTTTTGCAATAATGGCATATCTAGTCTTGGCAGAGCCCTGGCATGTAGCATGTTTCAAATAATTATCATTCAATGAGAATTGAAGCCAGAAAAAGTTGATGCGGTCAGGACAAAAAAAAAAAAAAAAAAAAAAAAAAAATCAGCTCATTCTGGGACAATTCTCTGCAGGGTAAAAATTGTTAAAAATGAAGGTGTCACAGGATTCCTCAAGAAAGCATGTCAGGTTCAGTACAATCAGAGGCAGATGTTAAGCTTTTGTATTTGTCCTACATGCTGACCCAGAGAAAGTGACCAAGAGGCAATTTAGTATAGCAGGTGCTGTACTGTATTTTAAACATACAATATATAACAACAACTAAAATTTGCTGAGTACTTAGTTGTGTGGGCACTACTGTAAGTGCTTTGCAGGAATGAATTGATTTAATTCTCATAATAACCCAGAAAGGGAAGTGTTTTATTATTCCCATTTTTACATATCAGGAAACTGAGGCACAGAGAGATGAAGAACTTGCCAGACCTTATATAACCAGCAATTGGCAAAATCAGGCTGTGGACCCAGACAATGTTACTACAGCGTTCTTGGCCGCTATACTGATTGCCTTTAATAATTTTGTTTGATGAATATTTGTGGCACGAATAAATGAGAAGGTGACTCAAGTTCAAGCTAAGTGCTGTAGGCCTATGAAATGAGAGCGTTTGGCTCTATATGTAGCTGTCAGAGGAACAGACACAGTAGGATGATGCTGTCCATGGCCGCGGACACATCAAGAGTCTGAGACACATTAGTGAAAAGGATGTGATCTGGGGTTGATGGACAGCAGATGGATGTGAAATGGATGGATGGTTGTAAACATAGACCCCTGCCAGAATGTGGAAGTTCTTTTTTTGTTTTTAATGTTTTTATTTGTTTTTGAGGAAGAGTGAGAGAGAGCAGAGGAGGGACAGAGGGAGAGGGAAGCAAAGGCTCTGAAGCTGACTCTGTACTGATAGCAGAGAGCCTGATGTGGGGCTTGAACTCACAAACTGGGAGGTCATGACCCGAGCCCAAATCAGATGCTTAACCGACTAGGCCACCAGGGACCCCCAGAATGTGGAAGTTCTTGAATGAAACTTTTGGAGGCTCCGAAGTTTTTAAGCAGGACTCTTAGACAAAGGCATTGTCATACTAATTACAAAACAATGTTGTCCTGGCAACAGTCTGAGCTCAGATGTTGCAGGTGAAGTAGATTGAATGACAGTTCTTCCCCTATCTACTTGTAGCCATTTATTTCCATAAGGACTGAAGGGCTCCCTGATTCAGATATATAGAAAAATGTCTGACGGCCAAGGGAGCCTCAGAGGGAGGTTGCAGGGACAGACATCAAGAAAGCCAGAAGAGAATTCACTGTATATAGCATGGAGTCAGGCAAAGAGGAGTGGGATCAGTATTGGTGCCTCAGATCAGAGGGAAGGGCTGGATCTGGGAGGAGAATAGCAGGTGACACTGGAACTCCTCATCTGATCACCTTTCCAGAGTGTGTGTGCTACAGGAGAGACACTGAAACACTGAATAACTCAGTGTGGACACTGAAACAGACATGCTCAAATACCCAGTCGCAGCCTGAGTGTGGACAGTGTTGCAGTGTAGCCCTTGGAGTTCCCAGTTTCTCCAGCATTGTGTGTTGTGAATTCCCTATCAGCCAACTATATGTGTGGTAGGAGTGGGTAATGAGAATAGTTCTAACTCTGAAAAGCACATAAAGGTTCAATTATTGGGCACTTGTAAGCATCCCATGAGAATTCCTGGAGATTCTTGGAGACAGAGTTAGTACTGAAGACTAGAATTCCTATAAGCATACAGATGATAGATGTGTATGATAGAACACATGAAACTTGGGAAATAATAATAATGGGACTAAATCTATTCCCCCTGGATGCTGAAACCTGAGACACTTGGGATATATCACTCTCCAGCCCAGATTCTCTACTAAGCGATACTCGGGACCTGTCTACTTAGATGTTCCACATGACCAAAAACTCAACAGGACAGCAATTGAACTCATTATCTTCCCCTACACGCTTCTCCACCCGGCTTCCTCATCTTAATAAAACAGCACCACTTTCTCCCAGTTGCTCAAGCCAGAAACTTGTGTATCATATTTTCTTCCTGGGTCTACATCAACCCCCATATGCAATCCACAAGGTCTTGTCTAGTTTACCATCTAAACAGCTCACACCATTCTCTCCCCACCCCCACATCCCATACTTAGTCCCATATAAGCCACCATCATCTCCACCTAGGTTATTGTCACAGCTTCTCAATTGGTTTTCCAATCCTCAAATCTCCTTTCCTAACCACCCTCTGATTGGTTCTCCAGACCACAGCCAGCACAATTGTTCTAAAATTCGAATCCAAACATGAACCTCCCTGAATCCTTTAAATCCTTTAATGGTACCCTATTGCCCTCACCATACAGTTCAATGTCTTAACAAGGTGTGTATCACCAGTGCCTTGGACCATGATTGGCACTTAGCATACACCAAGCAAATATGTGTACATGGAAATTGCAATGAGTTTGCATGTCTCATCTCCTTTTGACTTGCTGTGAGCACTAATGAGGATGACTTTTCTATATTATAATAGTAGCTAACACTTACATGTGTTACAGGTTGGTCATTTGTCTTTTTATTTTGCCTATTTTCTAATATGTAGAAGTTTTAAATTTTGTTACAATCAAATCTTATACATCTTTTCTTTTTTTGATTTTGGGGGTTGAATTTATACTTAGAAATTTCTTGCCCATTTGAGGATTATAAAAACATTTTCCTATATTTTTACCTAGCACATCTATGATTTTTTTACATTTAAATATTTAATCTATTTGGACTTACTTGTACAAATGATGTGAGGTAAGGATCTAACTCCATTGATTTTCCATTCAGTGGTCAGTTTCCCCAAAGAACTCATTCCTGCCTCGCTGATTTAAAATACTACTTTCATCATTTGTTAGATTCCCATATCCACATGGGTCTGTTTCTTGACTGTTCTGATGGTTATACTTTTCTATTTCTCTACCAATATCAGACTGTTTTATTATTTATGGGTTTTTGACATATAGAAGTTTTGAATATTTTAAAAGTTAAACTTTTACTGTGATTTCTTCCATTTAAAAGTTTAGCCCCTCAATCTTACTTATTGAAATTTATGTATGAAATAACATGATTTCACTTTTGCATTTCCTGTGCAATGAAAGATTAATTTAAGCATGTGAATATTTTTATACTGCAACGTTCACATATCTACCCGCTATCACTATTTCTTCAGGATCTCCTTTCAAGGGTACTACTAGAAAAGTCATCTTTTTATAAATGTAAATAGAGGTAGTTTTTGGATTTATTATAGGATAATATACTTTAATTACTGAAAGCAATTTCATTATTGTTGATGAAGACAATCAACAATATTTGTATTGTATCAGCTTTTGTTTAAACACTAAATGCCAGTAATTCTGGACCTGTATCTCCCCTGAATTTATTTACTTGTTTTATTAAAAAATTTTTTTTAATGTTTATTTATTTTTGAGAGCGAGAGAGACAGAGTGTGAGCTGGGGAGAGTCAGAGAGAGAGTGGGAGGGAGACATGAAATCTGAAGCAGGCTCCAGGCTCTGAGCTGTCAGCACAGAACCAGATGTGGGGTTTGAACTCACAAACTGTGAGATCATGACCTGAGCCAAAGTCAGACGCTTAACTGACTGAGCCACCCAGGCCCCCCTATTTACTTAATTTTAAATCAAGTAAAAGTAAATCAAGTAAAATGTGTAAGCTTTGGAAAATTGAAGTTAGAGAAAAATGTTTGAGACCTTCAATCTGGAGGTATTATTAGAATTTATTGCAACTCCTCATTGGAGAATTATTTAATTAATGCATCTACAACTAAAGCTGTTATTTTTCTTTTTTACATTTAAAAACAAAACATAATAGGCTATAAACTTAATACCAAATGACAAATCATATCTCTGTCGTTGTTTTAATAGTCCTGTTTTTTAAGTATTTCTTAAAAGAAAAATACACGTTTTACATATTTCTGAGCATACTATTAGAAAGTTTGTATAATTCTTAATTAGTCAAAACTAGGGCATGGGAGTGAGTGAAAAAAAAAAAAAACCCACTTGTACTTATAGCAGCAAAGTCCTTATCTAAACAAAGAATATTTCAAATGCAAAATCCTTAAAGAATTTAAAGTAAACATTACTCAATTATTTTGTGTCAAAATGCATATGACTAACATGTCACTCAGAATCTCTGTTCTCAGAATTTATTTATTTATTTTAAAATATTTATTTTTTAGAGAGAGAGACAGAGAGACAGAGACAGAGCACAAGCGGGGGAGGGGCAGAGAGAGAGGGAGACACAGAATCCGAAGCAGGCTTCAGGCTCTGAGCCGTCAGCACCGGGCCTGATGCGGGGCTGGAACTCACAAACCGTGAAATCATGACCTGAGCTGAAGTCAGATGCTTAACCAACTAAGCCACCCAGGCGCCCCATCTCGGAATTTATCCTACAGTAATGCACACGCAGGTGCTTACATGTGTGCGTGCGTGCGTGCGTGTGTGTGTGTGTAAAGATGTATATATGAGGATATTCACGGCAGCTTTGTCACAATAGCAGAATATAGAAACAACCTGAACAGTAACAATGGATAAAAGTTTTAGTAACTTAAGGTATCCATGTAACCAGATACTACATAACCAAGTTGCAAAGCAATATGTTTACTTGTATCCATTTATTGGGGGGTAAAGCTGAAGAAACACCAGAAAACATCCTTTCTATATACAGAATGTAACAAGATGAAAGGCATTTCAGCCTTATAGAGGGCAAGACCTCTTTTGTAGTAAAATATGGGCAGCTCAAGCTAGGTGCGTCCCTGTGTGGAAGGGGTATCAGCTGGCACTAAGAATACTTGAACTGTTGTACATGAGACCACAAGAGAAACTTGTAATTTGAAAGAAATAACAGGAGGCTCCTGGGTGGCTGGTTAAGTGTCAGGCTTCGGCTCAGGTCACGATCTAACAGTTCATGAGTTTGAGCCCCGCATCTGGGTCTGTGCTGACAGCTCAGAGCCTGGAGCCTGCTTCCAATTCTGTGTCTCCCTCTCTCTCTGCCCCTACCCTGCTTGTGCTCTCTCTCTCTCTCTCTATCTCAAAAATAAACATTTTTAAAAATTTAAATATTAAAACAATTAAAAGAAATAACAGCTCTAGAAACTGCAACTTGGAATGCCATTCCAGTATTTGTGCCTGGCACCATATTTGCCATTTCTTTTCAGATGTTGGTGCTTATAATGTTCTGCTCGTGAAATGATCTGCTTCTGAAAATTCCTCTCACAATAATTTAACAATACACATTGGTTGTCACATCTTGCTTTCCACCAAAATCATCCGTTGGTGCATCAAATTCTTCTTTCTTCGAGTTTTGCTACTTTGTCTACTGACATTATAGTAATAAAATTAAGGCCATGCATGTTGGCTGTTTAAAATTTCTAAATAAATTCTCCTTAAATAAATAAATTCTCTGTCCTTAACTTTTTTACAAACAGTTCCGAGATGATTCAATTTTCAGTAGTTCATCCATGATTCATGGCAAAGAGAGCCCACAATCTCATCATTTCTCTGTGCTTCAAAATTCTGCAATTTTAAGAGTCTTCTAGCTAGTCAGGATCCTCTTCCTCTTAACTCATGACTTAACTTCCCTTTGTGGAGGATGGACAGATAAGTGGGTATTGGTGTAGACATTCAAAAGATTATGTGCATTGTTTTCTAACAACTCATCTACTTCCCTATCTTCAGATTCTGGAAATGTGGGTGTTCTGTCCCATACATGCAAGGAAATGTCATGGGCATTTTGTTGGGGGTGGTGGTCCATTCTGGCCAAAGTCAAATACTCTGAACTTTTTCTGTACTGGAACCAAGATACCACTTACTGATAGGAAACGTATGTCCCAACAACTTCTAAATGATGGGCCTAATTTTAGACAGATTTGATAAGACTGGAATTTAAGTTTTTTGAGTACATTTTAAAGCTTGCTGCAGTCCAGGGTACACAAAGTGTCTGGGACAACCCGCTGGCGACAATATTGTGTCGTCGTTGCAAAGTAACCACACGGTCAGCCAGGATTTATCCTTTCATTTTCTTCACATTTATAGCCAGAAAAACCTTTTCAGCATTAAAGCTTACTTGGTTTATCAGAATCTAGCTTCCTTCCTTTTGTGAAGGAGATTCTTTGAATCTCTAGTGACAAGTGCCTTTTCACTGGAGCTCTGGGTTACTGTCTGACATCTCCTATCCAGCAAAGGGAATCTGACTGGGTCCCTCAAGAACTGTTTCAGGTGAGAGACACCCATTTCTCATAGTTTTAGATGATTTATGCCAGAAGCTTATAGGAATGGCAGACTGTCCAATAAAGGAATAAGGCAACAGAAAACTCTTCCTAAGGGCTTAGTTTTTTGTTTTTTCATCAAATACTATCAGTCATGACTTCTTCATGGTTTTGTTTTCTTCTGCCTTAAAAATTCTTACTGATAGCATTATTTTTGCAGGTACTGGTGACTTTCAAATATATTAACCTGAACCTCTCTCCTGTTTTATTTTTATTTTTAAAGTTTATTTATTTTGAGAAAGACAGAGAGAGCATGAACAGGGGAGAGGCAGAGAGAGAGAGGAAGAGAGAGAATCCCAAGCAGGTCCTGCACTGTCAGTGTGGAGCCCAATGCAGGGCTCAATCCCACGAACTCTGAAATTATGACCTGAGCTGAAATTAAGAGTCAGATGCTTAACTGACTGAGCCACCCACGTGCCTCTCCTGTTTTAAATCCAAATAGTTAATTCTCTACTGAAAAGGTAACTTCAAAATCAACCTGACTAAAACTGAACTTGATATTTTTTGTAAATTTGCTTTTTCTTATCTCAGTTAGTGGCAACCACATCCATCCAATGTGCAAACTAGAGACCACAGCATCAGTGTAGAAAGCTCCACCTCCCTCAGCCTCAAAATCGAATTAATTCCAAGAATTGTCAATGTTTCCATCCTGCTTTATCTACCCTCTCCTCTTCTCCCTCATTTCACTAACCTAATCAGGTCCAGGTATGTGGGGCCTGGGTGATGGCCTTTTAGCTGTTCTTGTCTCTCATCTCCTCTCATTTCACTCTCCACGTTGCAGCCAGAATGATCCTTCTAAGACACATTTGTTACTGAGCTTTTATGCTGCACAAATCCCTGCCACAACCGTTGAGGCTGTGCCGTGTATGGGGCCCCGTGCTAATTTGCTGTGATAGGATGGTAAACATGACCCTGTCTCTGCCCTCAATTATCTCTTAATCTGATGAAGACAAAGACAAACAGTCAGAATTCACTGTGATGCAGGGAATGATCTCTAGGGTCTTCCTTGCAGAATGAGATGTGCCAAATGTCATAGAGGAAGGAACACTTAATTCTGCCTGGGAAATCAGAAAAATTCATGGAGAAGTTCAGGGGAGGAGGTCCTTGAAGCACCTCCCAGGGGATTGCCTCAAACATCTCCACACACCCAGGGCCCGTACACGAGAGGGTGGGGACCTTGCAGTGGGGAGGGTTGGGGGGCTTGAGGGGATGTGAGATCTGCTGCAGACCTGGTGGGAAAGGGAAGAAAAAGCCACCGAGACACAGTTAACAAACAAGCCAAGCTGGAGTTCTAAACTGAGAGTCAGCAGTGCAGAGGGAAGTGTCAGAGGAATGAAGTCTGGGCTGAGCCATTAGGGCTTTCCCTGGCCCTTCCCGGCCCAGATGATGCCAAGACCTTAATGCAAAGACCCCTAGAGCTTGGGCTTTGTCTCGCTTCTCTGTCACTGGAGGCCTCCCAAATATTAGATATGGGACTCTCCTGCTCAGCCCAGAAGGCTGGCATCATACAAACACGATGACAGTACAAGAGAGTGTGGGGAAACAGTTTCAGATGTCTGATGAGTACCTCTGCCTTGCGACCCTGGGCAAGGTCGTCAACTTGTCTATAACACAAAATTAATAATGGTGCCTATTTCATGGGGTCCATGTGAGGATTCAATGAGTAATATATATAAGACACCTGGTGTACTGCTTGGCCCGGGTGGGTTTCTGTGACAATGTGCTACTGTTACTGTTACTAACGAGGACTTGTCGCTAACTCAAGACAGAGCCAGGACTAGAACCAAGACTTGGCTTCCTAGTCTATTCCTTCATCCTCTACCTTCCTTCCTTCCTAAGGAGAGGAGGAAAGAATTATTCTGGCATCCAGAACGTACAGGAAAGTCACTAATGGAAAATGATAGCCTGAAGAGTTGAGAGTTGGACACCCTTGGAGCAAGAGATTATAAGGACCTTCTCTACTTTCTTTGCTTCTCTTTGCCTTCTGGAGTGATAAAGTATGGGGAGAGGGGACAATTTAGGGTTACACAGATCTGTAGAACTCTGGAATGTAACAGGGGAACCCACCAACTGGGTTGATTATAATTGTCCTAGAATCTAGGCTTTTAGACAGAAGGAAGAAGTGGACTTTGAGGCCTCTTTCTACATTACCTGGCTTAGGTCAAGAGGGTAGGAAAATAAACAGGAATCATAAGCAAACAGTTCTGCTACTAAATAGAGTGCAGAACCTTACAAGGGTTAGCTTAGCAAGGGACAGGAGGGGAAGCCATTAATTTAGATGTTAAAAGGGTAATAGATGTACATGGTAAAAAATTTAAAACATAACATACTGTACATTGTGAAAAATAAATCACCTTTTTACATCCTCCCTATTTCCCCCTTTCAGTGACAAGCTCTGTTACCAAATTCTTATTTATCTTTTCAATGATTTTCTGTGTATTTACCAACATACACTCATATACACAGGTGGTTGCACAAATGTTTTCCTGTTACTCTCTTGCTTATTCCACTTAAATATGTATCTTGGAGATTATACTATATTGGTAGGTTAAAGCTGCGTTTTTCTTTTCTATTTGTTCATTTGTTTCTCTTGTTACCATTTAATGGACCTCCCTCCACCTGGCTTCAGGCTACCAGGACACAGCCCCCCACCCCTCTTAATCCTCTCTTCAGCTCTTTTTTTTTTTTTTTTTAATTTAATTTTTTTTGAGAGAGAGAGCGTACGCACGTGCATTTGCACACAAGTGGGGGAGGGGCAGAAGAACCAAAGTGAAGTAGGCTTTTTGCTGAGCAGATCCTGATGTGGAGCTCAAACTCACAAACCATGAGATCATGACCTGAGCCGAAGTCGGACACTTAACCAACTGAGCCACCCAGGTGCCCTTCTCCTCAGTTCTTCTACTCAAGACCTTGGCCTCCACAATGACAGGCTGTTTGGGGAGCTTTCCCTTACCCCAAACTTTGCAGTAGCTGGCTATCACCACATCAGTGATAGGAGCAGTGTTTACGCATGTCTGCTCACTGACCAAGGTCCACAGTTTTGATTGTCAAGGTTGACAGATGAGCAGAAGCTCTGGTTCCTGTTTGAGTGGTGATGCCTTATACCAACTTTTCCACAGTAACCTGGGTGATCCTGCAGTGATGCATGCTACCAGCATTACCCTGGCCTCCTGCGTGCTTCTGGCGCTTGCTGATGTGGCTGTGGCTCTGGTGGCCCTGAAGTTTCTGGGTCTTCCTCAGTCTGGATGGTGTGTGGGCAGCCCACACAAAAGCTAAGGCTGCCTCTTTCTTTTTAATGCATACATAGTATTCTATTGAACATTCTCTATTGTTCTCTATTGAATACATTCTCTATCAATAGACATTCACATTGTTTCCAAATGCTTGATTTTATAAATAGAGCTACAGTAAATACACTTTTTTTTTTTTTTTTTTTTTTTTTTTTAAGTAATCTCTATGCCCAGCGTGGGGCTTGAACTCACAACCCTGAGATCAAGAGTCATATGTTTTACCAACTGAGCCAGCCAGGTGTCTCTACAATGAATATCTTTGTACATATGTCTTTCTATACATATACATATGTATCTGTAATATAAATGCATAGTAGAATTGTTATACTCAAGGATAACATTTTATCCTTGTTATACTCAAGGATGTGCATTTTAATTTTTCTTTTTTTTTAATCTATTTTTTTTTACTTTAGAGAAAGAGGGCATGAGTGGGGGAGAGGGGCGGGGAGGAGGGGCTCAATCCCATGACCCTGGGATCATGACCTGAGCCAAAATCAAGAGTTGACACTCAACACTCAACCGACTGAGCCACCCAGGTGCCCTGGAAGTGCGCATTTTAAATTTTCATAGAGTGATAGGATATTAGTCGTGACTTTTCCTGTTGTTTTAGATTTTCAGCAAAGGTGTCAAAGACCAAACTAACAGACCACCTATTTCTGTCATTTAGTGAAAACAGATACTAATGTAGATCTTTCATATATGTAAGGGACTGTAATGTGAACTTTCAAAAAGCGGGGGGTACCTGTACCCATTCTGCCTCCACCCTTAGCTTCCCCTCTGCCTCCAGCTTACCTAAGACAAGGCTAGGAATTCCTGGAGGGCGGAAGGTTAGAAGGAGAGAGGAGACACTGGAGAGCTGTCAGGAATGTGCTCTTTCTCCTCTCCAGAGCTTGTTGCCCTCTTAGTTTAAACTCAAGGAGGGGGTTCATAAGAGCCACTCAGAGAACTTGTTGTGTTTCCCGTGGAATGTGGGGAATGTAGGGACTAGTGCCTGAGTCACTGCTGTGTGAATACCCTATGGCCATGATCTGTGGTAAATCTACCTCTGTGGGCAGTGTGGGAGCAGCTGTATCTCCTCCAACCATGGGGCCAAGGTGTGTGTTTCCTGTGACCTGATGTGGGTGCTACGAAAGGGAGCTGGAATCACCAAGGATCCCACCAAGAACAGACTAGGGGCGTTTGTGTGGGGAGGGGAGCAGAGTGCCAAGGTTTGAGTGTGAGAGTCATTAACAGTCAACAGGGTGGTGTGTTGGAAGGGTCAGGAACATTCAGGTGAATGTCCATCTCCAACGAACCCAAAATCATCCCACAAAAAGAGAAGCATTTGGACGCTGGACACACCCAAAGGGCACCAGAGCCACACCATGCCTATCCCGGTCACTGAGGACATTTCCCGCCCTTTGCTTGTCCTGCTCCCCGGGCACCAACCCTCAGGAACCCAGAGGTCACAGAGTGAGTAAGGAAGAAATAGAGGAAAATGACAAGAGGGAAAGAGTGAAAAGCAGACCAAGACCCCCTTTTTTGGCTTCAGGTTTCTGAGCCTGAGTCAGGACTAAGCCAGAGCTTGAGGAGAAATTTTAAGCTGGACAAGATTAAAGCTTTGATATGAAACTGGACCAAACCTGTTAACACCTGGAAAATGAGACTATTTCAACTAATAACTGGAAGTGATTGGAAAAGCTATTGGATCTACCCAAGATTTCATTAGAGTGGAGAGTGGACAGAATGGAGATTCAATGTAGCATGGAAGAAAGGTAGTGTTGTGAATAAATAAATATCATGATTTTTCTCCTGCAGCTTGCACCCCACTAAGACCAGCATATTCAACAAACCGGTTAGAATAAATATTGCCAAATGACTCCCCACAAACGCTATACCACCTTCCCTCCAGCACTGGGGTGTGTAGCACCTGTTTTCAGGAAGAGAAGCTTTTGGTATTCATGTAGTAGGAGCCTTAACTCTTCTTTGATACTCTAATGAAGCAAAAGCCAAAATTTGCTTCCAAATATCTCCAGTCAATCACTACAACCTTCCTGATATCATGTATTATTTTAAATACTTGTGTGTCCTCCCAAATCCAGCCTCCACACATCAAAAATCTCAAGTTATACAGACTGTTTTACATTCTAGTCAGGAATATAAATGAAAGATGTGGGGGCAGATCTATTCTCAGGTACTAACTCGCAGTGACGAACAAGGTCCATTATACATTTATTTATTTTTGAGAGATACAGTGAGACAGAGCATGAGCAGGGGAAGGGCAGAGAGAGAAGGAGACACAGAATCCGAAGCAGGCTCCAGGCTCTAAGCAAGCATTCAGCACAGAGCCCGACACGGGACTCAAACCCATGAACCGTGAGATCATGGCCTGAGCCAAAGTCAGATGCTCAACCGACTGAGCCACCCAGGCGCCCCAAGAAGGCCCATTATAAAAACAAGTATCTGTTTTTAACCCAAAGGTATTTTAACATCCTTTTACATCTAGTGATTGATGCTACCGTATAAAGAATGAAAGAGCACAGGTTTATTAAAATTATGTTGTCCAAAGATTATTTATTAGTTAACACAAATTTACATTGCTTAAGGACTGAAAATTAACTTAGAATCTACAGTTTAGTTGACGTGTTAAGTCATTTGTAGAATCATAAAAATTAACCTCTTTTTAGAAGGACATTACATATTATCAAGTAATTGAGTTGAACACATACTTTTGCAGTTTTATAAATGTAAAATGATGTTAGTTTATTTGACCAGCAAAATTAGTAGAGGAAATTCAGGAAATTCAAATTACTAAAGCTTTTCATGAGAAAATAAACCCAGGGCTTTCGTAAACTAGAATGTGTTAACATTTTGACAGGGTGTAAGTCAGGGAGAAGATGTAGAATAGCTTTTAAATTAAATTAGTAAATCAGTTTAATTTGTCCAAAGAGATATCTCAATTAGGAATATTGCATGTTTTGTGTGCAATTATATAGCAGATATTAAAGCTTTAAAGTTATTTATATTTACTTCTTTAGTAACTGAGACTTTTAATTAAACTCACAATTAAAATCTCTTTTTTGTTACAGCTTTATGGAGATAAATTTCCTTAAAGAACTACATATTTAAAGTATAAGAAATAGAAAGGATTTTTATAAATCTTTGAATTTCTTGTTCTTCTCATTTATAGGTGCTTAATATATTAATGCTGTTTTTAAAAGCCAGTTAGAAGAGTTTATGCCTTTAGATTTCTAACTTTTTATTTTCAAAATATTTCAAATTTTCAGAAGAATTGCAAGACTATTACAGAGTTCATATATGCCCGTACCTACCTTTTCCTGATCTTAACATCTTACATAACCATGGTACAAGGATCAATACTAAGAAATTGTCATTGATGCAATACTATTCACTAAACTGCATAGCTTATTCAAAATTTACCAGGTTTTTCTGGCCCAGGATCCTACTCAGGATCCCATACTGCATTCAGTTGATCTAGTTTCCTTAGTGTCTTATACTCTCTAACAATTCCTCAGTCTTTCTTGGCCTTTCACAACCTTGATACTTTTGAAGAGTACTGTTCAGTGGTTTTGTAGAATGCCTATCAGTTTGGGTCTGTCTGATGCTTTCTTAGGCTGAAGTTATGCTTTTTAGCAAGAATACCATGGATGTGATGTTGTGCCCTTTCCAGTGCATCCTAACAGGTTGTGTGTGATGTCAATGTCTTGTTACTGGTGATGTTAACCTTGATCACTTGGTTAAGATGGTGTCTGCCAAATTTCTCTCCAATTACAGAGAATATTTTCCCCTTTGTAATTCACAATTGTCTTGTGCAGAGATACTTTGAAACTATGCAAATATCCAGTTTTTCTTGAAACTCTTGCTCACTAATTTTAATTTTTTTTTAACATTTATTTATTTTTGAGACAGAGAGAGACAGAGCATGAACAGGGGAGGGTCAGAGAGAGAGGGAGACACAGAATCTGAAACAGGCTCCAGGCTCTGAGCGGTCAACACAGAGCCCGACGCGGGGATCGAACTCACGGACCGCGAGATCATGACCTGAGCCGAAGTCGGACGCTTAACCGACTGAGCCACCCAGGCGCCCCACTAATTTTAGAATCTGTAAACAGATCATGCCTGCAACAATTATACTGTGCTGTTTGCCTGGTGATAAGTCTCTATTTCTTCACTCCTACATTTAATAATTGCACTTTCCTGTTTCTCCCCCCTAATTTATTTATTCAGTCATTCATTGGTACCAATATGGACTCATGGACATATATTTTATACTATGGGTTGTAATCTAATGCTATCAGCATTGATGTTCTTGTTCAAATTAATCCAGCTTTGGCCACTGGGAGCCCCTTCAGGTGGGCTTCTGTGTCCTTTCAAAATATTTCCAACTTTCTTTTATTTAATAACTTTCTTACTTACTGTCCCAGCAACATATTACAGGATCATTGTGTATTTTCCCTATCCCGGTCCTGGAATCAACCATTTCTCCTGGGAGCCCTGGTTTGCTTGTTTTTTGGTATCTTTTTACTACCTCTGGATTTTTAAGGTTTATTAGAAAGCCGGATCTAATGGCCTAACTCCCTGTCCCCCTATCAGTGAGACACAGTAATAACCCCACAGCCCACTTTCCAAAGGCTGGCTATGCTGTGTCAATAATCACAAGCACTTCTAGTAGCAGGAAGTCTAGTAGAAATGTCTGGGTGAGATTCACCTCCAAAGCCTGTCCTCCCGGAGGCTCTTGCATTGTGAAGCCTATATATCTTCTCATTAATGCTAACCATGCCATGGGTAACTACTGACCACATGTGCATGCACGCGCACGCACACACACACACACACACACACACACACACACACCCCTCCCAAGGACAGACATTATAGCTCAAGACTTTACAGCCTAAATGAAGATTCTTAAGCAGAATGTTTCCCTTAGCTCCTTCACCCTGACCCAAGCCAGACCTGGCTCTTTGTTATATAGAACCCTGGATGGTCCCCTTTGTTCACACTTCTTCTTTCGGAACATGCCTCAGGGCTTGATAAATGATGGGTTTCAGAACCATTTACCCTTTCAAATTAAAGTTTTTCTTATTTGAGAAGCAGGGTCATTCTTTTGCAGAGTCTCTATTTTCTGGTAATCTCTGTAAATGGAATGGGGTTGTTCCTGTGAGGATATATTATTCTCTATCCAACCACCCCACCCACCCAGAAAAACACAAAAAAGCTATGAATGAGTGATACTGTCTTTCCAGTTACCTTAATATTAACCCAAATGAGAAAATTAGTGCCTATACAATGATACACAAGAAAGATCTATTTCTAACCTCAATATTCACTTTGGCCATTACACTAAACTAAACCAGAGTTCATGGAAATACTTATCAAGTTTACCAAAAGCCTGGTGAACATCACTCTATGATGTTTTTAATAGTTTATAAAATTAACCATCTTTAATCAACTTGACTCAATTGTAGTCTTTATGTGTGTCCACCTCCTGACCCTCACAACTGTATTGAGCTTAGCATGCAAGTTTGCAGAAATATTAATAGCCAAGAATAACATCTTGTTCATATAATTAGTTTCTGCCCATAGAATCACAAAAGAGGTGTATAACAGACCAATGAAAGTAAAAAGCAATCTTTTGCTGTGCTTGGTTTAGTTTACTATAGGGTAGAATATAGCAATGGAAAATTTCTTGTATTCCTAACGTTTGTAGTCTTACAGTTCCATTTAATTGGATATTTGTAGCTTTCATTATTGAAACTTTCCATCGTGTTTAATCAGTTTTGTTCTCAGCTCTATTATCTGATATTTTTTTATCAACTTTAATTTTTTTCTCTGTTGTCACTTTCTTTACTGTTTTGAAACGACCTATCTTGCACCAACCTTTCTAGCTATCACCTTTGGGGGTATTAATTTTGCTTATGATTTAGGCAGAAGCAGCCTGTTAATGGTGGGTTTTAATTATTTATAGTAAATCTAGTATTTGGTATACTTGGCCTTGATCCTTTTGAAGTATAATAGGTATCTTTATTATCTCTTAGGTTATATGGACTCTATTTTCCCCTTTATCTTTTAATATGTTTTGGAGGACAAAAAGCCCCTATTTAAAAAAAAAATTAATGTTTATTTATTTTGAAAGACAGAGAGAGACAAACAGAGCATGAGTGGGGGAGGAGCAGAGAGCAAGGGAAACACAGAATCCAAAGCAGGCTCCAGGCTCTGAGCTGTGAGCACAGAGCCCAGTGCGGGGCTCTAACCCACGAACTGTAGATCACAACCCAAGCCAAAGTTGGACACTTAACCGACTGAACCACCCAGGTGCCCCAAAAAAGCCCCCATTTAAAGCCATATGTGTTCAATATCTTAAAACATTCTATAAGTATTCTAGGTCTTTTTTCCTAATCAAAAGCCTCCTCTGCTCTCCTGTACAGAAGACAAAGGACACTGCTCTTTGTCGGCTCTTTTTACTGCCTTCTCTAATTTCACATTCATAATTAAATGTGATAGTTCTCACTTTTTTCTCTTTCATGTTTCTTTCATGCTTTCTGTGTCTTACTTTTCTTCAAATGATTGCCCTGGTATCAGAAATAACTCTTCCACTGTTATCCTTACTTCTTAAACAATAGTTGGTATCAATAATTATCATGGGTTCATTTTTCTAGCCATTATCCATTCAAATTTCTTTCTCTAATTTTAGTCTTGCATACTATATGTATTGTAGCTTTGAGCAATCTTTTCAAAAAAGGGCCCCCAGCTGCCACAGTTTTTGAAATTGGGCTTGTCTGAGAATGTCCTTCTGTTGCCTCCCTGTACAAGGGGCTTGATGTTGCCCATTATTCTTGAGCTGCAGCTTACCCCTCCCATGGAAGATGTCATCGCATTGTCATCTGGTATTGCTCAGTGCAGTGGAAAAAGCCAAAGCTAGTCTCATATTTTGCTCTTTGAAAATGACCTACTTTTTCTGCTTGGAGACTTGCAGAATTCTTTTTTTTCCCCTTATAGTTTAAAATTTTTATGAAACTATGTCATAGTGTTGCTTTTGTTATTGATTTTGCCTGGGACTTTGGACATACCCTCTGAATTTTTTTCAAACATAATATGTTTTCTCTTGTTTTCTTTGAGTATTGATTTTGATCCTTTCCCCCCAATGTTGGAAACCCCTTATATTTGAGAATTCAGTCTCCAAATTTAACAGCTTCTCTTGAATTGTTTTCTTGCTTTTTCCATTCCTTTTCAATTCTGAATTTTGGAATTATGGATGAGAGGGGGCAAATGGATTCTTTAATAGAAAGCAGCTACATAGAATGACAATTGTCAAACAGGGAGGCCTTATTTTAATGACTACCAGCTGACACCTGTTTGGCTCAATCTGGAATGATGCTGGCAGCTGGGCCATTGATCCATTTCTCAAACAGGGCAGAGGATTTACAGGTTCCTCCTTTGCTAAAGGTGGTGAACAACTGTAGGTAAACACAGAGCAGGTGGAATCTGTTGCAGATCTCACTTCTCCATAGTCTTTAAGAAATTTTTCATAAGCCTGCAAAATATATCTGATGTAATTAGAAGGCAATGATGGGTAAGTTCTTGACATGACCAAACTGTCCAAAGGGGACTCTGAAAGTTCAGCTCCGTGTGTGAAGTAAAGTGTGCAAAGAACACAGCAAATGAAGATGTGAGTCACACCAGGGCTTGCGGTGGCATTTCTAGTTGGGGGGGGGGGGGTCATCAGTAGGGATTATCCTGATTGTTTTCATTGTTTCATGGGTCACATGATTGTGACCTAGGCTATCTATCCATGGGCAGAAGGATCTTATCTACCTATGTGGGGTTCAGGGCAAGTCCTAGATTTCGATCCTGAACCTAGAGGCCCTGGCTGGTGGCTGAGCCAAGTTGGAGGGTTGAAAGATTGTGGGAGAGCTGGCCACATGCATCCATGGACCAGCAGGATTGAGACATGAGAGGGAAGATGGGAATGGTTGAGATTGGGCAGGGACTGACAAGCATTGCCCGACCGGCCAGAAAGAGCTGAGTAACAGAAATCATTGGAAGCACAACGGCCAGTTTTATGAGTGTGGAAGGACTTATCCCACCTTTCACCTATTTTATCTCCCTACCAGAATTGTTTGACAGACACCTCTAATAAGCATATATCTTTTCTATGTTTATACTTCAGATCTGGTCTTTCTTCTGTGATCAATCAGCAGACTGGGGGTTATGAAACCAGATACTGTATTTCTTGTAGGAATCTTCTTGAGGACATTGTCAATGACATATCTCTTGCCATTGGTTTGAGTCATATGGTAAATTCTTTCAAAGACAAATATGACTTCAGAGGAAGTACCAACAACCCCTTGCATTTACCAATATTCCCAGCATATATATTTGTCCATTCTTTGCAAACCCCAAATCCACTAAGCTCCTCTTTCTTATCTAAGGGCCTTTCATTGGAAATGCAAAAAATGTAGAAATAATTTGAGCCCAATTAACTATGGAGTCTTGGATTTCTAGTTCCCATGACTTTCCTGTGGACATGATATCTTAGACGGTATTACTAGATTTCTACTCATTCGAAATGCATTGAACATAAATTACTACAGTTACTTTCATCAAGGAAAGTGGTTTGCTAAATTCATCTGTGTCTTATAATTCTAAGGTCCCCACTTGCCACTAAGTTATTCGAATTCACTGTTTATTTATTTTTTAATTTTTGAGAGACAGAGCATGAGCAGAGGAGGAGCAGAGAAAGAGGGGGACAGAGGATATGAAGTGAGCTCTATGCTGACAGCAGCAAGCCCAATGTGGGGCTTGAACTCACCCATGAGATCATGACCTGAGCTGAAGTCAGATGATCAACAGAGTGAGCCACCAGGCACCCCCAATTAACTCTTTTTTAAAATGGACTTCCACCTTCCTAAGAGGCTTTTACATATTCCAACATTACTTCTCTGCTGCTTCCCACACTGCTGGGCAACTGATTTGATGGTAAAAATTAGTTTGACATCTCATCCTTACTCAGAACATTAAATGTCCTCCTGACCATAAAAAGTGGGTCTTGGTCACTTGTGCCTTCCCCTTGCACATTCAATGCACTTACTCCTCTAGACCCATAGTTCAAGTGTGAAATTGAAGGTACATGAGGGAGGATGGGGACTGCATGTCAGAAACTCATTTGCCACATCAGTTACCCTCCTGTCCAAAGACTCAGAGACCAATGGGCATCACCATTGTTGACCTAAGGGAACTGTTCTAGAACCAGGAAGGTCCAGCATGATTTTATTTAAAAAACAAAAACAAAATCAAAGGTCAGCCCTTTCTGGGATACCACTGGCATTTATAGGAGCACTTGCCCCTATTCCTAAGGAATTCTGCTATACTGCTTTAAGATAATCTTTGAAGGCGACATGTCATATAATTCTGAGTTTCTAG
Organism: Panthera leo; assembly: GCF_018350215.1. Taxonomy (NCBI): domain Eukaryota; kingdom Metazoa; phylum Chordata; class Mammalia; order Carnivora; family Felidae; genus Panthera; species Panthera leo. Next base: position 73,924,838 of record NC_056684.1, on the reverse strand, counting down.
CGATCAACAGCTAAAATTACCTGAGGGAACAGAGGTCTCCTGGGGAGTGGGAGAAGGTGACGGAAACTGGGAGGTGGAGTGGGGATGGAGGAGGAGAAAACCAAGCTCAACAATGTTCAGTCTGATTCTGTTTTCAGTGGGTTAGCCACCACCGTCTTCACCAGCAGTGAATGGAAGAGACACTGCAGGGGCGCCTGGGTGACTCAGTCGGTTAAGCGTCTGACTTCGGCTCAGGTCATGATCTCGCGGTTTGTGGGTTCGGTGCCATGTCAGACTCTGTGCTGACAGCTTAGAGCCTGGACTCTGCTTCAGATTCTGTGTCCCCCTCTCTCTCTCTGCCCCTCCCCCCTTTCTCTCTCTCTCTCTCTCTCTCTCTCTCTCTCCCCACATGTCAAAAGTAAATAAGAAATTTTAAAAAAAAATGCAGTAAAGATATGCCCAAATGCAAATTAAGTGACATCTCAAAGTGCAAATCAGAATTTGGTGAGTCCTTATAATTCACTGTCGTATTCTCTGAGATTAGACTAATCTTTGATGAAGTTGTCCCCATTTCTGGATTAGGCCCCAAGTCCCCTTTCCAAACTTGTGGGAGGACACAAGCCTGTCCTCAGGTTCTGATTGGCTTAAAAGTGTTTGACAAGTGCACATACAGCTCTTTCCTTCTGAAGATAGGATGAAATTATTTAGCTCAGTCTCTCCTTTAATAGATTAAACTACTTCCTGAGTGCAGAGTCACTGATCTTTGTACTATACCAACTGTGTCCAACATATCGTGGATAAACACTTATTTTTTTAAACTCATATTAAAGCTTGGACCACTGAAGTCTTTCTGGATGCCTGGCACCTTTTGAAGACTCTTCTAATGTTTGGAGAATTTCTGACCAATGAGCCAGAAAACAGCGTCCCTGCCTCCTTTGCAGTAGGACATGGGCATTGGCTCTGCCAATCAGAGGACCCCGTGCAAGACTTCCATCCAGATGTGAATGAAATAAGCACGCACAAGTTCCTCATTTTGCCGCTACTGTGGCTGCAGAGACAGCTGGCTTTCAGAGGCACAGCATTGATGATGCTGGATGGAGTGCCTCTTAATAAAGCCCTCCAGTCCCCTTCAGTCACAGCATAGTCTCACTTTAGTAATTCAGTGAGTGTTAGTATTTAGTATTTAGTATTTAGTAATTCAGTGAGTAATCCAGTCCAATATAATAATAAAACTTCTGGAATCTATTCCAAGTGAACGCTTCTTCCCTTCTCAGCTTGAGTCAGCTTCACACCAGAAGCACCTATCAGGGGAGGGCCTATAAAACCTTCACACTTCGTCCTCCTCGCCCCTTCTCGCTTCTTGGCTTCCCAGACGTTGGTGTCAGTGCTAGCTTGGAAGTGTTGACAAGTTGACAATGGCTCCCATCAGCCCAGTTGATCTCTGAGTGATTTTGTGGAGCAGAACTACTCTCTGACTCCAATTGGACTTTCCATGAAAGAAAAATAAACTTTTTTTTTTTAAATATTTTTTTTTACGTTTATTTTTGAGGCAGAGAGAGACAGAGCATGAGTGGGGGAGGGGCAGACAGAGAGGGAGACACAGAACCGGAAGCAGGCTCCAGACTCTGAGCCATCAGCCCAGAGCCTGACGCGGGGCTCGAACTCACGGTCTGTCAGATCGTGACCTGAGCTGAAGTCGGACGCTCAACCGACTGAGCCACCCAGGCGCCCCAGAAAAATAACTTCTATATTAAGATCTATATTAAGATCATATTAAGGCAAGGGTCAGCAACCTTTTTCTGTAAAGGGCCAGATGGTAAATATTTAGGTTTTGCAAGTTATGCAATCTCAGCTGCAACTACTCAACTCTGCCATCATCATGTGAAAACAACCACAGACATTACATAAATGCATGAGCATAGATGGCCATGTTCCATAAATCTTTATCTATAGAAATAGACAGAGTTTGGATTTGGCCTGTGGGTCGTAGTATGCTGACCCCTGTATTAAGCTACTGCAGTTTTCAGAGTGCCTGGGTGGCTCAGTCGGTTAAGTGTCCAACTTCGGCTCAGGTCACGATCTTGTAGTTCATGGGTTTAAGCCCCATGCTGGGCTCTGTGCCGACAGCTCAGAGCCTGGGGCTTGCTTCGAATTCTGTCTCCCTGTCTCTCTGCTCCTGTCCCACTCATGATCTGTCTCTGAAAAATATAGAAACATTTTTTTTTAAAAGCTATTACAGTTTTAGAGTTTATATGCTATAGCAGAGTACTACATTAGTCAATTCACTTTTCTTATTAATCTTGTATCAACAGTATCCAGTGTGATGCCAAGCACAGAGTAGATACTCAATGATGAATGAATGGAGAGCCTAGAAACATAGAGGCTAGTGCTTTAACAACCCTATGGGGCAGAAGATCATGTTTCAGTCCTGACCATGGCCAAGAACTCAATCTGAGCTCCTTGCATAAAGCTGGGAGCCACAGAGGGTTGTCTCATGCATAAAACAAAGATAAGAGAAACCCTCCATTGGCTCTTCATTGTCCTCAAGACTGGGTCCAACATCCCTGGCTTGACATTAAGGGATTTCTTGCTCTGGCCTCTGCTCTCATCTGTATCCTTATTTCCCACTGCCCCTTTTACATTGTGTTTGAGCCCCAGGTATACCAAAGCAAGTTCCATAAATGCCTCGTGATTTCACACGTGATGTTTCCTCTGTAGGAGTGCCATTCTCTGCCTTGTTTCCCTGGCTGAATGCCTGCACCTTTTACCTTCCAATTCTTCTTGTCCCACCTGGAGTAGGAGGTGGTACTCCCTCCTACGTGCTTGTCCTTCAAACCCAGCACACTCCTCAGTTACAACACTTACTCTGATGTGCCAAGATATCTGTTTACCTAGTACATTGGGTGCACCCCAGGGTCAGGGACCAGTCTGTATTCCATATCCCTAAACCTCATGGCAGTACTTGGCACTTAATTTGGTTCTCAATAGAAACTGGTAAATGGCTCAGTGAATTACTAAGAATCCAAGCCCTAGTGAATATAACAACAACTACATGTGTAGAAGAGTTGTTTTACTCTTATTTATGGATGTTTGATTTAAAAGAACTACATATAACTTATATTGGATTTGAATTTTTAGTAGCGGGTAGAGAATGTTAATTTCTTTCGCCTTTGAAGCCAACCTATCATCAGCTGCACCTTAGCCCAGAGCAGCAGGAGCACTTGGGCTTGCTCAGCACAAAGCCAAGTGGGTAGGCTCAGTTCTTAGACCATTTGGGTTCTGCTGATGGCACCTGGATCCTCTAAAAAATACACAACTATATGACCCAGTTTTCCCAGAAAAGTTCCACTTTCCAGTGTTTGTTCCATTTTCCCCACAAATAAGCATACAGTTTTTGAACCATATGTCTCTATTTTGTTTAAGAAAATGTGAGTGTTGTTAAATATCCAATTTCAGCCCTGAATGCTATGTTAGGTTCATGATAAGCAGCCTTATATTTAACCAAGCATCTGACCTAAAAACGTTTAAAAATGTATCACTATTGTAAACATTTAGAAATTTCACAGCACCTACAATTTTTAAAGTTTGTATCTCCGTTTGACTACTTGTAAGATTTAACTGCAATTGTTGAAGTTGTATTAGTAAAGATGAGTAAAATGCCTTCCTTAAACTTGGGGCTTGTCTTGGGGCACCTGAGTGGCTCAGTCCATTGAGCATCTGACTGGCTCAGGTCATGATCTCACCATTCGGTTCGTGAGTTCGAGCCCCGCATTGGGCTCTGTGCTGATGGCTCAGGGCCTGGAGCCTGCTTCAGATTCTGTATCTTACCCTCCTCTCTCTGCCCCTCCCCTGCTCGTGCTTTGTCTTTCTCTCTCTCAAAAATAAATAAACATTAAAAAACAAAAAACCTCATTGTCAATCAGCTACTCATTCTGACTAATTTGGCACAAATAGGGCTAGTCTTTTGCCTCTTACCCAAAATCATAATGGAATATTTGACCTTACTTTTAGCAAGAAAGATAGGAGGACACTTAAGACTGAGGTATCTTCACCTCCAAATGTTACAACAACATTCCCAGTGCTCATGTGGTGGGAGCCCCAGGTCAGGTTAGGAAGACAGGGGATACTTGGGGAGGGGGGTGGGTAGTGGCTCCTGTTCGTTCATCTGGCTGCTGTTGGGGATGTGACTGCCTGCCCCCAGGAATAGCCAGGAGCAGAAGAGAAGGAAACAAAGAGAGCCTCTAATTAGGACCTGGACCCCACAGGGTAAGCCATTCAGGAACAGAATTGAAGTTTGGAGACATTTCTACCCACCCCTTTTCCTTTCACACATACCCTCACTTCCTCTTCCCAGAGCCATCCAGCCTGTGAATCCCTCCCCACTTGTTCTGGGCACTTCTGGTGGATTACTTGTCACCCTCAGTGCCAAACACATGCTTGGCAGGGTGAGGTGTAAGACGGACAGGTGCAGCGGCCCTGGAGCTCAGACTCAGACAGGCCTTTATCACCCCCCTCCACAACCCCTCTTAGGAGGGGATAAGATGGCTGTTTGGAGCATGTGGGTCCTAAAGGGAACAGGTCCTTATCTGAACAAATAGCAGGATGGATTAAGGATAGACATTTAGCTGAACCATAGGAAGTTGCCAGTTATCTAGAAGATAAATAGATTAAAAGATAGATATGATTGTTGGGTAAGAGTGCCTGGGTGGCTCAGTCAGTTAAGCATTCAACTCTTGATCACAGCTCAGGTCTTGATCTCAGAGGCCTGTGTTGGGCTTAAGCTGGGCTTGAGGCCTGTTTTAAAAAAAATTTTTTTAATTAAAAAAAAATTAAAAAAGAAATATGCTGGGGCGCCTGGGTGGCTCAGTTGGTTAAGCATCTGACTTCAGCTCAGGTCATGATCTCACAGTTCATGGGTTCGAGCTCCGCATTGGGCTCCGTGCTGACCGCTCAGAGCCTGGAGCCTGTTTCAGATCTGTGTCTCCCTCTCTCTCTGCCCCTCCCCCACTCGCGTTCTGTCTCAAAAATAAATAAACATTTAAAAAAATTTAAAAAAAAAAGAAATATGCATAGGTAGGTAGATATAAAAACAAAGATAGAAGTGGTAAGTTAGGCATGTACAGATCAATTATATTTATTTTGACAATACATCAGTTATTTAAGGCACATGTGCCTCTTTCTAGTAGCAAAGGCTGGTCTGAGGGAGATCAAGGACCAAAAAATGAGATGGGCAGAAGTCCATGAGAACGACATCAGCACTCATGACAGCCAGTCCATGCCACCAACCCTATTCCTAACCTACTCTCACTTCAACATTTATAACAAAATCTCTAATAGTACTGAACTGTTAGTAATTGAACTGTACAAAATTGTATATACCACTTAAGTACAAATAAGATATTTTATTTTTAAATAATCTATAAGTACATCTTAGGGTTTTGTAAAATAGCTCATAAATGTGATGGCTTATCAACTTGCCTGAGCTAATCTGCCCCCATGGAGTCACAGTTATTATTTATCACTTTCTCCCAAAGTGAAATATAAGAAGTATTCCGGGCCATTAGTTAAAATGTATAAACAATTGATAATAGTCCTCTCTTATGGAGTTTCCCCTAAACACTGTGTAAACATGATATGACCGGAATAAAGACACAGAGGAATTTCTTTTTGGTCAGTGGTTCCTAATGATGTATGGTAAGTATTAAACCCAATCAATTTGTTCTCTTTCCATATCTACTTTCTACAATTTGTCATTCGGGACAAACATGAAAGCTAGCCCATACTTCCAAGAATCCTATACCGTACAGCCTTTAAGAATGATTTACCATTTTCTTCTTTAGCAGTTTTGATTTCAAAGTCTATTGTCTCAGAGCACCAGATCTGAGACCCAATGTAAACCAACAGAATCAACATTTGCAGCCATGCTATAAGGCAACAAGCTTCCACGTCCATACACTATTCTTGGGCTCTGGGAGAATGGCTTTGGTTTCTTTATAGACACTTTGGAGCAGCATTTATGGAGTATAATGCCATGTCTAGAGAACTTGAATCCCTGATGTATACTCTGAACATGGTCAGAATGGATCATTTTCTTTAGGTGAATAACCAGGTCCTTTATGCTCACTCAGAGCCAGATTTCCAGGCCACAAATGGGTGCTGAAAAGCCCCAACAGAAAGATGGTGGAGAGAAAAGTGACTCCAACTGCAGCTCCCAAGAATAAAGTGCTACCACTTTCTCCTACCAACCCGCAAGAAAAACAAAAAACAAAAAACAAAAACCTACAACTACCAGAGTTTTGTAAGCAGGTCCACTGCAAGCAACTGTATTTCCTTTGTTATTAAGGTAAAGTAATTTTTTTAACTTTTAAATTGCCAAGTAGAGCACACATACAAAAGGAGAGCCCAAGATAAAAATACACAGCAAGCACAATGAACAATCAAGTTCAAACATCTACCACCCAGGCCAATAAACAGAAATTGCCAGCACCCCAAAAGCCCTTGAATCTTCCTTCCTAAGCACTTTGCACCCCTTCTTTCCACAACAACTCCCTCAGTGTTCTGAGGGCTATGGCAGTCATTACCTTGCTTCTCTCTTTTTTTTCATTTATTTATTTTATCCTGAGAGAGAGGGTACCAGGAGGGAGGGGCAGAGAGAGAGAAGGGGGAGCAGAGGATCGAAAGCAGGCTCTGTGCTGACAGCAGAGAGCCCAATGTGGGGCTCAAACTCACGAAATGTGAGATCATGACCTGAGCTGAAGGTGGGCGCTTAACAGACTGAGTCACCCAGGTGCCCTGACTTGCTTTTCTTTATATTTCCACCATCTAAGCACTCAGTGCATCTTTAAACCCATGGTTTAGTTTTGCATTTTTTCTTTTAACTTCACATAAATGGAATCATACAATATGTACTCTTTTGTGACTCACTAATTCGACTCAATGTTACATTTGAGAAAATACAGAGTCCATGTTACTATATGTTCTTTCCTTGTTAAGGAACAGTCCATGTTCATTTCATTTCATGTCTGTGGAGTATGCCATTATATGGCTAGACCACAATTGATTTCTACATTCCACTCTTGATAGGCATGGGTTGTTTCAGTTTAGGCCTATTACAGACGAAGCTACATAGGTGCACACATTTCTGTTGTTTATGTACCTAGAAGTGGAATCACTGTCCCATAAGGAATGTTCAACTTTGGTGGACAATGCTATATTGTTTTCCGTGGTGGCATCAATTTAAACTGGCCCAAGTGTATTTGCATTCTGGTTGCTCTACCAACACTTGAAATTGTCAGGTTTTTTCTAACTTTCATCTCATTGTGTGCGGTTTTTTTTAAGTTTATTTATTTAGTTTGAGAGAGAGAGAGGCAGTGAGGGAGGGAGGGGCAGAGAGGAGGGAAAGAGAATACCAAGCATGGAGCCTAACAGTGGGCTTCATCTCACAACCATGAGATCATGACCTGAGCTGATATCAAGAGTCTGACGTGCAACCGACAGAGCCGTCCAGGTGCCCCTCATTGTGTTTTTTTAATTTGAATTTTCCTGATTACCAATGTGGCTGAGTACTTTTCCATATGTTTGTGGGTCATTTGGAAATCCTAATTTGTAAAGTGTTTGAATCTTTTGCCCATTTTCTTTTGAGTTGTTTCTTAATGTTTATTTATTTTTGAGAGAGACAGAGACAGAGCATGAGCAGGGGAGGGGCAGAGAGAGAGGCAGACACAGAATACAAAGCAGGTTCCAGGCTCTGAGCTGTCAGCACAGAGCCTGACGTGGGCTCGAACCCACAGACCAGACTGTGAGATCATGACCTGAGCTGACGTTGGATGCTTAACTGACTGAGCCACCCAGGTGCCCCTTGAGTTGTTTCTTGGTTGTGTTTTCTCCCATGCAGGGGCTTATTTTTTACCGTCTTACTACTGTCTTTCGATGAAAAGAAGTTCTCACTTTTAATGTAATCAGATGTTTTAGTCTTTTCTGTATGGTTGGTATTCTTCTATCCCATTAAAGAAATATTTTCTTACCAGGAGATCATGAATATATTCTCCTATATTATATGCTAGAAGCTTTATTGGGCTTTGGTTAAGTTGTCTTGGGTAACCTGATTTTAAATCCATCAAGAAGGAATGTGGGTCTTACTGCTCTCCTCCCAGAATGCTCCTGGGGTCCTTGCTCTCTGGGGCCCAGCAACTTCAGGTTCTACATATCAGTATTTTCTCACATATGTACAACTGATGGCTCTCTCTCACATATATACAACTCTCTCTCTCTCTCTCTCTCTCTCTCTCCCTCCCCTCCCCATTCCCCACGAACTTTTCTCAACGGCTGGCTGTTTGCTTTTATTTCTCCATTAGCTCCCTCCCTTCTGCTTATGGGACAGTCTGTCTCCTCTCACTTCACAGTTCTGCTAGAACTCTCATGGTACAGCAGTGGCCCCACAGCCAAGCAACAGGATCCTTACTTCCTGAGGGACTGAGGGGAGGAGTTGTAAGTTCTATGGTTCTACTGTTTGGGGACCTCATTTGGCTGTAATGTCCAATCCCAGGACTCAGGGTTTATTCTGTCTTTCCAACTTTTTTAAATCACAGGAAGAGAAGGTTATCATTCATTTTCCTGACTTTGGGGTGCATTCTTACCACTGGTCTGTTCACGGCTCCACTGTTCTTTTACTTATTTACGTCTTTTTTTTTTTTTATCCCCAACCTCCACTCCCATTTCCCTCTCCTCAAACGATTCCATTCTTTCTTTCTTTCTTTCTTTCTTTCTTTCTTTCTTTCTTTCGAGAGCATGAATGCATGTGCAAGCAGAGGGAGGGTAGAGGGAGAGAGAGAATCTTAAGTGTCACAGGGCTCAATCTCACGACTGACCATAAGATCATGACCCGAGCTAAAATCAAGAGCAGGACACTTAACAGGAATGAGCCACCTAGGCACCCCTAGGATTCTAATCTAATATACTTGATTTGTAGCTCTGGATTTGTATACATTCTTATTAAAATCTGTATTGTCACTTTCTATCCATATTTTTTATTACATAAATGATACAGTGATATAGATTTCACTTTGCTTCTTATTTTTCTCAGCACCATGTGTTCATATGTGCCTCTGCAACATCCCTGCAGCTCATTGCATTTCATTGTATTTTACTGCATGAATCATAGCTTCTCCAAGTGCTGCCTTACAGGACAGAAAAATCAAGATGGAGCTGGGACATCCTTGTTGTTAAAAACATTCAGATTAACATATAATTCTGGAAAAGCAAGCAGGCCAGCCCAAAGGAAGCAGACTCATCATCTAAAGAGCAATGATTATGCCCAGTTGAACAAGCAGTCTTAGAAGAACTTTGACTTCCCACCGATCCCACGCGGCACTGATTAGCTTTCCTCCAGTCTAAGTCCAAACACTCCTGAAAACTTCAAGGAATTCCAAAAACGAAGCTATATAATTTCTGAAGTAATGTGATAACAAATAAAGAAACTAATAAATAAATCGAGGTGCTGTGTGTGAGAACACAATCCCTCCCAAGAACTGGTATCCATTGGCAATGGAAGCCAAGTCCCTTGGCTTTCGCAAAAATAAGAGACTGCATGAAACGTTTTGGCAGCAAATGAGAAGTAGAACACTTAGTTCAGACATGGATACCTCACATTTGTGCCAATGCCTGTGGTCACAAGCAGAGGTGGCTCCAGCAGGAGTTTCATCTTTGGACAATCTTGGCAGAGCCAGGAGTTCTTACAACATCAAAATGGAGCAGAGAGGAATGTGTCCTACCACAGGATAGTCATAGAAGGAGCTAGGCACTTACCTCCTTCCCTAGTGGGTTCTAAGTAGCTGAGAGGAGACAGAATCAAAGCCAAGGTCACCTTCACACCGTTAGTACTGAATTGGAGAGCAAAGCTTGCTACCACCGCCTCTCTAAATTGAAGGTAATTGGCAGAGTAGAGTTGACCTGATGTACCCAGCAAGTTTTAGGTAAAATGTCTCTAACCCAGAGCAGAGACCTGGATGGATAGAGCAGAAGCAAGCCCTGCTGACTGGAGACTAGAAATGTTACTTGAGCCTGCCACGTCTAAGTGCAGGTGGCCCAAGGGAAGGAGACAGGGCACTTTGCCTTGCTTGTGTAAGCCCCCACCAGTAAAGTGGACCAATCAGTTTAGCTATTCCTCAGACTACAGGGAGAGATAAACAAGGCAGTGGAGTGAAGGGTGGATGTTTCCTCACCAACATTTGTGAAAGGGCTGAATTACTGTACAATGTGTCCTCTTTTATGAACAAAAGCAGGAGTATGTAGAAAAGATGAGAAAGGTCCCTCCTGTATAAGTCTGTGAGGCCCATGGAGCATCTTGGGAGCTGATAGGGTAGAGCCAAAGAAATAATGATTTGTGACTCTTGTTGTGACCCTTCTTCTACACACAGACATCTAGATAGCTTCGAAATCCCAGTCCATATTTTGGAGGCCCTACCGAAGGGATTCTAACATTGTAAATTCCGGTGCTTCCCAGGTGGCTGTGAGATTTCCTGCTTCTCGTTTCAGGCATGACTCCTAATCATGGTGACAAAATGCTTTATCGCTGGGGCCCTAGGATTCAGACTGCCCTTTCATGAGTCTCAAGATACCAACCAGGGGAGAGTAGGGGAAACCTCTTTGCCTAGTTGGAGCCCAGGGATGGACCACTGAGGCCCTGAAACATCAGGCAGAGGAGCCTACTGAGCTAAGGGGTGGTATGATTTACACTCTCTTCAGAAGGATCAGGAGTGTATCTTGGAAGCTCATCTGGAAAGTGACATTTATGGACACTAACTTGTCTCCACAAAGGAAATCCTTGGCAGACATCCTCTCCCTCACCCCCCAGAGACCTAGGAAAAGTTTCCTCGGAGTGGGACTGAAATGATAGAATAGGCGATTGGGCAGGCAGTTAAGCCCATGATAGCAGCCACACTGTAGACATAGTGCAGAAATGACCAATTTTGGGGATGGAAGAGAAAAAAAAATAAGAGAGCAACAGGCTTGGAAGCTAGATGGAGGCTACAATTGGGGAAGAATCCTTTAAGACCCTACTGAGTATTTGAGCATGTGGAGAGCAGCAAGGACCTGCTTGTTAAATTCCTAAATGCCCCAAAGGCAGGAAAATAGAACCTCAGCATGTGCATTGATAATGAAAAAACCTACAGAGGCACAAGAGAGAGGGACTACTTACAGGAAGGGGGGAAGCAATACAGCAGCTCTAGGATAGAGAGATGAGAGTCTGAGTTTTGTTTGTTGGTTGCTTTTGTCTTTAAAGCTACAGATGTGGGGGGGGGGGGTGGTGGCGTGTGGGCGGCTCAGTCAGTTGATTGTCCAACTCTTGATTTCAGCTCAGGTAATGCATGAGATTGAGCCCTGCCTTGGGCTCTGTGGAACGTGAAGCCTGTTTAGGATTCTCCCTTTTCTTCTCCCTCTGCCCCTCCCCTGCTTGAGCTCTCTCTCTAAAGTGAAACCAATCAATCAATCAATCAAGCTGCAGATAAGGGAGAAGATGGTTTGTGGAATTGAGGTGTCCAGAGGGGGTGGGAGAGGGTAGGATCCCCAGGGGATATGGAAGGGTTCCCTTGCAGAGGAAAGATACACCTATTCCCACCAATGCCTTCCAGAGAATAGAAGCAAACACCAGTATGTCTTGAACAGAGTGGGGAAAGTTGACACGTAGCATCTTACTGCCACTGTTCTCTCTGTGAAGCATGCAACAAGGTCATTGCTTAAAGTGAACAGAAGTGAAGCTGTGGGGAAGCGATGGCAGTTTTAAAAGGCCATTGGGGAAAACAGTGAGAGACCTGAGGGGCTGAGCCAGCCAAGGGAGGGGCGTGAGAGAAGCGTCACTGCAAGGCATTAGTGCAAAGTGGTGGGGCTGGTGGTGAGAGCTCAGGGGAGGAACTGGACAAGGGCCGGAGTTTCACAGTGACTGGACCAGAAGGGCAACCCTAGGTGGGGTGAGGCTGGGGGTCTGAGCCACTGCCCTTTGAGGGCCCCAGATGTCCCCCATTTTCTTTGCTCCCTGACAGAAACCTGATTCTGAGAGAGGCCATCACCTCGTAATGATGGCAAGACTAAGTGGCATGTGCCAAAGAGAGCCAGAACTGAGACTATCATGACCTAGAGGTTACAGGATCAGGCAACACTGAGTGAGTCTGACAGAAAGCCAGAGAAGAGGGCGTGGAGGTTATCAATCCAACCCCTTATTTGAGAGCTGAGGACACTGAGGCCCAGAGAGGTAAAGGCGGTAGCAGAATGGACTCTCAGAAGATGGCCCTTTCCTAACCCAGGATTATTTCTATGGCTCCCAGGCTGGGCATGGGGAGGGAGAGAACTGGATGAACCTCTTCTTAGAGCCACCAGCCTTCCAAGGGACAAACTCTTGTTCATGCTCCTGGGTGGGCCAGTGGGCATGACATTTACTTATCCATGCCTCAGCTTCTCAGGCCAAAAAAAAAAAAAACCACACACAAAACCACACACACACACAAAACAAAAAAACAAAAAAACCTCTCTTCTCCCACTTCTCAGGATGCTCAAGTGCTGGTAACAAGTGTGGAAGAAGGGCTTCCTAAGGATGGGGACAGTGGAGGAAAGGGAACACTGACGTAGGGCCAGCATTTGTAGGCAAAGCAGCTGCTTGTATTTGCCAGCCTCACAGGAAGACAAGGTTAAGAGTTTCAAAACAAGTTAATGGCCAGTAAAAAAAGATCAGGTAGATTATACCTCAGTAACTGCTCAGCAGCAATTCTGTCCCATAACCTATCATGCCCTACACTAGATCTGTCTGAGAATTCTGTTTGTCAACTAGCACCTGGGGCTGGGACACCCCCTAGGTGGACTTTGTTCTCCTATCCAATCACCATCTGGTTCCCAGGGCAAAATGTGGTATCTATACCCAGAGTGAGAGCTTCCAGTCCTGGTGGAGGACATCAAGGCCTCAAGGAGAAGCCAATCCCCACAATGTTCTACAGATGATGTAGCTGGTGCCTAGAGAGCCCAGGAAGGGCATAAGTCCCATGGTCCTCTGGCTACCCTGCCGCCATGGAAGGAGGACAGCCCTGAGGTCTTGGCTCTTGTGCTAATGAACTCTGACCTGTGGCCCCGCTAACTTGGCTGGAGGCCCAGCATACCCTCCACCCCTGGATCCCATTTCAAGGGATATAGTGGGGCCCTTCCTGCCCTCCAGATCCCAGCTCCTGGGCTGTGCAACCCCAGATACCGTGAGAGGAAGGGCCAATGAACAAGCATGCAGTTAGACAGTCCTGTCTCCTCTGCAGAGACCACCTTCCACTGCATCCATAAAGATTTTTTTTTTTTAATGTTTATTTGAGAGACACAGAGTGCAAGCAGGAGAGGGGCAGAGAGAGAGGGAGACACAGAATCCAAAGCAGGCTCCAGGCTCTGAGCTGTCAGCACAGAGCCCCATGCAGGACTTGAACTCACAAACCACGAGATCATGACCCTGAGCCAAAATCGGATGCTTTAACCGACTGAGCTACCCAGGCACCCCCGTACTACATCTATAGAGATTTTTCTTTAAAAGAATTTTGCAGTGCCAGGTTATCTTCAACATGAAAAAATTCAGAGGGTCAGTACTAGATAAGGTTGTGAAGGGCAAAAGAGAGACTGCCCTTGGCAGAAGTGTGATTCTGTACAGAGAAGTGAGAAGTGGCCGGTCTCAGTGTCTGCAGGCCTGGGTCTCAGAGTGACCAGCCTCAGCGTGTGTCTCAGGGAGCGTGGCTAGGCCGGGAAACGCACAGGGTGTTTGGCCTGGGAGCTACTGAATCCTCACAGCAAGGCTGAAGTCCTAGAGATGGGCAGTTCACCGGCATCCCCTTTGGTGCCAGCTCCACAGCCAAGGACTTGGTAAATAGCAGGGCAGTTTTGCTGGCAGTGCATGCCCCCAACATCTAGGAAGGAATATGAATCGGAACAAATACACAATAGGTGGGAGGAGAGGCTCCGACCAGACCTCCTGGGCTGTGGAGGATGAACCTGCTCACTTCTAGGCCCTGCTCAGACTTTTCTCCCAATCTGCCCCTGGGAAGTACCAAGGAACAAAATCTGAGCAGGAGCTGGGTGAAGCCTGGGCTTCAAGAAGTCAGCCAGGCAGAGGCCATGTTTGCCCATGTTTCCTTGACCCAGAGAGAGGAGCTTCCGGGCCAGGTCAGGGAAACTGGGCTGCAAAGCCCTGAGGCCGGATCCCTGCTGTACGAGGAACCGGCCAACCTAGGGCTCAATTTCCTCATCTGCCACATGGAATATGTGACCTCTGCTATAGATAGTCACAAGAGTGTTTTGTAGGGACAGTGAGAGCCTATACTGCCCCCTGGTGTGTATTTCCTTTCTTTTCCTTTCCTTTTTTTTTTTTTTTTTTTTTTCCTGTTTTTCCCCTCGTGTGAATTTTAAAAAGAACTCTCTAATGTACACTACAGCTCCACAGAAGCCTGACTTGGTAAATACAAATGTTAAAGACATCTCCTTCCTTCCGGCAAATGTAGTGCCCGGTCACAGTGCGTGGCTCAGCAGGGAGAGCGTAGACTGGATTTCAGCCCCGGCTTGTCCCTGGGTTTGATTCTCTTGCATGGTGAACAGCCTCATAATCATATGTAGTCGTCCTGGGGTTGTGGGGACTGGATGAGATAAGGGCAATGAGCATAATTTTAAATGTGGGCAGGATGGCATTCAATACATTTGAATTTTAATACAACACAGGATTAGTATTCACTTCCCCTACACCATGGCATCTATCACACCACCCTTTCCAAAGCTCCCCACTCACTGTTTGAGGTGAGCGGTGGTGATCAGCACCACAGAGCCTTCCCTGTGAGGAGACAGACAGGTGTGACGAGGTAGAAGGTAGGCATAACCGAGAAGCCCAATGCTTCCAGAAAATGGGCTCCCAAGTGCTGAGGAGGCAGAACTGTGGCATGAGAAGAAGGGAGAGTGGAGATGGTGCCAGGGTCTCTGGGGAGGTAGGACCTGGGAGGGTGCTGCCACAGTTTCCCTGGCTGGGAAACCCAGGACTTGCTGGAACCAGTCCCATGAGCAGAGATCAATAAGCAGCTAGATCTCTGGAGAACAGATCCAGGAACATGGAGCCAGCCATGTACAAGGTCAGAGTAGCCCCAGGGAAGGCCACTCCCATAGGAGGGAAATGCACGTAGAGTCACCCAAGTTCCAAGTCTGAATTGAGAGCAAGAGCAGGAACTGGTTGCTGACAGTCAAAGGAAGCGATGAAGAGCAAAAGTAGGGAGAAAGTTGGCGAGCAGGGGAAATACTTCCTCTGGCCTCTTTGGAGGGGTTAAGCACTCTGGGTTATACCATGAGGCCCCTGTCTCTTGCAGCTGCCTCTGCCATTCTCAAGGACAGAGCACATCAGAGATGACCAGGGGCTCGTCTGTGGGTTTGGAATCTTCCCTCCACGTTCCCTCCAAATGTTCCCTTTCACTGTGTTGGCCACATCCCCTGGGGACCCAAAGATGTGGTTCAGGAGGTGACAGGAGATGGGTCTGGCATCCAGACCTGCTATGTTTGGGCTACTCTACTTAGTGGCCCCTTCTCCAAGGGTCCCCTTGGTGTAGAGGAAATCAAGGCAGACACCCCAACTCCATGGACCCTCCCTACCCTTACCTCCTCTTGTCCATGTACGGCAGCAGCCAGCTCGGCAGCAGGACTGGGCTTTCACCTTCATGTCTAGGATCTGAAATCAGAGGAGGGGGCAGAGGGGATCTGTGAGGTACCCTGGCCTCTCTGTCCTGCAGTTCCACAGGCCAGATTGGCTGTGGAAGGGAGCTGGGGGTGTGCACTGCTCTTCCCCATGTGGCCCCAGAGTGGAAGAAGAGAAGGGGGCTGAGGGGCCTGCTCTGTCCACCAGGAATTCTTAGCCTAAGAACCCCCTCACTGTTATTCACTGCACAGATTCTCTGCAGGGCACATCACTCTCCAGAAAAGCACATCGGTGAAAATAGTATCAGGAAAGGACATTAGGAAAGCTGGTGTATTAACGTCTGCTTTCATAAGGAGAGTGAGAATTCACACTGTGTAAATACCAGTTCTGTGTGGGGCACTGTTCAAGGCTGGTGCTGAAATTTGAGTGTCCTATAGAAGCTGGAGGCTGGGCTGAGGAGGGTGAGCAAGAAGCTAAGCCAGGAAGGCCAGGGAATGTGAGAACTGAACAGAGAAGGTGGGTCAGGGTCTAAGGACAGAACAGCAGGGCTGGTCAGAAGAACAAGACTCCATGAGGAGGAAATGGCTCACCCTGACCACGGACCCATCTCTACTGACAGGGTCCAGAGAGCGGGTGGGCCAGGACTGTGCAGACCCCCCTTCAGGGGGTCTTCAGGACAGCAGGAGCAACAGGAGCCCCTAGAATGCTTGGTGGGCTCCAGTGGGATGGCAGGTGTGGATGGGGGTCTCTCCTCTCTGCTGTGTCTGTGGATGGGTAAGGCGTCCCTGGGACAGCCAGGGTAGATCAGAGAGGGTGTCAGTGAGTCCAGACTGAGACAGCCTCAGAACCCTGAGGCAACAGAGAAGCTCTGGCCCACAGCAGGGTGTATCCCTTCAGATCTTGGAAGAGATCTGCAGTATCATTGGCCACCTGGGCAGACTGACCCAGGTGCGCTCCACCCAACGGAACCAGGGACCGTGGGCTCCCAAGATACACGGGTAGCAGCTGGGAACACTGCAGGTGTGTGAGCAGAGATGGGAGACAGGGAGAACCTCCCAGCTCCATGCTCCCCAGGCCTCAATTTGTCCCATACTTGCCCATGGCCTCCAGGGTACCCCCACACCAGGGGGTTGACCTCAGTGTTACACACCCCCACAGTGCTCCTGGGCCTGGGGCGAGGCAGAGGAAGCACAGAGGATGAGGAAGAGTCAAAACTCTGGACCAGAAACCTTCTCCTTCCCTCCACAGTCATCTGAGAAGGCTCCCTGTCGGATGGGTCCTAGAACACTGAGCAGCATTTCTGCAGCCTCCAATGGGGCCTCATGCTGATTTCTCTCACCCTAACACTTAACTCTGAGAGAAAAATGGACAGTGCCTAAGTCACCACCCTGTACTTGACCTGAGCTCCGTGTTGCCAGCCCTGCTGGGCTCTCTCCTCTCCCCCTCTGTCCTTCCAGGCAGACGGCTCTTCTTAACTCTCCCTCGTTTCTGAAAAACTTCACTCTCCAAGCCCCATACACCTGGAGTCTCTTCTCTGAAAAACATATCTGGACAATCCCCACTCCCGCAGTGACCACGATGGGCTCCCCAACCTGGCATCTCCCTTGGTCCAGCCCACAGACCTGCCCCTGTCACGGACGTCGTCCCAGCTTCACTGGGCTTCCAGTGTCGGTTCCCTGCAGTGTCCCCCAGGTGCAGAGCCACAGTGGTGGTTAGGAATGTGGGTTTGGGAGTCAGGCAGACCTTGGTTCAAAATTATCCCTGCCACTTAACCTTTGCACGTCTGTTTCCCACCATAAAGCTGTTATAACAACATTGAGTGCTTCACATACTAATGTGACAGGGTGTTAGTATATGCCTGGCACATAGTAAATATTCAAAAATATGTTAAGAAGAGGAGCATTTTAACTTAGAGCCCTCCTCCCCCAGACTGGATCTGTGTGTTTTCATCTCAACCCCCAGGCCCCTGTGGCCCCTCACCGTGGCCATCAGCTGCTCCCAGCCTTTGTCCTTCCCCACGTGGCACACAATGCCCACCACGCTCAGCCCCTCCCCCTGCAGTGCCGCCACTGCCCGGTCCACGTTCTGCTGCTTCCGGCTGCTGACCACCACATGACCCATCCCAAGCCATGTGCAAAACCCCTCCCACCCTCCTCCTGGGATCCTGATCTTAATACATTCTTCTGCGTCCCAGCCTCCAAATCTTTTGAGCAGGAAAGAGGAACTAACATTTACAGGCCTTCACACCGTCCTATTATCCACTCTACCATAAAGGCGTTATTATCCAATTACTATCATATTTTACAGAAGTGGTTAAGTAAAGTCAAAATTGCTCAGGTAAATAAACGTGGAGCCCATTCAAATCCAGGTCTGAGTCCGAAGCACCTGCTCTTTCCACCTTCTTACTTGGCTCCTGGGATACAGGAGAGTTTAATGAGAGGGCTCACCCTTGGAAAGATGATGATTACCAGAGCTGGTGATGGAATGGGGGGATTCGACAGGGACGTGGGAGAAGGGAGTTGATGGCAGAGCCCACCCTGTAATGGGGACACTGCATCCTTTGGTACACGCCAGCCAGGGTCTCCCATTTACTCACCCCTTTGTGGGCCCAGTGACCACAGCCACTTTATCAGCCAGCACACCACTCCTGCCTGCCTTGCTGCTGTGCATGCTCACTGAGAGAGAGGCCAGGGAGCAACGAAGAGCCCTAAAGTCCATGACGCAGCCCCAGGCATGGTGGCCAGTTGTCAGGCCTCCCTCTTGCTGAACCCAACCCCAGGAAGGCAGTTGGCATGTTGGAAGCTGTGTCTTTATGGTGGTGTCTCTGTGGTATCTCCTATGGATCCCCTAAACTCCCTGCAGTCTCACAGGGAATGTGCAGAGTGGTCCTCAACCCAGCCCTCAGACCAGCTTCCCACTTCTCAGTGGACCACTCCATCATCAGAGCGAACATGGTCACACCCAGGTGGTTCTTGTTTAGAGGGTCACCAAAGTCCCATGCAAGGAGCAGAGCTCACTTCCTCATTCCTTGCCCCCCACCCCCCCACCCCCGCATTACCTGACCACGTCCCTTGTTCTGCTTATCTCTCATTTCTATCCTTCCTCTACATTGTGTAGCCACCGCCCCAGCCCCAGTCTTCATTTTCTCCTCATGTTATGGCAACTTCCTCTTCCCACCATCCTCACCTCAGCCCGGACCCCAGACGTGTCTTCTCTATGGGCCTCAGGGCCACGTTATCCCCTCCTCTCTGATGGCTCTCATCCAGCTGTGGACAAAGCCCAGCCACTCCCCTTGGCTTGTAGACTTTCCTAGGGGTGCTCCAGGAAGCCCTCCAGGCCTCTCTTCCCTACCCCCACCCCCACTGACTCCAGGCCATGCCCTTGGAACAGCTCAGGCCCATTGCTCCAAGATCCTACTGGGAGTTTGCTGTCCTTCTGACAGCCTTGTCTCAAAACAAGTCTCCCTCCTAATGCCGCCCTGGCTCCGCTCCCTCTCCTTCCAGCTTCCCCTGCCTCCTGGAGAAGATTGGAAAATAGTAATAACGATAATAATGGCTCTCTTCTATTGAGCATTTTCCCTGGGAGGGGCCGTCGTGCTAAGCATTCCACATGCATTTTCTTCTGTCATCTTCTCCTTGGTCCTGTGAGGTAGACATTGTTATTATCCCTCCCATTTCAAAGATGAGGATACTGAGGCTCAGAGAAGTTTGCTAACTTGCTCAAGCTCTCAAAGCCATAAGGGGAGGAGCACTGACTCAGCCAGAGGCCAGTCAGAATTCAGGTTCAATACGTCCTCTCACTCCTGGCAGTGCAATCCTTGGGTCGACCTTTCCTGAAGACCTACAAATGATCTTTCTATCCTTGTTACCCTAAGAAGTCACTTACTTTTGAACTGTAGAACACTTGTGGGTAAAAAAAAAAAAAATCTATCAAAATCCTTATAAAATTTCATTTAAAGGGTTGACTGATATTTCTAAAATCTATTTAAGCCATTTTTTAGTTTGAAGAAGCATCTATTCTTTTGTACCATTCAACTCCTGCTTCTTAAGAAACCAGGCTCAGTCTTTTGTCTGTGAGATTCAACAGGTGGTGCCTGGGGAGAAGCAACATAAAAGCCTCCTCTCTGCTCTTGGGACATGTATGGTCTCATTTGATCCCATGGGAAGTGATTAACAATAACGTGACAATAACTAGTCAGATGTCCAAATGTCTAGTGTAAGGGCCAAGTGTGACCCCCAGGGATGGAGGGCAGGAAGGGACTATGCAGGAAGAGGCTTGAGGAAAGAGCAGGATATATTTTGGTGGAGAGGGCTGTGGGGCCCTCCAGGCACCATTCACTTGTAGAATGGTGAGGTGGCAATGTTCACCAGCTAGGACAGAGGAGTGGGTGCTGTGGGCTGAATGTCTTGTGTCCCCCCACAAGTCATATGTTGAAACCTACCCCAACATGATGGGATCAGGATGTAGTGCCTTTGGGAGGTCATAGGATTAGACAAGGTCATAGGGTAGAAACCCTCAAGAATGGGATCAGTGCCCTTGTAAGACTCATGGAAAAGCTTGCTTCCTCTCCCTGCTCTCTGAGGATATGAGACGTCAGTCCCCTGCAGTGGGGAGGTAGGCCCTCGCTGGAACCCGACAGCACTAGCCCCAGATCTCAAGACTTGTAGCCCCCAGAATGGTGAGAAATACATTTCTGCTGTTTTTAATCAGTCCCGTTTATGGTATTTTGTTATAGCACCTCGAACAGACTAAGTAAGGCATGATCCTTGTCAGGGAAGCGCTGATCTCCTTCAGTGTGATAAATGACAAATCATCATACTCAAAATTTATTCTAGGTTCCAGTTAATAGAAGTGGCTAATCACTCTTCTTCTATAGTCCATCTTTTATACATTTAATTTTCTTCCCCATTCTGGATGGTCCGTCCTAGTCTTTTACAGTGCTCTCAAGAACCCTGCCCAGGAGGAAAGCTACACTTGTCATATAACAAGTTCATTGTCTGAAAATGGTCATGGGACCCCACTCTTGGCTGCCTGGACAAATTGCCAGCTGGGACCAAAGACTCCCCCTTCCCCGGTGGGAAATGTGCGATGTTTTCTGACGCTGAACTTGTGGTTTTTTCCAACACCAAACATTTGTCATTCTTCCACACCAATTTCCAGTTCTCTGACACCAACTGTGTGTCCAACAATTCAATCCAATTTTGACACGAACAGGAGTTAGCACAGACCCTACAAGGTAAGGACTCGGCCCCACCAGACTGCCCCACTTCAGATGCCAGCTACAAAGAGAGGGACCAAGAATGACTCCAGAGTCTGAAGCGTGGGCAATTGGAAGAATGACATCACCATCATCTGAGGTAGAGAAAACTGCAGCTAGAACACGTTTGGGGGAAACAGGAGGAGTTTGGTCTGGAGACTGTATTAGTTATCCAATTTCCACATAACAAAATACACTGATATCTGGTGACTTCGGACAAAATCATTTATTATCTCAGAGTCTCATGGGGCAAGAATTCAGGAGTGGCTAACCTGGTGGTTCTGGCTCGGGTGTTCTTATAAGGTGGACGTCAGGATGTCAACAGCCTCTCTGTCTCATACCTCACATCCACTCTGTCAGGAAATCCTATTGATTCTACCCCTCTCTCTCTATCGAAGGGTAATACTGTCACCACTTGCACTGCTACCAGCTGGTGGGAGCCACCGCTAGCTCTCTCCCTTCTATCCTAGCCTGCCTAAAGTCCCTCCTCGACACAGGGGTCTAGTTATCCTTAAACACATCAGCCAGAGCACATGATTCCTTTTCTTTCTTTCCTCCCTCCCTCCTTCCCTTTTCTTTCTTTTTCTTTTTCTTTTTCTTTTTCTTTTTCTCTTTCTTTCTTTCTTTCTTTCTTTCTTTCTTTTAAATGTTTATCTATTCTGAGAGAGAGAGAAAAGGCATGTGTAAGTGGGGGTGGGGCAGAGAGCAAATCCCAAGCAGGCTGCATGCCACCAGCACCAGCACAGAGCCCAAAGCGGGGCTCTAATCCCTGAACTGTGAGATCATGACCTGAGCTGAAATCAAGAGTCAGACACTTAACCAAATGATCCACCCAGATACCCCCAGGTGATTCCTTTTCTTGAAGACTTGCAGTTTTATCATTCAGGGTCGAAGTCTGTCTTAGTCCACTTGGACTGCTATAACAAAATTACCATTGACTAGTGGTTTCTAAGTGACAAAACATTCATTTTCTGCCATCTGGGATGCTGGGAAGTTCAAGATCAAGGTGCTGGCAAATTTGGTGTCTGGTAATGGCTAGCCTGCTGGTTCATAGACAGCTTTCTCAGGCTTATTTCATAAGGGCACTAGTCCCATTCATGAGGGTGAGGGCTCTACCCTCATGACCTGAGGACATCCCAAATGCCTCACCTCCTCATACCATCAACTTGGGGTTCATCTCAACATATGAATTTTGAGGAGACACAAACATTCACACCATAGCAGTCCAAATCCTTACCATGTTCTAGAAGGGTCTAAATGTACTGTGCTGTCTCCTTAACTTCTCTGACTTCATTGCTACTATCCTCCCAGCCACACTGGCCTTGTGTTCCTCAAACATGACAAACATACTTCTGCCTTAAGGCTTCTTCATTGACTGTTCCCTCTTCCTGAAATGCCATTCCCCAAGATATCTTCACACTTATCACCTTCCCCTTCTGCAAGTCTTTGCTTAAATGTCACTTCTCAATGAAGCCAAGCCTGGCCACTCTATATTCCTCTCTCCTTCTAGCGCACTGGATCCCTCTTAAACCGCTTTACTTTTTCTTTTCCACTATACTATATTTCCAACATACTATTTAATTTACTTATTTATAATGTCTCCTGTTTATTGTCTATATCTCCTGCTAGAAAGTAAGCTCTTTGTCTTATTGACTGATATATCCCAAGTGCCTAGAACAGTGACTGACACAGAGTATGCATTCAATAAATATTTGTTGAATGAATAAGTGAATGAATAAATGAATGGGCCAATCTACATATTCCTATACAAGAGCTTTCTGTATTTGTGCACTTTTAATCTAAAGCTCTCAATTTCAGTTATTTCAAACTTGTATACCTCAGGGAGAAAAACTTAAGAATGCTCCTCAGCACCTAACATTAGGGCCCACTAACTTCCTGCACTGACCTTCAGCAAGCAGGAATGCTAGGAAGTCAAGGGCAGGAGGGAAATCATGATCCTTAGATTCTCAAATTCTCAAATGCTCAAGCTAAAAGGCTAGCAGAAGAGGGGCATCTGCGTGGCACAGTTGGTTGAGTGTCTGACTCTTGATTTTGGCTCAGGTCATGATCCCAAGGGTCTTGGGATCAAGCCCCACATCAAGCTCCACACTGAGCATGGAACCTGCTTAAGATTCTCTCTCTCTCTCTCTCTCTCTCTCTCTCTCTCTGTCTCCCCCCCCTCTTCTGCCCCCCCCCCAAGTGCATGTGTGTGCATGTGAGCATGCTTTTCTCTCTCTCTAAAAAAAAAGCAGGGCTGGGGGGTGGGGCGGGGCTAGCAGAAGCTGCCCCTGATGCAGGTGAGATAGAGTGAGCCTCTGCAGTGTGGACTGGGAGTTTCAGGAAATTAATGACAAAGTGTTATGGCAAGAAGAGATAAGAAACCGCTGTATCCATAGTTTCACACATCCCTGATCCCAAATGGCATGAAATAGAAAAATTTTGGCAATGGAACTACAAGGTGAGCCACATATTATTATTTCAATATGTAATCAATGTAAAAAGTTATTAATGATACAATTTACTTTTTTTCATACCAAGTCTTTGAAATCCAGTATGTAGTTTACATTTACCCCAGTTCTGAACTCATACTGGCCACATTTCAAGCACTCACTAGGCACATGTGGTTAATGACTATCCTATTGAATAGTACAGATATAGAGCATTTGTCAGACCAGGACAATATATGAGATGTGTTCCTGTTGTGGTCCAGAAAAATGTGGTCAACGTTGCTATAACTCACCCTTCTGAGAGTTTTGAAACGGAGAACACTCTGTATCCATGGGCATCCACATAGATTGAATACTATATCCCAAATCCAGATCTATGCCTATGGAGGAGTTGTTCTCGTCTCCTGGTGTTCAGTGACAGGTGATCTAAAAGAACTGCAGTAGCACAGAGAAACCTGCATGCTCTAAGCACACACATATATTGTCTAATTGTTAAAATTAGAGTAAATCTGGAAAGACCTAAACTCTTTGCTAGCAATTATATGAACCTTAGCACCCCACCCAAGACTGCAATTCAAAATATAAAATATAGCTATATGTACCAGTAACTTTATCATTTTTAACAGCAGATAAATGCAAATAACCTTAATTCCTAATAACAGGGAAATGTTGGATATTTTTCCTTAATGAGATATTAGACAAACATTTATTATTTTTTTATTTTTGAGAGAGATAGAGAAAGGGGGAGAGCTGGGGAGGGGCAGAGAGGGAGGGAGAGAATGAATCCCAAGCAGGCTCCATGCTGTCAGCACAGAGCCTGATGTGGGGCTCAATCTCATAAACCTTGAGATCATGACCTGAGCTGAAACCAAGAATCAGATGCCTAACCGACTGAGCCACCCAGGTGCCCTGTATTTATTATACAGACATTTAAAATGAAGTTTTAAAATATGTATAATAGTATGGGGAAAATACTTAACTTAAAATACTAAGTGGAAAATCAAGACACAAAATTATGTATGCAAATATTGGACTAAAATTATATTAAGACAAAAAACAGATACAGGAAAAAAGCAGAAAGTAAATATATCATAGTGAGATGACAATAAATTAAACCATACTTCTGCTTGTCTCTCCACATGAAATCACTAGATATTGTGAAAAATATTAAGAGAACAAAGAAACAATTGGGAAAATTAATAAAAGGAAACCTCACTAAAGGAGAGTCAGGAGGCCAGAAGGGAAACTCTCAGCCCTACCACTCACTGACAATTGTAGACACCAACAGGAAGAGACTTACCTTGCAAGCCTATGCTACTTTACAACCCCACCAGAAGGAAGATTTTCTTTTCCCCCAGTAATGGTGCAGCCAATGAGAGACAGTCACAACTCAGCCAATGAGAAGCCACGATACTTCCAACTGCTCCCAACTTCCCCCTTTCCTGTATAAAAGAGTGTTCCTCTCTTGTTCCTGGGATTTGCCGGTGGTTTTGTAGTAGTTTACATGTCCCGAGTTGCAATTCTCTACTATTCCTGAATAAACCCACTGTTGCTGATAAAATAACTGGCAGTTTTATTTTTAAGGATAACAAAATCAATAGAAGCACATATAAATATGAAGTGGTGTTCTTGATGATCTAGAATTTGTGAGGAATGAGGAGCCATCTTAAAGATGGAACCATAGTCCCAAGTCCCAGAAAAGAGGACTCTGTCAAAAGGTGAGAAGGTTATGGTGCTCTGAGCCAGGAAGCAGCAGACATGGGAGGCAGCAGGAGAGGCCAGTAGTCAGGGTGACTGTGCAGATGCTGTATTGGAAGGATGTTTCTTCTCTAGTCTCTGCCCTTCTGCCAGGCAGCCAGGAGCACAGGTGTCAGTTTCCCATGTAAGAATGAGAAGGGAAGGGCACTGATCCAATAAATCAGAAGTCAGGAAAGAGGGAACAATGCCTCTGTAGTCAGAAACACAAAAGAAATGTTCAGGAACCAGTTGTAATACGTTAATAATCACAATAAAGGCAAATGAATTGAATTAATAGATTGAAAAGAAGAGTCTATCAAATTGTATTTAAAAATAATAATTGTACGCAGTTTACAAAACATATACCTAAAACAAAATGATGCAGGACATTTGAAAAGGAATAGGGAAAGATAACTATGTAAAATGCTAACCAAAAGAAAGCAAATAGAAATGTTAAAATCCGAGAAAACAGAATTCAAGGCAAGAAGCACTAAAAAGGGACAAATAAGGATAGTTGTTTATATTAATAAAAGGTACACCCGCCAAGGTAATATGTTACGAATCTTTTGGGACCTGGCAGTGTAACTTCAAAGTTCTTAAATCCCAATCTTAGCAGATTAATTTAACACACCTATCTCTGAAATTAATAGTTCAAATTTTAAAAAGGCTATAGATTAATGTGATCCAGAAATGGAAACACATATGTAATTAAAATTTTTCTGACAGCTACATTAAAAAACAAAACAAACATATGAAATTTAATGTTTTATTTAATTATATCCAAAATGTTACCATTTAAATATATAATGAATATAAAAATGATTCATTTTGCATACTGAGTCTTGGAAACTAGTCTGTATTCTATGCTTAAAGCCTGGCTCATGGGATGCCTGGGTGGCTCAGTCAGTTGAGCGTCAGACTTCGGCTCTGGTCATGATCTTGCAGTTCATGAGTTCAAGCCCCACGTCAGGCTATGTGCTGACAGCTTGGAGCCTGCTTCATACTCATAGTGGGAGAGCCCCAAGTGGGAATAAGTGCAAAGTTAGGAGAGGAAAATGGTAATGATGGGAAGATTTTAGAAGTTATGTGAGTCCCACATCAGGAGTGTCATTTCATGTTCAAGCCACCAACACAACCGTAATTCTCTATTTCACTCACTGCATGTTTGTAAAGACTATAACTACTTATTTCAGTTGGTAACATACTCATCTGTATTTCTGACATTTGACATTAAATGCCTTTGAGACAGTGACTGCTTTTTGTGTGTGGTGTTAGCACCACACCCAGAACATTGTTATGCACTTCTAGGTGCTTAACAGATTAACAGAACTAACTACAATTCAGTGAAAGGGGCCCTCTTGTTCTCTGCAGAAACACCAATCAATGTACCTTCATATGCAATGAAATTTTCCAACACCTTCTGCTTGAATATCTAGTTTTTCTAAGTTTGCGGTTGGTCCTAGTGTTCTGTGATGGTTTGTTTAATTTTATAACCAAGTATTAAGTAGATATTACAGTAACATACTTACAGGGTACAAAATATTTTACCATGAAACCCATGTTTGTTTTTGGTTTTGCTGTTTTTACCATTAATATTGTACCCTGAGCAGTCTTCACAGCATTCGACAGTCTTAAAAAATAATGGTTTTTAGAAGATGTATATGCCACCTCATAAATGATATGCAATTAGCAATTTCCCTATTGTTGAATTATTTACATTTTTTTCAGTTTTTCCTTATTACATATATGCTGTGCTCATCTTTGTTGATAAAGCTTTGCTTCTCCACCTAATTAAATCTTTAGGCTAAAGACAGTTAAGTAGAACTTCTAGGAGACAGGTATGAATAGTTTAAAGTCTTGAAGCAGCTGTCCAACTACTTTTCAGAAAGGCTGTACCACTTTATCCTTTAAAAATTTTTTTTTAATGTTTATTTTTGAGACAGAGACAGAGCATGATCAGGGGAGGGGCAGAGATAGAGAGGGAGACACAGAATCTGAAACAGGCTCCAGGCTCTGAGATGTCAGCACGGAGCCCTACGCAGGGCTCGAACCCAGGAACTGTGAGATAATGACCTGAGCTGAAGTCTGACGCTTAACCGACTGAGCCACCAAGGCGCCCCATGTACCATTTTATCCTTAACAGCAGTGAAAACAGGAAACAGGACCCATTTCCTTTACTATTTGTAACACTGGCTATTCAAATTTTGCTTATTTTGGTATTGATGTGCACAGAAATTCAGAGTATGCAAGCCCAATATGGTCATGTCTGGGTTACATGGCCTTGCAAAAGTCACTAGGCTGCCATTGTATTGGGGGCATAAACGTTCATAACTGTTGCAGCTTCTTCAGGAACTGTAAAATTTTATCTGTTGAAAACATCCTTCCTTAAACACATTGTCTTCTAGCATCCATTATTGCTGACAAATCTGATGCCAACTAATTCTTATTTTTTGTAAACTACTTACTCTTCTTTCTGTGGATAAATTAACAAAAAGCTAAATACATGTAACATATCCACTCAAGAGATTATTATGCAGGATTTCAAAATAATGAATCATGCATATATTATTTCTTTATATGTTTCCTTATATATAAGGATGTCCCTTATATATTATCAAGTGAGAAAAGCAAATTGCAGAGAAATGGGTACCATTTTTACAAAAACAAATATCTGACAGAGAAAGACAAATACCATTATGACTTCACTTACATGTGGAATTGAAAGAACAAAAACAAAACAAAAAACAGAAACAGAGTCATAAATACAGAGACAAACAGGTGGTTGCCAGATGTGAGGGTGTGGGGAGGTGTGTGAAATAGATAAAGGGGATTAAAGGATATGAACTTCCGGTTATAGAATAAATAAATCACGAGGATGTGAAGTACATCATGAGGAAGATAGTCAATAATATAATAAGTTTGTATGTTGCAGATGGTATGTACCTTATCATGGGAATCATTTTGTAATGTATATAAATGTTGAATCATGGAGCACCTGGGCGGCTCAGTCAGTTAAGTGCCTGACTCCTGATTTTGGCTCAGGTCATGGTCTCATGGTTATGTTGGGCTCCACCCTGGGCTAGAGCCTGCTTGAGATTCTCTCTCTACCTCTGACTCTGCCCCTCTCATGCTCACACATACTCTCTTTCTTTCTTTCTCTCTCTCTCTCTCTCTCTCAAAAAAAAGTTGAATCACTATGTTGTACACTGAAACTAATATAATATTGTATATAGACTATACCTCAATAAAAAAGATAATATGAGACACCGAATAAATCATTACGACTAAAAAAAAATCAGCAACAGAACTCTATGTATTTGTAATCATACTTTGCATATATTTTTGAACATAGAGAAAGTTGCAAAAGGTAGACACAAGGCTTTTAGTTTCAGATTCCTTTTTATTTAGGAAAGAGGGTGAAGATCATGCCATACATTAATAGTGTTATTGCATAATCAAAAAGAATGAAACCTTGAGGGTATTATGCTAAGCAAAATAAGTCAGTCAGAGAGAGATAAATATCATTTCAGTCATCTCTGAAATTTAAGAAACAAAACAGATGAACATAGGGGAATGGAAGGAAAAATAAGATAAAGGGCAATATAAAAAAAGAAAAGCAGGCTGAGGAGGAGGATGCTTTTATCAGGAAGGAGAAGAAGTAAAATATATATCTCAAAAAAAACTGGTATTGCATATTTACTTAAATTTGAATTTTTCTTTACTGCTAGAAATTAATATCTTTTCATGTTTATTGATCATTTTGATTATATGCTTCTGTGAATTTTTTATTTCATATTTTCCCCATTATTCTATTGAACTGTTTGGGGTTTGGGGGGAATCGATTTATAGGAGCTTGTTATATAATCAATTGTATGTGTTGCACATATTTGGTCCAGGGCTATCATTTGTCTTTGTTTATGGTGTCTTTTGCTATGCAAAAATGTTGAACTGTTATGTAGCCAAATATATTTATCTTTTGCATTTATCTTTCTCATTCATGAGCTCTGGGTTTCATGCCATATTTAAGAATATCTCATCCAGAGGTACCTGGTTGGCTCAGTCAGTGAAGCATGTGACTCTTGATCTTGGGGTTATGAGTTCGAGCCCCAAGTTGGGTGTAGATATTACTTAAAGATAAAATCTTTTTTAAAAAATCTCATCCAATTTAAGGTTATCCCTAAATATTACTCTAGATTTTAATTTTGTTTATATTTTTATCTTTAAATTTTATGGGTTTTGTCATATAGACATATAGACATAGATATAGATAATTTCATACATATATTCACAACATATGTGACTGGACTGGCTGGATGCCAGATGCCAAAAATTGTTAACTTTTTACTATTTTTTAAAAATTATTGAACATTTAATATGCACCAAGTGACATACCAAGACCTGAGAATAAATAACTCAGATAAATAACACAAGGTCTCTTCCCTCTACATCTAATGGACAAGACTGATAAGTAACTACATATTTCAACACAGTGTGATGTGTGCATGATGGAGATAAATGTAAGACATAGATAGGAAAGGTTACCAATTCAAACTGGGGTGGTCTGGGACACTAATCCTTGACTGAATCAGGAAGGTAGTTAAATAAGTTAGCAGGATGGAAGGATGTATTTTCAAAGCACTGGGGGCATACGTGCAAATGCATCGAGCAGAAAAAAGCAGGGAACATTTGGGGAAATCCAAATACTTGGTAAGACTAAAGCACTGAAAGAAAGTTGCACTGGTGAAAGATTAAGGTAGAAAAGTATGGAAAGCAGTGAAATTTGTAGCAGAAAATTAATATACACCCATTTGCATTTAGAAGAAATCTTTCACCCCACCTGGTGAAAGAGAAGAAGAGAAATGAGCCTGGAGGTGAGGAGAACATTAGAAAGAAGCAGTAGAAGCCCAAGTGAGAAATTATGAGGGCCTAAATCAGGGCCATTACCATCATAACTCCATTCACCGTGAGGTTACCTTGATGCCCCTGGAGTCATGCGATGCAGAGCCTACATAGTCCTGGACCAAACTAAAGCAAAAACAGTAAGAGATTCAGCTACAGATTTGAGAAATATTTGACAGAATCGGATGAAAGGCTAAAGAAGAGGTAGAACCAGCAACAACACTCAGATTTCTAACAAAGACAAATACTTAAATGTGGTACCAGTCACTGTGACTGGAACGCAAGAAGAAGGGCGTATCTGGGTTGATAAACAGTGAGATTGGATTTGAGAGATGTTACTTTTGAGGATGTCTGAGGC
The DNA here is from genome assembly GCF_018350215.1 of Panthera leo. Taxonomy (NCBI): domain Eukaryota; kingdom Metazoa; phylum Chordata; class Mammalia; order Carnivora; family Felidae; genus Panthera; species Panthera leo. The sequence goes on along the minus strand of NC_056684.1, from coordinate 73,894,479 downwards.
AAGTTGAGAGGAGACCTCCAGTTGGCAGTGGACTATATGAGTCTAGAAGTCAAGAGTCAAAAGGTAAAGATCCTGAAGCTCTGGACATGAACGGTGTCACTCAGAGAGAACTTGTGTCATGAGACAATAAAAAGGTCAAGAGCATAACACTGGGAGCAAATCGTTTTAGAGAAAAGCACTGGTCTGGAAAATAAATTAAGGAGAAACAAAAAAGTAGGAACAACCACCAAAAAAAAAAAAAAAAAAAAAAAAGCCAATGTCTCTTCAAAGTCAATGGAGGAGAATTTCAAGGTAGAAAAAAAAGTCGTAAATAGCATCAAACTCAATAAATAGATCCAGGGAGTTAAAGATCGAAAAGGGTTCATCAGATTTAGAAACCAGAAAGTCAATGGTGAATGGCAAGAGCAGTTGTGGACATCCTGGGACCAAAGCCAGGTTGTGGTACATGGAAGATCGGATGGTCAGTTACTGTATGAGGCAGGAGCCTTTCTCTTACAAGTATCAGAAATCCAACTCAAATTTATTTACCAAGAAAGGGATTTATTAGAAAATAATAAGTTTAGGGGCGCCTGGGTGGCTCAGTCGGTTAAGCGGCCGACTTCGGCTTAGGTCACGATCTCACAGTCCGTGAGTTTGAGCCCCACGTCAGGCTCTGTGCTGACAGCTCAGAGACTGGAGCCTGCTTCCGATTCTGTGTCTCCCTCTCTCTCTGACCCTCCCTCATTCATGCTCTGTCTCTCTCTGTCTCAAAAATAAATAAACAAAAAAAAAAAAATTAAAAAAAAAAGAAAATAATAAGTTTATAAAATTTATGAAAATTTATCAAAATAAAACTGACAGTTATTCGACCAGCAAGATGGGTTTATTGGGGAATAACAGAGAATTGCAATTTGGTACATGCAAGCTACAGCAAAACCATCAGCAAGTCTGGAGAACGAAAGAGAGGAACACTCTTTTATGGAGGAAAGGGGGAGTTGGGAGGAGCTCTTATAAATCCAACTGTTTCTCTCTTGGCATTGTGAAACAATAGCCGAGGCAGAATAATCTGTGCCTGTGATCAGGCTATAGCCCACTGTCTGACCCTGACAGCAGGAAGGATTACCTAAATCATATTCCAAGAAGAAGGTATGTGGGAAGGGCCCAAGGAATCTGGCTTCCTTCATTTCTCTGGACTCTCAGGTGTCCCTGTGGTGTTCCCCCCACTGCTTGCCTTTTATGCTAATTTTAGAACAGGGCAGAAAGTCTGGGTTTTGCAGTTCCACAAGAAGCATAAGTAACTAACTGAGCCTTAGCAATCTTGCCATGGGCAGAGGGGTCTCTATTAACAAAGCTGTGTGCTGTCTCCTTTCTGCTTTCAACCAGGTCAGTTCAGATCAAAGCTTGTTTCTGTTTTGTAAGACCTTTCTAAAAGCAGCAAGAAACAGCTGAGGGGATTCAGGGCAGGCCACCCCAAAATGTGCATATTGATTAGTTTGAATTAGAGTTGCGTAAGAAACAGCCGATATAAGGAGGACACTCTGACCGTCCTTTGTCTCCCTAAAAGCAGAAAAGAAATCTCCCCTGGGAAATGTACCTTCTTTGTGCCAGGAGGAAAGGGAACATCCTTATCACCAGAGACAAGGAATTTGGAGCTGAGAAGACTGTGTAAACAAACCTTTTTACTTTCTCTCTAATTTACCCCAAGCTCTAACTTCTCTGTCTTGTCCATTCTTCACAAATTTATCCTTTACTTGTCAACACATAAAATAAAAGCTGCCTGCTTTGGTCACTTCTTTGGGCCTCATATCTCTGGGGTCCTGTAGGTATGAAATTAAATTTCTTTTTCTCCTGCTAATCTCTCTTTTGTTCCAGGGCGGTATCTCAGCCGAAAACCTAGGAGGATAGAGGGAAATTTATTTTTCCTCCTCTACGCAGCCAGTATTTTCTAATATCCTGGACTGCAGCGAGGAATAGTTTAACCAGCTACGTCACTATCACATCACAGGGAAAGATGGCTTCTCACTCAGCCAATTTCACATTTTGGAGTCTCTGCCCTTTTAAATCTTGATTTGACTCAAAGGTCCATCTTTCTGTCTTATTTTTAGAAACATGCAATAACTTGCAGTGCGATGAAATGTAGAATTTAATTGGGCTTTAAAATTTAAAACCTTTTTCAAGGCTACTAGACAATGATGAACTTTGTAGATAGATTGACTTGTAATTGAAGTCCTACATAGCATGTTAGATGGGATAAAGGCTAGGAAGAAAAATGAAGCCAGGGAAAGGAATATAGTAGAGGGGTGCAGTTTTTAAAAGGGTGTCACATAGAAAATGACATTTGAATGAAGACCTGGATGAGGGAAGGTTGCCAACCACACAGGTATCTGTGGGGGAGAGTATTCCAAGGAAAGCGAACAGCAAGAGCAATTATCTTAACGTTGGAGCAGGCCTGTCCTGCTCACAGAGAAGCTGGGGCGCAATGTGGTTGAAGTGAAGTGAGCAAGGGGAGACTGGCAAATATACACAATGAACAGTTTCCCTATTTGGGAGCACTCAGGCTTTTACCAATATTTTGATTTTATAAATAATTTTTACACTCAACAGTTCATAAATTATTTCTCTAGTATAGGCTCCCATAAGTGGAAATCCTAGATTAAATGGATTGAAGTTTTGGGGACGCCTAGGTGGCTCAGTCGATTGAGTCTCCAAAGCGATTGCAACTCAGGTCATGATCTCATGGCTTGTGAGTTTGAGCCCCACACTGGACTCTGCGCTTGCAGCTCAGTGGAGCCTGCTTGGGAGTCTCTCTCTCCCTCTCTCTATCCTTCCCCTGCATGTGTGCACGAGTGCATGCACACACACACACACACACACACACACACACTCTCTCTCTCTCTCTCTCTCTCTCTCTCTCAAAATAAATAAACCTTTTTTTTTTTTTAACGTTTATTTATTACTGAGAGACAGAGACAGAGCATGAGCATGGGAGGGGCAGAGAGAGGAGGAGACACAGAATCCCACGCAGGCTCTAGGCTCCAAGCTATCAGCACAGAGCTCGACGCGGGGCTCAAACTCACAAACCGAAGAGATCATGACCTGAGCCAAAGTTGGATGCTCAACCAACTAAGCCACCCAGGTGCCCCTCAAAATAAATAAACTTTTAAACAAACAAACAAATAAGTGGATTGAAGTTCTTGACTTATAATACTAAGTCACTTTCCCAAAAAGTTGCAGAGATTACATCTCCACCAAAAATGTATGAATGTACTCATCTCATCCCTCGTCACAGTTAAATATTATCCTTTTAAAATCTTTGTCGATTTGTTGGGCAAAATGGTAAGGCATTGTGAGTTTTACTTATAGTTCCTTAATTATTAATTAAGTTGAATTTTTTCATATGTTTGTTGGCCAGTTACATTTCCTCGTTATGCACTATTTTTCATAAATTTTGCCCACTTGTCTGCTTAAAAATTATTTTTCTTGTTAATTTGCACACTCTCTTTATTAAGCTTATTGTCTTCATTTGGGCTGCCATAAGAAAGTAGCTGTAGACTGGGTCACTTACAAACAACAGAAACTTACTTCTCCCATTTCTGGAGGCTGTTGGTCTGAGATCAGGGTGCCAGCATGGTCAGGTTCTGGTGAAAACTCTATTTGCAGTTACGGATTGCTGACTTCTCATTGTGCCTTCACAGGGTGGAAAGAGAACAAGCTAGCCTTCTGTCCTCTTCTTAGAGGGCACTGAGCCCATTGTGGGGGCTTCACCAGGAGGACCAAATTACCTCTGAAAGCCTCCACTTCCAAAATACCACCACACTGGGGATTAGATTTCAACATGTAATTTTGGGGGAACGCAAACATTCAGTCCATAACACTTATTAAATTGCATGTATCAGTTTTGCCGGATCCCCCAAAATAATGTGAAGCCACTCAGGGTCATGAGTATGCTTCTTGCTGTCACTGCTCCATCACCATAGCGGGAGCCTCCTTGTAAGTATCGCGATGTGTGAGAACTCAGGCGCACAGAACAGGAGTTAGACTCTACATCTTGTCTCTCCCTTCCAAGGTCAACAAAACATCCTGTCTCCTTCCTCCAACCGTCCTTGCTGTCACTCGGTTCCCTCCTGCTACAACTTCCACTGTGTTTGCTGTTCAGCTCATTAATCCATATCTTACAGCAGTCTTCCTCATTATAATGTGGATTCTTTTTTCCCCTACAGTGAGGGTCTTGTTTCTATGGTGATACAAGAGAAAGTCTATGCAGAGGTGTTGCAACTGGAAACTTTCACTTACTATGAGAGGTAGTTAAAACTGACTGAGGTAAAGGGTCAGTGGAGATCCTGAAACTGTACAGCTGAGGTCAAAACTTTGCAGCAGAGTCAGTGGGAAAGCATTAAGAACTCCTTTCTTGTCGTTGTAATTACCTCACGTAGGCATGAAAATTTTCACACCCATCTGACACTAACTTTGTATATTCAATGATATTTTTCATGGATTGCCTTAGATTTTGGTCTGAGACAACTTTTTAAACAACTCACACAACTTTTTAAAACCACTTTGTCGAACAAAGGGAGTATTATATGGCAGCTACAGAATGGTAGAGAATTACTGGGGGCTTTCTCTTTATAAATGAAAAGAGGATTTAAACAATTTTTCATGTGAAAAGTAAACAAATAATAGGAAGAGAGAAGTTCAGCAGCATAATTTATAAAAATGGTTATACTGCAAAGTCTAACCCTCTCCTTTTTGTTTATCCCTGAATACAATAAAATAGTGTTAACATGTAATTTTCCAAAAAAAAAAAAAAAAAAATATCATGACTCTCATACAAATATAAAATGAACAGGTGTCAAAATCTTCTTCACCTCATCAATTAGTGAGAGAACCAATAAGATGTTAAGATTAATTCAAAGAACATTTGAGAAGCTAGGGTCTTATAGAGGATGTTAGAATAACATTTTGGGGTTAGACAGAAAACTGCTTGATGTCCAACAAGACAATAAACTGTAACTTTTGGGATCATCTGTTCTAATAGAATGATTTTCATCTCTGATAAAAACCTCCACGTTATCCTTTGCTCAGAGATGACAGTAAGTCAAGCCCAGCAGTGCACAGAAAATATCCTGCCAGCTCTTCTGCCTATTTGCAAATTTCAAATGATTTTTCTGACATGGAATGAACACGGTTTTGTACGGGAGGGGATAGTATGGCTGGTTCTGGAAACGAGGAAGCCAAGAAGGGAGCAAAAAGTTCTGGGAGCCCACAGCTCTTCCTCCTGACTCAGGAAGAATAGTGACTGCCAGAGGCCCCCCAAACCAGGAGTGAGCTAGTACTTACTGAACTGCCCAGCTGGGCCTCCCCACCTGCCCCCATCCCCAAAGGGAGAGCGAATATAGGTACTGGAAGGGAAAAGCCATTAGGTGAGCTTCCTTCCACTCCTGAGACACTGTGGGGAAATAACTGCATGGAACACTGGCTCCAGGCAAGAAGCCCATAGCCCACAGCAGCATCCCAAACACAAAATAACATGAAAAGGACCCATCATGGGTGCAGAGATCTGTGGAGCCAGGTGTGGTAGATCAAGCACTCTGGCTGAAATTTGCCATTTGAGGTCCTGAAGAAACACGTAAGAGAGTAACTGGCAGCTCACTCACCTCAAGGGGATGGGAAGAGAAGACCAGCTAGAGCAGAGACGGGAGCCACCTTGGGTTAGGGCGGAATGGGGGAGGACACCCTTCCCTGAAGGGAGTGGGGAAAGGAGAGAGCTTCTCACGGACAAATTCATAAGGCGGCAGGAGGGACAAGAAGTTGGAGTTCCCAAGTCATTGTTTTTGCCTCCTGTATGCATATGGGGTTGGGGTGGTACAGCAGTGGACTTGAGGAGATTGAGGATGTGGGTTAAACTGTGTCCCCACCTCCAATTCCTATGGTGAGGTCCTAACCCCTAGCACCTCTAGGTGTGAGCATATTCAGAGATAGGGTCTTTAAAGGGGAAATAAGGTAAAAGGAGGTCTTTGGGGGGGGATCGTAACCCAAGATGACCAGTGTCCTTGTCAGGAGAGATTAGGACACAGAGGTGCACTGAGGAAAGACTATGTGAAGACAGAGGGAAGAGGCAGCCATTTGCAAGGCAAGGATAGGGGCCTCCGAAGAAATAAATCCCGCTGACACCTTGATCTCAGACTTTTAACTTCCAAAACTGTGAGGGGAAAAAATATCTGTTGTTTCAATACATGTTGAAGGGAAAGGGAGATGGTCCCGAGTAAGACCATGTAGAAAGATTGCCAGGTGATAGTAGAAGTCAAAATTATATTGGAAGGTGGGATATCAGAGGAAGAAAAATCTTGGCCAATCCAGAAATGAATGTGTTTCATCTATTTGTGATGCTCCCTAAAATGACCTTTAGTAGATGGATGAGCCTCAGTCTGAAACATGAGCAGGAGAATCCCTGAGCCAGAATGGAAGATGGCAGTGAATTCATTCAACAAATATTTATTGAGCATCTTTTTATGCAAAGTGTTCATTGCTATGAACACGACCGACAAGATGCCTGGTCTTACAGAACCTACATTTGAATGAATAAAGTATATAACAAACAAGCAAACATTCAAGTAAAGTCAAAGAATTAAAAATGCTGTGAAGAAAAGAAAGCAGATGATGTCATAGAAAGTGACATAGAAAGTGAGAGCAACATTACATAGGGTGATCAAGGGAAAGTATCTCAGAGAAGGTTCTGTTTGATCTGAAACCTGAAAGGTAAAAAATAAACAAAGCAGGGGCAGATAGAAAGTATCCTGCTCAATTTCTGATTTCCCTGGGAAGGGTGAGAAGGAAAGGAGGAGGGGGTAAGGTCTCAGAGGTGAGAGCTGGTGATAAGGGAAGAGTTCATTGTAAATGCTAGAGCTGTGGGCGTGTCAGGCAGGGATGTGTGAGAAGGCCATTGACTTTGGAGCTTGCTCTGGGATGGGGATGCTAACATCTTGTGGTGGTACACCAGTGAAGGATTCCTATTTGCTCACCCCTTTGTGGACCCAGTGATCACAGCCACTTTCTCAGCTGGAGCACAACTCCTGTCTGCCATATTGCTGCTTGTTCTTGCTGGGAGAGGGACCAAGAAGCAATGAAGACCCCTGAAGGTCCACGACACAGCTCTCTGAACATGGTGATCGTTGGCCTTTCTCCATCTGTACCCACACTAAGGACGAACCTGGGAAGACAATCACATTGTGGAATACATTAGGAGGGCTCCACTGACGTCTCTGATAGATGTCTACCTATCCTTCAAACTTCCCAGGGCGGTAGAGCATCTCATGCCTTTCCACTACTTATCCCCTAATGGGCTTCCTCGTCATAGTGAATCACACCGCCACAGCACATGTGGCTAGCCATGGTACTGGGATCCTGGTAGATGCCTGAGTGATACTTGCCTAACACCTCCACACCCCCAAACAAGGAATATCACTGTATTTTTCTTAGAGTCACCTCTGTACTTCCCTCCACACATCCATTCTTCCACAAAAAACAGCTTTGAACTTTTTCTCAACTTTCCCCAGCCTGCTGCAACCACATGGCCCAAGCTCTTGTCATCTCTCCAATCTGCCCCAACCTCCTCTTTTCTCAGCTCCCGACTGAAGCAACAGCTTTAGCCCCTGCACCAGGTTTACCAAACTTGTCAGCATTTGACAGGCAAGTTGGTTCCCCCCCGCCCCATAACAAATGACTCTCATCGAACTGTAGATAAAACCACTCTCTTCTGGTTCCAAAACTTCTGTGGAGTCTCTACCCTCACCCCTCCTCCATTACAGTTCTGGTCCACCTGCCAAAGATCCCATGACACCTACATCATTGCAAGTGTATCAGCAACACATCATTTCTGCCACAACTTTCGCTCAGTCCATATCCTTCACCCCCTTCTGGGGAGATCAAGGAATAATTGTCTTAGGTTGGCCCTGCAGATGGCCTGGGGAAACAATGTTAGGGGAATGGAGGGAGAGAGACAGAAGGGAAGATTGTCCATAAGAGGTGCCTTATCAAATGAGTTACCTCGATGGGGATCTGAAAGTCAATTGGGCTGAGGAACTCCGAGCGATAGTTTTGAGTTTCAGAGTTATCCCACCCAAAAGGCATGGGCAGTGGGGACTTAGGGTGACCAACCATTCCAGTTTCCCAGCACTGCAAGTTTTAGCACAGAAAGACCCATATTCCATGGAACTGCTCAGTCCTAGTCAAACCAGGACATTTGGTTAATCTCATGAGAGTTTATTTCCAACTCCTGTCAGTCATTTGTTGAGGACTGTTCCTGAGCAGCATTAATCCCATAGCACTTTCAACCTGCCCCTCCTGTGCTCAGAAACTTTCAGGAAAAGTCACAGCTGCTTGCTGTTGGACTTTGGGCTTCCATGTACAGCAAGGTGAGTGCTGAGGGGACGTAAGCAGGGCACCAACAGCGTTTGTTACATAGGTCACATCTATGGATCATTACACCATAAGCATAGTGCTATGCACTTTCTATGATTTTTTAAATTTAATACTCATGATAGCATTTTGAGCGAGGGACAGTTATCTTCCACATGTTGCAGAACTGTGAACAGAAACAAAGAGATAAATTGTTCAGTCTCTCACCAGAAAGAGAAACCTCAGGTTCAAAACCAATTCTACTGAATATAGTTTGCAATTTTAATATCTAAATTCTACGGGAGGGGCCACTTGTTCTGAGCCCACAGAACCTATATATTCGTCTTGGCTACCCTCAAACTTTAAAAATGAACATATACTTACCATATGACCAACAATTGTACTCCTGGGCATTTATCCCGGAGAAATGAAAACATATGTCCACACAACATCATGCACATGAACATTTATAGAAGCTTTATTTGTATTAACCAAAACTGGAGATGACTCAAAAGTCCTTCAATGAATGGTTGAGCCAAGTGTGGTACATCTATCCAATGGTAAAAAAGAAAATATATTTGGTCTCTATCCTTGGTTCTGGGACAGAGTTCCTAAAACCCTTGGGATTTTTTTTTTTTTTTTTTTTTGAGTGATAGGGATATCTTTTGTTATTCATAGGAGTCCCTTTCCAATCACAACCTGAGTTCATGCTAGTCAGGTGACTTAAGGTGGAGGTCCTAGATAGCCTTAGGATGGGGCTGGTCACCAGAAAGATCTATGATAAGAAAGTTGGAAATGGCACCTCCACCCACCCACCTCAGGAAGAGAGAGAGAGGAGCTGGAGGAGGAGCTCTATAAAAACTCTTGAATAATGAGATTCAGAGAGCTTCCAGAAAAAGATATTAAAACTAAACACTCACTCACTCACCTGTACCTTGCCCTGTACATGAATTCCATATGGCTGTTCCTAAGTTGTATCCTTTATAATAAACCAATAAACATAAGTAAGTAAAGTGTTCTCCTGAGCTTTGCAGGGTCATATCAGCAAATCATCAGACCTGAGGAGGATGTTATGGAGATTCCTGATTTATAGCTGGTTGGTCAGAAGCATGAGTGACTTGGGACTTGCAGTTGGTTTCTAAACTAGAGGCAGTTGTGTGGGACCAAACCCTTAAACATGTGGCATCTGACACTAACTAGTTAATGTCACAATTGAATTAGATTATTGGACACCCAGCAAAATTGGTTGGTGTGAGAAAACACTCCAGAGCAATAAAAAGGAACACACTACTGATAGGAGCAACAATTTGGATATAGCTCAAGGAAATTATGCTGAGTGAAAAAGGCAGTTCCATTAATGATCCCATTAATATAGCATTCTCGAAGGACAAAATTATACATATGGAGAAGAGATTTGTGATTGCCAGAGGTTAAGGATGGGGTTAAGGATGAGGCAGATGGGTATGGCTATAAAGAGGTAGCGTGAGGGATCTTTGTGCTGCTGGAACAATTCTGTATCTCAGTTGTACTGGTGGCTTCACAAATCTGCATGTGATAATAGGCCAGCGTTACACATGCAAATGATTGCACACGAAGCTGGTGAAATCTGAATAAGATCTGTGGATTGTATCAGTGTCCATTTCCTGGTTTTAATACTGTACTATCATTTAGGCACCTGGGTGACTCATTTGGTCAAGCATCTGACTTTGGCTCAGGTCATGATCTCACCCTTCATGAGTTCGAGTTCTGTGTTGGGCTCTGTGGTGACAGCTCGGAGCCTGGAGAGTGCTTTGGATTCTGTGTCTCCCTCTCTCTCTGCCCCTCCCCCCACCAAAGATAAATAAAACATTAAAAATTTTTGGCAGGGCCAACCTAAGACAATTATTCCTTGATCCCCCCAGAACTTTTTTTAATGTTTTATTTATATTTGCGAGAGAGAGAGAGTGTGAGCAGGAGAGGGGCAGAGAGATGGAGACAGAATCTGAAGCAGGCTCCAGGCTCTGAGCTGCGAGCTGTCAGGACAGAGCCCGACACTAGGGTTGAACTCACAAACGAACGGTGAGATCATGACCTGAGCCGAAGTCGGACGCTTAACCAGCTGAGACACCCAGGCACCCCAACATTAAAAAAAATATTTTTTAAATACTGTACTATCATTTAGAAGATGGATTGAAAATAGGAAATTTTGGATGAAGGGTACACAGGACCTCTCTGTACTATTTTTGCAACTTCTCCTGAATCTAAAACTATTTCAAACTAAAAGCTTCTAAAGAAATGCACTTGGCTATGACTTATAGGAAACAACTGAACTAAGATCTATAGAAGAATAAAATCCAAATTCATCCATCGGGGCTATTTTTATATTTCCAGAATCATTTTAAAGCAACTAGTTTATTAAAGCAGACATCGACTCTGCAATATTTAGCCCCTGCCTCTTAACAGGGGAAGAACCCCATTAATTGTAGTCTTTACAATTTGACAGAGCTGGGAAATGAGGCACAGGCTGGGCTGTTGAAACATAGCACCATACAAACAAGCTCCTGGTCTCCAGGAGATGAAGTGAGACTCAGAGTGAGCACCCAGAGCCAGAAGGGGTAAGAAAGCACGTGTGAAAAGAAATGGGGTGGAGCTTGAAGCCATGAGCCACCTAATCCTGGTAGCCAGGGCTGAGAATGCTCCAAGAAGAGTCTAGTTAGAGTGGACCTGAGGTGGGATGGAGAGGCAGCCAGCAGAGATACAGCAGAGGGCCTAGGTAAGGTGGGATGCTGAGGTAAGGCCATGGGATTTGGGGCTTTCTCTGGTGGACAAAAAAAAAAGCTCATGGAGGTTTTAAAAATCGATAAATGATTTTATATAAATGATCACACTCAAGGAGGCATATGGCTGAAATAGCTAATACTTGTTTCTCTGATGCTCCTTCTTTAGTCTTAATTCTTATTCCACTTTCTGAGTGGTTTGTCACAGACTTTCTACCAGCATGAAACTCCTACACAAGTGGAGCATTAATGCAGATAGCTAACCTAACCCTTCTTAGGGAATAAAATCATAGGACTCTGAGAACAGACAAGGTCACATTTGTATTCAACATAAAAGCTTGAAACAACCATGCGCTTTCTCCTTAAATCTCTGGGTTTTGAAACAAGTACAATCTTGATTTCAAGAAGTGTTATGGACTGAATTGTGTCCCCCCACCCCCACCCCCAAATTCATATGTCGAGGCCCTAACCTCCATTACCTCAGAGTATGACTGTGTTTGGAGATGGGGTCTTTAAAGAGGTGATTAAGTTAAAATGAGGCCACTGGGATAGGCTTTAATCCAATCTGACTGCTGTCCTTGTAAGAAGAGGACATTTGGACACACAAAAGAGACACCAGGGATGTGTGCACACACAAAGAAAAGGCCATGTGAGGACACAGTGAGAAGCAGCCATCTGCAAGCCAAGGAGAGTGGCCTCAGGAGAAACCAAATCTGCCAACACCTTGATCTTGGATTTCCAGCCTCCAGAACTATGAGAAATAAATTTCTGTTGTTTAAGCCCCATCTGTGGCATTTTCATTATGGCGGCCCTAGGAGACTAATATAAGAACAAATCTCAGTAATATTCCTTAATATTATAGTAACCTTACGTTATTACCTGTTAATCTCCCTCAACCTTTCTCTTAATGAAAAAGGTACACTACAGGTTTCTGACAAACAAAAAGAATCCAGGAGATAGAGAATAGAAAGGAAGGTCTCCTTGGTGGCTCAGTCAGTTAAGCGTCTGGCTCTTGATTTCAGCTCAGGTCATGATCTCATGGTTTGTGGATTCAAGCCCCGACTCAGGCTCTGCACTGAAGAGTGTGGAGCCTGCTTTGGACTCTCTCGCTGCCCCTCTCCCTCTCTCTCTCAACATAAATAAATAAACTTTTTTAAAAAAAGAAAGAAAGGAAACTGTGAGCCTCAGATTCACAAGTTTGAAGAAAGCAAAGGTATCTCTGGTGGTGCAAGTAAAATGGACTGAGCTTCCATAGTATAGAATAGGATCAGAATGTCAAAGGTATATGGCAAGAGGTGGTAGAAAGCAAACATATCTGTGTTTTCAAATTCCATCCCTGATCTTCTGACACTGATCATAAAAATATGTTTCCCCATTTTTGGTCCAGAATATGTGGTCACTATTGCTGCATCTCCCCCTCCCAAAGAGAATGACATAACCAGTGGTTGCTGGTTCATTCATTCGATATAATATTTCTCATTCTCACTCTTGGACTCTGCCTAGTATAGAGTTGATTTACTACGTTAGTTTTCAAAGACATAGAATCCAAAAGAACCATGATAACATACAGAGATTTGTATGTTCTGAGAAATATGTGTATAGGTTTTATGCATGCTATGTACATGTAGTGTACATAAATGCACAAATATGTGTAATATATGATATGTCTTTGCATGTTGTTTGTTAGTAGATCTGTAATGACCTAACTGGGATTTGCTGGGAATCTGCAAAAATCTTGACATCCACCTAAAACATTTTCTATGTAAAAAATAGATTTATGAACAGGAACATTTATTGTCTTATTTGTAACAGGTGAAAAATAGATAAAATTTAAATGCTGAATATGGTATGTCACTTGATGGGATATATGCAGCCATTAAAAAATGGTGTTTATAAGTAGTTTATAATAATATGGAAATGCTTCGGTTAAAACGCTAGCTGAAAAATCACGACACAAACTTTTATATACAGAATGACTGAAATTATATTAACATAAATGTCTACGTAGAAAAAGGCTTGAAAGTAAATAAGCTGTGATGGAATAAAAGTGACAGATTAAATATGTACTTCGCCTTCCCCTTCACCACAAATCACTAGATGAAAAGTTATTTTTAAGAAAGAAAGAAAACAAATCCAAAGCAATACAGTTTAAAAAAACTTTATAAAAATTATGAGGAATTCTTGAAAGATAGATAGGGTCACCTTGCAAGTGAAACCACAGTCCAACCTGCCTTCAGGGAGGACAATAGTAAACAGCAGGAGCAGCTGTAGGAGCTCCAAGCTCAGAGGCAGCAGACAGAGGAGGAGGAGCCTGGGCAACTGTCACAACACAGGTACTTGGATTTGGAGAAGCCAGGCCATTATCTCTTCTCCAAATCACTGCCATTTTGCCAAGCACCTCTTCAGAAAAAGCATCAATGCTAAGAAGGTAATCATAAGAAGGCCAGAAGCAATTTGGTTAACACAATAAAAGGAATGAAAGAAGAAATAAAAAGCATAATGCAAAGCACAAAATAAGATAGGGGCACCTGGGCGGCTCAGTCAGTTAGGCTTATAATTCTTGATTTCAGCTCAGGTCATGATCTCATGGTTTCATGGTTTGGAGCCTCCTGTCAGTCACTGACCTCGCTGGAGCCTGCTTGGGATTCTCCCTCTCTCCCTCTCTCTCTGCTCCTCCCCGACTCATGCTCTCTCTCTTTCTCTCAAAATAAATAAATTTAAAAAAAAAAAAAAGATTTTAAGAATAAGTCCAGGGGCACCTGGATGGCCTACTGGGTGGCTCAGTGGGTTGAGTGTCTGACTCTTGATTTCAGCTCAGGTCATGATCCCAGGGTCGTTGGTTCAAGCCCTACATTAGGCTCAGTGCTGAGCATGGAACCAGCTTGGGATTCTCACTCTTTCCCTCTGCCCCTCTCCCTGCTCATGCTCGCACGTGCTCTCTCTCTCTCTCTCTCTCTTTCTCAAAAAACAAACAAAAAAAGGAATAATTCTGAATGTATGTGAATATTTATAATAAATGAGCATGGGTTAAATTCCTCTATTTAAAAGTTACGTTTCTCAAATGAGATATTTAAAAAAATTTTTTTTATTTTTAAATGTTTATTTATTCTTGAAGGGGGGGGAGCAGAGACAAAGGGAGACAGAGGATCTGAAGTGGGCTCTGTACTGACATCAGAGAGCCTGACATAGGGCTCAAACTCACAAACCATGAGATTTCCCATATGAAATCTTTTTGAAACCCAGCTAAATATAGTTCACAAGAGACACAGCTAGAACATGGCATAGGAAGATTGACAAGAAAGGAATAGTAGGCAAATATCAAAAGGCAAACAAGTATGACAATAGTATAATTAGACAAAATATAATTCAAGGCAAAAAGCATTAAGATGGAAACTGATTAATAATTGATATTAATAAAATATATAAGAAATAAAAATTATAATAGTCATTAACCTTTATGTCCTTAACATGTAAGTTTAAAATTGGCAAATTCACAAGGTTAGTAACTGTAACATGTATGTTTCTGAAATCACACTTCAACAGACAAGATATAAGTAAGAAAATATAGAGGAATTTAAATAATAATTGACAGAGAAATCTTAATAAATTCTTAAGAGCAGAAATCATGTGGGTCATCCACATTCACTATGTGCAATAAGTACAGAAATTAACCACCCCCCCCCCAAATATTATATAGATAACAATTTTAAGTCCCCTTTTAAAATGACTTTCAGAAGAGGAAATCTGGGAATGCAAGCTGGTGCAGCCACTCTGGAAAACAGCATGGAGTTTCCTCAAAAAACTAAAAATAGAACTACCCTACGAGCCAGCAATTGCATTACTAGACATTTATCCACGGGATACAGGTGTGCTGTTTCGAAGGGACACATGCACCCCCATGTTTATAGCAGCACTATCAACAATAGCCAAAGTATGGAAAGAGTCCAAATGTCCATCGATGGATGAATGGGTAAAGAAGATGTGGTATGTATATATACAATGGAGTATTATTCAGCAATCAAAAAGAATAAAATCTTGCCATTTGCAACTACGTGGATGGAACTGGAGGGTATAATGCTAAGTGAAATTAGTCAGAGAAAGACAGAAGTCATATGACTTCACTCATGTGAAGACTTTAAGACACAAAACAGATGAACATAAGAGAAGAGAAACAAAAATAATATAAAAACAGGGAGGGGGACAAAACAGAAGAGACTCATAAATATGGAGAACAAACTGATGGTTACTAGAGGGGTTGTGGGAGGGGGGATGGGATAAATGGGTAAGGGGCATTAAGGAATCTACTCCTGAAATCATTATTGCACTATATGCTAACTAATTTGGATGTAAATTTTAAAAAATAAAAAATAAAATTAAAATTAAAATTAAAGGAAAAGGAAAACACTAGTAAAGAAGAATTCATTAAAAAAAAAAAAAGGATTTTCCAGGATCTGGCTCCATCCCTTTAAAGACCTTCCTATCTTTGTCTTCCATAAAATAATCCATAAACTTCAATAAAATGTGTTCCTTAAAAAAAAAAGGGGGGGGAAATCAAAGCAGAAATCACTGTTTAGAAATGAACAATAACATCAGCACTTTGCAGAAGAACAAAACCCTATGGAATATGGTCAAAGCATTAGTCGGAGGACAAAGCACAATTTTTCAGACAGGAGATAGTTGAAAATAATGGCATGAGCTTTCAACTCAAGAAGACAGTAAAAGAAAAACACCAATAAACCCAAAGTGGCAAGAATAAAAAATAAATAAATAAAAGCAAAAATAAATAAACAAAAGCAGAAATTATGAAATTGAAAACAAAGAAAATCAACAAGTGGATGGAAAAGAAATACACCAAATTCTAAAGATGGTTTTCCTTTGGTAGTAGGACTGTGATTTTTTTTTTCCCCTTGAATTTTTACTCTTATCTACTTCCCAGAATTTTTTATAAAAAGTATACATTGCTTTTATATTTAGAAGTTGACTATTTTTAAATGTCCAGTTCTAGGGCGCCTGGGTGGCTCAATTGGTTGAGTGTCCAACTTTGGCTCAGGTCATGATCTCACGGTTCAGGGTTCGAGCCTTACGTCAGTCTCTGTGCTGACAGCTCAGAGCCTAGAGCCTGCTTCGGGTTCTGTGTCTCCCTCTCTTTCTGCCCCTCCCTCACTTGTGCTCTATCTCTGTCTCTGTCTCAAAAATACATATAAACACTAAAAATAATAATAATAAAATAAAATGCCCAGTTCCTTCTTAGAGAAATAGCTGATGCTAGGGCTGGAGCAGGAAAAATACAAGGTGAGCCTGCAGCATCGTGTTCTGTCAGAAAGTAAACAATTGCAAAAAATAATAATAATAAAATAAAAAGAGAGAAAAAAAAAGGGAAAGTAAGAAAAAAAGGTTGGAGGGATGTCAAAGGACAAAGGAGTCAAATTGAAAGAGCCCCCAGTGACCAAAGCTGAAACAGATGAGCAACAAAATAAATAATGTAGTATTGGGGCGCCTGGGTGGCTCCATCAGTTGAGTGTCCAACTTCGGCTCAGGTCATGATCTTGCGGTTCGTGAGTTCAAGTCCCACATCGGGCTCTGCGCTGACAGCTCAGAGCCCGGAGCCTGCTTTGGATTCTGTCTCCCTCTCTCTCTGCCCCTCCTCTGCTCACACTCTGTCTCTCCCTGTCTCAAAAATAAATAAACATTAAAAAAAAATTTTTAAATAATGTATTGAATTTTAATCTAACATATAAAATAAATATATATGTATGTCCATATTGATACCAAAAAATGACTAAGTAAATAACTAAATGATGAAGAAGAAAAAGACTTCTATCTAGAGGAATTATTTTTTAAACATTTTTTTTTAATGTTGATTTATTTTTGAGAGAGAAACAGACTATGAGTGGAGGAGGGGCAGAGAGAGAGGGAGACACAGAATCCGAAGCAGGATCCAGGCTCCGAGCTGTCAGCACAGAGCCCGATGTGGGGCTCAAACTTTCTAACCATGAGATCATGACCTGAGTCCAAGTCAGATGCTCATCCGACTGAGCCACCCAGGCACCCTTATCTAGGGGAATTCTAAATAATATTTCCTTTGCATGAGCTGGAGAGGAATCCCTCCTCCCCCAGCTTGATGATAGGCTGGACTTGGAATCTTGCTTCCAAAGAATCAAATGTAGAAAAGGAACAATATTAACTTCACGGTGCAGAAACACAGCAGACACTGCCCTAACCAAGTGATCAAGGTTAACATCATCATGTAAGTCATGCACTGTCATGTACTCCCTGATATGATGAGATATGAAGGGCACTTCACCTTTGGGGTATTCTTCCCCCAAGCCCATCATCTCTGCCTAATGATGAGGAAAACATCACACAAACCCAAACTGAGGTACATTCTACAATGTCTTGAACAATACTCTTCAAAACTGTTAAGGTCATGAAAAATAAGACTGAGGAAATGTCTGGGAAAGGAGAGGACTAAGGAGACATGAGGATTAAATACAATGTGGCATCCTGGATCTGATCCTGGCATAATTAAAGGACATTAGTGGAAAAATTGGAGAGCTACCTATAAAGCAGGTAGCTTAGTGTGATACTGTACCAGTGTGAATTTCTTAATTTTTATGAATGTGCCATTGTTTTACATAAAATGTTAACATTAGAGGAACCAAATGAAGAGTGTACAGGAACTCTGTGTACTAGCTTTGCAACTTTTCCGTAAATCTAAAATTATTCCAAAATAAGAAGTTAATTAAAAAAAACTTTTTTTTTTTTTTACCAACTATACATACCTTAGAGGATTTTGAGTATAGAATTTGGCAATGATTATTAAAGCTATGAATAGTAAAAATCTGTTACAAAAATTTTACAACTTTAAATTAGCTGTACATTTAGAGATTCTAGGTAACTTTCATGAAAATTGGACTGTTCCTAAACTTTCTGAAATAATATGCTCCCGTTACACTGTGGAAACGTCTATACATAATTCCAAGGCGGCAGGATTCACAGAAGGGCTCAGATGGAGCCTTCTCCTTCCTCCCATGCAGGAGCCCTCCTGGCATGCTGAGGATGGGGACAATTGGCCCTGTGGTGTCTCTGGCATGGCTGATACTTGCTGCCACAACAGGGAGTAGGGTTTTGAGCTGATATCTCTGAGTACACTAGAAATAAGGAGGTTAGCTCTTCCTCTGATAAGGACTTGAGTCTGGCCCTCCTGGTGGTGACCAATGCCCACCAGCCCACCCACCAACCCAGCCAATCTTAAGCGTTTCAAAGCAGGGGTTGTGCTGAGATGAGGTTCTGGCCTCTCCAGTCTCTATAGCCCTTTGTCTTCAGGGATATCGGCGGATGAAATTGAGGCTCCTGGGGCCGATGAACTCAGGTGCCTTTCTCTGATCCTTGAACAGAAGCCTGGGGCTATAGCAGTCATGAAACTCTGCTGATCACCCTGAGTATTCTGCTATTTAAGAGCTTCATCCCGGTGCAATTTTGATTGGGACTGCATTCAATGTGTAGATAGCTTTGGGTAGTATTGACATTTTAACAATATTTATTCTTCCAATCCATGAGCACGGAATGTTTTTCCATTTCTTTATATCTTCTTCAATTTCCTTCATAAGCTTTCTATAGTTTTCAGCATACAGATCTTGTACATCTTTGGTCAGGTTTATTCCTAGGTATTTTATGATTCTTGGTGCATCTGTGAATGGGATCAGTTTCTTTATTAGTCTTTCTGTTGCTTCATTATTAGTGTATAAGAATGCAACTGATTTCTGTACATTGATTTTGTATCCTGCGACTTTGCTGAATTCATGTATCAGTTCTAGCAGACTTTTGGTGGAGTCTATCGGGTTTTCCATGTATAATATCATGTCATCTGCAAAAAGTGAAAGCTTAACTTCCATCTTTGCCAATTTTGATGCTTTGATTTCCTTTTGTTGTCTGATTGCTGATGCTAGAACTTCCAACACTATGTTAAACAACAGCGGTGAGAATGGACATCCCTGTCGTGTTCCTGATCTCAGGGACTCCTGATCTCAGTTTTCCCCACTGACGATGATATTAACTGTGGGCTTTTCATAAATGGCTTTTATGATGTTTAAGTATGTTCCTTCTATCCCGACTTTCTCGAGGGCTTTTATTAAGAAAGGATGCTGAATTTTGTCAAATGCTTTTTCTGCATCGATTGACAGGATCATATGGTTCTTATCTTTTCTTTTATTAATGTGATGTATCACATTGATTGATTTGCGAATGTTGAACCAGCCCTGCAGCCCAGGAATGAATCCCACTTGATCATGGTGAATAATTCTTTTTATATGCTTTTGAATTCGATTTGCTAGTATCTTATCAAGAATTTTTTCATCCATATTCATCAGGGATATTGGCCTGTAGTTCTCTTTTTTTACTGGGTCTCTGTCGGGTTTAGGAATCAAAGTAAAGCTGGCTTCATAGAATGAGTCTGGAAGTTTTCCTTCCCTTTCTATTTTTTGGAATAGCTTGAGAAGGATAGGTATTATCTCTGCTTTAAATGTCTGGTAGAATTCCCCTGGGAAGCCATCTGGTCCTGGACTCTTATTTGTTGGGAGATTTTTGATAACTGATTCCATTTCTTTGCTGGTTATGGGTCTGTTCAAGCTTTCTATTTCTTCCTGTTTGAGTTTTGGAAGTGTGTGGGTGTTTAGGAATTTGTCCATTTCTTCCAGGTTGTCCAGTTTGTTGGCATATAATTTTTCATAGTATTCCCTGGTAATTGCTTGTATTTCTGAGGGATTGGTTGTAATAATTCCATTTTCATTCATGATTTTATCTATTTGGGTCATCTCCCTTTTCTTTTTGAGAAGCCTGGCTAGAGGTTTATCAATTCTGTTCATTTTTCCAAAAAACCAACTCTTGGTTTCATTGATCTGTTCTATAGTTTTTTTAGATTCCATATTGTTTACTTCTGCTCTGATCTTTATTATTTATCTTCTTCTGCTGGGTTTGGAGTGTCTTTGCTGTTCTGCTTCTATTTCCTTTAGGTGTGCTGTCAGATTTTGTATTTGGGGTTTTTCTTGTTTCTGGATATAGGCCTGGATTGCAATGTATTTTCCTTTCAGGACTGCCTTTGCTGCATCCCAAAGTGTTTGGATTGTTGTATTTTCATTTTCATTTGTTTCCATATATTTTGAAATTTCTTCTCTAATTGCCTGGTTGACCCATTCATTCTGTAGTAGGGTGTTAACCTCCATGCTTTTGGAGGTTTTCCAGACTTTTTCTTGTGGTTGATTTCAAGCTTCATCGCATTGTGGTCTGAAAGTATGCGTGGTATCTACACATCCAATGCAATCCCAATCAAAACTGCACCAGGATTCTTCTCGAAGCTAGAACAAGCAATCCTAAAATTTGTATGGAACCACAAAAGGCCCCAAATAGCCAAAGTAATTTTGAAGAAGAAGACCAAAGCAGGAGGCATCACAATCCCAGACTTTAGCCTCTACTACAAAGCTGTCATCATCAAGACAGCATGGTATTGGCACACAAACAGACACATAGACCAATGGAATAGAATAGAAACCCCAGAACTAGACCCACAAAAGTATGGCCAACTAATCTTTGACAAAGCAGGAAAGAACATCAATGGAGAAAAGACAGTCTCTTTAACAAATGGTGCTGGGAGAAGTGGACAGCAACATGCAGAAGGATAAAACTAGATCACTTTCTCACACCATTCACAAAAACAAACTCAAAATGGATAAAGGACCTAAATGTGAGATGGGAAACCATCAAAACCCTAGAGGAGAAAGCAGGGAAAAACCTCTCTGACCTCAGCCACAGCAATTTCTTACTTGACACATCCCAAAGGCAAGGGAATTAAAAGCAAAAATGAACTATTGGGACCTCATGAAGATAAAAATCTTCTGCACAGCAAAGGAAACGATCAACAGAACTAAAAGGCAACAGCGGAATGGGAAAAGATATTTGCAAATGACATATCAGACAAAGGGCTAGTATCCAAAACCTATAAAGAGCTCACGAAACTCCACACCTGAAAAACAAATAATCCAGTGAAGAAATGAGCAGAAAACATGAATAGACACTTCTCTAAAGAAGACATCCAGGGGGCGCCTGGGTGGCGCAGTCGGTTAAGCGTCCGACTTCAGCCAGGTCACGATCTCGCGGTCCGTGAGTTCGAGCCCCGCGTCAGGCTCTGGGCTGATGGCTCGGAGCCTGGAGCCTGTTTCCGATTCTGTGTCTCCCTCTCTCTCTGCCCCTCCCCCGTTCATGCTCTGTCTCTCTCTGTCCCAAAAATAAATAAAAAAAAAAAACGTTGAAAAAAAAAAATTTAAAAAAAAAAAAAGAAGACATCCAGATGGCCAACAGGCACATGAAAAGATGCTCAACATCGCTCCTCATCAGGGAAATACAAATCAAAACCACGCTCAGATATCACCTCACGCCAGTCAGAGTGGCTAAAATGAACAAAACAGAAGACTATAGATGCTAGAGAGGATGTGGAGAAATGGGAACCCTCTTGCACTGTTGGTGGGAATGCAAACTGGTGCAGATTCTCTGGAAAATAGTGTGGAGGTTCCTGAAAAAATTATAAATAGACCTATCTTATGACCCAGGAGTAGCACTGCTAGGAATTTACCCAAGGGATACAGGAGTACTGATGCATGGGGGCACTTGTACCCCAATGTTTATAGCAGCACTCTCAACAATAGCTAAATTATGGAAAGAGCCTAAATGTCCATCAACTGATGAATGGATAAAGAAATTGTGGTTTATATACACAATGGAATACTACGTGGCAATGAGGAAGAGTAAAATATGGCCTTTAGTAGCAACGTGGATGGAACTGGAGAGTGTTATGCTAAGTGAAATAAGTCATACAGAGAAGGACAGATTCCATATGTTTTCACTCCTATGTGGATCCTGAGAAACTTAACAGAAGACCATGGGGGAGGGGAAGAAAAAAATGGTTAGAGAGGGAGGGAGCCAAAACATAAGAGACTCCTAAAAACTGAGAACAAACTGAGGGTTTA
Source organism: Panthera leo (assembly GCF_018350215.1). Classification (NCBI taxonomy): domain Eukaryota; kingdom Metazoa; phylum Chordata; class Mammalia; order Carnivora; family Felidae; genus Panthera; species Panthera leo. The sequence goes on along the minus strand of NC_056684.1, from coordinate 73,872,332 downwards.
TGGGGGGTGGGAGGGAGGGGTGGGTGAGTGATGGGTATTGAGAAGGGCACCTGTTGGGATGAGCACTGGGTGTTGTATGGAAACCAATTTGACAATAAATTTCATTAAAAAAAAAAAGAGCTTCATCCCATTTCCTCTCGCCTTTTGGGACACTCCCCTTGAGCTCACTCTGTTCCCTGCCCACCACATTCCCTAGCCCTTTTTTGAGTCATGAAAACACTAATCAAAATGTGATATCCTTAGTGTCACCTGTAATATCCCTGAATAACCCTTCCTAAGGCAAGATCCTGCATCTCCAACTAGATTCCTAGTAGCAAAAAGTCCTGGAGGAAGACAGGGGTTCACATTCCCAGGAGAGTGCAGACAGGGGGCATGGGGTAATGGTTGCAGTAATAGGGAGAGGACCCAGGAAGGGGAGTGCACAGTAAATGGGCTGTGTGTGTGCACACGCACGAGACTGACAGGAAGCCAAAAGTATCTATTTGTTAAATAAATATTTAAATGTCACACAGAAAAAGGAGAGGCAAGTATCCAAATGCCCGTGAATGGCCTAGAGAGAGCCTGAGGGGAAAGGAGAGTCACAGACTGGAGCACTGGAGAGCTGTGGCCACAGAGAAATCTTTCAGTGGGTTTTTGTCAATTTCAGCCCATTCTACCAAGCTACCAGTACCATCTCCTCTTGATGCACATTTGTCATGATGAATTCTATGTTTCCACAAGTGGCAGGTTCATATTCCTGACATCTGTTTGCAAATTCTGCTCATCCTCTGTGGCTGTCCTGACACGAGGAGCACTGTTATGCAATTTTTAGGTGCTCCAGAAGTCCTTACAAATTGACAGATTGTTGCTGAACAGCAGGATTACATGAGCCTTAAAAATATGTTTATCTGATCTCTGAAAGTGCTGTCATCTTACATATGCCATGGACTTTTCTATTGTAAAATATTTCAAATGAATGGAAAAGAACAGCGTAATACAACCAACACCCATAATTCACAAATATTAGCATTTCGCCCTATTTCATATATTTTTTTAAAAAAGTAAAACATTACAGGGGTGCCTGGATGGCTCATTTGGTTAAGTGTCTGACTCTTGATCTCAGCTCAGGTCTGGATCTCAGGGTTATGAGTTTAATCCCTGTGTTGGGCTCCACACTGGGCACCAAGCCTACTTAAAAAAAAAAAAAAAGTAAAATATTACAAATTGAGTAGAAATCCCCTTTTGTGCTTCTCTAAGATACTGTTCCCCTCCCTCCACTCTCCCCAGAAGAGGCTGCCATCCTAAAATTGTGTGCATACTTCTTGTTCACGTTTTTACATTTTTATTACACTGACATTCATAAATCATATGTATTGTTTTGCTTGTTTTTACACTTTAACAAAAACAGTATTACCACACTGTACCTACCATGCTGCAATTTGTTGGTTTTCATCAACTTTACGTTTTTGGAATTGTACCATACGCAACACTCACATCTCCAGTCCACTCACTTTCACTGCATACAGCAGAGCATCTTATTGTATGAACAGACACAATTATCCATTTTCATGTTGATGGACATTTGCATTGCTTTAATTTTTACCTATTCCATAAAATGCTGCTGTCAACATCCTGTGCACATCTCCTTACATCCTGCGCACATCTCCACACACACCATAGAGTTTAAAATTTTTTTTAATGTTTATTTATTTTTGAGAGACAGAGAGAGACAGAGCACGAGTGGAGGAGGGGCAGAGAGAGAGGGAGACACAGAATCCGAAGCAGGCTCCAGGCTCTGAGCTGTCAGCGCAGGGCTGGATGCAGGACTCAAACCCACTGAGCCACCCAGGCACCCCCACACCATAGAGTTTATATTGGAAGGGGAAGATGGGCCAGAGAGCACGCACATCTTGATCTTTACTGTATATTACCAATTTGTTTTCCAAAACCGTTGTACCAACTTACACCTGTATGAGAGCACCTATTCCTCCACATCATTCTTAATGCTTGTATTCTCAGACATTTCCATTTTCATCATTCTCCTAGATGTGAAATATCATCTCATTTTGGTTTGCATTTTCCTGATTACCAATGCAGTTGGTCCTCTTTACATGTTCGATGTCCATTCAGGGTACCTCTTTTGTAAATTGATGGGCTGTTCATTCCCTGTCCACTGTTTATTGGGCTGTTTGTTTCTCATTCATTTCTAAGGGTTATTTGCACATTCTGAGTGCTAGTTTTAGTAGACTACTCACTTTACTCCTACTTTTTGCAGTCATCTGACCTCCAGGTTGTCACTCCTTATTCTTTGAAGGTTTTAGTACCTGGTTCCTTGTCTCTTTCCAGTACTCAATTACTAGGGATTTCAATACCTATGAGGATGTTCTTGGTTCCTGATCCCCTCGCTCCCAGTGATCCTGTTTTCACCCTTTCCTAAGTCACCCCTTTCCAGTCATGCCTGACCTCGCCAATTATCAATAATCACATTCCCTCCGTTATCTTGATGACAAGCATCCCCCTCTTTCAGTACTTATGTTTCAGCACATGGCCTCCAAAAGCCTGCCTTCAATAATTCTTCAACTCTAATGGAACCTGGTATCCATTGACGTGCCAATTTTTAATATCCCACACCCCTTCAAGTCCTTACCTCTGATCTTGTCTGGCTTAGAATCCACCATCCATCATTATAGTCCATTCCCTATTTGTGTGGTTGTTCCCTTTCTTCTCTTTTTCTCCCTTAAACTTTTCTGGAAAACCCCCAACACTGAACAAATATAACTCTCCACTCACTCCCCAATAGCACAACAGCAAATGATATTTACTAGGGAAAAACACACAATCACAGTGAATTCATGACCTCCCTCAGGAGGGTCTTCAGTGCTGTCCTTCAGTCCTGCTCCACTTCCCTAATTGATTCACTGTCTCGAATCCTCATGGACAATTACTTCGTAACTTTTCCCCTTCCCTCAAATTTCCAACTCCTTCCACGTCCTCACTTTTAGCTGATGACCTTGCTTCTGAATGTACGAAGCATATAGAAGCAATCTAAAATGTATTACCAACCCCAATCCTCTTCTTTCCCTTCTGTTACAGTGGATAAACTGTCAGCGCTCCCATGCAAAGCCAATGCTTACACTTTTGCCCTGGGTCCTGTTCCTTCTCACTTCCTCAAAGATACTGTCTGTACTGATCATTCCCATTGGCATACACTCTGTATGTCTCCTATGTTAAAAAATGAAAAACAAGACCCCAAATTCCTTTAATACATGTCCTCTCTCAACTACCATCCCATTTTCCCTCCTCCCTCTACAGGGAAACTCCTCAAAAAGATCATCTATACTCATCCTCTCTGCTTGCTCTTCTGTCCTTCCTTGACACTAGTCCCAATGGGCTTTATCATTACTGCTACTCGCTGCAACTATCAGCAGTGCTGTGGGTGACCTCCCCTTTGCCACATCTAATGACAAATGCTCCATCCTCATCTTGCTCAGCCTCTCAGCAGCATGTGACATAGTTGTTCCCTCCTTCTTGAAATGCCTCCTTCTCTTTGGTTCTCTTCAAAACGCATTGAATATTCCTTTACTGGTTCCTTCTTTTCCTTTTCAGGTCTAAAACAAAAATATCCCAGGGCACCTGGGTGGCTCAGTCGGTTAAGTGTCCAACTCTTGGTTTCAGCTCAAGTCATAATCTCACAGTTCATGGGTTCGAGCCCCACATCAGGCTATGTGCTGCCAGTGCAGAGTCTGCTTGGGATCCTCTCTCTCTGCCTCTCTGTCTGCCCCTACCCTGCTTGCACTGTCTCTCAAAATAAATAAGCTTTATACAAAAATAAAAATATAAAACTAAAGTACCCTGGAGCTCAGGGCTCAGACCTCCTGTCCTCTATGAACAGTATTTCATTAGGGGATCTCATCCAGCCCACGGTTTCACACACCATATGTGTGTGAATTTGACCACTCAGATTGACATCTCTGGCTTCATCTTCTTGCCTGAACTCCAGACTCACATACTATTTAGCGGCCTACTTGATACTTATACTTGATGTCTGATAAGCATCTCTAACTTAACAACCAGGTTAACCTCTCTTTCAGCCAGGTTCTTAATGCTCTCTCCCACAAGCCTCTTCCTCCTGCAGAGTTCACCATCTTATTAAAAAGCACCACTGTTGGGGTGCCTGGGTGGCTGTCGGTTAAGCGTCCAACTTCGGCTCGGGTCATGATATCACAGTCTGTGAGTTCAAGCCCCACATTGGGCTCTGTGCTGACAGCTCAGAGCCTGGACCCTGCTTCAGATTCTGTGTCTCCCTCTCTCTCTGACCCTCCCCCGTTCATGCTCTTTCTCTCTCTGTCTCAAAAATAAAAAAAAAAAAAAAAAAAAACAACACCACTGTTAACCCAGTTGCTGAGGCCTGGGAGTCTCTACACTTGGACTTCTCCCCTTTTCTCCCACCCTGTGTCAGCAAATTCTGTCTTCTCTACCTTCAAATTACATCAGAACACATGCACTTGTTAGTACCTCTACCACCATCATCCAGAGGCAAGTCATTGTCTCTTGCCTGGATTATTAGAATGACTTACTCACCATTACCCCACCGTTACCCCTCCCTAGTCCACCCTCCACACGGTAGCTAGAGTAATACCTATAAACTGTTGGCTATATCTTGTCATCCCTTAGCTCAGATCCTCCAGTGGTTTCCCACACTTTTCAGATGTCCTTATCAATGGCCTTCAAGATTCAGCATACCCAGTCCCCCTATTTCCTCTTTTACCTCATCTTCTATCACTCTTTCCCCCTACCTCCTCCAGATACGCTGGCCTTCTTGTTCCTCAAGACCAGGTATACTCCTGCTTCAGAGCTACCACTCAGCCTGGGCATTCTGCCTGAAAATTTCTTCTTGGATTCCCACATGCCAGACTCACCTTATCAAGATGGCCTTCCCCAGCCACCCCTATAAAATAGCAGCCCCACTCTATACTCTATCCCATTATCCTACTTTCTTTTTCCCCTGGCACTTACCATCACCTGACATATATTTATTTGTTTGTTGGGAATGTAAACAATCACAAGAGCATCGACTTTATTTTATTCACTGCTATATCTTCAATATGAAGCTAGGTATGTAACAGAAGCTCAATAAATATTTGCTGAATGAATGAACAAATGGACAAATTATTTTTCTTACAGTTTTTTGAGAGCTTTCCTGCTAAGGTCAGGAACACAACAAGGATGTCCACTCTCACCACCGTTATTCAACATAGTCTTGGAAGTCCTAGCCTCAGCAATCAGACAACACAAAGAAATAAAAGGTATCCAAAGTGGCAAGGAAGAAGTCAGACTTTCACTCTTCACAGACGACACGGTACTCTATATGGAAAACCCAGAAGATTCCAACAAAAAAATGCTAAAACTGATCCATGAATTCAGCAAAGTCACAGGATATAAAATCAATGCACAGAAATAGGTTGCATTTCTATACACCAATAATGAAGCAGCGGAAAGAGAAATCAAGGAATCGAGCCCATTTACAATTGCACAAAAACCATAAAGTACTTCATAATAAACCTAATCAAAGAGGTAAAAAAATCTATACACTGGAAACTATAGAAAGCTTATGAAAGAAATTGAAGAAGGCAAAAAAAATGGAAAAATATTCTGTGCTCATGGATTGGACGAGCAAATATTGTTAAAATATCTATACTACCCAAAGCAATCTGCATATTCAATTCAATCCCTATAAAAATAACACCAGCATTCTTCACAGAGCTAGAACAAACAATCCTAAAATTTGTATGGAACCAGAAAAGACCCCAAATATCCAAAACAATCCTGAAAAAGAAAACCAAACCTGGAGTCATCACAATTCCAGACTCCAAGATGTATTACAAAACTGAGATCATCAAGACAGTATGGTACTGGCACAAAAACAGACACATAGATCAGTGGAACAGAAAAGAGAACCCAGAAATGGACCCACAAATGTAGGGCCAACTAATCTTTGACAAAGCAAGAAGAATATCCAATGGAATAAAGACAGTCTCTCCAGCAAATGGTGCTGGGAAAACTGGACAGCAACATGAAGAAAAATGAACCTGAACCACTTTCTTACTCCATACACAAAAATAAGCTCAAAATGGATGAAAGACCTAAAGATAAGACAGGAAGCCATCAAAATCCTAGAGGAGAAAGCAGGCAAAAACCTCTTTGACCTCAGCTGCAGCGACTTCTTACTCAACATGTCTCTGGTGGCAAGGGAAACAAAAGCAAAAATGAACTATTGGGACCTCATCCATATAAAAAGCTTCTGCACAGTGAAGGAAACAATCAGCAAAACTAAAAGGAAACCGACAGAATGGGAGAGGATATTTTCAAATGACATATTGGATAAAGGGTTAGTATACAAAATCTATAAAGAACTTATCAAACTCAACACCCAAAAAACAAATAATCCAGTGAAGAAATGGGCAAAAGACATGAATAGACACTTCTCCAAAGAAGGCATCCAGATGGCTAATAGACACATGAAAAAATGCTCAACATCACTCATCATCAGGGAAATACAAATCAAAACCACAATGAGATACCATCTCACACCTGTCAGAATGACTAAAATTAACAACTCATTCAACAACAGATGTTGGCAAGGATGTGGAAAAAAGAGGAACCTTTTTGTGCTGCTGGTGGAAATGTGAACTGGTGCAGCCACTCTGGAAAACAATATGGAAGTTCCTAAAAAAAATAAAAAATAGAACTACCCTATAATCCATCAATTGCACTACTAGGTATTTATCCAAAGGATACAGGTGTGCTGTTTCGAAGGGGCACATGCACCCCAATGTTTATAGCAACACTATCGACAATAGCCAAAGTATGGAAAGAGCCCAAATGTCCATCAATGGATGAATGGATAAAGAAGATGTGGTATGTGTGTGTGTGTGTGTATACACACACACACACACACACACACACACACACACACATACATATACACACAAACACAATGGAGTATTACTCAGCAATCAAAATGAATGAAATCTTGCCATTTGCAAAACATGGATGGAACTAGAGTGTATTATGCTAAGTGAAATTAGAGAAAAAAATATCATATGACTTCACTTATATGTGGAATTTAAGATAAAAAACACATGAACATTAGGGAAGGGAAGCAAAAGTAACATAAAAATAGGAAGGGGCACACAGTATATGAGACTCTTAAATACAAAGAACAAACTGAGGGTTGCTGGAGGGGTTTTGGGTGGGGTGAAGGGCTAAATGGGCAAGGGTCATTAAGGAGGACATTTGTTGGGATAAGCATTGGGAGCTATATGTAGGGGATGAATCACTGGATTCCTCTCCTGAAATCATTATTGCACTATATGCTAACTAACTTGGCTGTAAGTTAAAACATAATAAATAGGAAAAGGAAGAAAGAAAAGGAAGGAAGGAAGGAAGGAAGGAAGGAAGGAAGGAAGGAAGGAAGGAAGATAGAAAGGTTTTACAGTTTTGTATTCTCAAATGTAGTTTTAATTCAACTTTATTTTTGTATATGATTTGAAATAAGGATCTAATTTGTTTTTATGTGGAAAACGAATCATGCCATTGGTATTTATTGGCTAGTCTTTCCTTTCCTCCATAAACTTGTATAAGCTCACTCATGTCATTTCCCAAATTTTCATCCATCTGAAAGTTTGTTTCTGGGCTCTCTATGCTGTTCTATTGGTCTATTTGTCTATTTTATTTACCACAGCATTTTAGTAAGTCTTGATATACAGTAAGGCAAGTATTCCCATCTTTTTTTCTTCATCAAAATTGTTTTTGCTATTCCTGAAGTTTGATTCTTCCATTTGAATTCCACTTAAAAAAACCTATTGAAATTTTGATCAGAATTACATTGACTTCATAAATTAAAATGGGGTCAAATGGACATCTTCATGTTACCAAGCCTTTCCACACATATCTCCCCTCTTACTCAGATCTTTGTTTTATTCTTCAAAAAGATTTTATATGTTTCTCCATAAAGATAGAATAAATTCTGGGGCACCCAGGTGGCTTAGTCAGTTGAGTGTCCAGTTGGCACATATCATGATCCCAGGGTTGTGGGATCAATCCCCACTTGGGGCTGTGCGCTGGGTGTGGAGACTATTGAGATTTTCTCTCTCCTTCTCCCTCTGCCCCTCTTCCCCACTCATGCTTACTCTCTCTATATGTATATTTTTTAAAGAGAAAATTCTATGTTATTTTTATTCTTAGATATCTTAAAGATTTTATTAATGGTACCTTTTCTCTTTAATATTTTTAAGTGGTTATTATGTTGTGGGACATTACTGATTTTGCATGTTGATCTTACAGCTAGAAAACTGCTGACTTATTCTAATATCTTGTCATAGATTTTATGCATCGGCAAATATTGACTTTTTCTCTTCCTTATGAATTCTTACATATTACCTCCACTTATTTTATTGTATTGATTAAAACCTCCAGTATAGTTGAATAGTAGGGCTGCCACAGGCATCCTTGTCTTATTACTGACTTCAATGGGAATATAGTTAGGATTCATTTTTAAATGCTATTTATTATAGATGTTTGTTAGGATTCTATATTGGGTTAATAAAATTCCCTTCTAGTCCTAGTCTGCTAAGAGGTTTTTTTTTTTTTTTTCATCCTGAAAAGATACTAAATTCTATAGAAAAAATGTTTTTGCTTCTGTTGAAATGATCATATGGATTGCTCCTCTGACCTCCTAAGAAACTGGATTATGGTGATAAATTTTCTGTTGGTGAACATCCTTGTATTCTTGGGATACACTCTACATGGCCAAGAGTTATTTTGTATATACTACTGCACCGGGACTGGTGAACAGCAGAGTCCTTATGTTGCAGTATACTGTATAGTGATGGCCTTCAGCGTCCCCTTCATACAGTAGCTTGGAAAAATATCAGAATTTAATTGCCATCAGATTTCAGTATGAAAAAAGGACTCATCCACAGAAAATAATGGAATTAATGGTTAACCCTTTTATCTCTGAACGTGGGATGAGATCAACTTCCAGCTGCTGTTCTCTATTTTGTATATACTATATACTGCTACTACAACTTTGGAATTTTTACATCTATGTTCCTCATTGAGACTGGTTGATAATTGTCCTTATCCTGGTTTAGAATTGATTATTTAAGAAACAAATGGTGGGGGAGTACCTGGGTGGCTCAGTCAGTTAAGCATCTGACTTCAGCTCAGGTCATGATCTCATGGCTCATGAGTTAGAGTCCTGCTTCACATGAGCCCCACTTCACTCTCCCTCTCTCTTCCTCTCTCTCACTGTCTCTCTCTTTCTGCCTCTTGTGGGATTCTCTCTCTCTCTCTGCCCCTCGCTCACTTGTGCCATCTCTCTCTCAAAACAAACAAATGGAAGTTTAGCTTCCACTTAGAATGCACAAAGGCACAAGAAAACATCAATTCCCACCCTAGGAATGAAAAAATATAGATCACCTACAGAATCATAACTTTCCTAGATTCCATCAGAAAGCTGAAGCAACCATGCAAACTGAATTCTGAAGACTGAGAAGACCCTCGAAAGAAACATGGGATACATGAACTGTTTCACTTTTGTTAAAGCAGGGGAGGAAGAGGTGGCTGCCATAAAAGTGGGTAGGAAGAAAGCAGCTAAAATGTTAATGAATTCCTTAAGGCCTAGTATGGGCTAACATGCAGTTTAGAACAGGGTTTCTCAGCGTTAGCACTATTGATATTTTGGGGAGGATAATTATTTGTTGTCAAATGTTGTCCCAGGCATTGTAGAATATTTAGCAGCATTCCTGGCGTCTACCTCCTAGATGCCAGTGGTACCCACTCCCCTAGTTGTGATAATCAAAAGTGTCTTCAGACATTACCAAATATCCCTTGGGGGGCAAAATGCCCCTGATTGAGAGCCAGTGGTTTAGAACAGTGGACACCCAGACACAGGGTGTCTCACAAGCTCTTTTCCAAGGGCCTTCACCTAGTACTGATGTAAAGGACAGTGGCAGAGAGAACCCTAAATTAAAAAACAGAGATTGCCAGATCTCTGACAAAACAAATATGTTGTCTACAAGAAACTCATTCTAAAAACAAGAAATGGTTTGAAAGTAAAAAGGTGGAAAAGGAAAATCATGCAAGCACTGCTCAAAAGAAAGCTGGAGGAGCTATATTAGTATTAAAAAAAAAAAAAAAACAGACTTCAGAACAAAGCCAGGGATAAAGAGGAACATTACACAATGAAAAAGGGATCACATTAGCAAGAAGATGTAACTGTCCTAAATGTGTATGCATCTAAAAACAGAACTTCAAAATAGATAAAGTAAAAACTGTTAGAATTAGAAGGAGAAATAGGATAATATGCATTTATAGTTGAAGACCTCAACACCCCTCTCTCAGTAATTGATAGAGCAAGTAAACAGAAAATCAATGAGGATATGGAAGACCTGAACAATACTATCAACTAACTTGACCTTGTTGACATATATAGAAGACTCCGCTCAACAAGAGCAAAATATACATTTTTTCCCCAAGCACACATGAAACATTCATCATGATAGACCATATCCTGGACCATAAGACAAATCCCAACACATTTAACAAGACTGAAATATTACAAGCATGTCCTCTGGCCTCCTCGACAGGATTAAGCTAGAAGTAAATAACAAAGATATTTGGAAAATCTCTAAACATCTTGAAATGAAACAATGCTCTGCTAAATACTCACACATCAACAGTGATTTACAAGAGACATTAGAAAAATTTTAATTGAATGAAAACACAAATATGTCAAAATTGGGGGGATATAAATGAGTATCATAGTTCTCTCTCTTTCTCTCTCTCTCTCTCTGACTCCATCTCTTCTCTAAAACAGTTTCTATTTTTTTTAAATGATACATTTCTAGTTTGTAAAACACATCTCTAAAACCATCTCGCCTTTTATTGAGAGAGGACAGAAGACAGAGTTTGATTAACTATTGATTCCTTTTCTCTAATAATTTTTTATTTTTTCAAGTTTTCCTGATGCCGAATGATCCGTTTGTTCTTTCACTGATAAGGTTGCTCCTACATTTGCATTTTTAAGGGAAGGTTACAAGGGGAAGAGATGCACACTGTGGGGACTGAGTCATGCCTCTGTGGGATGAAGAAGAGGGGACTCCTGCCTTCTCTTGACAGCTTGGTTTTGGAAGTGATCCCTTTACCAAGAAAGCCTTGACCTGTTCTAGGTGACATGGAAGTCACCCACAGCCTTGACACACAATAGATGGGGACTAACAATGAACACAGCTCACCAAATACTATTTGTACATTCTCTCTTTTCCTTTATCAGCTTTTCCCATAGGTTTTTCTATTTTATCAGTCATTTTCAAAGAACCAGCCCTGGGTGCACCTGGGTGGCTCAGTGAGCTGAGCGTCTGACCCTTGATTTTGGCTTAGGTCATGATCCCGGGGTGGGATCGAGCTCTGAGTTGGGTTCCTGTGCTGAGCATGGAGCCTGCTTGAGATTCTCTCTCTCCCTCTGCCCTTTTCCCCTTCCCCTGCTGCTCACATGCTCATGTGTGTTCTCCCTCTCTCTCTCTCAAAAAAAAAAAAAAAAAAAAAAAAAAAGAACCAGCTCTCAGTTTTGCCAATTATCTCTACAGTTTTTTTTCTCTTTTTTTTAACTTTTTTTTTTGAGAGAGAGAGAAAGAGAGCATGAGCAGGGGTGGGGCAGAGAATCCGAAGCAGGCTCCAGGTTCTGAGCTGTCAGCACAGAGCCTGATGCGGGGCTCCAGCTCACGAACCGTGAGATCATGACCTGAGCTGAAGTCGGACACCTAACCGACTGAGCCACCCAGGCACCCCTCGACAGTTTTTCCATTCTATGGAGATGGGAGGATGATGGTGGTGGTTTGGTGTAGTTGTGGTTTGGTTTGGGGTTGGTTCGTTCTCAGTCTCCCTCCCACTCCCCTCCACCAGCCTCTGGGTTTCCCTCTACTGGAGGGAAACCAGTGTTACCGGTTAGTTTTTTACCTATCATTTCAGCAAGATTTTGTGCATGTATGAGCAGCTATGGACATTTATAAATCGTACTTGTGTAGCTGTAACTCCTTATTATAAAAGAGTGGCATATTGTACACACTGTCCTGTCCATTACTTTCTTCATTTAATGATACATACTGGAGATGATTATGAATCACTACATACCGAGGGTCCTCATTCTTTTTTTTTTTTTATAAAAATTTTTTTAACATTTATTTACTATTGAGGGACAGAGAGACACAGAGCATGAGCAGGGAAGGGAAGGGGCAGAGAGAGGGGGAGAATCTGAAGCAGGCTCCAGGCTCTGAGCTGTCAGCACAGAGCCCCACGTGGGGCTCGAACTCACAAACTGCGAGATCATGACCTGAGCTGAAGTTGGATGCTTAACCGACTGAGCCACCCAGGCACCCTCGTCGTCATTCTTTAAAAAAATTTTTTTAATGTTTATTTATTTTTGAGGGAGAGAGAGACAGAGTGTGAGCAGGGGAGGGGCGGAGAGAGAGGGAGACACATAATCCGAAGCAGGCTCCAGGCTCTGAGCTGTCAGTACAGAGCCCGATACAGGGCTGGAACCCCCAAACCATGAGATCATGACCTGAGCCTAAGTTGGATACTTAACTGACTGAACCACCCAGGCGCCCCCTTGTTCTTATTAATAGTTACAGACAGTATTTGTATTTTATGACTGTTCACTAAATTGTAATCAATCTTTCGTTTTTATAAATAGTATAATTAATAGCCTTTTTCATACATCATTTTATTTGTATCTGTAGAATAAATTAGGAGAAGTGGAATTGATAGGTCAAGAGGAATATTCTGATATTATTTTATTCTGTATTGCCAAATTGTCATCCATAGATGTTGTATTGATTTTCCCTGCTGCTTACGACGTGTGAGGGGAACTGTGTCATCACACCCTAAACGCTGGCTAAACCAGTGTTGAATCACCTTATTGGATCTTTACCAATCTGATCATTTTAAAATGGTGAAGGTGATTAAGAGGTTCAAACTTCCAGTTACAAAATAAATCACGGGGATGAAAAGTACAGCATAGGGAATACAGTCAATAGCATTCCAATAACATAATGTGGTGCCAGATGGTAACCACACCCATCATAGTGAGCTCTGCGTAATGTACAGAATCATGGAGTCACTCTGTTGTACACATGAAACTAATAAAATGTTGTATGTCAACTATACTTCAATAATAAAAATGCTTTCATAAATAAATGAAATAAAAATGGTATTTCAGCATAGTTTGAAACTACATTTCCGCACTGCTGAAATGGAGCATTTTCTGTGAACATCTATTCATATCCCTTCCCCATTTTTTTTCTAAGAGTTTCTGTCTTTTTCTTATTAATTTGTAGAAGTTCTTTATGCATTAGGAAGATAAGGCCTTAGCCTGTCCTATGGGTTGCAAATACTTTTCTCCAGTTTGTTATTTGTATTTTAAAGTTACTTACAAATAAATAAAGCCCTCTTGGTAGAGTCCTCCCTATATAATTATGTACTATCATTTCTTATTCTCATTAATTCTTTATTGTCTTGAATTTTATATGGTCTGACTTATATAATGTTGCTACTCTAGCTTCCTTCGGTTAATAATGGACCACTATATCTTTTCCGTCCTTGTATTTACAACCTTTGCAACCACTTTTTTCACTCAGCTTCTTGTCATCAGCATACAACTGGGTTTTGTATTGCTTTATTTCATCCAATCTGCTAGTCTGAATAGATTAGTTTACCTGCTTGTGATTATCGATAAATTTGGACTTATTTCAACCATATGTTACTGTGTTTTCTCTCATCTATATTAATTTCCTAAGGTTGCTAGAACAAATTGCTACAAAATGGGGTTGAACTCAAAAAAACAGAAATTTTTTTGTCACAGTTCTAAAGGCCAGAAGTCTGAAATCCAGGTGTCGGCAGGGCTGAGTTCCCTCCTGAAGCTCTGGAGGAGAGTCTGTCCCTTGCCTCATCCAGCCTCTGTGGCTATTGGCATTCCTCGGCTGGCAGGTGCATCACTCTGATCTCTGCCTCTGTCTTCATATGACCAGCATTCCACTCCCTACATTTAATTTGGATTTAGGGCCCACCCAGATAACTGATGATCTCATCTAGGGATCCTTAGCTTCATTTCATGTGCAAAGACTTTTTTTCCAAATGAGGTCACATTCACAAGTTCCAGGGATTAGGATGTGAACATATTTTTAAGGGGCTCAACCCACTGTACACCATCTTTATTCCTTATTCTTCTATTATTCCCCCTCTTTCTTTGACTGTCAGATTGATAAAGGTTTATCTTTTTACCTCTAGTTGTTCAGAAAGTATTAAATATTTACATTAATTTCGGTAAGTATCCTTAAATTTTAACATGCATATAGTGATAAAATTTTTTTACCTTTTTTTTGAGTGAGAGAGAAAGAGCCCCTGTGCACACTCACATGAGAAAGAGAGAGAAAAGAGAGAGAGAAAGAGAGAGGGGGTGGGCAGGGGGGGAGAGAGAGAGAATCTTAAGCAGGCTCCAAGTCCAACCTGGCCCTTGACTCGGGGCTCATTGCCACGACTCTGGGATCATGACCCTGGGTTCATGACCTGAGCCGAAATCGAGAGTCAGATGCTCAACTGACTGAGCCACTGAGGTGCCCCTTTTTTTAAACTATTTTTTTAGTCATAAAATTTTCTAATAAATTCTGTGGTTTTTTGGTATTTCCATTCTTTCACAGAAAAGATCCCCCAAATTAGCATACTTTTATTTCCCACTGAATAAACCTGAACCCAGTCTTTTTTGTTATTTTTTAAATGTTTATTTTTTATTTATTTTTGAGAGAGCGAGAGGAGGAGAGAGGCAGAGAGAGGGAGAGAGAGAATCCCACACAGGCTCTGTGCTGTCAGCTCAGAGCCCAATATGGGGCTCAAACTCATGAACTGTTAGATCGTGACCTGAGCTGAAATCAAGAGTCCGATGCTTAACTGAGCCACCCAGGCACCCCTTTTTTTTGTTATTTTGCCTAGAAATAGTGTCCAAAATTTTCAATATCCAATTAATAAACTTTGAGCACCCATCTGCAATATTTACTTCTTCATTCATTTTATTTATAAATTATAGACACACGTCACTTTCCAATGTATTATGTAAATTGTAAAATATATGTGAAAAGATAAAAATAGATAAATATAAAGATGAAAAATTCTGTTATTTTCTTTCTGAGCACAAAAAGATTACCTTGCTAGCCCTCTGGGACACATGCACCCTATTTTGGATACTACTTGTATGGAGATTCTTTTCACTTTTAGAATAACACACCAAATATGTTAAGAAATTTACTGTCAATTTAGAATTACATTTATGAAAGTGTTTTACAAAACTCAATAATTCCATTGCTTCTTGTTTCCTACATCTTCCCTCTTAGTTTACTTTCATTTAGTAAGTTAGGCCTCCAGTTGTCCAGTAGATGTATTTTGAGTCTTTTAGTCTATTTTTGTCTTCTTTTCTTTCTTTTCTTTTTGCCTCTCTATGCTACAGCATCTTCTTTAAAAAAATTTTTCTTAATCTTTATTTTAAGTAAGCTCCATGCCCAATGTGGGGTTTGAACTCATGACCCTGAGATCAAGAGTTGCATGCTCTAGGGGCACCTGGGTGGCTCAGGGGGTTAAGTGTCCAACTTCGGCTCAGGTCAT
This sequence comes from Panthera leo, assembly GCF_018350215.1. Taxonomy (NCBI): domain Eukaryota; kingdom Metazoa; phylum Chordata; class Mammalia; order Carnivora; family Felidae; genus Panthera; species Panthera leo. Next base: position 73,856,639 of record NC_056684.1, on the reverse strand, counting down.
GATCTTGCAGCTCATGAGTTCGAGCCCCACTTCAGGCTCTGTGCTGATAGCTCAGAGCCTTGAGACTGCTTCAGGTTCTGTGTATCCCTCTCTCTCTGCTCCTCCCTTGATTGTTCTCTGTCTCTCTGTCTGTCTCTCAAAAAATAAACAGACATTTTAAAAAATTAAAAAAATAAAATAAAATAAAATTGCATGCTCTATCAGCTGAGCCAGCCAGGAGCCCCTCTGTGCTACAACATTTCCCATAGTGTCTTCCAATCCACTTATTCTCCTTTGACTTTTAATTTGCAACTATTATTTCTTTTTTCTAATTCTACTTTCAATATAGTAGTATAACGAAATGATTAAGCACAATGGAATCAGACAGCTGCTCTGTTTTGAATCCTTGCTCCACCCATAAAGCCCTGTGAGGACTTGGGCAAGTCATTTCACTGCCATTTCCTCATCTGTGTATGATAACAACACTTTTCCCACTCCATGGGCTTATTGTGCTAATTGAATGAGATTTGATAGCTTAGTATGTTTAGAGTCTGGATTTGTGCCTGGTACTTATGATGTGCTCCTTAAAATTTATTTCCATTTCTAATTTTGCTGAATTGAAGTCAGAGACTGTCGTTGACTCGCTCTCTGGCAGAAAATTTGTCTGGAGCTTGACATCGTAAAACATTCTGTGCGTACATTCTTGAACCTTTGTTTTGTAGAGTGAAGAGCCACAAACAAAGCCAGGACCAGCTCTCCCTCTGAGGACTAAAAAAACTGGACAAATTATTTTTAATGTATTTTAAAGTTTCAGAAAGCCATCAAAAACTACTGGGCTCAAATCCTAGGGATCAATAGGAGAGTGGGTAAATAAAGCATGGAGTGTATACATAAAATGGAAAATTATACAGTGCTAAAATGGAGCAACTAGATCCATACGTATCAGCATGGATAAATTCAAAACCATTAAGTGAAAAGTACAAGATGCAAAATATCATATGGGGTCTGATACTGATTATGCAAAACACCACACATATTCTATGCATTTTCTGTGAGCACAAATAGTTGAATAAAAAAATTTTTTTTAAGTCTGGAAGGAAAAACTGAGTTTATGAGTGTGATCAACTTGGGTATGAGGGAGAGGGGTTGGAGGGTAGGAGGGTGGTCAAAGTGGCTTTAGTGTGGCTGGATAAGCACAATGTGGTAAATGGGTACAGTGGAATATCATCCAGCCTAAAAAGGAAGGAAATTCTGACATTGGCCACAACATGGATGAACCTTAAGGACATCATGCTAAGTTAAATAAGCCAGTCACAAAAAGACAAACACTGTATGATTCCACTAATATGAGGTACTTAGAGGAGTCAACTTCATAAAGACAAAGTAGAATGGTGGTTGCCAGGGCTAGAGTAGGGAGTATGGGAGCTATTTAACGGGTATAGTGTTTGAGTTTTACAAGATGAAAGGAGTTCTGGAGGGTGCCTGGGTGGCTCAGTGGGTTAAGCATTGGACTTTGGCTTACATCATGATCAGATCCTCTGTCCTCTTCTCTCTCTACCCACCCCTCTTGTGCACTCACTCTCTCTCTCAAAAATAAAGAAACATTTTAAAAATTTTTTAAAAACCTAAGAAAAAAAGGGACTTTAGTGGTATTTATAATGTCTTAGCTTTTAAAAAAACTAAAAAAAAAATTTACAACACTAAAATGAAAATAGAATAAGACAAATAATTATGTTACACTTAGTTAATCTGTAAAGCAGAAAAGAGGGGTGTGCCTGGGTGGCTCAGTTGGTTGAGTGTCCAACTTCATCTCAGGTCATGATCTCGCAGTATATGGGTTCAAGCTCTGCGTTGGGCTCTGTGCTGACAGCTCAGAGCCTGGAGCCTGCTTCAGATTCTGTGTCTCCCTCTCTCTCCCCTTCACACTCTGTATTTCTCAAAAATAAATAATAAAAACATTAAAAAAGCAGAAGCAGAAAAGAGGGATGACAAACTGAGCCTTGGGGGGTGAGTCAGGCTCTCCACGGCCACTGTCTACCACTAGGATACCTCCGGGGCCACAGGGAGATTCATCATGTGCTGAAGTCTGATGGTTAATAACAGCTCCTGGAGTGCCTGGATGTCCCAGTTGGTTAAGTGTCAGACTCTTGATTTCGGCTCAGGTCCTGATCTCACGGTTGTGAGATCGAGCCCTGTGTTGAGCTCTGCACTGACAGCATGGAGCCTGCTTGGGATTCTCTCTCTCTCCATCTCTCTCTGCCCCTTCTCCACTCACTCTCTCTCAAAAATAAGTAAATAAACACTTTTAAAGAGTGCTACACTTATGGGGGCTTGTTGTGGTCCTTCTTTTGTGTGTATCCAATTAATGGATGTGGCTTTAGGTGTGTTATCTCAATTAATTCTCATGGCAGCCTTTTGAATTATGTACTGTTGTTATTCTCATTTGACAGATAAAAAATCTAAAGCTCAGTGAGGGTAAATGATTTGCCAAAGTGACAAAACAAGTGAGCAGTGGAGCTATGATTTGTATCCAGGCAGATCTGACCTCAGAGCTCAGACCCTTAACCATGCTGCTGTGAAGTGTGTTTTCTAGCAAACAAAAGTAAAATTTCCACACACATATCACGGTGGTAAGGTGTAATCCAAAGCAATAGCTATGTTAAGAGCATGTGGAATATTTTGTTCATTAACATAACTGTGTCTTTACAACCAAAAAGATAAAACTTGCAGATGACTGCCCTCTGAGATTTAAACCAGTGAAAAGAAATCTTTAATGGATGAGAGTATCTATCTAAAGAATTCACCTTAAGGAACAGATCAAAGTCGGAAGAGACAAGTCAATGCCAAACTTCAATCAAGATGTCTAGAGTGAAGTCACATGAAGGCATAATTGATGAGAGCGATTTGGATTTTAAAATGTTTATATTCTTTGATGTGGTGATTCTACTTTTTGGAATCTATACTAGGGGCATAATGCCACATAACTAAAGAGTTTTATCCATAAATATATTCAGCAGAAAATGAATTTTAATAGTAAAAATGAAAATCAATCTAAGTATCCAACACTAGTGAAATAGCGAAAAGGAATCCCATACAATGGAAATTGTGAGACATACACACACACACACACACACACACACAGAATTTGTGATTGTTTACTAATTTTATATGTACAAAGACAAATTGCATGAGGAAATCCAGTCAGTGTGCTATATAGAGACAGGGTTACCTTCCTGCTACAAATACAAAGAGATACTAAATAGTGTATAACGTTATTAGTTGAGGAATAAAATAAAGGAAATAATAAAAGGAAATTTTATTATAAAATAATAAGAAATTCTCAAGTCCCAGAAAAAAATAAGGAACGCAAAGCGAGTGTGGTAAGAAAGATGAAGAAACTAGGGCAGTCAGTGGAGTATAGACCTGGAGATAGACCCTTAGGGTCTACGGCCTGGGGTTTTAATATTCACATGGGGATGGAGATGAAGTCTCAGGTCCATGAAAGGTAGGGACCTTGTCTTGTCTGGATTGATTCCCTCTAAAACATAGGCTAAAGCAAAGATGAAAGAGCTAGAGCCTTACTTGGTGTTATTCGTCAAGGTTCTCCCGAGAACAACCAGTAGAATGTATATTTGTATAGGAAGTGACTTATTTTAAGGAACTGGCTCATGCAGGGTTTCTGAGTGGCTCAGTGAGTTGGGCGTCTGACTCTTGATTTCAGCTTGGGTCATGATTCCAAGCTCTGCATCAGGCTCCTTGCTGAGCATGTAGACTACTTGAGATTCTCTCTCTCTTCCTGTGTCCCTCTCCCCTGCTCACACTCTCTCTCTCTAAAATAAACTAACTGGGGCTCCAGGGTGACTCAGTCAGTTGAGCGACCAACTTCGGCTCAGGTAATGATCTCACGGTTTGTGAGTTTGAGCCCTGCGTCGGGCTCTGTGCTGACATCTCAGAGCCTGGAGCCTGCTTCTGATTCTGTGTCTCCCTCTCTCTCTGCCCCTCCCCCACTCATACTCTGTCTCTCTCTGTCTCAGAAATAAATAAACATTAAAAAAATTAAAAAATAAAAAATAAAATAACTAACTAAATACATAAATACATAAGTAAATAAAAAGGAATTGGCTCATGCAATTGTGGGGCTAACAAGTCCAAAATCTGCAGGGTGGGCCAGCAGGCTGGAGGCCAGGGACATCTTGATACTACATTTGACATTCGAAAGCTATCTGCTATAGAATTTTCTTTTGCTTAGAGGAAGTCATCTTTTTGTCCTCATCAGGCCTGTAGTTGTTTAGACAAAACCCACCCACATATGGGGAATGATGTGCTTTACCCAAAGTCCACTCGGTCAAATGTTCATTTCATCCAAAAATCACCCTCACAGAAACATTCAGAAAAATGTGTGACCACATATCTGGGCACCATGGCCCAGACAAATTGACACATAAAATTAACCATTCCACTTGGGAAGTACAAGGAAGGCAGCAAAGATGAGGAAAGGGGAAGTGAAGCAAAAAAGACATGAGGAAGTGTGAAATGGTACGTTGTCATTCTGGCTGACACTTCATGAGAAGCCTCCAAGATCACAGCAGGTTACTCAGCAAGCGTGTCTGGTTGGCAGATGGTTCTGCTCCAAACAGGCTGCAGAGAGAAATGGCACTTTGGAATAGGCCATGGGAGGGAGGAGGACGGGGAATTTATCTGCCAATCTCTCATCTCCTGTTTTCCATTAGTAGACTCACTCCACAGGAAGTTAACTTCCCAGCACTTCCACGGGTTGCCAAGTGGCCTTTTCTGTAGCAAGAATCAATGTGGCATTTCACCTAAGTCTAGAAGTTGTGGGAGGAGCCAGAAACTCTGGGTTCATAGATGTTTGGCCTACCTGTATGATGGAGGTCAAGGTGAAGGACTTAGTGTTCGCAGAGAGAGTGATGATCAACCTCTGGTAGTGTCAACAGAGTCATGGAGGCTATTAGTGCTGAGGAAATCTAAGGACGAACATAGATTTGCATCAGATACAACCCACTTCTCCTACCACTACAATCTACTCATTCTCCATTGTATTGACTCCTATTCTATATTATTGTAGGGATTTCATTTCTCGTGAGTACAAGATATCCTATTCCTTGCCGTAGAGGGAGGTCTGGGTCTGAATCAGAGTCCCTCAAAGTGGTTCCTAGTTGCAAACTCCTGGAAAAATTCAGAAACAAGAGTCCTTGTTATTGTAAGCTGGTCCCTGGTCGTATCTGATTTTCATCATCTCTCTCTTCCACACCCATTCTAAATTTCCCTCCTCCCCTGACAGCATTTAGGCTGGTGCAAGTTGATTGAGACCTTTTGGCCCTTTATTTTCCCTGCCTTTGGTGGGTTGTGGTATCTGCATTCCCATGATTATTACAGGACATAGAAGTACTAAGAGACACCCAAATAAAGGCCCTGAGTTCTGGAAATTCTCTTTACTATCCCCTTGTGTAGCAGTAACCCTAGTTCCTCATGCTAATCAGGATTGATTACCCAACCAGTGCAATAAGTCTTTCCTTTGCTTCCTGGTTCACTGTGGCCAGATAGAAAACTGGCCAGATGATATCTACCACTCCTAATTTGGGGGACCCTGTTCTCTACCAAAGGTCACATTCTAGTCACATGACTTCACACAGCTACATCCTCTGGGTTCTAGTAACTGTTTCATGTCTGCCCCTTTATTGTTGGCAGAATAATGGCTCCCAAGGATGTCCCCATCCTAATTCCCAGAACCTGTGACTATGTTAGGTTATATGGCAAGGGGAGAATTAAGTTTGAAGATGGAATTAAGGTTGTCAACCACCTGACTTTCAAATAAGGGGAATTATTCTGAATTATCCAGTTTGGCCCTATGTAATCACAAGGGTCCTTTAAATGTGGAGGAAGGACTCATAAGAGTCAGAAGTGGAGAGATGACATCATTAGAAACACTTGACCAGCCACTGCTGGTTTTGAAGTTGGAAGGGGGCTATGAACCAAAGAATACAGATAGCTTCTAGAAGAAGCTGCTACAAAAGGCAAGGAAACTACCCTTCCCTAGAATCTCCAGAAAGAAACATGGCCCTAGAGTTTGATCCAGTGAGACCCATTTTAGACTTCTGACCCTCTAGAACTGTAAGAGAATAAATTTGTGCTGTTTCCAGCTACCAGATTTGTGGTAATTTGTTACAGCACTGATGGGAAATCAATATACCCCTTCAGACTTACAGGAGACAATGGTTTCCACCATCACAGGCCCCAGGGCACTGCACCATCCTACTTGATTTCTTAAACCCCACCATACCTTTGAAGGGAGTTTAATAAAAGGAGTATTTACAATTACCCAGTTTGAGTTGTTACTCATTTCCTGCTAAGGCTCTAAACTGATACAGAGCCCAAAGCATCATTTCGGGATATAAGTGTCCTCAGCCACGGGGAGGGAGAATAGACTTGTCTAAAGAATTCAAGAGGCAGCTAATTAAAGTTCTTGCCGAGGTGTCCTAAAGCACCAGTGAAGAGCGCAGTCGTAGGTGACCAATGAATCTAAATGCAGACTCATTCACCTCTCTCCTCCAACTCTCCCCATCTCCCTTCCTGCTGTCCCCAGAACAGAACCTGCACTAGAAACTGGGAGTTCTGGTTTATAATCTGATCTTTGCCATTGAGTGTCTTTGGGCAGAGCAGCTAATTTCTCTGGGTCGTGATTGCTGCTTGTGTTGAAGAGCACTACCCCCTCAGCAAGCTGTTCTGTCTCAGCAAGGCACTATTAGTCTGTAAAATCTAATACTACCCTAAACATTCAAGCCTTCCCTCATGTGATCCACAGGACTTCAGGTTTCTTTGCCAAGGTCCTCTGGGTTGCGTTCAATTCAAACTCCCATGAAGAGCTCAGGAACCCTTACACAGCAGGCTCCTGCCTCCCTCTCTGATCTAACCTAACCTCCGGCCACATACCACACGCCTCACTCCCCACACCTCAGTCTCAGGGGCCTTCCTTCAATTCCCAAATCCTGCCAAGCCCTTGACTTTGCTCTTCCTTCTGTCTGGAACACTCTTCTCACCAGGGCTGGCTCTTTCTCATCATTTAGATCTCCGTTCCCACATCACCTCCTCAGAGACATTTCCTTGACCATCCCATGTCATGTTGTCTCCACTTCCTGATACTTCTATGACATTGCCCTGTTGAGAAATAATGGCTGAGGGTTTCCAGAATTAACAGAATACACCAAACATTAAGGAACATAATTAAAGACAATCCTCACCTTGGCTGGAGACATCAGAGTTTTATCACAAAACATCAAAGAAAAAGAACAACTTGAAAGAACTTCAGAAGTATTACTTCAGCAGAAAAGAAAATGAGCCAGAAAGGAAGAATGGGCTGTGAGAAGCAGTAGTGGCCAAGAGTGATAAAACATGTTGGCAAATCTAATCCTTGATTGATGGTAAATCATAACTATTGAGAGGTTAAAAGCATAGGGGTATTAAAATACCAGAGGCCTACAATAAGGAATTTAGAAAGAAAAAATTGCAGAGGGAAAATAAGGTATTCTATGTCTTTAGTTGAGGAGCAGGATCCCCCCTTTAATGAACTTTTGACTTATATAGAAAAATAGAATTAAGTATGGATGTTAAAAAAAAAAAAAGTTTCAGGGTGCCTGGGTGGCTCAGTTGGTTAAGTGTTTGACTTCGGCTCAGGTCATGATCTCACGATTCTTGAGTTTGAGCCCTGCATGGGGTCTGTGCTGACAGCTCAGAGCCTGGAGCCTGCTTCGGATTCTGTGTCTCCCCCTCTCTGTCTGCCCCTCCCCTGCTTGTGCTCTGTCTCTCTGTCTCTTAAAAATAAATAAAAACAATTAAAAAAATTTCACCGAGTCCCAAAAATAGATGTAGAAATACCATGTAGTACTTATAACCAATGAAAGAACCAAAGAAACTTCATTAATCCAACAAAAGGCAAGATAGGAGAAAAGAAATGGGAAGGAAAACCTTGGTAAAGGAGAAATATGTCCAAATACATACAACAGAAATTGCAAAAAAAAAAAAAAAATGTGCAAACTAAACATTTTTTTACAAAAATGGGGTGCCTCAGGTCGACTTTTTTTAATCCAAATAAATACTGTTTGAAAAAGCACACCATTTATTCTTTTGGCTTCACTGTGACCTCTCTGGGAATGGCCCCTGTGGAAACTACACATTGGCCAGCACCTGCAGCAACAGTTAATGGCAGTAAGCCCAATGCTAGTGGAGGTCAGGACAGGAAATGAGAATGACCCACAAAGTGGGTGCATCAGTTCAGATTGCTCTTTCTTCATAGTAACTTGAAAGGTATTGCTGAGAAGGGACAATTGATAATGGTTTGTAAAGAAAGTGAAAAACACTGGTGAAAATCATGGGAGCTTTGTCTGGATACGAACCTCCTCTCGAGTTTTAAGAGCAACTTAGCAAGTTATTTCTCTTCCACAGGCCTGTTTCTTCACCTATAGAATAAAAAGAGCAATGCTGTCTCTCCAAGTTTGGGGGCTGGCTAAACTAGATTCCAGAGTCTGGACATGGCGAGCCTTTGGTAACTAAGACAAAGACCCGTCATCACACAGTACTGCCCCTCTCCACAGGCAGTACCATCTCAGCCCATGGCCTACTTCTCACTTCTCATTTTTACCCCCAGGGAAATGAATTTGCACAAACCAAAACTGTAAGAAATTGATATGCAAACACAAATGTAATTTCTTTTTTTTAAGTTAGTATAAGTGCCAAGCAGACAGTTTCTCTCTAGACTCAAAAATAAACTTTCTTTGGGGTGCCTGGCTGGCTTCGTCAATAGAGTGTGTGACTCTTGATCTGAGGGATGTAGGTTCAAGCCCCATGTAGGGTATAGAGATTACTTAAGAATAAAATCTTTATGGGGCGCCTGGGTGGCTTGGTCGGTTAAGCGTCCGACTTCGGCTCAGGTCATGATCTCGCGGTCCGTGAGTTCGAGCCCCGCGTCGGGCTCTGTGCTGACAGCTCGGAGCCTGGAGCCTGTTTCAGATTCTGTGTCTCCCTCTCTCTCTGACCCTCCCCCGTTCATGCTCTGTCTCTCCCTGTCTCAAAAATAAATAAACGTTTAAAAATTAAAAAAAAAAAAAAAGAATAAAATCTTTAAGGGGCGCCTGGGTGGCTCAGTCTGTTAGGCGGCTGACTCTGGCTCAGGTCATGATCTTGCGGTCCGTGAGTTCTAGCCCCGCGTCAGGCTCTGTGCTGACAGCTTAGAGCCTGGAGCCTGCTTCATATTCTGTGTCTCCCTCTCTCTGACCCTCCCCTGTTCATGCTCTGTCTCTCCCTGTCTCAAAAATAAATAAACGTTAAAAAAAATTTTTTTTTAAAGAATAAAATCTTTAAAACAAAGAAAAAAAGAAAGTTTCCTTTCTATTACCCCTTTCTTCTCCTGATGTCGCAGGGCCACTGAATTCATAGATTCCTTGAAGGTACTCTGTAGGGAGTATCGTGTGTACTCTGTGCCTTTGCTTTTGGTGCCTTCTCTTCTCATCCACTGAAGCCTTCCTGTGTTAGGATTCACTTCTGTGACAGGAAGATACACACCCTCTGCCCCAACTAGAATGCCACTCCCCTCCTTGCTTTGTCTCATTTCTCACACTGATCACTGCAGATAAGGCTCCTTATCCCAGGGTACTTCAGGGTTGGGAGGGAGCAGTTAGGAATACCCTGATTTGAGGCTAATCTCTGCTAGGATTCAGTCATGTTTGCATGTTGGGCCCCCAAGGGCCTTCTTTTTTAAAAATATTTTTTTTACATTTATTTACTTATTTTTGAGAGACAGAGAGAGACAGAGCACAAGTGGTGGATGGGCAGAGAGAGAAGGAGACACAGAATCCGAAGCAGGCTCCTGGCTCCAAGGTATCAGCACAGAACCCAACGCGGGGCCTGAACTCACAAACTGTGAGATCATGACCTAAGCCGAAGTCAGATGCTCAACCGACTGAGCCCCCCAGGCACAATCCCCCCCCCCCGCCCCCAGGGCCTTCTTTTATAAGAGATTCGATGGTAAGGGCACAAGAGAGCACGGGGCACTATGACAGGAGATTAGAAGCACAGAACAGGATCTGCCTGGAAAATGTATCCTCTGGCCCAGACTCACCACAGAGAGTGATGGTGCTGTTTTCACTATGATCTCTGAGAGACACAGACTTTACTTAGTATTGGTACGCGGTGACCAAGTGCCACACTCAACACCTTGTAGGAATTTCCCCCCACCATGGAATACGACTCTGTGGGGAATGGATCCATGTGTCACAACTTACACTGACAGCTCTGAGGACACGCAGGATGATGTCAGTAGGCAAGGTGACCAGCCTCCAAGATGGCCCCAGTGGTCCCTGCCTCCTGGTATTCACATTCTTGTCTCCTCCCACGTGCACCATGGTTGATCCATGTGACCAATAGCAGGAGCATGGCATGTCACTTCTGGGGCTAGGTCATAAGAGATATCATGCCTTCTCCCTTGTTCCCTCAGATCTCTTGCTCAGGGGAAAACTGGCTGCCATATTTTGAACAGTCCTATGGAGAAGACTACTTGGTGAGAAATGGAGGTCTCCAAATAAGCTGAGAGAAACTGAGGTTCAGCCATGTAAGTGAGCCCTCTTAGAAGTGGATCCTCCAGCCTCAGTCAAGCCTTCAGATGACTACTGTCCTGGCCAACATCTTGATTGCAACCTCATGGGAGATCCTGAGCCAGAAACACCCAAATAAACCAGTCCTGGATTCCTCATTCTCAGAAACTGTTTGAGATAATAAATGTTTGTTGTTTTAAGCCACTGTAGCAATAGATAATAAAATAACGTTCTCTAGCACAATTACAAATAAATGGAGTTTAATGTCATAAACCCTACTATGTAAATATGGACAAATCTCTAAACACATGTGATGGAAAGTAAAAGATTAATTATACTAAGATATATTCAATATCATGGGTGGGGAGGGAACATTGTGGTGGGGGAAGTTATCTTATCCAAGAGATATATTGGGAGGGTTTATATGATTTCTTTGGGGAACGCTGATACTTTCTCACTCCCCCATCTCCAGGGAGAGGACAGGAAGCTACTTTCCAACATAAACCACAAATACTGAGAAGGGGCTCTCAGGGCACACTGAAAGCTTGGTGTGTGTTCTCTGCAGTTGAAGATGGGGGTGGTCCTTGACACCCGCCTAACTCAGGCATGGGGAAGCTGAAGCTGTGGCATGTGGGACAGGACACGGAGCCTACATTTTGTTGGAGAGTTGAGGCCTTTCTATGCAACAAGTGTTTGCCACTCAGCAGAGGGAAACCCAGGCTGGAGACACTTTATACTCTCCTCCAAGAAGACCGTGGGGAGAGTGAATAGTGTCTGTTTGCTGGTGTGCTGTGGACCACAAGAACAGGGCTGGAGCAACATGGGTGCAGCAACCAGAGGAACGGAAGCTAGAGGAAGAGGGGGAAGAAGCAAAGGAGAAGGACAAGAAGTCTTACCTTTGGATAAAGGGTGAAATGCTGATTATTATCTTGGTTGGACATTTTGTTAAGTTTTTTTGTTACAAGGGTTTCTGAGCATGTGGGAAGGTGTCTGTCATTAGATTTAATGATAGTTAATGTTTGTGTATCTGCTCCATCTTTTTTTTCCAAAGGTTTTTTGGGGTAAATTGCAGAACATCTGTCATTTCACATTCCTGGGGACTCCACACCGTCTTTTCAGAGAACAGGAACATTTTCTTTTCTTTTTTTTTTTTTTAATTTTTTTTTAATGTTTATTCATTTTTTGATAGAGACAGAGCATGAGTGGGGGAGGGGCAGACAGAGAGGGAGACACAGAATCCGAAGCAGGCTCCAGGCTTGGAACTGACAGCACAGAGCCTGACACAGGGCTCAAACTCTCAGACTGTGAGATCATGACCTGAGCTGAAATCGGACGCGGAACCAACTGAGCCACCAGGCATCCCCAGGAACATTTTCTTGTATGCTCCAGCAACACCGTCGCCCACAGTGGGATTAATGGCGATTTTTTTGGAGTCCCCTGATGCCCAAGACATATATGGTTTTCTTAACTGTCTCCAAGATGTCTTCTTTAAAAAATACAGTTGAGGGGCGCCTGGGTGGCTCAGTCGGTTGAGCGTCCGACTTTGGCTCAGGTCATGATTTCACGGTCCGTGAGTTCGAGCCCCGCGTCGGGCTCTGTGCTGACAGCTCAGAGCCTGGAGCCCGTTTCAGATTCTGTGTCTCCCTCTCTCTCTGCCCCTCCCCTGTTCATGCTCTGTGTCTCTCTGTCTCAAAAATAAATAAACATTAAAAAAAATTTTTTTAAATACAGTTGAAGCGGGGGGTGGGGGGGAGGGTGTGCGCCTGGGTGGCTCAGTTGGTTGAGCGTCCAACGTCGGCTCAGGTCATGATCTCATGGTTCCTGGGTTCAAGCCCCATGTCGGGCTCTGTGCTGACAGCTCAGAGCCTGGAGCCCGTTTCAGATTCTGTGTCTCCCTCTCTCTCTGCCCCTCTCCTGTTCATGCTCTGTCTCTCTCTGTCTCAAAAATAAATAAACATTAAAAAAAATTTTTTTTTAATACAGTTGAAGCAGGGGGTGGGGGGGAGGGTGTGCGCCTGGGTGGCTCAGTTGGTTGAGCGTCCAAGGTCGGTTCAGGTCATGATCTCATGGTTCCTGGGTTCAAGCCCCATGTCAGGCTCTGTGACAACAGCTCGGAGCCTGGAGCCTGCTTTGGATTCTGTGTCTCCCTCTCTCTCTGTGCCCCTTCCCCACTCGTGCTCTGTCTCTCTCAAAAATAATATAAAAACATTTTTTAAAATTTAAAAATAAATAAATACAAAATACAGTTGATGGGGGCACCTGGGTGGCTCAGTCAGTTAAGCATCCAACTTCAGCTCAGGTCATGATCTCACGGTTTGTTAGTTCAAGCCCTGAGTCGGGCTCTGTGCTGACAGCTCGGACCCTGGAGCCTGCTTTGTATTCTGTCTCGGTCTCCCTCTGCCCCTTCCCCACTGGCGCACTCGCTCTCTCCCTCTCTCCCTCTCTCTCTCTCTCTCTCAAATATAAACATTTTTTAAAACATTTTAATAAAAATAAAAATACAGTTGATGTGTTTTGTGCCTAGGAAGATAAACTGGAAACTTTTAACTTTTAAATTGAGGCTGTTATTTATAACTTAAATTGACACAAGACTATTCCCGAAGAGTGAGCAGCACTCCATTCAGGAATGGAGAAATTTTATCCCTGTTGAATCATTCTGAAAGAAATGACAGAAACACAGGGGAAATGTAGATTTTCATAATCCCCCCCCCCGCAAAGAGGAATTTATACTTTGTGAAGGTGACAGACACTGCTGGAGAGATGCTCTAATAAGTTTACCCATGTCTTCATAACCCAGATGTTTAAACACTGCACAGGAATGTCATCCGTTGCTGATGCACGTGTAAATTTGTACCAAGTCAATGCAGGGCATGTGGCAGTGTCTATCAAAATTTTAAAAGCATACACTCTTTGATCCAGCCATCTCTTCCCCAGAAATTTATTCTGTACATATCCTGGCCATGTGAAATGAGTAAGTAAAAGGATATGCCTTGCAGCACTGTTTGTAATAGCAGAAGATTGGAAACAATCATAAAAGTCCATCAGTGAGGGATTCGTTTTCTATATATATGAACATATATATGCAGTTTATTATATATTATATACATATAAATGTTACACATACTATATATGTGATCGAGTATTCCACAGCAGAAGTACTACAGAATGCTCTAGGCCAGCAGAAGAATGAGGCTATAGGCACAGGCAGACTGCTAAGTGGAAAACAATGAAATGTGTAACAAGGTGCTGAGCGCGTGTGTGGGTATCATGCCACCGCTTGCTCTCCTCACTCACCCCCTCTCTCCTGTCTGAGAGTGACCTCTGTAAACGACATCAACAGACTGTCTTGTTCTCTGGCTCATGTTGGGTTCAGCCCTTGCAGTACAGCAGCAGGAGGGCAGACAGAGGGAGGAGAGGAGGAGTGGGCATATGCCCCTGGCCTCCTCCCTGTGACGCCCTGCTGGCTGTGCTGCTCACAGGAGTCACTGTGCTGTCTCCCTCCACCGTTGCTGGCCCTGGGTTATTGCACTATCTCTTGTGCTTTTCCTGTGGCTGGCCCACGCTTTTGTAAACAGTCCATTCGTTATGTTTGACTCAAATGACTCACTTTATGTGGGCCATCTGTTTTCTGTCAGGACTCTGACTGATACGGTATATTAGCACTGAGGTAAAAATATAATAATAAATAATAATAATAATAAGGGCGCCTGGGTGGCTCAGTCAGTTAAGTGTTGGATTTTGGCTCAGATCATGATGTTATGGTTTGTGGGTTCAAGCCCCACATGGGGCTCTGTGCTGACAGCTCAGAGCCTGGAGCCTGCTTCGGATTCCATCTCCCTCTCTCTGTGTCTCTACCCCGCTTGTGCTCTGTCTCTCAAAAATGAAGAAACATTTTAAAAAATTTTAGATAATAATAATAATAATAAAAGTGTATGTCTGTTGAGGAGGGGGACACATGCACTTAATGTGTGCTTAGTGTTTCTAGGAAACTGCACAAGAAGCTGCTCACAGTGGTTGCTTCTAGGAAGGAAGCGGTGGCTGGGGGTGGAGAGCAGCAGGAAGGAATATCTAGTTTTACTGTTAGCCTTTTTGTTCCTTTTGAATTATGTACTTTATGCATGTATTGCTTATTCAAAAATCATTTCTTTGAATTTTTATTTTGCTCCCGCCCTTCCTCAAAAATAATTTTTAATTGAATTTTTTAGAAAATAATGAAAAATAGAGACCGCAGAGGGACTCCGTGCCAGAAGGCTTCCCAGACAGCTGTCCCTGCAGCACCCAAATCCCTCCTTCCCCGGGCACGGCCACCTTCCCTGGCAGATACACCAAACTGCCAATTGAACAAAACCGTAACTGGCAAGCTTCTCCCACTATATACTACAGACATGAGATGCAATATTTTGAAAGAAATCTGGCACATTAACTCTTAGACCATTTCCTGATACTCACAGGCGGGTAAGGGATTCATGCTAAAGGCCACAACTTCACTACCGCCATCAGCAGGCCACACGTCCCTCCCCCACAGGGAGCGGGATAGAGTCTGCTGTGCTTTTCATCTAGGCCCACTTTTTAATCCCTCTCTGACATCCTTGCCACTGCGGAGTCCAAACCGGCCTCGGCCTGGTTGAGTCTCAGCTACACTCAGCGGAGTCTGGCTAGGAGACCACACAGGGAGGGTCCTGTCTTCCTCCTCCCGCTCCTCAACCATGGCCAACCCATTACTTAGCAATGTCTCTATTTTTGTCATGCTCATTATACTGCAGTGCTCTTCATTTTCATCTCATTATTGTTGGCGGGGTCATCTGGAGGCTTCGTTGCCCAGGAGACAGTGGGGGAGCTGCGCACTCAGCTGTCTTCCGTAGGCGTGGCTCATCCATCATCTGGCAATACACTCTCAGGTCTCTCTCTTCTTGTTGTAGGGTCACCACCAGAGCCCATCGGTTGTTCTGGCTCTTCCTATTCCCAGAAGTGTGATCCTTCCCTTCTTAAGCAGAGAGGGAGAAACATATCTATATTTTATAGACAGATACATAATTGACAGAGAAAACAGAGCATCCACACGATTCCCGTGTGTAAATCTTTTGGAGGAGAAAAATGTCTCTGGGCACTGACTGCACTATTAGAAGCGTGTGGGATAGAAACACTCCTGCCCTAAAGAACACAGGTCACTGGGTTACTTCCCCAGCCTACGTGAGATGGGGGCTGTGGCTACAAAAGAAGTCCCCAAAGCACATTTGCATAAAGGCCCCCAGTACTTTTGCCCTAGATTCCACTACAGCAACATGAAACAGGTTAGGGTCTCAAGGAGATGACCATAGGCAAAAGGGGAACAAGGTACTGCTTTTGAGAGGAACTGATGCCCTTTGCCTCTATCCCCAACACTGAGGTTCTGTCCCTCCCTCCACACCCTCTGCACTCTAATGGCAGGGACAGAGCGCCCCGAGCCCCAAGCCTTCCCACCTGTGCCTTTTTTCATGTGAGGTCTGTCTGCTGGAGCTGTTCCTTCTCGTCCTGTGAAATCAGATCTCAGGTGTTACTTCTTTAGTGAACACTTCCTGGACTCCTAGCCTATATCCCTCTGGCATTGTTAGACATGCTTTCCTCTGAAGTCCTATAGCACTTTGTTCCTGGATGGTTATTGTTGGTTGTCCACTGTCCAACTCCCGTTGCTTTTGTATTGGCAGATTTTGCTGGGTGCTGATGCACAGCACATAACTTAGTTGAATGCACTGAACCTGGAGTGATAATTAGAGATGATTATGTGAACCACCTCACGACTGATGGTTTGCTTTGGGCCAGGCACTGTGCTGAGAACTTGACAGGCACTATCCCCCTTAATCCTGACCATAGCCCAAGAGGTAGGTGCCATTACTCCTCCTCCTGCAGAGGAGGAGACTGGAAAAGGGTAAATGATTCACTCAAGGCCATGTGCATATTCCTTTCTATAGAGTTGCTTTCACTATACATGCAGTAGCATACTCTACATACTGTCCTACACCTTGCTTTTCTTCCCTTTAATTTATTTCCTGGAGATTGTTCCATTATCACTAGTTACAGACCTATAACCATTCTTCTTAACAGATTTAGAGTATTCCATAAATGGATCTACTCTACCTTATTTAATCATCCCCTGTTGGTGGGCATTTAGGTGGTTTCCTGTCTTTTGCTATTATGCATGGGGCTGAAAAGTGTATCCTTGCCCACAAATCTCAACATAAGTTATATTACATTCCATGCAAATCCTTGGTCCTTCTGGAATTTTGGTTACAAATGAGGTAGAAATTCAGTAAAAATGTTGGCCACTATACTCTACGATGGCCAAATATCTTACCCGGCACATAGTTGGTGCTTATAAACATTACTAGTGACAGTGGTGATGGTGACGACCAACAGCATTCACTGTGGCACACCATCAGGTGTGTTTATGAGCATGCAGTCAGTCTACCGCATTAAGGGTGGCTCCCTGGATGTCTTAACTCTCAGTGTCTAAGTCCTAAAAGTCACGCATCTGAATGACGTTCTGACCTAGGGAGGAGAGAAAGATATCACATGATTACGGTCATGGGATGAACCAAATGGGGATGACCCAGGATGGAGGAGCTTCTGAAGGCAAACTGTGGGTGATGTATGTGAGGCGTTCCCTGTGGGCTGGTTCGGAAGACATGCCATTAGTGGATGCAGGCTAATTGGGTTGGCCTTGGGCTGGAGGGAATGGAGGCATGTTCTAGTGTTAGGCAGGGTAATGTCCGAGGAGGCAAGGCCAGCCGGGGTCAGACCAGAGCTCTGAATGCAGAACCAACCTTTGGTTATATAAGAATATAAAGAGCCTATGGTATACAGTTGGAAGCTTCTGTCCATGTCTGGTAGAGAGCAGATAGAGGATGCCACAGAGAGAAATGTGAGCTGGGAACCTAGTCAAGTTTAAGGATCATCTGAAGAAGATGCTCTCTTATCCAGATGGGTTGAAGTGTAAGCCCTACTAGCTGGAGATCCCTGGGAGATGAGGAGAAATAGTTCTGGGGTGGGATGGCCAATCCCCAAGTAATGGGTGTGCATAGCAGAAGAGGGAAAAAGTTTCTCCTTAGTGCTGGAGTTGCTGGGAACAAGTAAATCTCTTGCTGGGCAGGGGTGGGGGCATCTACAGGGAATAACTGAACAGTAAGTCATGTTTCCAAGCTCTGCATAAGGACTTGGGAATAAGACGTCATAATAACAGCTAATATCTACCATAACCATGCCAGGCATTAATTCATTTGATTCCCCTCACAGCCCTGCAAATTTATCCCCATTTTATACAAGAGAAAACTGACTCACAGAGAGGTTAACCCTCCAGAATTGAAGTCACGTAACTTGCATCTATTATCAAAATTTGATCATCCATTTAACCCTAGGGGATGCTTTTACAGATCACCTTCTGTGCACTAAGATGTGGTCTTCATGAGGATAACCCCCAGCAGGATGATGGCCATGTATGGGACTTTCCTAAACCCGTCTAGGAATGGGCAGATCTCAGTACCATGCTGCTCCACCGTGGCCCTCCAGAGTGAGGGCTGGACTGCAGTAGAGATATAAGCCGCTTCTCTGAATACCCAACCATGGAATAGTGGGAGTAAGAGCACTGACCTAGGAGTCAGGAAGCTCAGGGCTGAGGCAGACGGAATGGAAAGACAGCTGAGAAGGAAGGAAGGAGATGGGCTCTGCAAAGTAACCAGCTATGGGCTGAACACAGAGGTCACTGGATCCCCCTATGTCGGGCAGGTTCCAGCAGGAGTCAGGCAAACACTGGGGACAAATGTGGAGGGTGTGGCAGGTGTCCGGCTTCATACTACAAACAAACCTCCCCCATTGGAGAAGCTGGGATGTCCCAACATGGGAATGGGATTTGCTTCATTTCAACTCGACAGCAAGCCCTTTGCCTCCACCAGCTTGGGAGGGGTGGCGTGATTTCTGCAGAAAAGCACTGCTTTTGCTGTGGGTCATCTCCTAAGAATGTACTACTTTGTCCTCCCCAGCCCTTCTCCCCACCCGGGGCTAGACAGATCTGCCCTTCTCTGGCTTTGACATGTCTCCAGGCACGAATCTGCTGGCCTGGCCTGGACAAGCAAAACATGCAGTCAGAAAAAGAATGAAGCTGACTGCCTTTGGCAGCACAAGACCTCAGTGCTGCCAGCCCCGGGCCCATCCACCATGCCCATCCCTCCCTCCCTGCTCACTGAGAAGAAGGAGGTCAAAAATCAAGCTGTCCTGGGGTGCCTGGGTGGCTCAGTCAGTTAAGCGTCCAACTTCGGCTCAGGTCGTGATCTCACGGTTCGTGAGTTCAAGCCCCACTTCAGGCTCTATGCTGACAGCTTGGAGCCCAGAGTCTGCTTTATATTCTGTGTCTCCCTCTCTCTCTGCCCCTCCCCTACCCATGTTCTGTCTCTCTGTCTCTCTCTCTCTCTCTCTCAAAAATAAATAAACATTAAAAAAAATAGAGCTGTCCACCTTTCATCAGCTGCACCTGTGACAATCATAATGTCCCAGGCCCTCTGTCCTTGCTCTGGTCTTCGAGGTGCTTTAGAGCTGTCCTTCCAACCCCCACAGGTTGTCATGGTGTCTGCTGCTCAGACTCCTCACTGGACAGAGCAGCAGACTGTCTCCATGGCAATGAAAAGAATCTGTGGAGGAAGGACGTTGGCCTTGGAAATGAACTCACAAGAACCCTCCCGGGAAATTAGCTCTTCCTGAGAGGTCAGGAGAGATGCCCCTCGTGGAGACAAAGTTCTTTAGCCGTTCCAGCAGCCTTGGGAAGCTCAGGTTTCCAACAGCGATGCCACCATCTCTGTCTACCCTCCAGCCATGGAGGAAGCCCAACCCAGATCCCTGGCTGAACCCATAAAAACTGCTGCTCTGGACAGCATGGTTGGTGTGGAGAATGCCTGACCCGGTTGTGCCGCACAGCCAGCTTCCCTGCCCGCTCTGCTTCTTCTCAAAGTCTCTCTCCCATCTGACAGGACCCTGGGCCCACTCCTCCTTGCTAAGGTGTGAGCAGATACAGATGAAACAGTGCCTCCCCTGCCCCCAGATGCTTGTGTGTTATCATAGGATCTTCCATAATAAGAACAACAGATCTCAACTAGCCCACTGCAGTCCTTGGGAGACATTTCTGCCCTGCATGTGTGCCTTTCTATCCTGCTTTTCACACCACGAATCTCAGCTTTGGCATGGTTCCCACAGGGAGGGCACTAGGGTTCTCTGAAACTCCTAATCCCTTTATTTTTTTTTAAGTTTTTAAATGTTTTTATTTATTTTTGAGAGGGAGAGAAACAGAGTACAAGCAGAGGAAGGGCAGAGAGAGAGGGAGCCACAGAATCCATAGAAGGGTCCAGGCTCTGAGCTGTTAACACAGAGTCTGACACAGGGCTCGAACTCGTGAACTGTGAGATCATGACCTGAGCCGAAGTTGGACACTTAACCAACTGAGCCACCCAGGCACCCTGCTCCTAATCCCTTTCTAACCCGACACCTGCACAACTGGAATCAGGCTGGGCTGGGTTAGAAGATATGGCCTTTTCTACCTCAGCCTCCCAGGCAGGAATCTGTCTCCCCCACCTACCTCAGGTACCCAGTGACCCCTTCCCTCTCCCCATCAATCCTTGTTCTCACAGAGGAATCACAAATGCATTCACACTTGAATGTGAGCAATGACAGATAAAAGCAGATTCTCTCAGGGAAGTCAGAAGTTAAATTGTAAGGAATGAGCTCCTAAGTGGACTTTCAGCCACCAGTTCAAAGGACAAGTGCCATAAGAGTAGAGTTTGGACTTTGCTCTTAGAAAAAGAAAGAAGTGATGTGGATCTTCTTTCTTCCAAAGCGTTTCTTTGCACTTGCTGACTCCCTTGGACAATAAAGGGTCTGTTTTGCTTTAACTTCTAGTTCTTAAGCCAAGGAGTGTGATTTCATAAAATTCTGCTACACTAAAGCTAGGTGTGGTGTCACCACAGAGGACTTTATGTTCACTGCCTGATATCACTGCTTCCTCGTTAGCAACCCAAGAGCACAGCCTCATAGCCACCACCACACCTACAGAGCAGCCTGCAGGGGGGAAGGCATCCCACCCTTCCTCCCCTCCCCTCCTCTGCTCAGTAATCCTGGGTTCCTTCTGGGACTTCTCACTTCCTGAAAACAAATCAGAAAGGACTTCATCAAGTACACTTCAGTTCAGGTACCAGCTGTGCCACTTATTTCGCTACGTGACTGTCTTTACTTGAATCCTTCCAAAAGCAAAGCTTAAGTAAATCCTTTGTGATGTGGTCATGGGGCACAGAAGTGAGGGGGCGGGAAGAGAGACAGGGCAGCCTCTGGGCCATGGGAATGGACTCCACACAGACTCACTGAGAAAGTAGGATGCCTTCCTGTTCCTCCTCCCACAGGGTTCCCCACTGGCCGAGGCTGCCCCTGCCCCTGGCAGTCACCCCCCCACCCCCGACATGCAGGACTCCCTGTGTACTCCCCTGGGCAGAAAAGCAGATGAGTCATGGTAGGTGTTGTGGGGCGAGTACTGTCCATCTATGCTGTGGCTGACATCTGAGGTGGACTGAGGGGATGTGGCCACACTTTGGCACGTTACTGAATTTTTCTAGAATCTCAGGTTCTCCACAGGTAAAATGGGGCTAAGATCTGCCCTGCCTCACAGAGTTGTTACTATCTTTAAAAGAGAGAATTCTTGAGAAGCACTTAGCACTGTTCTTGATCCAGAATAAGGCTCAGTAAGTGGCAGCTACTACTCTTCCTGTGACTGGGGACCGTGGGGGTCACCTATGTTGCACTAAGGGCCTGGGGGTCTGTTTCCCACCCCACCCCCTCTCTTTGGCAGGACCCAGATTGGGCAGGACTGGAAGTCATTTGGGAGATGAATCCCGAGGAAGCAGCCTGAGTTCTGGGTCTAGAAAACTCTTAAGAGTTTTTCCTTCCTTTCCCAAAGGGAAGACAAACTTTTTCTGGAGTGCAAGAGGCAGAAAGGGTTGTAGCTCCAGAGTGGCTGGAGAGGAAAATCTTGCTTTTTCTAGAAGGAACCATTTCCTTATATGGTTTGCCTCTGCCATTTCCAGGAATTTAGGGTCTAAGAAGGAGTTCCCAGAAGCAGGAAGAGCTAGACACACCAGATTCACCCTCCAGAAGAGGAATTCATTCATTCACAATCCAGTCAACTATTCAACAAACCTGCATTGAAAAGTTTCTAGGTGCTGAGCTTTCTGCTAGAGGCTGGGGCTTCAGAGATACAAGACCATCTCTGGGCAACTGAAGAAGAAAACAGAACACACTGACAACGATGCCCACGCACTGCAGTAAGTGCCACAGGAGCGGCTGCCCTTGGAGGATGGGTTCTGACAAAGGCAGCAGTGTGTGTGGAGACCTCAAGCAAGAGAGAGCACAGCCCATGGGGAACTGTGAATCCTTCCACCAGCAAGAGTAAAGCTCCCGAGGGCAAGTGATGGTTTAAAAAACAGAGTGATGGGCTCCTGGGTGGCTCAGTCAGTTAGGCGGCTGATTTTTTTGTTTCATATTTATTTATTTTTGAAAGAGAGAGACAGATCATGAGCAGGGGAGGGGCAGAGAGAGAGGGAGACACAGAATCTGAAGCAGGCTCCAGGCTCTGAGCTGTCAGCACAGAGCCCGACGCTGGACTCGAACTCATGGACCATGAGGTCATGACCGGAGCCAAAGTTGGATGCTCAACCGACTGAGCCACCCAGGCACCCCAAGTGTCTGACTCTTGATTTTGGCTCAGGTCATGATCTCACAGTTCGTGAGTTCGAGCCTCGCAGGGGGGCTCTCACTGTCAGCGCAGAGCCTGCCTGGGATTCTGTCTCTGCCCCTCTCTCTGCTCCTCCCTCACTTGTGTGCTCTCTCTCCCTCTCTCAAAATAAATAAATAAACTTAAAAAAATTTTTTTAAGCAAAACAAAATGAAAAAACAGTGACAAAGGAGGCAGAGGTCAGGATCTGAGGAGGTGTTCCCTACACAGAGAAATTTGGCTCTCATCCTGAGGCTGATGGAAAGCTATCTCCACCACAGGACTTATTCCATACCCCTCTGTGTAGCCCCTCATCATTGTAAAAGCTGTAGCTCCTGCATCAACGATGATATCCCCGACTATCTTAGAAGTGAAGGGAGAATGGAAAGCAACAAGCAAACCTCTCTGCCAATAAAGTTTGGGCCTCTGCTTAAAACACGGCCAGCCATGAGCCCTTTCTTCCTCTTCTTCTACTTACTGAAAAATCGTCCACTCAGTATCCTGAGTCACCTTTATAATTCCACTGAGAAAGTTCATAGCACTGCTGTGGAGTCCCAGGTGCAATAAATATTGGGTGGACAGGTGGATGAAAGGAAGGCCAAACAGTGGTAATAACGATAGGTGAGATGAGCACTGAAACTGATAAATACACATATGTGCTTGTATGTGCCCAGACTGTCTTTGGGAACAGCGATGGCCTGCGGGGAAGGGAAGCAGATTCTAGAGTTCAAGTGTGGTAAGGGAGACTCACTTTCCACTTCTCACCCTTTTGAAGTACTTCAATTTGTTACCATGTTCATTTAAAATACTTCTTAAAGGTGTGCCTGGGTGGCTTAGTCGGTTAAATGTCCGACTTCGGCTCAGGTCATGATCTCACAGTTCGTGGGTTCAAGCCCCGCATCAGGCTCTGTGCTGACAGCTCAGACCCTGGAGCCTGTTTCGGATTCTGTGTCTCCCTCTCTCATGGCCCCTCCCCCACTCACACTCTGTCTCCCTCTGTCTCAAAATAAACAAACATTAAAAAATAATAATAATAAATAAATAAGTAAATAAATAAATAAAATACTTCTTAAAAATAAATGCATGTACTGTCAATACCCTCCAGCCAAAGACCACCACCAATACAACCGTAGTCAAATAAAATTGGGTTTATTGACTCTTAGCAAATGAGGGAGAACATACCCTGTGGGGACGTGGGGTGTCTCACTAACAGAATGTTAGAAAGGACTTAATCAGATCAGGCTTATTTCAGGTGATTTTGAGGAGGATTCAAAGAAGCAAGTCTTTGCTCTGGATTGGATACTGGGATAACTCTGTGACTAGAATCTTAATCATAAGTATCTTAATTTGTACATAGAAGGAGAGAAGAAAAGAGCAAAGTTATGGGAGCTGTTGACAAAGCAGCATCTGTCACTCATTATTCAGGATGGAGGATGGATGTTCAGATTTTTGTAGTTTGGACAATAATTTGTCTGTGTTCAGGGGCTCCTGGGTAGCTCAAACGGTTAAGCATCTGACTTGATTTTGGCTCAGGTTGTGATCTCACAGTTTGTGAGTTTGAGCCCCACATCAGGCTCTGTGCTGACAGTATGGAGCCTGCTTGGGATTGTCTCTCCCTCTCTCTCTCTGTCCCTTCCCTGCTAACTCTCTCTCACACTCTCTCAAAATAAATAAGTAAACTATTTTAAAAAATCTCCCTTGAAAAAATAATTTGTCTGTGTTCAGACATGATTACAGAGTGATCTTGTTTTTGTCTTCATTCATCAAGTGAACAGAGTGGGCTTGTCTGGTGGTGGTATCCCCCAGAATTGCTTATGTCTAACTGAACACCGTCACCTAGCTGGGAGGCCAGGCCATCAGCACCAAGGCCTGGCTAATTATGCCAAGTCAGCTCCAGGCTAGCAGCGGCTGCTCCTCTCTTTCTAGGCACCCTTCAAACTAAAGAGTACAGATATTAATTCAACTAGTTGTTTTTACTATACTGCCTGAGTAGTATAGAAATTGGGCCAATTTTTTTTTTAATATGGACTCAACACTAAGTAAGGATCACTTTAACAACTTTTTATGAGATACCAGCAAGCTTTAATACAGTATATTCTAAAGCCTGAGCTGGGGCAGGTCCCTGAAAATGGGACCACTGGTGGCTGGCATAGATGGCCAGGCTCTCTGACCCATCAACACCATAGCGAAGTCACGTGGGCAGGGGTTAGTGTCAGCTCCACAGTCTTAGCTTGGGCTGCTATGACAAAATACCATAGATGGGCTGGCTTAACACAGACATTTATTTCCCACAGTTCCAGAGGCTCAGAATCTGAGATCAGGGTGCCTCCCTAGTCAGGATCTAGTGAGAGCACTTTTCCTGGTTTCCAATGGCCATTTTCTTGCTCTATACTCACCTGGTGGAGAGAGAGAGATCTCATATCCCACCACCACCACCCCCTTTTTGAAATTTGTTGTTAACATTTATTTTAGAGAGAGAGAAAGAAAGAGTGCAAGCACAAGTAGGAGACAGGCAGAGAGAAGGAGACAGGATCCGAAGCAGGCTCCACGCTGTCAGAACAGAGCCCGATGTGGGACTCAAACTCATGAACCGTGAGATCATGACCTGAACCAAAATCAAGAGTGAGCCACTTAACTGACTGAGCCATCCAGGCGCCCCTCATGTCCCTTTTATAAAAGCATTCACTCCATCATGAAGGCTACACTCTCATGACCTCATCTAACCCAAATTACAAAGGCCCCATCTCCTGGGGCACCCAGGTGGCTCAGTCGATGAAGCCTCCAACTCTTGATTTCAGCTCAGGTCATGACCTCATGGTTCTTGAGTTGGAGCCCCATATTAAGCTCTGTGCTGGTCATGTGGCAACTCCTTGGGATTCGGTCTCCCTCTCTATCTGCCCCTCCCCTGCTCACTCTTTATCTCTGTCTCAAAATAAATAAAAATAAACTTTAAAAAACAGGCCCATCTCCAAATACCATCATATTAGGGATTAGGATTTCAATATATGAATTTTAGGGGTAGATAGGCTTTCAGTCCACAGCACTCCCTGTTCAAATGCAGAAACTCCTGCCCTGGGAAAGAGAACTTCTTAGGGGATCATCAGTTGGACAGGTAATGGGTCAAGTGAACCAGGCACAGGACTTTCTCATGGCAAGCCCAGACTGAGGATCAGGGAATCTAGTCTCTGGATCAGTTTTCCCACCAGCCCACCACATGGCCAAGCTCCTTCCCCTCCATGGGCTTCAGTCTCTTCATCTGTAAAATGGCAGGGCAAGGGAAGGGGGAAGTAAACCAGATCATTTGTATGACCTTTTCTGTGATTCTGGGGCACAACTGTTCCAAAGGCAGGTGATGAGCCCATTTCAACCTCTTCTGGTAAAAGCAAGAGACCAGGTGCACTGGAGAGAAGCCAGCATATCTGGCAGGAAAAACATAGCCTCCATGACAAGCGAGTGGGCTTAGATCTCATGGACTCAGAGAGCTACACCTCCCCACACCTGCGTCAGTTCTTAACCCCCAGCAAATGAAGCAAGACAGGAGGAGCATTGAGCGTCCCCTAAAGGATTGTCATGGAGTTAGTTAGCTGACAAACTTCAGGACAGGGAAGAGAAGAAAGGAGGTAGAAGAGAATTCTGGAAATGGCTCCATCTGAGGTGGGCTATTCTGAAGTTGGGGGTTGGGTAATAGCTTCTTTTGCTTGGCATTCCATACTCCATCCTTCTGCCAGTTGAAAGACACTCTCTAGATGTGAGCTAACAGTGCTGTCTGTAAGCTGTTTAATTGGCCAAGGGGGCCACTTGCTTTGGATGAAAGACCGTCATCTTCTTGGTAGAATCTGATGCAGGACATTCAAGACCCAAAATGTCTGGTGTTTGGGTTGGGCTGGCCACTGAGGTATCAATTCATTAAACTCCAAGGCCCCACATCTCATCCCCACACCTGTGGTGTTTCAGGTCACCAAGGACCCATCTTTACCACCAGCATCCTTTGTCAATTGCCTCCAGAAGCTGGGTTGCCAGAAATGGGACAAAGGTGACCCTGGATTCCTTCCCTCCCAGGACCTCACATTCTAAAACCATCCTGATTTTTTACTTAGGGAGAAGTAAAGAGAGTTTTTAAATTGGTATGTAAATTTAATGACATTGAGTGTTGCATTTTAAATTTTCATTTTTTAACAAGTAGAACATCCAGTTGTTGAGAGACCGAAGCTCTTTGTGTGTGTGATTAGTTTATTAAGAGTTTCCTCTCTGATCTTCCTTTCCTGCCTTCCTCTCTCTTCAGTCTTCTGGGAACCCTGCAGAATAGTCACGTGCACCACTCAAACCAGTAACTGGAGATTTAAGATCTGGCAGCTTGAAAGCCTCAGTGAAAATTTCTGATGGACGTCCCTTGGGGGAAGTGGATTAATTGTTATTTTGGGAAGAGGAGAGACTGTTTCTCCCTGGGGCTTCACAAGAGCAAAAGGGTTGAGAGTTTTGTTTTGTTTTCAATGTTTATTTTTTTTGGGGGGGGGGGGGCAGGCAGAGAGAGAGACGGAAACACAGAATCCGAAGCAGGCTCCAGGCTCTGAGCTGTCAGCACAGAACCTGATACAGGGCTCAAACCCACGAACCTTGAGATCCTGACCTGAGCCAAAGTCAGACGCTTAGCCGAGTGAGCCACCTAGACACCCTGAGAGTTTTCGTTCTTAAACAAATTTGAGACCTTGGGTGCTTACATCCTAGAGACCTTGTATCAGACACTTTCGGTGTCCTGACTCAGGCCCTCTTGCTGTCACCTGCATGACTTCTGACATGGCTGGGGTGGGCCATTTCTTGTAGGCCTGACTCACTGCACTTTGGACAGCACCTTCCTCTTTGACTGGAAGTGTGGCCCAGTTAATAATCCCCAGAGGCAGCCCTCAGTGGATAGGAGGTGAGAGTACATGGATAAATGCTCCACCTGCCATCTTTAGGGTGGACATACTCTAAAGTATGTTTGTGAGGGAGTATATGCTCTTCTTGGGAGATGGAGAGAACTTATGGCATGCAGTGGCATCCTCCCTAGCTGACCCCTTATTTCCCTGCTCACCCCCATACTTCTGCTCCTGCAAATCTCCTGTCTGAAAGCTCTTGTCTTAGGCTCTACTTACAAGAGAAACCAAACTAAGACAGATATGCCAGAGAGAATTAGGCTGACAGAGCCTTGGCCATCATTTTGTCATGGAAAGTGGTTGAGAGACAGACTCGGATTCAAATCTCAGCAATGCCTTCCTACAAGATGCACATATCTACACAAACTAACCTCTCTGGAGCAGGTAGCGATTAGGAAATGTCAAAGGTCCCCGTTAAAATGATCAGCATATGGAGTCATTTTACCACTGGGATTCATGAGGACCCTTCCTACATGGAGGAACACATCTTTGGGCCTTCAAGGGCTAAAGGAACAGAAACTGTAAACTTGAGTCCAGCCACTGAGGGTACACACAGCAGCCCAGCCCTGCATAGCAACTTCAGTGCCCCCCTCACCCCTGCTCCCAGGGTCCCAGCCCCACAGGTGAGGAAACCCAAGGGCACTTGTGTCATCTGATTGCTCTTGTCCTCCATTTCCATCCTACTCTCAATCTTTCGTTTATTCTGGTAATGTTTACCCCATTGTTTAATTGGCCAAGGGGACTTTTTGCTTTAGATGGAAAGAGTTCATCTCCTTGGTAAAATCTAATGCAAGACCTTCACTGGTGGAGTCAGCGGTGAACAAGCATAGCCTTGGGCATTCACCCATTTTTTGTCCTCACCTCACCCCACAAAACCCAGCCTCCACAAAACCTCCGCTTAGCTCCACTGCTTCGGGCCACTCTGGAACCACCCCTTCTTCTCCAATGCAGCACCAGGACCCTCTGCCCTGGCATTGCCCTTCAAACTGCCCTCCCACCTGTGAGCCCAGCCCACAGGTGAGGCCTGAACAGACACAGCCTGGATGTTCATTGCAGGAGTGAGTGATACACAGTGTGGTGGGACAAGAGACCCACTACAGTGTGGTCTGGAAAATAAATAAGAAAAAACCAGGCCAGGGACTGCAGCTTTTTATTCCTGTGGGGCCACAGCATCCAATCAAGGTTGGGTACCCTCAAGAGTCATAAGACACAGAATCCTCAGACTGGATTGCCATCACTCAGTTTATCATAATCCTTACCTATGGCCATCCCTGGATACCCTAGAATTCCCCAGTATCCTGATACTTTTTTCCTCCAGATCTTTCCTTAAGAATCAGAGATGAAGGGGTTAACTTGAAATGTATAAATACAGACAAAATGCTCCCAGGTGGAGAGTCAGATATTACAAGTCCCCACTCACCCGGCTCCATTTCCTCCTCTCCCTCCTTCCCCGTCCCTCAAGCACACAAGTACTCCAAGCCAGCAGAAACCCTCTGATGAGCCAAGCTTGGCTGCTGTTGTTTTGTTTTTCATTTATTAGCCCAGGTGAAAGCATCTCAGTGCCACCCAAGGGCTGTTGGGAACCCAGTAAATACTGAGGTTATTTATCCCAAGGAAGAACTTATGTTCGGGTGTCTGTGACCTGCTGTCTCCTGGCTGGAAACAGCCTGAGGAGACAGGAGGGGGAGACTCAGTCTGGCCCTGGTCCTTACTCAACCCAGTCCGGAGCCCCCATCCACTTGTGTGGCTGTAAGGCAAGAATAGCATGGGAGCAGAGCAACGGGCCTGTCCTTCTCTCCATCCTTGCACCCTCCCATTCCTGGCATGCCCTGGGCAACGTGGGCCCAGAGTGGGCTTTTCCAGACACTTCTCAACAGAAGAAGGGCAAGAGCCATAAATTGAGTGCCAACCATCCTTTCACTCCCCAATATGTTCACCTGCTCTCTCTCCCAGCCCCTTCTCCTTGCTGAGGTCAGTTGCACTCTACCAGGGACACACACTCACTATAACAAACACACAGCATGTATCACTGGGACACCAAATCCCCTCTCTGAGCACTGCTCCATTGCAAGCAAAGTTCTCTTCTCGGCCTCAACGCCCTGCCTCCAGCACTGGGTCCAGAACTAGGGCCTTCCTTCCCAGTAACATACCCTCACCTTCTTCCACTGCTTTCATCCTGGGAGGGAGAGGGCTCAGCAGCCCCTGCCCCACCCTCAGGCTGCTCTCTCCCCTTGGGGGTCCCTGTCATCCTCTGCACCACTCTGGGTGTCCTCCCTGCCGGCCTAAAGGGCACTGTCCCTGCTTGCCTGGCCACTTCCCTTTCTCTAACTCTGCCCCCACAGAGTGTAGAGGGGGTCATGGGGCTGGAGAACCCATAACAAGCTTCTGCCCTCTGCCTTGGCTATTCTAGAGCTGTGGGAACCTCCAGAGTCTCCCCTCTGGGGCCTGGCTTTCTCACCTGTAGAATCCTGTCCTGCTCTGCCTGTCTGCATCTTCCCACTACACCGTGATTCCCAAGCCCCCCACCTTCCCCAACCAAAGCCTTCAGCCTGAGCTTTATGCTCTTGCTTTACTGTTGTATTCTGATTCCCCACCTCAGACGCCTCATTCAGAGCACTTCTGGTGGCACCTTAGCCCTGCACCTGTGGCCTGGACAAGTGCCAACCCTAGGGAGACCTCACTGTCCCCGTTTCTGCCACAGAATTCCTAAAACCCTTGGAATTTCGTAAGTGATGAGAGTAATAAAGGTGTCTCAATATTCATAACAACCTCCTCGCAACTATACCTCAGTTTATGTTAATGAGGTAACTTTTGGAAAACACCTAAGGATGGGCTGGTTGCCAGGGAAACCAACCATATGATTGGAGGGTTGAAACTTTCAGCCCCACTCCCCTGACCTCTGTGGGGGGGAGAGGGGCTGGAGGTTGAATCAATTGCCAACTGTGCCTAATGAAGCCTCCATTAAATCCTAAAGGGCAGGGTTCAGAGAGCTTTTAGGTTGGGGAGAGTGGCAACAGACATGGAAGCTCCATACCTTTCCCCATACCTTGCCCGATGGAACTCCCCCATCCAGCTGTTTCTGAGCGATAAGCTTTTATAATAAACTGGTAATCTAGTAAGAAAAATGTTCCTCTGAGTCCTGTGGGCCACTCCAGCAAACTAATCAAACCCAAGGAGGAGGCTGTTGGAATCTCCAAGCTATAGTCAGAGCACAGGTGACAACAGGGACTTGTGATTGGCTAGTGGGGTGAAGGCTGGTCTTGTAGAACTGAACCCTTGACCTATGGGATCTCATCCTATCTCCAGGTAGATGGTGTCAGAATTAAGTTGAATTGTGAGACATGCAGCTGGTGTTAGAGAACTGCTTGGTATGGGAGAAGAGCCCACACATTAGAACTAGGTACAAGGTGGGGGGTGCTTGGGTGGCTCAGTCAGTTAAGTGTCTGACTTAGGCTCAGGTCACAATCTCACAGTTCATGAGTTCAAGCCCTGTGTCGGGCTGACAGCTCAGAGCCTGGAACGTGCTTCAGATTGTGTCTCCCTCTCTCTCTGCTCCTCTCCAACTCATGCTCTGTCTGTCTGTCTCTCTCTCTCTCTCTCAAAAAAAATAAACATTAAAAAAAAAAAAAGAATTAGGTACAAGGGCACCTGGGTGGCTCGATTGGTTAGGCATCCGACTCTTGGTTTCAGCTCACGTCATGATCTCACAGTTTCATGAATTTGAGCCCCAAGTTGGGCTCTGCACTGGCAGCTCAGAACCTGCTTGGGAGTCTCTCTCTTCCTCTCTCTCCCCCTCCCAAACTTACACTGTCTCTGTCTCTCTCAAAAAATAAATAAAATAAACAAACTAAAAAAAAATAACGAAAAGCACAAAAATTTACACAGATTAAAAAAGAAAAAAAAAATTGGCTACAGAATTGTACCCCTACCCTACTCTTAGTCTTTTTCTTCTGTACCTACTAAGACACTATATAATTTATTTTTTAACATGCTTGTTGCTTATTGTACCCCTCCCCCACGAGAGTGTAAGCTCTGTAGGGAAATGATCCTTGTTTTGTTCACAGTCACCCCCTGAGTTCCTAGAACGCGCTCAGGCAGAAGTCAGGAGACAGGAAAGGCCTGTCCTCAGCCTCATTCCCCTTGGCTCTGCCCTTACCAGGAGTTTCCAGGCTCGAGGATAAATTTGAGTTTATTTGGGGAAAAAAATGTTTAAAGCACAAGAGGCAGAGAGAAGAAGCCAGCATACATCAGGGGCCTGGTAGGGAGTGGTGCTTTGTCACTAAATTCATTGAATGAATGAATGAATGAATGAATGAATGAATACATTCTGCCTTATTTTAAACCCCTGTTTTCCTACCACAATGAAGGAACTTGAGGGAGGTTGGGTCTTTTTTATATTTATGTTCTCCAGGTTGTGTGGTCCAATGTACAAAGTAGGGATAAATAAAGCTTTTAATAGAATCAGTCTCAAGACAAAGACCCATGCCCAAGAGGTCCAGAGAGGGGGCGGTGGTGAGGGGCTTCGGTGAGGTGAAGGCTGGTGGGCAGGGTGGAAGCCTTGTCTCAGGCCCTCGCTTGGGCACCCCTTATGGATTGCAAAAGAGGAGGAGAGGCGTTCTCAGTGCCACTGTTCCTCCCCAGCTCCGCTGAGCCTTGGACATGTACACAAAGTAGGAGGGTGCCCATGAACATGACTCAGGACAATAAAAAGAACCTTTGCCAAGAGGAGACAACCTTAAGAAGAACTTCACACTGACTTCTCTCTTTTGTCTAAATTAGAAGTTCTCAACCTGGAATCGTATGCAAGATTTGGTGGGACTTTTTTCTTCGGGTCTCAAAGACCTGTATGGCCCAGAAAACATTAAGAACCGCTAGCCTGGAGAATCCCGACGGGAGTTCCAGAATTCTCCCACTCCCTCCCGCCACTCACGCTACTCCCACCAGCCTGCTCAGAGAACGGAGCAGAGCCTGCTGTGAACACTCACTGACCACCACCATGGGTCTGTGAACGCGCTCAGGCAGAAGTCAGGAGACAGGAAAGGCCTGTCCTCAGCCTCATTCCCCTTGGCTCTGCCCTTACCAGGAGTTTCCAGGCTCAAGGATAAATTTGAGTTTATTTGGAGAAAAAAATGTTTAAAGCACAAGAGGCAGAGAGAAGAAGCCAGCATACATCAGGGGCCTGCTGCCCTGCTGCCAGAGGAGTCTCCGTTCCTTTCCCTTACAGTTCCTCCAAAGTCCCAGCCCCATGAATTCAGTCAGCTCCACAGCCCCACACCAAGAACCCACATGTTGGTCGAATCACAGCAGCTAAATCAACAACAGTCACGCAGATGAGAATACTGGGGGTCCTTCCTCGAGCCTGGCACAAACAAGCCCCCAGCTTTATTGTCTGGCAGAGCTTCAGACCTTCATGGGCCCCAGGCTCCTAGGCCTAGACCCCCTTAGCCCCATCAGAGACGAGAGGAGAAGCCGGCCACCGCGATGTTCTCGCCGGTGATGTAGCTGGCGTCTGGAGAGCACAGGAAGGACACAAGTCCTGCACAGTCCTCAGGCTGCCCAATCCTGGACAGAAGGAGGACAGAACACATGTCAATGATCTCAGACTCTGGTTTTGCTGCTCTGGTGGGAGTGGATTCCAAGAGGGGACAGGGTGGACCCGGCAGGGCTACTTGCATCCTCCAGGGCTCTGCAGAAACCAGACTTCAGCTAAAGGAATGACCAGTGCCCAGGGAGGGGTCAGCTAGTGAGATAGACCAGCCCCTCCTCCCCAACTGTACCCAGATTACCAAAGTTCCAAACCCAACTTGCCTCTGCACTTTGTGATCTTCCTTGAGGTTGTTCCAGAAAACCTCATTTTTGTG
Source organism: Panthera leo (assembly GCF_018350215.1). Lineage (NCBI taxonomy): Eukaryota > Metazoa > Chordata > Mammalia > Carnivora > Felidae > Panthera > Panthera leo. Next base: position 73,823,506 of record NC_056684.1, on the reverse strand, counting down.
TAGCTGGGCAAAGAGAAAACATGAAAGAGTCAGTGCTAGCTAAAACAAGGAGATGAGCAGGGACCAAGGTGATCCCATAGCAGATTTGCCTTTCTCAGGGGAGAGGGACTGAGTCGTGGCTGAATTCAGAGGACAGCAAGGACCTCAGCTGTTAAGGATGCTGATCTGAGGCTCCAGTCACTCCTTCATCACTTAGTCACTGGGGAGGTTTCGCCAAGCCAGGCTGAGAAATGGAGGACATGCCCCAGTCCTCACCACTTTGCTGAAGTCAGTCTTGATTACTCCTGGAACCAGGCAGTTCACCCGGATGCCCTTGGGGGCCAGCTCCAATGACAGTGTCCTGGTGAGGCTCAGCAGGGCCGTCTTACTGATGTTGTAGGGACCCAGCTCCTGGGAAGGGAATCAAGACAGTGATTAGGATATTGGGAAGCAGGGGCACCTGGGCGGCTCAGTCGGTTAAGTGTCTGACTCTTGGCTTCAGTTCAGGTCATGATCTCATGGTTCATGGGTTTGAGCCCCACATCAGGGCCTGTGCTGACAGTGCAGAACCTGCTTGGGATTCTCTCTCTCTCCCCCTCCCACACTGTCTCTCTCAAAATGAATAAATAAACTTAAAAAAAAATTTTTTTAAAGGATATAGGGAAGCAGAGGAACACATCAGTTGGATTTCTCTCCTACAGATGATCCCACCCTGGCCCAAGCACAGAACTCAGACACACTCTCCCCAGCCTGGTCTGAGAACAGAAGCTGGATCTGAGGGACCCAGCAGCCACATGGGCATCAGCTCAGCCTAGGGCAGCAGGAGTAAAGTGTGGGTCTATCCCAAACGTTGTCCCTGTGGCGTTGTGGGGACCCCTTCCCCTAATCCTACCAGGAGCACATAAGCAACAACTCACCACTCGTGGTACATATGCTGAAATGGAGGAGACCAGGACGACTGCCCCCCTCCTGAGAGGAGACAGACACAGAGGAGACAGGAAACCAATAACTTACCATGGACTTAGGTGCCACTATTATTTTTAAAAGATAAAAAATTATAATTATAACATTTTAATGATTATAGTCATTGAATAATGCAGTCCTCACAACAGCCATACAGTTCCTGTTATTATCCCCATTTCCCAGCTGAGCAAACAGAGGCTCAGCAGGGCTTATCAACAGAGCCAATAGGTGGCAGAGCTGGGACTCCAACCCTATCTCTCTCTGACCCAATGTCTCTACTTTGAACCATTACACTCTTCTGCCTATCCCTGGGGTAGTGAAGAACAGACAGCCAGGTGCTTGGGAAAGGGGGCAGAGTGGCCTTGGTGACAGTGAATGCCTATCAATGGGCGGCCTCTGACAAGTAGATGGGGCCGGAAGAGACAAGAAATGAGAGTCAGGAGTTTTTCCTTCTATCCAAGACAGTCCCCAGGCCAGTTCCTGAAGGGTATGTCTGCATGGAGGACATACTGGAGGACTAGCTACGTGCTGAGGGAGGTGGTGGCCCAAGTCCCTAACCTCAGACCCCTGAGACTATGTGTGGAGTGCAGTCAGATATGCAGGACCTAGAACAGGTCCTGCCTAGAACAGCAGGCTCCCTGGAGACTGAGAAGCAGGGAGTGAGGAGGGGCGTGGGATGGACCTCTCCCTGCCGGGAGCAAAGGGGCAGACCCTGTCCCAGACTGTAAGCTGGTGAAAAGGCATTGTCCAGCTGTGAGAGAATCAGAGTAGGTGAGGGTGAAAATGACCTGCCCAAGGCTAAGGAGCTAAAAGCACAGCCCTTTCCCAAACATGGTGATGTCAAGGCCAACGAGAGCATGCCTGAGCCACTGGACATCACCCTCATCAAACAGCCACTAGAATTAGAAGCCATAGCTGTACAAAAGGTGAGGCAGAACAGAGGGAGGGGGATGTGGAGGCCTCAGGGACACCTCTTTTGTCCTCCCCTCCCGGCTATGGCCCCATGTTCTCTAGACTCAATTCATGCCCTGGCTCCCCACCAGTCCCCACCCCCACCCTGCAACCTACCCCCTCTTCACCATGTGGGGCACCAGCTGGCTCAGCATCAGGGCCGGGGCCTTCACATTCACTTCCAGGATCTGAAGTCAGAGCAGAGGCATGGTGGAGGGCAGAAACACATAGCCCTCAGCCCAGGACCTGTTCTCATAAGACACATGGGGTCCTAGAATTTGTCCGGTAAACCCAGATATGTGCAGATCTGAGATCAGTTCCCCTTCTGATCAGGACAAGAGGTGCTTCCCACTTGCTAATGGTTTAACACGCAGGCAGGCTAAGTGACAGGCCTGTGAGCAGAGCCCTGAAAATGTGAATTGTTCAGGACTGGGGTGAAGGAAGGCAACGTTGAGGCCTTTTAAAGAAACTGGACTATGTTCTGGTTGTGCAGACAGAAGCTGTAAGCAGAGGCCACTGGAAAAAGACTGAAAGTAGAACAGATGGAGGGAATGTAGGTGCTGGGAGCAAAGGAGATTTCTAGAAGAGTTGTCTTTGTCTGTCTGTGTTTTTACTTGTTTATGTCCTTGTCTTGTCCCAATAGAATTAAAGGCGTACTCACAATGCAACAGCATAAAACAAATCAAATAGGTATTATGTGTGAAGAAATGGAGAACAGTAAAAAATAAGTGTAGAAAAATAAGAAAAAGCAAGAGTAAGGTTGGTGCCCACAGTTCACAGCATGTGGTAAGGACTGAACATTAGTCTATTATTCGTTCACAAAAATGCAAGCTGTGAGGGCCTACATGCATGCCAGTTTATTGCAAACTTGGCTCCAAGCTTTCTTACGGCCACCACAAAGAGGGAGACACAACAGAGAATTGCCATTCTGGGAGTTGGGTGCCCACGCTGGGCCTGCCTGCAGCTAAAACCTGGATCTGGGCTCAGACTTAAGGGTCCCTGACCCTCTGTCTGGGAACTCTGTCAGGTGGCACTGGGGACAGAGGAAAAGTATGAGAGGAGCCGACAGGGAAAGACGCAGAAACTGGGCTGGGGGCTAGGCCAGATTACCGGTTGGGACTAACATGGGAGCAGGATCCCTCCTGTGGGGCACCACCTCGAGTGAGGTCAGTGCGTCTGGGTCTCTAGGGAGTGAGGCTGCACATCTGCAATGCCTTCCCACGTTTTCATCCCACACCCAACCACCCCATTGGATGTGGGCAGGGGAAATGCTTCAATGGAGAGCTGGTGAGGCCAGTGTGATGACAACTTGCCAGTGTTGGGGATGACCCCCAAGACTGTAAGAAGTGGCTCAGATGTCTAAAGGGCGGACCAGCATGAGATCCCCAATAAGAAGGAATTGAGGGTTAGACTAAGGGTATTCCTGGTCATTTTCTGTTCGAAACAGACCCCCGCCACCCCACCGATGTCTGCCCTAAGCTCCATGTATGTCAGGCTGGGTGATGGGCTCAGACAAGGCCACTCCTAGACTTGGCAACCAAACATGAGCCAAGGAAAAGTTACAGCTCCTCCCGGGCTGAAGAGGACTGCCCTATTAGAAAATTGGGTAGAGTATCTCTGGGTGCCACGAAGTCCTGAGTAGAGACTGTGGGCCTGAGGAGGATGGGTGCTGGAGAGTCCTCAGGCAGGAGAAGGGTGGAGGAGAGGCGGTAGAATGGGAGATGGGAGATTTCCCAACCAGCTGGAGAAAACGGGAGTCTGCCTGGGGAGGTGCTCAAACCGGCCCAGGGATAAGGTGAACAAGAAGGAACTCCCAGGACACCTGCTGAAAACCGCATGCAGATAGAGCAGCAGGTCAATGTCACACTCGTTTTGTAACCATTTCACCTCTGAGGTGGTGGTGGATGTGACTGGAGATGACTCCTGCCCAGTGGGGCAGACCTTGGAAAACAGGGTAGCAGCAGAGAAAGTAAGGCTGGGCCGTGGGCAAGTGCGCTCGGCTTCAGGAGAGAAGATTTGAAATGGGTTCTGAGAAAAAGAGAGTCATGATCCCATGAACTAAGACACTAAAAGAGGGTATGACTCAGGAGGGTTAGGAGATGGTCAGCCATGCAGTCCCAGCCACCTAATCACTAATGGTCGTTGGGCAGCATCAGGAATCTGAGGAGCCTGGGGAGGCTGCTAGCAGCGGCTGCAGGGAGCTCAGATTTCAGGCCATCTCTGAGGATGGAGGAAAGGGCAAGCCGCCAAGGGCAGATGCACAGGAGAGGTGGCTCGAGAACGATGTCTACAGAGCGCGGATTGCTGGGGAAGGCAGAAGGGAATGCTCTGGCCAGTGCTTGGTAGGGAGGGGGGTGCTAACAAGGTGATTTCATTGCAGTCCGTCTTGTCTGACAGACTCAGGAACCAAAGACAGGAGTGAATGGAACAGAGGTCATAGGATAACAAAGCCCAAAATGGACCTCAAGACATTTTGCAAGGCCTCTTCTGGACCCTGTGGCTCAGGTGGCAGGATCATTAGGTGGACGCAGTGGGTGGAATGTCTGAGCTCATAGGAAGCCAGTGGCCAGGCCCAGGCCTGACAGGTGTAGCAGGTTCATCTGAGGGACAGTAAGGAAGCCTCATCTAGGAAGGGTGAAGAAAGAATCTCAGCGGCAGGTACAGGTCACCAAAAAGGAGCAAAATCACCAAAAAAAAAAAAAAAGGAAAATATATCTGCTGTTGACAAAGAGCAGAGACCTTACTATTCTTGACCCTTACCAAAAGCAGAGACCTACTCCCACAGCTGTAAAGCTAGAGCCTGGAACCGTGCCTGGCACATAGCAAACCCTCAGTAAATATTTGCTAAATGAATAAATGCAAAAAGGATGGGAAGAGAAAAGATGGCAGAAAGAATGTAGGAAGCCACTTTAAAAACACACAAATTGGAAAGGAGCACCGCAGCACACTCCAGGGGACAAGCGGTCAGTGCCTGTTTTTACAGTAACTTTGGGAGGGGAGGCTCAACCGGGGAGCACTTCAGACCCTCTGCCAGCTCCTCCCAGCGGCCTCTCACCTTGTCCCACACTTGCTCACTGGCCCCCAGGGTGCTTCCCACCAGCGGGTTGACACCTGCACTGCACACCAGGAAGTCGAGACCCCCACAGTGCTCCACGACCTGGGGGAAAGAGTGACACGAAGGGCATAAGTGTGGAGATGGCCCAAGGAGGCCACACCCACCCCGCACTGCTGCCAGGTGCACAGGGCATTGAGACAACACTTGCTAATTAGATACTGTCTCAACCAGGAATGGTCACAAAGCCAGTGTGAGAACCAAACACTGGTGAAGGCAATGCCCTAGGTAGGCCCAAGGACGGGCTCTGCAGAGCTGAGGGCCTCAGGAGAGGAAGGTCTGTCTTCTCCAGGAATCCGTCTATATGCCCGGGATGGGGAATCCCTTTAGATTCCTCCTCAACCACAGTTCTCCAGGTGGGGGTGGGGGTGAGGGTCCTTTCACGAACAAGCCACTTTCCAGAAAGCCAGCGTGAACAATGAGGTCTACCCGCTTAGACCATGAACAATCCTGGTTTCAAGACTGTTGTAGGGCCTCCCAACCCCGATCCGGGTCCCTGCCCCACCCAGGGCTGAGCAGAGTGGGAAAGGCTCTGTGCACTCTCCTTCCTATGTCCTTCCACCCCTGTGGCCCCTCACCGTGGCCACCAGTCGCTCCCGGTCCTCGGCCTTCCCCACGTGGCACACGGTGCCCACCACACTCAGCCCCTCCCCCTGCAGCGCCGCCACTGCCCGGTCTACGTTCTGCTGCTTCCGGCTGCTGACCACCACGAGGGCCCCGTCCCGGGCTAGGGGCCTGGCGATAGCAAAGCCGATCCTGTGGCAGAAATGGAGGGAACAAGACAGCCTCAGCCTCCTGCCACCATGGTCACTCGACCCACGGAAACCAATAAGGCTGTGTCCTAATCTACAACCCTGAGGTCTCTCTGTGGAAGCGAAAATCCTTGTGAGGGGTCAAGACCCATAGGGCAATCAGGGCACTTACCCATCAGTGGACCCCGTGACCACAGCCACCCGATTGGCCAGGATGCCCTTTTGGCCTATCCCACTGCTGGTCATGCGCACAGAGAGTCCAGCACAGGAATGGAACAAGCCTCTGTGGATGTAGGCCACTGTTGGGAGCATGGAGGCCAGTTCCTGTCTCTGCTTCCTGCTGAACTTGGCCCTGGAGGAGAGAATCAACTTCAACTATCACTGATGCCATTAGTGAACGTGATGGCAATCTACCTCCAGCTCCTTCAGACAGACAAGGCCAGCAGCAGAGAGCCAGAGAGAGTCGAGCTAGTCAGGGTGAATTTCAAACACGTGAGCCTCAGGTCAGGCAAACTCTCTGTGAAAATTCTCTATTTATAAAACAGGCAAATTAGAGTATGAGACCCACCATTCAGCAGACAGGGTTATCTTCCCATTCATTCCACGACCAAGCACTGAGCACTTGCAACATGCCAGAGAAAGTAGACCAAGGTTCTGAGCGCCTGCATAACGTCCTCACCAGGCTGTGCTGAAGTGAAGCTAATTGCATAGAGGCTGTGAGGAGCCTGAGCCAGACAAGGCAGCCCCACACCAGGCTGCAGGGTGCAGACCCATGCCCTCAGGACACCCTCAGGAAGGAAAGGGGTAGGCCTTTCGCAAGTGTGGGTAGGGGTAGGTCTACACAAGTGTGAAGGCAGGGTGAGGACCTGGCGTGGGAGACTCACATATGCAGACACTGTGTATGAACTAGAAATACAGGAGAGATGCTTGTGTAGGGGATCCTCTTTCGCCAGGACCCCAAATTTCCCAGCTCCACATCAATGTGAGCCCAGAGGCTCCTGCCTCCCCCCAGTGTGAGATTCCCATTTGCCTGCCCAGGAGCCCTGTGGGGTCCCAAATCTAGGAGTGTGATCTGTTTCCTGCGGAGGCGGGAGGGAAGGAATGGTTGGAGAAAAGGGTCACTGAGGATACACAGCGACTCGGGATGTACTTTTCATGTAAGATAGTGCCAGGAAGCTGAAGAGATGCAGTCTCTGGCAGCTTGGACTGCAGGGGCCATCAGACACGCACTTTCAGGAGATTCTGGTGTGGGCTGACCGTCCGCAGACCCTCATCTGTTCCAGACCTGCCTTGGCCACTCTAACACCAAGGGACTCCTTGTTACTAAGCAACCCCTGCCATACCTACTGCATCTCCCTTGTTCCTTAGCAACCAACCTTTACATAACCCAGTTCCCTCCAGTTAGGGGTCCTTATCTATAATAACAAATGAATGGGTGCTGCTCAGGAATTAGGGAGAAATTTCAGATTAAATATCAGTCTGTATCAGAGCCATAATGAAGGTAACCAAATGCTCTGCTTTAAGAGAGACAGCCTTGGTTTCAAATTTATGTCTCTTCGGATACCGTATTTCCAAAGACACCCTTTGCAGGTCCTTGACCTCCTCTCCTTTTTGTCCTGGCTGCTGTCATTCTCTTCTCTCTCACATGCTGTCTCTTTTCTGCAAGGTCATACCTACAGCCTTTCCATTCCAGAGGATGAGGGGTTTCAGCTTCTGATTATTCTACCTTTCCTAAACAGGACACCAGATTCTAAACACTGTTATGACCCCTGGGGGACTTCTCTACCCCCAGCTGTGAGCACAGATTAACCCCACCAAGTGTCAAGGGAATTGGTCTCCTTGGCTGGGAGGGCAGCAGGAAAAAGAGGGACTCGAATTTTGTCAGGACGGGCCGCCCCCTGCTGGAAGACCAGAGTTATGGCACGTCTGAGATGCTGTTCCCATACCAGCAAGTCCGTGGCTGTCCCCTCTGTTCTACAACAGTCCTTACCAAACCCTGCTCCTTTCTAAACTTGCCACGAGATGGTTTGCAGGAAAGCTTCCTTACTGGTAGGGAAAAGCAGCTGTGGCCTATTGCAGGTAGAGCATGGAGAAACTGATCAGGCCCCATCTGTCTGTCTTGGTTCCCCTTCCGATTCCAGGTCCTTCTTTCCCTGAGACTGAGCAGCTTCCAAGGGTCCGGGCTCCCACTCACTCTGCCCTCATCCTCACTTCTGCTTTCCTCTGGAGCAGTCAGCTGGGCCAGCTAGGCCAGAGTCAACCACAGGTCCCGGGAGCTTAGAGTGGTATCTGAGCCTGGCACTGCCCACTCTGATGCCCCTTACCATGCTGATCAGTTCAGTTGCCCAGAAGTGGAGGTGGGAAAGCCAAGTGGACACACCCTCAACTTAGTCCCATCTTGGAGATGGATGGCCCTCACCAAAGAGAAAAGGAAAGGGAAAAGCAAAGAAAAGATTAGGGGAGAGCTAGTAGTTAGAAACATTGACAATCAGGAAAGAGAGAGATGAGGGAGATTTCAACAGAAGGTGCATGATTTGGGCAAGTCTGTTCCCCACTCTGGCTCCATCTGCACCTGGGTAAGATGAGGTGCTGAGTTGGGTGGCCCTAAGGGCTCTGATAGCCTCCAAGAGCTTTATTATGAGAATCAAAGAAGAAATAAAGACAGCTGCAGACAGAGCCAGGGAGAAGGAAGCATCAGCACAAAAAATAAAAAAAGAGTGAAGGTGGGCAGTAGTGGTGACAGGGACCCCAGCCCAGCCAGCCTTACATTGGGCCACATTGTCCCTGCTCTGGTCTTACCTGGCGATGCTCTCGTCGTCGTTCCTGAGTGCAGGTCAGGAGCCCTTCTGCTGTGGAGCCTGCAGCTGACTGAGTGTGAAGATGTGAGGAAACAACAGGCTGAGTTTCAGGCACTGTTACTCCAACTGAAAAACTCAAGGATTCTGGGAATCTACCTTCCTAGAATTAGGAAAGGTGGTGATGAGGAAAGTCCTCCCCCACAGCTGGCGAGGAAGCTCCTCAGGGGTGGCTTGGGGGAAAATGCAGGACTTGAATTCCCCTCACGCCATTCACCAGGAAGCCAGTCCTATCAGTCCACCTGTCCCCAGACACTCACACAATAGAAGCAGACAGACTCCAACCTGTGGGGCCTACAGGCTTAGCCGGCTGGGGAGGCAGCACTGGGTACAAAGCCACGAAGATATTTCTACAAGCACAGAGAAGAGACTGCAGGCCTCAGCCCCAAAGCCATGAAACAGGCCCTACTGGCCAGATCAGGGGACCATTTTTTTTAAATGTTTATTTATTTTTGAGAGACAGCATGAGCAGGGGAGGGGGAGAGAGAGAGGGAGACATAGAACATGAAGCAGGCTCCAGGCTCTGAGCTATCAGCACAGAGCCCAACACGGGGCTTAAACTCACGAGCTGTGAGATCATGACCTGAGCCGAAGCCAGATGCTTAGCCGACTGAGCCACCCAGGCACTCCAAGAGACTCTTTTTTTTTTTATTTTTTTTTCAACGTTTTTATTTATTTTTGAGACAGAGGGAGACAGAGCATGAACAGGGGAGGGGCAGAGAGAGAGGGAGACACGGAATCTGAAACAGGCTGCAGGCTCTGAGCGGTCAGCACAGAGCCCGACGCGGGGCTCGAACTCACAGGCCGTGAGATCATGACCTGAGCCGAAGTCGGACGCTCAACCGACCAAGCCACCCAGGCGCCCCACCAAGAGACTCTTAAATACAGAGAACAAACTGAGGGTTGCTGGAGGGGTTGTGGGTAGGGGGGATGGGCTAAATGGGCAAGGGGCATTAAGGAGGGCACTTGCTGGGATGGGCACTGGGTGTTATACATAGGGAATGAATCACTGGAATCTACTCCTGAAATCATTATTGCACTATATGCTAACTAATCTCACACACAAAAAAAGAAAACTATGTGAAGTGATAGGTGTGTTAATTAACTCGATGGGACAAGCCCTCTCATAATGTATACATAACTCTCATAGTGTATACATGTATCAAATCACCATGCTGCACACCTTAAATATCTTACAATTTTATTTGTCAATTATACCTCAGTAAAGCTGGAAAATGTTATTTATGTGACCATACAATGGGTTTATTATTATTATTATTTTAATGTGTATTTATTTTTGAGAGAGACAGAGACAGAGTGTGAGGAGGGGAGGGGCAGAGAGAAAGGGAGACAGAATCCAGAGCAGCCTCCAGGCTCTGAGCAAGCTGTCAGCACAGAGCCTGATGCGGGGCTTGAACTCACAAACTGAAAGATCATGACCTGAGCCAAAGTCAGACGCTTAACCAACTGAGCCACCCAGGCGCCCCTTGGGTTTATTGTTTTTAATAAATAATACATATTTTTAAATTTCTTAGTTTTAATTTCTATTATAGTAAATATTAACAGATATAACTCACATAAACAAAAGCTCTTCAGAGTCCTCAATAATTTTTAAGACCATAGGGGGTCTGGGGTGCCTGGCTGACTCAGTCGGTTGAGCTTCTCACTTGATTTCAGCTCAGGTCGTGACCTCCGGATCGTGGGATCAAACCTCATGTTGGGCTCAATGCTGATCTTGGAGCTTGCTTAAGGATTCTCTCTCTCTCTCTGTCTCTCTCTCCCTCTGCCCCCCTTCCCTGCTCTCACCTTCTCAAACAAACAAATAAATAAATAAATACATAAATAAATAAATAAAACTTAAAAAAAGAAAAAGAAAAGAACATGTAGGGACCCTGAGACAGAAAAGTTTGAGAATGCTGCTTACCCTAGTTTATATAACTATTCCCCTATTGATGGGCATTTTGTTTATTCCCTTATTTTCCTACAAGCAATGCTGTAATAAGCATCTTTGTACATATCTCTTTGTATACAATACAAGAAAATCTTTTTAATCAAGAAAAGCATTCTAAATCAAAGTAATTAGTGGTTATCATAGGTCTTTCTGATTCGTGGGTAAGAGTGAAAGGCCAGGGTAACAGTGCCCTTCGGATGCTGGATGTGGATAAATCAAGAACTCCCTGGGATTGTCACCATCAATAGAAAGCGTGGTCAGAAAGGCTATGCTGGACCCACTCCGACAAGGCTTGCAGAATCAGACACAGTGATGTTGGCACAGGCAAACAGAACACACTGCTGATAAAATGAACATATTCACACTCTTAGCACATCGATTTCTTGCAAATGGAGGTGAAGATGTCATCTAGGACTACTGCAGTGAGTTCGTCAGGTAATATCTGTGAAGTGCCAAGCAGCATGCTTGCAGGCATCCCAGGCATTGATCAGGTGCCAGTTCCCTTTCCCCTGCTTTCCCCTTCATTGTGTGGCCTGCCTCAATACTTCGGGACACCTAATGCTGGAGCACAGAGAAGGCCCAGTCCCCAACTCCCTGCAGGGGAGTAGCAATGACAGGAAGATGCAATCTCTTGCCTTACAAAAGATCTGAGAAGGGAATCTGGTGCCATTACCCCAAACTTCCTGAGGCCTATTTGGGGGGGGTCTCCATGTTTCATTCAGGTTTTATCCTATTTGCCAGCCTGTACCCGCCTGAAATTTCCTGAAGCCATGCCCCCGCCAGCCTTCCCACCCTGTCTCTCAGATCTGAGAGGTCCACTCTGCCAGCTGAGGGGCAGAGGAGTAAGGCCCCTTGACAAGAACTCTCCACAGATCCTGACCACCCAGGTCCTGTACAAGGGAAATTACTCAGAGAACAGGCTCCCCACACATCTACCCGTTCCTACCAACCCCCACAGGCAAGAAGGTCCAACCTCCTCCTCTAGGAGACTCTACCCTAACTGAAGGTCTATCAAAGCCTATTTACCCCAAGACCTTTCCCAGTTGAATACAGGCCAGGCTCCTGGAGATTACAGGTCACTAGGGAAATGACTGAGGACATGTCCTCAATACCAACTGACATTTAGGAGATTTTATCTCCACCCTCCTTTTTCCTGAGGGTATAATCTCCCTGTTAATTCTAGGTATTGACTCAACAAATTGTTGCTGAGTCATAAATTATTCTCTAGGAATCAGTGAAGTGTTTAATTTACAATGTAATATATGGAATGTCCTGGGACTCTGCTCACCCTTGGTGCTCCCCACCCCTCCTGGGTTCCCAGCTCCAGGTACATCTAGTAAGTCAGCCTCCTCCAAAATCTCATATATACACAAAAGTTCACTGAAAATGGAGCACAGATTTAAAGGTAAAACATAAAACTATAAAACTTTTAGAAGAAAACATAGAAGAATCTTCCTTAGCCTGTTAATACAGTAAATTACATGGGTTTTATTTTGAATATTGAAAGAACCCTTGCATCCCTGGTTGGTTATGATGTATAATAATTTTCATATATTGCTGAATTCTATTTGGTAATATTTGGTTAAGGGTTTTTGTGCGTATATTCAGGGATATTGGGCTGTAGTTTTCTTTTTCCTTTTTTTAATATTGTCTTTTTCTGATTTTAGTATCAAGATCATACTAGCTTCATAAAATAAGTTGGAGAACTTTCCCCTCCTTTTCTATTTCTACAAGAGATTATGTCGAACTGGTCGAATTTATATACCATGCTTCAGAGGAACAGATCCATCTGCCCCTCTCCTTCCCTTCATTCCTTCCTTCTCTCCTTCCTTCCTTCCTTCCTTCCTTCCTTCCTTCCTTCCTTCCTTCCTTCCTTCCACATAGTTAATGATTATCTTGAGGAGGCAAGCCAGTTATCTAATACAAGGCTCGATTCTGCCCTATTTGTTTTTTTTTATTTCCATAACACTGGTATTGCTTTTACTATGTGTCAGAAACTATTCTAAGCACTTTGTAAACATTAATTCTTTTCATCCTTATACAACTATTATTTGAAGTAAGTGCTATCTATGATTATCCCTATTTTACAAATGATAAAATAACTTACACAAGACCACAGAGCTAATAAATGGCAGGGTCAGGATTTCATCCCAGGTATCTGTTGTTTTAACCACAATACCCTTCTCTATGGGGACATTAGTATTCTTTTCATACTCTAAATAACAGACAGCTTAAGTGATTTGCCCAACTGAATGCAGCCAAAGTAGAACTCTTAATTCCCATCCACCCTAAAATCTGTCTTTCCACACCTTCCTATCCCAGGAAGGTGTTCCAATCAAAACTTTGAGAATTGCCTTTGAGTTTTCTCTTCACCTTAAGTCCCACATTCAATACATCAACAACTCCTGTTGATTTCGCCCCCAAAACATGTGTCAAATCCTCTCTGTTCTCTATCATCCATACTACCATTGCAGGAGCAGCTAAAATTATCTTTTTAAAAAGAACTCTCTTCTGTTTAAAACTCTCCAATGTCTTCCCACTGCACTTAGAACCAAAACTTAAATTTTTTCCCATCTTGCAAAGCCCTGAAGAATCTGGTTCCCAGGTATCTCTGAGACCATCTCTTCTGCTCTCCCCTTGGCCCGCATGCTCTGGCCCACAGGCTTTTTTTCTACCCCAGACCTGACAGCTCAGGCCTGCCTTCATAGCTTCTGCATTTGCTGTTTCCTGAAAACTCTCACCACCTACACTTCATGGTCCCTAAATGTCACCTCCTTGTAGAGACTTTCCCTGATCATCCGGCACAAGGTAGACCCTCAGAAGCACTTCTCCTACCATTCTCTTTTCTTTCTTTCTTCCTTTTTTTAGTTTTTCTAAATGTTTATTTATTTTTAAGAGAGAGAGAGAGAGAGACAGAGTGTGAGCAGGGGAAGGGGCAGAGAATCTGAAGCAGGCTCCAGGCTCTGAGCTGTCATAACAGAGCCTGATGTTGGGTTCAAACTCACGAACCATGAGATCATGACCTGAAGTCAGATACTTAACTGACTGAGACACCCAGGCTCTCCACTTTTCTTTTCCTTTTCTTTTCTTTTCTTTCCTTTTCTTTTCTTTTCTTTTTTCTTTTTTTAGGTATAATTAACATCCAGTGTTATATTAGTTTCAGGTGTACAATGTAATACTCAATAATTCTATACATTACTCAATGTTCCTGGTGATAATTGAGTGTTCTCTTAATCCCCTTCACCCATTCCACCCTCCACCCACCTTCCCTCTGGCACTCACCGGTTTGTCCTCTGTATTTAAGTCTGTTTTTTTGTTTGTCTCTTTTTTTCCTTTGGTTGTTCGTTTGTTTGGTTTCTTCAATTCCACATAAATGAAATCATATGGTATTTGTCTTTCTCTGACTGACTTGTTTCACTTCGTATTAATACTCTCTAGCTCCAGCCACATCATTGCAAATGGCAAGATTTCATTCTTTTTATGGCTGAGTAATATCCTATTGTGTATATATACCACATCTTCTTTATCCATTCATCTGTTGGTGGACACTTGGGCTCCTTCCATATCTTGGCTACTGTAAATAATGCTGCCATAAAATAAGGGTGTATATATCTTTTTGAATTAGTGTTTTCGTTTTCTTTGGGGAAATACCCAGTAGTGGAATTACTAGATCATATGGTATTTCTATTTTTAATTTTTTAAGAAAACTCACACGGTTTTCCACAGTGGCTGCACCAATTTTCTTTCCCACCAACAGCACATGAGGATTCCTTTTCTCCACGTCCTTGCAAATCTTTTATTTTCTTCATAGCACTTATCACTGCCTAATATTTCTTCTTCTTTATTACCTCCCCTACTAGGACACAAGCTCTGCAGAACTCATAATAATAAGTAATGCTTATGTAGCAATTATTTTTGCACCAGGCACTGTTGTAAGCTCTTTACACATGTACATTCACTTAATCCTCACTGTAATCCTGAATAGCTGCACTATGAACATTTTCATGTTTCAGAGGATGAATCTCAGGTACAGAGAGGCAAAGTAACTTGCCCAGGGGTTACACAGCTTGTAAGCAGTGAAGCTAGGATACAAGCCCAAGTAATCTGGCTGTGAAGTGTGTGCTTTTAACCCTCCTGCTTTATGACCGTCAAGAGAGTAGGGCCCTTATTTGTATTGTCCTCTGCCATGTCTATAGCAGCTTTAACAGAGCCTGGCAGAGAAAAAGCACCAATTAATCTCCCTAGGATACACAAATGAATGCTGCAAAACAAGCCTGCTTTTGAGCCAGAGTGGTCTGGACTCCAAACCCTCGTTTCCAGAGTATAGGAACTGGAGAATTACTAGCTTCAAACCAGAAATTCATTGAAATTTGCCATCTCCCCTAAAGATGTTTACAATCTCCTGGGAAATGCATATGCAAATAACAAAGAAGCAAAGTAGCAAAATATAAGTACCACAAGTGAGGGACACTCAAAGTGCCATGAGGTTCTGCTCAGGGGTTGATAACTTTTCACTGAAGTTCAGGGAACTGTTAGAAAGAAAACTTCAGGTCCCAAATGGCATCACTTGGGCCGAGTCCCCAAACCAGGGCTTAATACCTGACCTAACTGGAGTTTTAACCTCTTCCAGAAATGTAATCTTAACAGATCAGTCAGGGGTTTTCTGATCAGTATCAGTGAATCTGCCTCCTGGGCTCTCTCCTTCTCTGCCCCCTACCAAATTGAGGTAATCTGCATGATAAGACCCCCTGCTGGTCCCCCTATGGGGAGGCTGTCAGGCCTGAAACAATTCTTTTATTTTGCTAGCAACATTCTTGCCCCACCCTGCTTCCTATAAAAACCTTCCATTTTGTACTTGTCCTCAGAGCCCCCTCTACGTGCTAGATGGGATGCTGTCCATTTGTGAATCATTTAATAAAGCTAATAAGGTCTTCAAATTCACTCAGCTGAATTTTATATTTTATTTTATTTTATTTTATTTTATTTTATTTTATTTTATTTTATTTATTTTTAATGTTATTTTTGAGCAAGAGAGAGCGGGTAGGGGGGTGCAGAGAGAGAGAGAGAGAGACAGAATCCGAAAGCAGGCTCTAGGCTCTGAGCTGCCAGCACAGAGCCTGATGAGGGGCTAGAACTCACAAGTCGTCAGATCATGACCTGAGCCTAAGTCGAACACTCAACCGACTGAGCCACCCAGGCACCACTGAATTTTGTATTTTAACAGATTGGCAGCAGCATTGAGATCTAATGCAAACTTGTGACAGCATTTGAGGACAATGAGAAACACAGGGGTGGTGCCCCAGGAAACATTTTGAGTTCAGTCTTTCTCCCAATGAGGCCGTTGGTAAGTCCTCTGGGTTTCAAATCCTCTTGTTGTGTTTGGGCTACCGATCTCATTGGCTTTCCAGCCCAGGATTAACGGGTCAATGTAGACTGACAGGAGCCTCTAACAGAGTGTCATTCCTTAACCCTTGGTTCAGTCCATAATTCCACATTGGGACCCTGTCCTAGTTCCAGCCCAGAGTTACCCTTTACTGGGGTTTGCTGCATTAGCCCTTTCCCCATTTCCTGTCTGTAGTCTTCATAATGGAGTCAGCTGGGTTAGTCTATGTTCACAATTGCATGGTCTTCTCTTGGACAGTCTGAATGACATGTTTTGGTGACTGAGGTGAGTTAAGATTTGTTTGCACATGTTTGCTTCTCTTGTTTTGTGTAAATAAAAGCCACCGCTAGTGGGGCTCTCAGAGGCCAAAAGCTGCAAAATTTGGTGGGCTCAGGTTGGGCATTTAAGAGCTATTAGAACACTTGTCACCTAACTCAGACTCCCATGTTAGGATAAGCTGATTAAACGGGTTAGATTGACACTAGGTCATCTGCCAATCTCAAGAAAGTTTCCATGTAATGAGGCACACTATAAACACCCCACAAATCCCAACGCCCCTCCATGGCCAGCTCCTATCTGGCACACCTGCTTATTTTGTGTCTAAGGACCAGCATTTTAGAATCTGTGGATGTCTAGCAAGATGGAAATTTTTACTAAAAATAACATGGAATTATAATGGCCTTTATGGGGAACGTTTCAATTCCATCATTTAAGACATGCACTTGAAAGCAAGGGTTCCCAAATTAAACAGAATGGAATACCCATTTAAATTGGCAAGCACACTCCTCCAAAGACTTCAAAATTCCAAAGCAGTTTTATTGAAAGATTCATTGCAAAAGGCTAAAGAAAAAGTAAAGATATAAAAGGCACATAAGGGAAAAGACTGCTCCCCTCTTCCTTCCTTCAAGTATTCATTGTCTGATTTGTTTTTCCACTCTGAAAAGACTACACAACCATAAACAAAAATCTGCCAAGTTCATGGCTTTACAGACACCCCCATATCTACCTTCAAGGGACGCCTCATTTGAACCCCTTCTAGTGTTGTCCAAACTGAAGGATTTCCTGGTAAACTGCTATATTATTCCTTTAAACAGCCAAGGGAAAATGCTGGTAGATACCAGATCTTTCAGAGGGGATCCTAGAAAAACTGGCAAAGGCCAGCCAAAGGTAAAAATGCTTACCAGAATCAATTCTTCTGAATTTCTGTCTGGAGCACCCAGTCCAGAGAGGAAAATAAAATGTCACATCCCTCCCTTTGCAAATCCAGACCCATTATTTATTCTTTCTCTCCCAACAATAGTTATTGCCTTCTTGTTTGCATAACTGGACTTGGCTTTCTGCTGGCTTGGAATTAGCAGATTGTTGGTTCTTTCTTTTGGCTATCCTTGGAAATGACTCCGAGTTTTGAGAAGTTAATATCCTTTGCACCATCTTTTTGGATCCAAGCAGGGTTATTCAATATTGCCTGAAATATTTAAAATTAAAATTAGGTACCCAGAGGGAAAGAAGCAAATTGAAGATAATGTCATTGGATGATATCATTTAAATTACAACCCGATTCTTTGAGGATGTGAGAGCAACAAATCTTTCACAAAACAAAAATCAGCTCTAGGAGGCAATTCAAAATTCACCTACTTCTTTACAAATCCCAAAACTTCCCTTGTTGAATGCAAAAGACTTGGAAATCATTGGCCTTAGCAAACCAAAGTCATTCTTGAAGAACTTCTATTCTTTCTCTATCCATTATCACGTCTTTGAAATGTAAACACAGGGGCGCCTGGGTGGCTCAGTCAGTTGAGCATCCGACTTCGATTCAGGTCATGATTCTCGTGGCTCATGAGTTCAAGCCCCATGCCGGGCTCTGTGCTGATGGTTCAGAGCCTAGAGCCTGCTTCGGATTCTGTGTCTCCTTTTCTCTCTGCTCCTCCCCCACCTGTGCTCTGTCTCTCAAAATTAAATGAATGTTAAAAAAAATTTTTAAACATAAAATAAAATTCTCAAAAAGATAGATACTAATCCAAATGTCTTTCAAGTTCACGTGATCTAGGATAATCTTCAGTAAATTAAAGTTTAAGCTCATTGGTTTAATTAAAACAGGCATGTCTTTAGGGTTAACGTCAAATATAAAACTTCTTTTCCACTTGAGTTTATTAGCCAAATAATTTCATGTTATCTCTTATAAGATCTTCCAAAAAAATAGCTTGGGATAATGACTGATTTTGTCTAACGTTTAATAAAGCTTTTGTATGTAATTTAAACAATTCTATTTTTTTCAATATTTATTTATTTTTGAGAGCAAGAGAGTGCAAGCAGGGCAGGGGCAGAGAGAGGGGGACAGCAGCGAGCCCGATGTGTGGCTTGAACTCGTGAACTGCAAGATCATGACCTGAGCTGAAGTCAGATGTTCAACCAACTGAGCCACCCAGGTGCCCTAAATAATTCTTTTTTTTTTTTTAATGTTTATTTATTTTGAGAGAGAGAGAGAGAGGCATGTGTGTGCATGTAAGGGAGAGGCAGAAAAAGAGAGGGAGAGAGAGAATCCCAAGCAGGCTCCACAGTTGTCAGAGCAGACCCTGACTGGGAGGGTGGGGGGCCCAGTACCACAACCATGAGATCATGACCTGAGCCAAAATCAAATATCAGATGCTTAGCCGACTGAGCCACCCAGGCACCACAGTAACCTAAACAATTCTTAAAAACAAGTGAATTAAATAGATGTAAGCAACATAAAAGTTTATCAATGAACTTTTCAGCAATATTTATGTCTACTTAAATAGTTTCCCCAAATCTTTTTAGTAACCTAAAATCTTTGCTAACCTAAAACTTAAAAGTTAAGTGGTGAGTTCATTTAACATCATTGAATATCCCCATCTCAGGACCATTTCTCAAGAAGATAAAATAATAAATAATTAATTGATGTGGGAGCATGAGGCAAGCTGAGGGCAAAATACAGGCTGGCACCCCATCCCCCCACCCCCAGGTGGAATCCGTGTGATATTCCTCTGACACTCCTAGCTACCCAAGAACAAAGGAAAGGGGTTTAAGTGCTTACCATGGTGATGTGGGAAACTAAGGCAAATGAAAAATTAAATTCCCTTACTGCCTATAGTCCATTGACAAGTCCTTGAGACCAACAGAGTGACTGACCTCCCTCTAGGAGCTCAGCCGCCTCAAAGATGACACTTTGCTAGGGGCAAAAGAGAATTTTGGCTTAATATTGTTCCAACCTTGAGAATCCTGTAAATCAACTTCCTTTATCTCAACTGCCCCAGGATATATGCTGGCAATCAAGCTCCAAGTTTATGCCCCATGCCCCCCATATGCATCTGAGGGGTCTCATGACTGGGGTTTTATTAAATGGTGATAAATGGTATTTCCCTAGCAACAGCTAGCCCCTCAAGGTCCAGGAAACCTTGCTTCCAAAATACCTTAGAGATTTACTTAATCCCTGACCCCCTCCCAACCTGAGGGTATATAATGAGTTACCCTTCACGACCCCAGTGCAGCTCTTCCTGCCCATGGGTCCTGTCTCCATGGTTTAATAAAATCACCATTTTTGCACCAAAGATGTCTTCAAGAATTCTTTCTTGACCATCAGCTCTGGACCCCATGAAACCACCCTCCCCCCCGCCCCCCCGCCATCACACCAAAACTTCATCATAATTACTGAACATAGGCTATCTACTTTTGACTTCTTATTACAGGGAAACTAAAAGATATTGGGATGTGTTAGTGCTATATTAGAAAAATTTTAAAAGACAAATGCTTCTAAAAATTATGAAAGGTATTTATACATTTGCAAATTTAAAGAATGCTGGTATTGGTGAGGGAGCATAAGGCGGGCTGAGGACAAAGTACAAGCTAGCACACCACTCTCTCTCCCCCCAGGTAGAATATGTATGGTATTCCTCAGGCACTCCTGGCTGCCCAAAACAAAGGAAAGGAAAGAAAACAAATGGTTAAACTGACAGAGTCTCCATCAGTTTACAAATGTCTTGGTAAATTATAAGAAAAAGGCAATCTTATCAATAGCCTAATCTCCAGAAACCTATAGACTCAGTTTCCTGGAACCCCAACATCACCCTCCCCTCCATAGTGATGTGGGGAACAGAGGCAAGAAGGAAATGGCAGATAAAATTAAATTTCCTTGTAACCTGCAGCCCATTGACAAATACTTGAGGCAGGCAGAGTAAAACATTTCTCCAGGAACTCCCTACTGTCTTAATGTTAATGCTTTGCTAGAGGGAAAAACAACCTTAGCTTGACAATAGCTAGGCCTCCAATAATCTGTGAGTCTTTAGCATATGAAAGTTTCTTTGGAAACTTCCTCTTGTCTTTACCTCCCCCAGCCCCATAGTATATAATGAGCCACTCTCCACAACCCCAGGGTAACTCTTGTTCCCCTCCCACTTCCCCCATCCCCACTTCAATAAAATCTTTGCACCAAAGACATCAAGAATTTTTTTTTGGTCAATAGCTCCAAACCCCACCATCACCCCAAAACCTCATCAGTATAACAGGCAGTTCACAATTACTTACTTCTTTAGTGGTTGTTATTATTTGTTTGTTTGTTTGTTTGTTTGTTTGTTTGTTTTAAGTAGGCTCCATGCCCAGTGTGCACAACCCTGAGATCAAGAGTCTCATGTTCTACCGACTGAGCCAGCCAGGTGTCCCACTTACTTATTAGTTTTCACTTAGAAATTAAGGTTTCTAAGGGTTAAGAATTCTAATTAAGGTATGTAATAAAAGCTACTAAAAGTAAGATAAGCATCTCTACTTCCTGGGAAAATAAAATATCTTTTCATTAAGACAAGGTATGACAGATGCACTTTTTTTTTTTAAGTAGCCTCCATGCCCTACATGGGGCTTGAACTCACAATCCTGAGATTACAAGTCACATGCTTTATCAACTGAGCCAGCCAGCCACCCCCCAGAGATGCACTCTTGTTGAGGGAAAAAAGAGTAATTTTATCCTCAAGTAGGGCTACGTTAAAAAGAAAACCACAGGGGCACCTGGGTGGTTCAGTTGGTTAAGTGTCCAACTTCAACTCAGGTCATGATCTCATGGTTACTGAGTTCCAGCCCCACGTTGGGCAGTGTGAAGCCTGCTTGGGATTCTCTGTCTCCCTCTCTCTCTCTCTGCCCCTCCCCTGCTTGCACTCTCTCTCTCTTCCTCTCTCTCAAAAATAAATAAACATTAAAAAACAAAACAAAACACAGGACCCAAAGGGCATCAATCAGGTTAAGGCCCCAAGTCAGTAAGCCAAGACTTAAAGCCTAACCTAACTGCACTTTTAACCCTCCAGGAATGTAATGTTTAACCAATCAACAAAGAATTTCCTGGCCAATACTAGAAAATTTCCTGATGGCTCCCTTCCCCTCCCTTTAGGAGGGCAACATTGCCTAAACAATGCACTCCTTGCTAATAAATTCCTTTCTTTTTTTTCTTATGCCTTTGAAAACCCTTCTTTTGTTTAGCTCAGTGGAGCTCTCCTCTACTTGCTAGATGAGATGCTGCCTGATTCATGAATCCTTCAATAAGCCAATTCGATCTTCAAATTTACTCAGTTGAATTTTGTTTCTTAACAGAAGGATCCATGAAGAAAATGGCATTTGTACTGACTTTTGAACAATCTGGACAGGCAGAGATAAGAAGGAGGGGGTAACTGAGATGATTCGTTGTCCCCTAATATCTGTTCCATCAGTAATCATGCCCCCAAAATTTTAGCTGTGCAACTGGGCACCCAGAATAAAGGTTACATTTCCCAGCCTCCCTTTCAGCCAGGCATGGCCACATGACCAAGTTCTGGATAAAAGGATATAGCAGAAGTGAGGTATTCAATTTCTACGAAGTATTCTTCAAAGCAGGGGGCATGCTCTTCCTTTCTTTCTCTCCCTCCTGCTGGCTAGAATGTGAACTTAATAATGAGCTGGAGCAGCTACCTTTGACCTAAGAGGAAGCTACACATTGAGAATGCTGCACTATAGGGTTGAATCAGTCCGGATCCATGAAAATCATAAAGACCATATGAGACCTACCGTGGTCTTGTTTAAGCTGCTGTTGTGTTTATGTCTTAGGGTGGGCTGCCTGAAACAGATCCTGAGACCAGGCTTCACTTGCAAGTGAACTATTAAATGTTCCCAGGAGGAACAAGTAAGGGAGTGTGGGAAGCAAGACAGGAAAGGGGAAAACAAGGGTGTGCTTTCAAGCAAAGTGCCAGCCTCAGGCTTATCCTGAAAGGGAGCTCCGGAGCACAAATTACACCTCAGAGTTTGTCTTAATTTGAGACAAGGGACTGGGCTTTTGTCCTTCCTCACTAGTTCAAGCTAAAGGTTGCTCCCAGGCCCTCTGCATATGCAGAAGCTGTGGGAAATGATAAACAGGTCCAAGGGGATCCAGTACAATCTCAACAGGCCCCTTACACTGGGTTTTCGGTCACTCATAGCTGAACTAATTTTCACAGGTACCAAAGCCATTCCCACAGAGGGGAGAGTGTAAAGGGCACAGAACCTGGGTGGGGAAAGGTGTATATCAAAGTATAGGAAAGGAAGAAATAGAAAACGAAGTTGGGAAATCAAATTGTAGTCATTTGGACTATATGGAAAGCTGTAAATGCCTGGCCAACCCATACGAAAGGAAGCTGGGAGGAACTTTGAACATGATGATTCAAAAGATGAACGTGGTGACTATGAGGGGGTGAACTAGACTGAAACTCACGTGGAGTAGTGTCCGTAATTAGGCCATATTTGTAGCCTAGGCAAAAGGTAACGGTGGCTCAACCCCAGATGATGGTTCTGGGAAGGGAAAGAGGAGGAAAATGATCACAAATCTTATAAAGACTCAGTCTTGGGGCACCTGGCTGGCTCTGTCGGTAGAGCATGTGACTCTGGATCTTGGGGTTCTGAGTTCAAGCCCCATGTTGGGTATAGAGTTTACTTAAAAAAAATTTTTTTTAAATAAAAATGTAAAAAAAAAAAATTCTCACGGGTCATAGAGAAATAGGTGGCAGCCGGACTTGGCCTAGGAGCTGTAGCTCGCCCTGCTCTGGCTCCCAATTTAGGCGTTAACAGCCACTGAAGGGCACCTCCTTAGAGACACCAGCACGGTCACCAAGTGCATGCCACCAAAGACCCACACAGGAGTCACAGCGCCTCCTTGTTCTGTGGTTTGGGAGGCTGCTCCTCTGGGCCCAGGGGTTCTGGTGACACCACCTCTTCTCTCTGTTCCTCCAGCCTGGGGTAATAGTGCTTCCTGTAGTCACCACATCTGGTCACCACAGTGCCTCCCTTTGCTCTTCCAGCCCTCCAACACTGGACTAGCCATTCCCTGCACACACAGCCTAAATGGAGTGCCTTGTGTGGGCTCATTTTCCTGGATGGGTCCAGACTGACACAGAAATCCTTCTGTTTTAGGGGTGGGAAGAGGAAAAGAAAGCTGAAAAGGAGCCAGAGAGGCAAGAGGCAAAGTAAGTGTGTCTCGAAACTGAAGGGAAGAGGCACCTGGGTGGCTCAGGTGGTGATCTCACGGTTGGTGTGTTCGGGGCTCTGAACTGACAGTGTGGAGTCCACTTCAGATTCTCTGTCTCCCTCTTTCTGATACTCCCCCTCTCATGTGCACTCTCTTTCTCTCAAAAATAAATACACATTAAAAAAAAGGAATGAAAGGGAAAAAATGTTTGGGAATGGTGAGCAGGAGTCACTGACCCTGAGAGAGGAGGAAGCATGAGAAGAGGCTGATGATTAGAGGAGCAGGAAGAATGGCCAGACCTTCCAGAAGCAGCCCCTGGGAATGGCGGGGGTAGGAACAAGCTAGAGAAAGACTCGGCCTCCTCTTGGGAGACTGTGAAGGGCAGGCAGCTTGAGGGAAGTGTCTGATGTGGTGCCACAAAATCCGTGCGGGTGTTTGGCTTACTGGGCATTGGGCAATGGCCCCTTGTTTGGTAACACCCTTATGGATAGGCAAACACAGGCAGATTGCCAATGGCCACCTCTCAGCCCCTGCAGAGGACTAACCATAGTATGGCAGCCAGGAACACCCTGCAAGAGGGGTGTTTTCAAAATCTTCATGACTTATTAATTCAGCAAATGTTTATTCAGCACCTCTTATGTGCCAAGTGCTACTCTAGGTGCTAAGGATATAGTAGTGAGTTATTTCTTTTTAATATTTATCTTATTTTTGAGAGAGAGCCAGCGAGCGAGTGTGGGGGAGGGGCTGAGGGGGGGCGGGGGGCGGGGGCGGGGGAGGAGGCGGGGGGAGGGGAGAGAGAATCCCAAGCAGGCTCTGCACTGTCAGTGCAGAGCCAGATGCAGGGCTGGAACTGACAAACCACAAGATCATGACCTGACCGGAAACCAAGAGTCGGATGCTCAAACGACTAAGCCACCCAGGCACCCCCAACAGTGAGTTTTTAAAAACTTATTCCTCTGGGCACCTGGCTGGCTCAGTCAGTAGAATGTACAACTCTTGATCTCTGGGTTGTAAATTTGAGCACCACACTGGGTGCAAAGATTACTTAAAAATAAAATCTTTTTAAAAATTAAATTAGGGGTGGCTCAGTCGGTTAAGCGTCCGACTCTTGATTTCGGCTCAGGTCATGCTCTCATGGTTTGTGGGCCCAAGCCCTCTGTCAGGCTCCATGCTGACAGTGTGGAGCCTGCTTGATATTCTTTCTCGTTTACTCTCTCTCAAAATAAATAAATAAACTTTTAAAAAATGAAAAAAATAAAAATTAAACCAAAAAGTCTATTCCTTCAAGGAGGAGCTTACATTTCTGTGGAGGGAGACAGGTAATCAAGAAAGAAACACAAAAGGGCAGGTGCTGACAAGTGCTCTGGAAAACAAAACAAAACCAAAACAAGGTGAGGAGGCTGGGGAATGTGGGATGGGGTGTTTCATATCAGGCCAGGTCAAGCAAAAGATGATAAAGCAGTAAGTGAGCAAAGGCCTGAAGGAAGTGGGAGAGTACAGAATGTTCTGGACAGCAGGAAGCACTAAGGCAGAGTCAGGTGCGTGGTATCATTCACGAAACAGCAAGGAAGCCAGTGTAGCTAGAGTGGATGGACTGAAGGGGAGGATAAGAATAGGGTTTGAGCAGAGAAGTGATGTATCTGATATTCACTGTAAAAGGTTGACAGTGACTAGTGTGTGGAAAAGACACTATAGGGGGTTGAGATGATCCCTCCATTCTTAGAACAATATTACTATAGATAGGAATAAAAGTCAAACCCCACAAATACAGGCTGGTGCTCAACTGGCTGGGTACCAAGAATAATAGAAGAAAAGCTATAGGTCAGAGTTGTCTACACCCCAACCATGAGACAGTAGTGTGGTAAACCAGGCAATCCTGCAATATGTGACATCTGACCCATGAAGACTAGGACGCTGACTCTGTGCCACGTTTGGCCTATACAGGGCGCCCTAGCACACAGTTGCCTTATGATTGCAATGCTTTCCACCTGTCCCACAGCCCAGGCTGCACACAAGCCTGTTCTCTCCATAAGTGTTTTCTCCCACTGTTTTCCCTTCTCTTCTGGCTGTGCCTCTAATGTTGTCATTCATTCAGCAACTACCATGTGTAAAACTTAATGAAGAGTGCCACAGGAGAGTCTCTGATAAGGACTTGGAGCTTGAATCTTTTGTTAATTGCGCCTAGAGAGCTCTGTCTGCTGTTGGCACAAATCTCTCTTGTTAGCCCCTTCTGGTTTGCCCTCTAACTGAGGGCTTTTTCTCCACCTCTCACAGATGCACTCTTGGAATGTCTGCCCTGCCAGACAAAGGACTTCTCTACAGCCCAAAATCACTGGCTTCAGTTTGGGTCAGGACTGGCAACCTAGTCTCAGTCTCAGGTGAAGAAAAACAGGGCCAGGGTTGGCAGAATGGTGCAAGGAGTCGAGGGCTCTTTAACTTCTCCCCGTCCCACCTCCAAACAGGGCCTTTTTTCCTGACAAGCTCAGGTCCTACATGGTCAGAGCAGGGCCAGGGTCACAGCCAATCCCTATCTCCTTCCCTCTTAGGTAACAGAGAAGAGAGGCCCAGTCTAGCCTTGGGTCCAATGAGAATGAAACCTTGAAGTGGCTTATTTGGACCAGAGACTGGAGCCAGTTTCTACCCTGCCAAGAGGCAGGGAAAGTTTCCTTCTCCAGAGCTTGGAGATGCCAGCCTTGCGGATTCCCAAAGGTCTGTGGCTCTGTGTCCAGCCTCCTGCTCCAGAGCCCCAGGCAGAGTCCTGGAGACTAGACACAACAGCCAAAGGCTCTGGGAGACCACAGGGGCTGGGGACGAAGCTCCTGGCCCAGAAGCTGTGGCAGAGAGCTGTGTATTAGCTGCATGGCCTCTAAGTGGCAGGAGCGAGAGGCCGGGAAGGAAGGGGAGGTCCGGAGCAAGGACTGCTGGACCAGGCTTGTGGCAACCACTCTGCCAGGCTCTTCCCCGGGCCGTGCAGCTTAACTCTCTTCACACTCGTGAGGCAGGACTATGTCCAACTTAATAGATAATAAATCTGAGTCTCAGAGAGGTCACACAACTTTCCCCAAAACACACGATCTACAGACTCCAGAGCCTGTTCAGACACCGAGGCTGCTGGGAAGAAGCCCCTGCAGCCTTGTCAAGGGCCCCAGCTACTTGTGTGGAGCCTGTGGTCAAGCTCAGGCCTAACATCCAAGTCGTGTCTATCATGAGGAGTTACTGGACAGTTGAATGTCAAGTGACTTCACCCCTTACCCTCACTCTACCCCGGTCTCCTACAGGGACCCCCACCCTTCTGCCCTTCTCACCCTAAGCTGGCCACATCCCAAACCCATCGGATAATGGGTTTTACTAGTACAAATGCATTCCAAAGGGAGGGGGGTCCAGCCCAGTCGTAGCTACCACAGCTGCTAGAGGTTTGTCCCAACCCTTAGGGCTTTGGGCTTCTTTGTCTGCCTCCCACCAACATTCCCTCTCCTTTCTGCAGCAGATTCCCACGCCATTGGAGCCTAGCATAAGGAACAGTCCCCAGCTCGTCACAGCTTTGCTGCGCCCCCACACCTCATCTCCCCTCTCCCTGACTGCCTCCTCCTCACCAGCGTGGGGATTTGGCTGGAGTAGCTTGAGCTTTGAATTTTAGAACAAATCCAGAGAACCCAGTAGCCCAGGGGGACCTGGGAAGGGGCTAACAACACCGGAGGTCATGTGACTGCCTTCGGCTTCTTATTGCTCCTCAGGCTTTGCTTAGCACTGAACTGGGGCCCCTGCCCTCCAGAGCCAAGGGGTAGGGGGTGGAGGGCAGCACAATCACAAATAATACCGCATAAGAAACTCTAGAGCTGACCTAGGCATACAACCCCATGTTTTGCTTGGCGAGCGATCCACACCACGGAACAGGGACATGCTGGCTGCTTAGTCCGCACTGAAGGGTGAAATCGCCTTCAACTTCTCCGTGCCTCACATGATGATCGGCCTGCACCATCTCGACCTATTCCAGGGTGGTTGGAAAGCTATGAATCAAACAACAGATGGGACAGGTAAATGTGCTCGTGTAAACAGAGATTCATTAGGGAGGTATGTGGGGGGGGGGGGTGACCTCGTGTTGTGAAAGCCCTTGTTCTCTTCCACCTAACACTCAGTGCAGGGGCACCTCCTGGTCTCTATGGTTACCAAGAGCAGCCCTGCCAGGGAGAACCTGGAGTGTAAACAGCAGGAACCGGGTCTGCGGCTGCCATGTCTGGAAGGAGGCCTCACACAAGGGCAAGGGAGGAGAGGGTGGGGCCCCTGCAGGCTCCCCAGGCCAGAAGGAGGAACCTCTTTACCTGAAAACAAATTTCCCAGGTGTGGAAATCTCCCCTCACTTATTCTTGGCACACAGCATTTTGAACAGTCGTTCCCAGTTTACTTCAAAGATGTCAGTTTTAAAATATTTTTTTCAATTTCTCTATTTTCATCATAGAGAAAGAGTCAACTAGATGTGAATGTGCCTTTCACATGTGCTCGTTCCCCATTTAATAAGGAAGTTCTGTGAGAAGAAGCAGTTGCAGCCTTGAGAGGTGAAATTCTGCCCTGGAAAATAAGACGGGTGAACTGCTAAGTCCAGAATGAAGACCAGACACCAGGAAGCCTGAAGCCGAATGTCCTGTATGCACATAAGTATGATCATTGTGGTTTAAACGGTTGCCTCCTTCCCTTCCCGTGGCTGCCAAACAGGGATGTGGGTAATGATCACAATTTGCTGTATCTTCAGGTTATCTTTACATACAAATTGAAACCATTATTATGAAATAAAATGGAGTGCTAACGTGGGATTTAGGAATGCTCATGAATTTTCCTTCATATCTGATGTGCTGGATAACTCTGGCCTTGACTCTCAGCCTCTCCAAGACCCCAGCTGCACCCATGGGGCCAGCCAGCACCAGTCTGAGAATCCCAGGGGGCCCTAACCCCACCTCGCAGATGCACAGGTGCAGGGGCTGTGAGAGCCAGCAGTGCTGAGGTAAGACTCAGAGCAGTGCCCTGGCAGATAGTAACCTGACTGGTTTCTCTCCCCCTTGGACATCTTGTGCCTGTTGCCACCCATGGCTCAGAGGTACAGATTCCAAGATCCACTGGCCACCACTGGCCTGGGATCAGCCTTCCTTCTCCTGATCCTCTGCTCACCATGCCAGTCATTTAATGCACATAAACACAGTGTGAGGCAGGGTACATCGGTATGTACCCAAATCTAGTGCAGCCCCGTTGACTGCTCAGATGGTTAGAGTGCCCACCTCCCTTCTCCCACCCCACCCCACCCTAGGAAAAATTCAGCTCCCCCCTCCCCATTTTGAAAGAGAGGGGTGGGCAGATGGGGAGAGAGAAAGAGAGAGAGAGATCAAGAATCTCAAGCAGGCTTCATGCTCAATGTGGGTCCTGATGTGGGGCTCAATCCCACGACCCTGGGATCATGACTTGAGCCAAAATCAAGAGTCGAATGCTTGGGGCACCTCGGTGGCTCAGTTGGTCAGGCATTTGACTCTTGATTTCAGCTTGGGTCATGATCTTGCAGTTCATTAGTTCGAGCCCCACATTGCTCTCCGCACTGACAGTGCAAAGCCTACTTAGGATTCTCTCTCTCTCTCTGCCCCTCTCCAGCTCTCACTCTCTTGCTCTCTCTTTCAAAAAAAAAAAAATTGAGTTTGACGCTCAATTGACTGAGCCACTCCGGCTCCCCCAGACTCTTATCTCTCAGCTCCACTGCATAATACAGAAGGTTCAACCCCTTAGCATAACCTCCAAGACCACCCCTGTTTTCAACACTAACCTGCTCCCTTCACAGCACCCACAGGAAGCAAATGGGCTTAGGAGGCATGTGGGGGTACCAGAAAATGCTGGACTTAGAGGGGCATGGATCCCCCTCTCAGAATCTCACAAAACAAATATTGTCCTCTCCCCAAGGGAGGGGTGGGGAATGGATATTCATGCCCCACTTGCCCATTTTATTTGAGTCCCTTAGTCTATGGCCCTCCGGTTAAAAAGCCCTGCTCCTGGTGAACTTGGTCTCACAGTGTGTAGAGAGAGAAACAGAATAGAATTCTCAAACATCCTTTCTCTTTTTCGCAAGCCAAACCTTGGAGCAGCCAGAGGCAGGAGCGATCAGGCAGGGGACAGCCATCCAGAACATTCTGGAATCACCATCTGAGGAGCAGAGGGGAGCTGTGTGTGCAGCCAGCCGTGGTCAGACAGAGGAAATGCAGGGTCTGGCTGCTGGCCATTCTTACCCTCGCTCCCACCATCAGGATCTCTGGCCCCATCCTGACCCCTGGTGGCTGCCCATGGGATGAGGTGAGCATTCTTCCCAAGCTCCTCCCTGCCCTGGTCCCAGCATAGCAGGAAAAATGAATCCCCCACCCCACAGGTCCTGGCTAGGGTCCCCAGGAAGTACAAGTGTGTTTCCTAGGGGTTTTTCAGGAGGGTTTACTCCACTGTGGTCACCAGGTGCCTTCTCAATGTAAGTCCAGAGACCAATTAAACAAATGTATATAAAGAAAGCCCTTTCACCTGCCAAGTTGGCAAAAGGTGTGTTAAAAAAGAGGTGTGTGTCTGTGTGAATGTGTGTGTGTGTTATAACTAAAAGTTAATGCAGGCCGGGGTGCAATAAGACCAGCACTCTCATGCACAATTCGTGAGAGTACAAATTTGTATAACCCTTCTGCAAGTGATCCGAGCAAAATAAATCCAAAATCTTACTAAGCATTCTATCCTCTGACCCAGTAATTCTGTTAGGAATCCAGCTTCAAAAAAATCAATACTCAAATAACATGAAACCCAAAATTTGAAATAAATGGAAGAGGAAAAAACAAGATAAGCCAAGCGTGATCATCACTGAGGCTGGATGATGATTACATGACAGTTCTTTATTCTGTTTTGTTTTGTTTTGTTTTTGTCTGCTTTGCTATATGCTATGAATTTGCCATGATATTTTTAGAAGAAAGCATCAGAGATGCAAAGATTTGTATAAAAGATGTTAATTTTTAATAGCAAAAACTGTGCAAATGGCAAAAAAAAAAAGTGCTATGCTGGGATGGTTAAACAAATTATGCTGCATCCAAATAGTGGGATATTATGCAGCCATTAAAAACGCAAGAGTGTTTTCATGATGTGGAAAAATGCTTATGTGATGCAAAGCAAATAAGTAGGAATCAAAATTGCATATGTAGTATTTAACTGAGTATGTTAAATGAAAAGTGCATAGGGGTGCCTGGGTGGCTCAGTTGGTTGAGTGTCTGACTCTTGGTTTTGGCTCAGGTCATGATCCCCAAATTGTGACATCAAGGCATGTGGCAGGGTGGAGAATGCTTAAGATTCTCTCTCCCTCTGCTTCTGCCCCTCCCCACTCATGCTGGCTCTCTCTCTAAAAAAATAAAAATAAAAAATAAAAAGTGCATAGAAGGAAACCATATGAAAATACGCTAACATGTTTGTTATACAGTGAGACTAGGGGTGACTTCTATTCTTGATATTGTCCTTTATTTTCTTAATTCTACAATAAGCATGTCTTTTATAAATAGGTCCCCAAATTGCCTTTGTGGAAGTATACCAACTTGGGGGTCTGAGATACATTCAGCTCCAAGGACTGCCATGTATTAGCCATGCAACACTGAGCAAATTCACATCTGGGTCCCAGATTCCTCACCTATAAAACTGGCATAACACCAACCTATTTTTCAAGCCACCATTTACTGGGTCTTCACTATGTCCTAGGCAGTATGCTTGGGGAGGGTTTCTGCATATACAATCACACACACCATTCATACATGGTCATTTCAATCCTTACAATAAGCTCTGGAGTAGATTAGGGCACTGCCATCTTAAGAACTACACGAACTGTGGCTCAGGAAAATTAGGGAATGTGCTCAGTTTTACCCATCTAATAAACAGTACAGGTGGGATTCAGACATAGATCTGACCATCTTTGAAAGCCCTGTTCTCAGACCCTCCAGCCTGGTCTGCTTATGGTTACAGTTCTTTTTTCTTTCTTTCTTTTATATATATATTTATTTTTGACAGAGAGACAGAGCATGAGCATGGGAGGGGCAGAGAAAGAGGGAGACATAGAATCTGAAGCAGGCTCCAGGCTTTGAGCCGTCAGCACAGAGCCCAACTCGGGGCTCAAATTCACGGACCACAAGATCATGACCTGAACAGAAGTCGGATGCCCAACCAACTGAGCCACCCAGGCGCCCCTACAGTTACATTTCCATTGGACTGAATGCAGTAATGCAGGTAAAGTGCCACACACAGTGCCCAGCTCCAAGCACAGAGCTGCTCTACTGGTTGGTTCCCTTTTCTATGACCTCAGCATGATGGTACATTGTGGCAAAACAAACCAGTGCACCCTCCAAAAAGAAGCACCTCTGATTTAAAAGAAGGGATTATAGGATCTGCAGGGACAAACCAGACTGGGGCTGGAAGACTGCCTCACTCAGGGAGATATTGGGGGCTGGGACAGTGTGCCAAGTTCAAGGATAGTTCTGCCAGTGACTTCTTCAGGGCTTCATCAGCTCTACACATTGCTTTGCAGCCTGGAATTCCGTCCAGAGTCACTCCACCGAGCAGGCATCAATTCCTACCTTCCACTTACCCCTCCCACCCTTTCTCCCTAAAGAACAGGGCACAGGTCTCACCAGTCCTATAGATTTCTTATTCTTCCCTTTTCTTGGAGAACAGGAAAATCTTAGGGGCTGAGTAGGATGAGGCCCTGTGTGGAGAAGGAAGTCCTGAATATCTGAGGGTGAGGAATGCGAGGGTGGTTGGCTTGCTCCAGAATCCTTTCTGGATTCATCCTTTAAGATACCTCTTTCCCTAGGGAGCCAGCCTAACTTAGTTTCCATCTCTACTCTCTACTTCTACCCCTTGAAACTGTTATAGCACTAACTACACTAGAGTTACTTGTTAGTTTACTAGTGAGTTGGTTAGTTTTTTGCTAGTAAGCTCCATAAGGACGATACTCGGTCTCTAGCACCTAGCAATGTGCCTGGTACACAGTAAACTATGTAAATGTCTGCTAAATGGCAAAATGGAGGGAGGAAGGAAGGAAGGAAGGAAGGAAAGAAGAGAGGGAGGCAGGAAGGGAGAGAGGGAGGGAGGGAGGGAGGGAGGGAGGGAGGAAGGAAGGAAGGAAAGAAGGAAGGAAGGAAGGAAGGAAGGAAGGAAGGGAGGGAGGAAGGGAGGGAGGGAGGGAGGAAGGAAAGAAGAGAGGGAGGGAGGGAGGAAAGTCCTCTTTACCAAGTAGACTTGGTAGTCTTGGCCCAAGTAGACTCACAGCTGCCCTGTTCTGTGCAAAGCACTTAGAAGATGTGATCCCTGCCCTGGAGACTTAAAATATACACATTTCTCCAACTTTGTATCCATCTTTGGGAAAATACATTGCAAGGGTAATTCCTGTTTATTCCAAACCTCATGCTCTTTATTTTACTAAAGTACTCAAAACGGAGCTCCTGAGTCTGAGGGAGGTTCCCAAGTACATGGAATCCTGGGAAGAATTATAGGGCTCAGAGGTCTGAAGTCTAGTGTTCTAATCCTAGCTCTGCCACCTCAGCTGTGTAACCTCCAGTGAATGACTTTCCCCTCTGGGCCTCAGTTCTCTTTGTAAAATGGATGGGCCTGACTTTGTATGAAAATAAAAGCAGTTGGGTATATCTGACTATTTACCCCATTGTATGTAACTGGACAGTATCTTCCCTCATAAATGCTTAGGTGCAGGATAGATGCATCAGTAAGCTGAGGGGCAGAAAGATAGCATGTGCCTATTTCAGTCTGTAAAAAGGAAGGCCCAGGATGCGCTCCCCCTCTAGTGAGTGGTTGGAGTGGTGGTCGACCAAAGGGGGGCTTACCACAATAAGGGCCCACCCAAACATGTCTATGTGTCTTAGCCCCTAGGTTTACAAAAGGCTCCAAAGCCCCAGAGTCTTCATGGCACTACCAAGGACGAACCCTTGTTCACCATTCAAAAACAATACACCCCTCATACCACCCTTCCCCCTTCGGAGAGACAACCCAGGGAGAAATAGTCAGCAGAGGTGGAAGATGGTGAGATCTGGAAAAGCACTGGTGAAGCCAGTCTTCCTGCAGGGCCCCATCTCAGGCTTCCCCAGAAAGTGCAAGTAGTGGAGCTTTCTGGCCCCCTGCAGCAGTTACTTCTGGAGGACAGTGGGTTTGGTGGACACAGGCATCCATGCCCAAAGGCTTCCTGGCTTCAGTCCAAGCGGCTGGCAGGTTCATCCTTCTCCCTAGAGCCCCACGAACACCACTTCCGGCCCTCCTGTCTCTGCTTGGGCTCTAGCTGCCTGGATTTCTATGCCCATGCCAGGCCTTCCCTGTGCAGAGCTTTCTCGCTCTCCCTTACAACCCTTATTCACTCTCACTCTCCCTATCTATTTCTTTCTCCTTCCTCCTCCTCCCCTGCTTCTCTCCTCCTTGCCAACCCTCAGCAGGCCCAGAATGGGTCCCCCCTCCCTCCCCCACAGCATCTCCCCCTCCTTAGCTCTCACCCCTGCACCTCTTTCTTTGTATTCCTCTCGCCCTCTCCCGGCCTCGCCTGTATCTCTCCTCCCCCGCCTGCCTTCAGCCTCCCCCAGCCTCCCCATCTTCAGCTCAGTCTCCTCCCTCTCGCTGTGCTCCCCTCCCCCTCTCCCCCAACCCTCGGTCTCACCCCACTCCCCGCCGCCGGCATCCCTGGGTTTCTTTCCACCCTAGGGGGGGTCTCTGTGCCCCTCATTCTCCTCTCTACCTGCCTCTACTTTCACCTCAGATTTAGCCGGCACCCATCCTTTCCTGCCTGGGTCCCCCACACACACTGCTAACATCGCCACTGTGTCTTCTTCCTCTCCTTCTCTCCCCACCCTCTCCTCTTCTCTCTTCTCCCTGCCCCTTTAAATCTGCCTGGCCCAGCCTCCCCCGTGATGCTGGGATGGAGCAAACATTGATTTGTGCTGGGATGGAATCGGAATTTTGATTTTTTTTTTCCTTTCCCAACCATAAGAAGGGAAAAAAATAATAAAAAACACCTCCTTTTGATAGCCCCCTCTCCTTTCCCATCCAGTTCCCAGCTCCTCTTCCCTATCTCCATCCAAGGCAAAATTTTTCCCCTCCACTATTCTCATCCCCCCCCACCCCTGCCACTACCTCGCCCCCCACCCCCATCGCCAGCTCCTCCAGCTGGGGAGAGAGGGGACTCTCTCTTGCGGCTCCCCCACCTTCGCTCTCTGGGTAGGAGCGGTCTCTCCGGAAGGGGAGGGGGCTTTGACTTGCCGGGACGAGGTGGGAGTGGAGGTATCCTGCCATGGATGCTGTGCCTGGGAGGCAGCCTGAGCCCCAGCCCACATGGTGAGTAACCTGCCCCCTCCCTTCCGCCTGTCTGCCCATCCCCACCCTCGTCTTTTCCCTGCGGAGCCTCCTCCATCCCCATCTTTCCCCCCACCAAACCCACTGCCCACCTTGGTCCGATCTCCCCCCTACATTTTCATCCTCCACCCCTTGCCTGGGATGCCAGAAAATCGGGGCAGAAGGGTCCTGACAGCAGCCTGAGGAGCGGACGGCCTACGACTCTGCCCAACCCCCTCTCAGGACCCCCCCCCCCCCCCCCCCCCCCCGTCCCCAGCAACTGCCATCCACACCCGACACTTTGGGGTTCCAGGCTGGAGAAACGGGACTCCTGCTTGGGGTTGGGGCCCCAAGTCCTGGGAGGGGCTCTCAACAGGAAGGAGGGGTGGGGGAGCCCCCATGCCCCCAAAGCTTAAGAGCTGCTGGAAGATGCTGCCGAAGGGTGGGGGGTTGGGGGGCGGTGCTGATGCCCCAGAGCCTCTGGGCCAGGGAGCGGCGGGCAAAGAGGAGGGGCCTCGCTCGCCACTTCCCCCCTCTTTCTCCGCAGCCACTCAGGATGAGGGTCCGGCCCTGCCAGCCCGCGCTGGGGCCCCCCCGCCCGGCCCCGGTCTAACTGCCCCCGCCCCCAGGCCTCGCCCCGCTCGCAGGCCCCCAGCCGGCTCTCCAGCCCCAGGATGCGCTGAGCCGCCGGGGGGCTGAGGCCGCGCCAACTACATGCATGTCCCCCGGGGGCAAGTTCGACTTTGACGACGGGGGCTGCTACGTGGGGGGCTGGGAGGCGGGGCGGGCACATGGCTACGGCGTGTGCACGGGGCCCGGCGCCCAGGGCGAGTACAGCGGCTGCTGGGCGCACGGCTTCGAGTCACTGGGCGTCTTCACGGGGCCCGGCGGACACAGCTACCAGGGCCACTGGCAGCAGGGCAAGCGCGAAGGGCTGGGCGTGGAGCGCAAGAGCCGCTGGACGTACCGCGGCGAGTGGCTGGGCGGGCTGAAGGGGCGCAGCGGCGTGTGGGAGAGCGTGTCGGGCCTGCGCTACGCCGGGCTCTGGAAGGACGGCTTCCAGGACGGCTACGGCACCGAGACCTACTCCGACGGAGGTGCGGGGCCCGGCCCACTACTGTCTGTCTGCTCGTCCGCGTGCGCCTTCCCGTCGGCCTGTCCCGCGTACGCCTTCCCCACCATCTGCACCCGTGCCCCGCTGTCCTCCTGTATGTCTTCCCCATTCATATGCGCCCCGTGCTCCCATCTTGTTGCCCTCTCCTCCCATCGCACACGTCTCTCTCATTTGTCTGGCCCCTGCCTGCTTCTCCCTCTACCCAGTCTGCAGTCTGCCTGCCCTCACTCTTCCCTGTCTGCCTGTCCCTCACACCCCCCCCCCATCTACCTGACTCTCACACCCTCCATCTGCTTGTCCCTTCCACCCCTGCTGCCTGTCCCACACCTCCCCTCTCCACCTGCCTGTCCATGACACCTCTGCTCCGCCTGTCCCCTCACATTTCCTCAGCTTGCTCCTCATAGTCCTGTCTGCCTGTCACATGACTATCTTAAACACCCCGTCAGCCTGTCCCTCACACCCTCTGGACTATCTGTCCTTCATACACCCCAGCCTGCCCGTCCCTACCCCTTTCCCTTGTCTATCTGCACGCCCCAAATCCACAGATCTCCTACTACCTGTCGGTCTTCACCGTGTTCTCCTACACCTTCTGACCCAACCTGGCCTGTCCCAGCTCCTAGTGCTTTTCCCCGACCTCCACGCTAACTGTCCCCACCACTCCCTCCCTACACTTGGGCCTTCGGGGGCGCTTGGGGCCTAAGGTGCAGGAAGCAGCGGGTCCTGACCCTTTCTCCCCGTCCCACAGGCACCTACCAAGGCCAGTGGCAGGCCGGGAAGCGCCACGGCTACGGGGTGCGCCAGAGTGTGCCCTACCATCAGGCGGCGCTGCTGCGCTCGCCCCGCCGCACCTCCCTGGACTCCGGCCACAGCGACCCCCCGACACCGCCCCCACCCCTGCCCCTGCCGGGCGACGAGGGAGGCAGCCCGGCCTCAGGCTCCCGGGGCGGCTTCGTGCTGGCCGGTCCGGGGGACGCTGAAGGCGCGTCCACCCGCAAGCGCACTCCCGCGGCCGGCGGGTTCTTCCGCCGCTCGCTGCTGCTCAGCGGGCTCCGGGCTGGCGGGCGCCGCAGCTCCTTGGGCAGCAAGCGGGGCTCCCTGCGCAGCGAGGTGAGCAGTGAGGTGGGCAGCACAGGACCCCCGGGCTCCGAAGCCAGCGGGCCCCCGGCCCCAGCTCCGCCCGCCCTCATTGAGGGCTCTGCCACTGAGGTGTATGCGGGCGAATGGCGCGCCGACCGGCGCAGCGGCTATGGTGTGAGCCAGCGCTCCAACGGGCTGCGCTACGAGGGCGAGTGGCTGGGCAACCGGCGGCACGGCTACGGACGAACCACCCGCCCGGACGGCTCCCGCGAGGAGGGCAAGTACAAGCGCAACCGGCTGGTGCACGGGGGGCGCGTGCGCAGCCTCCTGCCTCTGGCCCTTCGGCGGGGCAAAGTCAAGGAGAAGGTGGACAGGGCTGTCGAAGGCGCCCGTCGAGCCGTGAGCGCTGCCCGCCAGCGTCAGGAGATCGCCGCTGCCAGGTGGGCATCCGCTGCAGAGGCCAAAGCTGGGCTAAGTGGAGAAGGTACCCTGGGGACAGTTGGGGGTGGGGGGTGGGGATGGGTAGTTAGTGCCTAAAGGAGGGCCATGACCAAAGGCCTAGGGCTTGATGGGGAAGAACAGGCCTAGGGCCAAGCAGTTGTAGCCCTGGGTACCAGGAGTGTTTATATCTGAGGCTACAGGTGGATGTGGGTGTAACTGTGGGTGGCTGGGTATTTGAGGGAAGCCGTGTTAGACTATAAGTGTGTCTTAGTGTCTTTTGTGGGGATGTGTGTCATTGTTGTGTGTGGGAGTAGCAATGAGCGCTGGCTTATACAGGCTCAGAAACCTCTTGGAAGTCAGACATGTCCCTAGTCTTCCTCTTGCAGCTGGGGGCAGCAGCCTGGGTCAGGGAGACAGGGAGTGTGCATTCCTAGCCACCTCCTAGCCTGCCCACCAGACTGATAGAATTCCAGCCTTGGGCCTTGGGGAGATCTAGTTTGTACAGCTGATCTATCCACATGAAAAGATAGTTCCTGTCACCTTTGCCTCCTCTGCCTTCCTTTACCCAACTGATAAAGGTTTGAGGGGAGGAGGCTTGCCTGTAAATGAAATTTTCTTTCTGCAATTCAGATTACATTTCCATGCATTGAGGACCTTATTATCTAAAGCAGCACTGTGCAGTAGGAATATAATGTAAGCCAAATATATAATTTTAAATCTTCTAGTAGCCATGTGAAAAGATAAAAAGAAACAGGTAAATTGAATTTAAATAGTACTTTTTTTTTTTTTTAAGTAAGTCTTAGGCCCAACACGGGGCTTGAACCCAAATGACCCTGAGATCAAGAATCGCACATTCTGCAGAGTGAGCCAGCCAGGTGCCCCCTAAATAGTTACATTTTTATTTAAACCAGTATAGCCAAATTTTGATGATTTCAACATATAATCAACATAAAATTACTAATGAGGGATTTTACATTACTTTTTTTACTAAGCCTTTGAAATCTAGTATATATATTTTATATGTATAGCACATAATTTCAAATCAGACTAGCTACATTTTAAATGCTGGATTCGATAGCACAGATCTAAAGAAAGCCAAAAACCCATTTGTAATGCGATTCACAGGCCCCTAATTTATATAACTCATACATGTAAATTTTCACATGTTGGATTTTCTTTAAAGGGGAGTGTACAGTTGAAGGATTTTGTTTAAATTTGAGACTGTTTCAGAGGATCAGAGGCCAAGATATGTCCAAATATGCTTCAGTGAGTTTGTATAATGGGTGATCAAGTTATGTGTAGGAACGTGTCATTTCCAAAGTAGATGCCTGAGCCAGAGATGTCTATCTGTAGATACATCTCAGTGTCTGGGTGGTTAGAGTCCAGAGCCTTAAGCCAGGGAAGGGGGAGGGCAGGGCACCAGGGAGCACTTTAGCCTAGATGAAGAACAGGCATGGGCAGGAAAAACTGATCCCAGGAGCTGAGAGATCAGTCAGTGGGAGGAGGCTGGTTATTCTCCCCAGCAACAGGCCTGGCAAACCTGATTGGTTGCCAGCTACCATGGAAACAGCAGAGCCTCAGCAGCAGGTGCCTCTGCCAGGTAGCCTGATGACTGATTCTGCTGCCTAGGACTTGCTCATCGACACCCTCCAAACTCAGAAACAGGCTCGAGTTGTCAGTGTTGCAGTTTTTTGGCCGCCGATAGAATTCCATGCAACCCAAGACTGTGATCGTCATCCCCTGCCCTAAACCCTGAGACCAGCTTACTTTCAGGAAGGGACTAGTCATATAGAGTCTAACAGCACAAAGACAGAAGAACATGGTCATCTGAGGTCCCTCCAAACAGGCTCTAAAAGTCCTTAACCCAGCAGATTTGAGGGGAGGAGGCTGACCATATCTCCTGAGGTACGTCAAGAGGGGATAGACTTAAGACTACAAGGAACACCACCACACTTCTCTCTACCCCCATACCCAGTCTGCCTTCCTAAGCCAGATGAAACAAGCCTGGGGCCAGAGGGGTCTTGATCCATTTAAGCCCAAGTATATCTGATTACCTTTATCTCTGTTCCTTTGTGCCCCACCTTCAGTCAGGATTACAGAACTAATTTAATGATCACAGGGCATCTGTGATTAACAGCAGAAGTTGAAAGGGAAGGTAAATTGAGGAAGCATCTGACATCAGAGGGAGAACTGGGAAACAACCATGGGGAAAGGACTGATAATGCTTCATGGTGGCCTGTACCCACAGAGCAGGGCACAATGGGAGAGACATGTGAAAGGGAAGGAAACTAAGAGCTTCCTCAGAAGATGTAAACACTATAGTGAGAAAGCATGCATGGTAGCTGGGAGAAGAAGTAGGAAAAACAGAAAGGGGAGACCCATGCTTATCCCAGTTCCAGAACTCAGAAAGGAGGTGATGGTGCAGGGAGACAGAGGCAATGACCAAGAGGCAAGAACAGTGTGATAACAGAAGAGGCTGAAGAAAAGCAACCTGTGAAATTCTCATGTTAGGAAGTCTGCAATGAAGAGGCAGGGTTAGTAGCAGTAAGGGGAAAGGAGGCAAAGGCTCCTAGCACAGGGAGCAGATGGCCCAGAACAAGGGGCAGGGCAGGGAAAGCTGCTGGGAAGTACCAAGCAGGTGCAACTACAGAGAGATGTGCTAAGAGCATGAGGTCTCCTCTGTCCCTGGGAAGGGAGCAGGATGGGGCTGGGATAACAGAGTTGAGGGCAGCCAGGGAGGGCCTGGCCCCTGTTGCTGGAAGAAGGAAGGTGTTACTACAGGACATGATGGTGGCAGGTATGAAAGGAGCAAGAAAGTGTGATGAGAGCAGTCACAGCCCAGGTCTAGGAGAGGAAACCAGAAGCCAGCTGCCCTGCCAGGCCAGGGAAGGGAGCAGGCAGCAGTGTGTGAGCAAGAGTGAGGACTCCAGAGGTGAGCTCAAATCCAGAGGACATGATGTGGCAGGAACATGGGCCAGGGGGCTGGAGCATCGGAGCAGGTCTGCTAAGTCCCTGCCCCTGGAACCCGACAGGGCGGCAGATGCCCTTCTAAAGGCAGTGGCAGCCAGCAGCGTCGCTGAGAAGGCTGTGGAGGCAGCTCGAATGGCCAAACTGATAGCCCAGGACCTGCAACCCATGTTAGAGGCCCCAGGTGAGGCGTGGGCAGCCTGGGGAGCTGGAGGGGCTCAGGTGTGGGGAAAGGGAAGGAAGTCCCTACAGAGGACTGGGGATGAAAAAGCCAAGGTATGAGGGTCCAAGGGGATGAAGAGGGGGGCCAGACCCAGTTGTTTGGAGAGTGCAACCGGGAACTTATGAAATTTAGTAATAAGGACTAGGGGCTTGGGGTCTGGCTATGAGAGGCTGTAAGCCTGGGGATGCAAAGTCCTGGGAGGGCCCAGAGAGAGGGATAAAGCTATAGCTCTTGCTTCCCAAGGCCAGTTAGGCCCCTCTGATTCTCAGCTATCCCTGCTGCAGGCCGCAGACCCCGGCAAGACTCAGAAGGTTCCGACACAGAACCCTTGGATGAGGACAGCCCTGGGGTATACGAGAATGGACTGACCCCCTCAGAGGGCTCCCCTGAACTGCCCAGCAGTCCTGCCTCCTCCCGCCAACCCTGGCGACCCCCTGCCCGCCGGAGCCCACTGCCTCCTGGAGGGGACCGGGGTCCCTTCTCCAGCCCCAAAGCTTGGCCTGAGGAGTGGGGGGGGCCAGGTGAGCAGGCAGAGGAACTAGCTGGCTATGAGGCCGAGGATGAGGCTGGGATGCAGGGGCCAGGGCCCAGAGACGGTTCCCCACTCCTCGGAGGCTGCAGTGACAGCTCTGGAAGTCTTCGAGAGGAGGAAGGGGAAGACGAAGAGCCCTTGCCCCAGCTGAGAACCCCAGGGCGCTTGGAGCCTGAGCCCATGGCCACGCCAGTCCTGAGGGGCCCATTCTCAAGGGGTCCTGAAGCCGGGTGCCTGATGGAAGAGTTTGAGGAGCCTGCTGCAACGGAGAGGCCCATCCAGCCGGTGAGATGCCCTCCATCCCCGCTTTGTGGCCCCTTTTCTCCTCAAAGCCTTGCCTGTCATCCTTTCCAGACATCTCTCTGATCCCTTTAGGGGCTCTGATTTGGACTCAGATTCCTTTCTGCCTGCCCAGTCTTGGACCATATCCCACCTTAAAAAAAAAAAAAAAAAAAAAAAAAAAAAGGGAACTTGTGAACTGCAAGCAACCTTAGAAACCTTCATCTCCAGCTCCCTCGTTTGACAGATGGGGAAACTGAGGCCCAGAGCACTTAAAGTAATTTGCCCAAGGTTACCAATAAGTAATGGTAGAGCCAAAACATCTTTCCCTGTTCTCCTTCCATATCATTTCCAGCTCCTGGTTTCCTACTCCACCCCCACCCCCACCTCCACAGTTTCTCTCTTTGGTGCCCAGAAATAAAAAAGGAAAAGCTTGTTCCCTCCCTACCCTGAGTCTCCCTCCCTCTCCTGGGAAGAAGGGAAATGGGAAAGGAGGCAGAAAACTGGGAGGGGTGGAGTTTCCCCAGAACCCTCTACTCTGATTGGATGCCAGGCCTCTCCTGTTTCCTAGCAACTACATCCTCACCCCTTCATCCCTCTCTGCTTTACTGCAGTACTGGCTGCTGCTGCCAGCGTCTGCTACTAAGGCCAGGCACCTTCTGCCTGGGCCACGTGACATGCTGCTAGTGGGAGGGGAGTCGAGGGAGGAGGGAGGAAGGGCTGTTCCCGACTTGAGGGAGCCTGAGAGAAGGCGGGGCCCTGCCTGGGAGAAGAGAGGTGTTTCTGCAATCTAAAACAAAGGTTGGACACGCCCCTGCTCTGACCTCTGAAGAGAGGTGCCTGGGACCCTTCAGCTTTGCCACTTGCCAGGGCAGGAAGTTGGGACCTGTCGCTGGACACGGTCCTTAGGGACTGAGACTGCATTTCCTTCCCCTTATCTCTCTAGGGAGCTGCCAACCCCCTGGTGGTGGGAGCCGTGGCCCTCCTGGACCTCAGCCTGGCGTTCCTGTTCTCCCAGCTCCTCACCTGAGGCTCCTGCCCAGCCTAGTTCTGGCTTCGGTTTCTGCCTCTTCACTTCTTTGACCTGCCTTTTTCTCTTTTCCTCCTCCTGGTTGTTTTTTTCTCCTCTCTTTCTTTCTCTTCTCCCTTCCCATTCTTTTCTGTTCCCCCTTTGTTTTTGTCTTTTGCTTTTTCTTTCCAGCTGTCCTTTCAGATTCTCTCATTTATTCTGGATCTGTCTCTGTCTTCCTCACTCTCTTCCCCACCCTGCCCCACCTCTCTCTCTAGATTGTTTACATATGAAGGGCTTTTCTCACTCAGAGTTGCTCTCTTCTCTGAGACACACAAATCTAAGTCAGACCATTGCCCCATGTCCTCCCCGCCTTTTCTTTAGACCTGAACTTCGGTGAGGGTGGGGGTTTGGTATCCTGAGGGGTCTCCTGGAAGCTGAGTGGGAAGGAAGAAGAAAATGGAGAAGGGATGACTGTATACTGGGCAAGGCACTGGCTGAGCTGCTGTGGCTCCCTGACCCAAGGGGCCTGGTGTCCCTCTGAGGCCTAGTGGAAGAGCTGGAGGAGGTATGGCCTCCATCTCTGACCTTGGAGGATCCGATCTCACCTCCAAGCACTGAACTAGGTTCTTGCCTAACTCCATCCTTCCCTGAAGGAGATAGGGGAGATGAAAAGTAGAATGACTCCCTAGGATCTCCCTCTTCCTTTCCTCAACAGCCAGCCTCTCGTCCAACCCCCCTAGGGTGGCATGCCTTGTCAAGAGCAATGTGTAAAGGAAAGAAAATGTCTAACGCAGTCACGTCTACCCACTGACCTCTCCCACCCTCTTCTCCGCCCCCCCCCCTAAAATTTATTTGGTTGGTCTGGACTCACTTGTGGCCTTTGATTAGACTTCTAAGGGGCCTGAAGAAGACATTTCTATTGCTGAGGGTTAGAGGCACTTGAGCTAGGACCCCACTCCCCAACTCTGGCAGTTGTGGTGTGCGGGTTGCAGGGAGGCATTTTGGGGAACACAACCAGCCTAGGTAAGAGGAACTCAGAGCAGCAGAAGCTGTGACAAGTTTAGTAGTCTAAATGGGTTATATCCCTTCCCCCCATCACATCAGGATCTTGTGAAATGGGAAAACAACAGAAAGAGGGATCGAAGGAAGCCAATCTCTCACA
This sequence comes from Panthera leo, assembly GCF_018350215.1. Lineage (NCBI taxonomy): Eukaryota > Metazoa > Chordata > Mammalia > Carnivora > Felidae > Panthera > Panthera leo. Next base: position 73,779,924 of record NC_056684.1, on the reverse strand, counting down.
CACTTTCCAGGCAGGGCAGAGGTGGCAGTCAAACCAGGGTGAGAGGTGGGTGGAGAGCCCTGTTTGAGATTGTGGCTGATCCCTGTTAATAGCTTTCCCCTGGGGGCAGGAAGCCCTAGGAAGAGGGGGACCCCTCTGTAGGGTCCCCAGGGGATCTTTCCTCCCTCCCCTGCATGAGGCAGACGCAAGCTGCCTGCCAACCCCCTCCCTCAAGGAATGGCCTTGCCTGGGAATGCCCACCATACATACCCTCTTCTTTTTTTCTAGTCAAACTCTGTTTACTCCTTGGCCTGCCTCCCTCCCTCCCCTCTAAATCTTTACTTCTGATTTCTATTTCATGGAATTTGGGATTGAAGTTAAACTACAACAGTGCCGCCAACACCAAGTCTTGCAGGAAAAAAATACAAAGAAATTTAACAAAAAATATATTAATAAAAAAGTTCAAAAAAGGGGGGGGACTGTCATCTCCTTTGGGGTGCGATGGCTTCAAATCCAAGCTCTCTGAGGCTCTCTGGGTGATGAGAATGTACAAAGAGCCCTCTTGGGGAACCCCAGGCCTGCCATGCAGTCTTGCTGCCAGAAGAGCTCCTTCCCCCCACTCCAAAGCCTGAGGCCTGAGGTCAGAGTACTCTATACTCTAGACGGCTCAGTGGGGCTGCCCGGGAGGGGCGGGGTCCCGTGAAGAGGGCGGGGAGAGGGAAGGACCAGTCGAAGGACCAACCCCTGTCGGGCCCTGTACCCGGAAGCGCTGGGGGGAAAGAAGCGGAGTTGAGACCAGCCAGGTGAGGCTGTCTTTAGGGCTGGCGCCCTGGTGTGAAGCTGAAGCCGCCTGAGGTGTGACCCTGGGGAAGAATACCACGAAAGAGGTAGCTCGAGGCCCTGAAAGGAAATGAATGGCCGAGCTAGGGATGGGAAACCAGGTGGGGCTTGAGGCTGGGTTGGGGGGAAGGGGGGGGGGGGTGGGAAATAGGCGGGGTTCTGGCGCATGCTCAGTACGAACGGGAGCAGAGGTGGGGCGGGCACGCATGCGTGATGGGGAATCTCCTCCCGCAGTGTGGAAGGGGTGGGATGTGGAGATCCACGTGGGTAAAGGTAAATATGGGCTCGGTTTTAGGGTAGCTTCGGGGCCCGGTCCCTCAAGATGGCACAGGGCAAGCCTGGACTAGAAGGCCAGGTATTCGGCCCGAGGGGTTTAAAGCCCTCTCCATTTCCGGGCTCTGCCCCTTCAGGATGGTGGTACCTTCACTGAAGCTTCAAGATCTAATCGAGGAGATACGTGGGGCCAAGACCCAGGCCCAGGAGCGGGAGGTGATCCAAAAGGAGTGCGCCCACATCCGCGCCTCCTTCCGCGATGGGGACCCTCTGCACAGGCACCGCCAGCTGGCCAAACTGCTCTACGTCCACATGTTGGGCTACCCCGCCCACTTTGGACAGGTATTGGGCAGGCCCTCCTCCCTTCTGAGTTTGATGAGGAAGTCTAATAGAGCAGGGTCTTGGACACCCTCACCTAGTTGTGCCCTGGTTGTTGTGGGGTTTTTTGTTTTTTTAATTCTACAAAGATTCTGAGCCCTCCCTCACAGCATGCACTGCTGACCCCGTCCTTATTACAACCCCTATGGGTCATAAGCTGGACTGAACACTTCATTCTCTGGCCAGCCCCATTCAAGTCACCTCCTTTCTTCTCCCATCCTCCTCGACTCCTGGTTCCTCGAAACTACCCACGAACTCTGAATTTCCTAAGCCTTTCCTCTTGTTGAAGGGAGGGTGATGGGAAATGGTGCTACCATAAGTTAATCTGGTGGTAAAGAAGATAGAAAAGGGATGTTAGTGCCTCCCAGTTTCACCCCTGCCCCTTCCTGTTCTCCCTCCTTCCCTGTAGATGGAGTGCCTGAAACTGATTGCCTCCCCCAGATTCACAGACAAGAGGGTGGGCTACCTGGGGGCCATGCTTCTACTCGATGAGAGGCAGGATGCCCACCTGCTCATTACCAACAGCATCAAGAAGTGAGAGGGTTCTGGGAACCACTTGGAATCAGGGAGATGGGAAGAGTGGGGAACTGGGAAATCCCAGGGGGCTGCCTAATGTAGGTACTGGGCAGGGTATATTTCTCAGAGCTTGACTGACCACCTCCCCAACTCTGCAGTGATCTGAGCCAGGGGATTCAGGCAGTACAAGGCCTGGCCCTGTGCACTCTGAGCACTATGGGCTCTGCTGAAATGTGCCGGGACCTGGCCACTGAGGTGGAGAAACTGCTCCTGCAGCCTAGCTCCTACGTGCGCAAGAAGGTGAGATGGCAGGACTGCAGGCCCTTGCCCCACCAGAAACTGTCCTGTTGGCCATGTGTTAAAGGTGGGAGGTCCATCATGGCAGACCCCTGCCCTCTTCTGAGCCCCCTGATCTCTGCAGGCTGTTCTGACTGCAGTGCACATGATCCGGAAGGTCCCTGAGCTCTCCAACATCTTCCTCCCACCCTGTGCCCAACTGCTTCATGAACGCCACCATGGTAAGGCCACAGGGCTCCCTGTCCCCTGCCTTACCTCTGGCTATGGACGGAAGTGAAAAATGGGACAGGAACACCAGCCCATAGGAGAAGGGGTAGCATGTGCACACAAACACACGCAGTAGGCTCTCCTGTGCCCCTGGCCCACCATTCACTCCCTACCCCCACACCAGGCATCCTGCTGGGCACCATCACGCTGATCACGGAGCTCTGTGAACGAAGCCCTGCAGCCCTCAAGCATTTTCGAAAGGTGGGCTGGTGAAAGGGGCAGGCCCTGGTCCAGGAAAAGAGGGGCAATGGGGTTGGAATGGGGCTGAAGGTTGAAAGGCTGAGGAAGAATGCCCAGTAAGGCTGTGCCCTCCCTCCAGGTGGTGCCCCAGCTGGTGAAGATCCTCCGGACTCTGGTGACAACGGGATATTCCACAGAACACAGTATATCTGGAGTCAGCGACCCCTTCCTGCAGGTGGGCCGATCCTTTCCTGCTGTATCCCTGGAACAGAGAGCTTAGCAGTAAGCCCATGGCTATCGGTCACCTCCCAGAGAACCCTTTGGGTCAGTCAGTGTCTTAGGCAGGAAGATGGCAGACACAGGATTGCACAGGTCATCCCAAGACCAGTGCTGGAATGGGGATACCTAAAGGTCAGAAAATCCAGTTTGGTAACAATGACAACAAAAAAGCCTGTCTCCAAATCCCTGAGCCTCACACACGTCTGATCTCCCAGGACCCAAGGGACCCAAGGTGAGGGGCAGGGGCAGGGAAGCTCTAGGAAACCAGCCAGACCCCTCATGATACTTTCTTCAGTGTTGGATTTTTCTCAGCCCGACTTCTCACCCTCTGAACCCCTCCACCTTTCAACCTTTAACCCAACTTCAGGTCCGGATACTTCGTCTCCTTCGGATTCTGGGCCGGAACCACGAAGAGAGCAGTGAGACCATGAATGACTTGCTGGCTCAGGTTGGGGCTGGAGCGGGGCACCGGTTAGGTGTGTTGCTCTGAGATCCCACCAGCCCCAGGCATCCCTCACGTGACCACCCATTCTGTGGTGGCCGTATAGTCACATCTCCATTTCCCTCTAGACTGGGATCTCCATGAGGAGAGGGACACAGTCTGTCTCAGTGTGGTAGTCCCTGACACATGGTGGGGGCTCAGGGAACTTCGTTAGATGATGGAGGGATGACACGGTGGATACCCTCCAGAAACCTGAGGAGAGGACAGAGCCCCTTCTAGCTGCACCTTCTCTCCCACCCACTCAGGTGGCCACTAACACAGATACCAGCCGAAATGCGGGCAGTGCAGTCCTGTTTGAGACAGTGCTGACCATCATGGACATCCGCTCTGCACCTGGCCTTCGGGTATCCTCCCATATGCCTCTCCCACTGGGGCCCCACTCACCAGCCCCAGCCAGGCAGATGGGTCCTATTCACCGGTTTCTCCTCCCCACCCATCATCCCGTGCCACGAAGTTCCCCACTCCTTAACAAGGACAGTTGCTCCTTCCCTGACTGTCCTCAACCTTTGCCTCCCATAGGTTCTAGCCGTCAACATTCTTGGCCGCTTCCTGCTCAACAATGACAAGAACATTAGGTGATAGTCCCAGGTGTCTGGCTGGGCTGTGCCACTGAGCACCTGGCCCTCGCCCCTGCTTCTTCCAGGGCTTCCTGATTCACCTACCTCTTATTCCAATACTCAGGGCAGGATGGGGCAGGGAGGGGGCTGATGGCCATGGTGTGATAGGGCCTCTCCCACTCTGGCCAGGTATGTAGCCCTGACGTCATTGCTGCGTATGGTGCAGTCTGATCACAGCGCTGTGCAGCGGCACCGGCCCACTGTGGTCGAATGTCTGCGGGAACCTGATGCCTCCCTCAGCCGGTGAGTGGGACAGACAAAAGAGAAGATGGGGCAGAGGGCCCAGCACCTGGTAGCCAAGACCTGGATGGGATCAGACAGCTGAAGTAGGGGGATTAAGGAGACAGGTGCCGCTCCAGTGCCTGGAGAAGGGAGGGCCTGAGATATGTCTTGGGGTGACCTGGCTACTCCGTATAGACAGATCTCTTTCTCTTGATAGGCGGGCCTTGGAACTGAGCCTGGCTCTGGTGAATAGCTCCAACGTGCGAGCCATGACACAAGAGCTGCAGAGCTTTCTGGAATCCTGCCCCCCAGATCTACGGGCCGACTGTGCCTCAGGCATCCTGCTGGCAGCAGAGAGGTGAGGTGACAGGTGCCCAGTAGGCAAAGACCAGGAGGCAAAGACGGTAGAATCTGGGGAGGGTCAGCACCAGGGCTGAAGAGCCATGTGTCCCCTAGGTTTGCCCCAACCAAGCGATGGCACATAGATACCATCCTGCGCGTGCTGACAACGGTGAGGCAGGGACTGGACTAAGAGAGCTGGGAGGGAGTGGGCAGGGTTCACCACCCTGACTTGGCCCCATTCACCTCTTCCAGGCAGGCATCTATGTACGGGATGATGCAGTGGCCAACCTGACCCAGCTGATTGGGGGGGCCCAGGAGCTACATGCCTATTCTGTGCGCCGCCTGTACAGCGCCCTGGCAGAGGACATCTCCCAAGTACTGTTCCCACCACCCAGACCCAGGGCCGCCCAACCCTCTTAGCCCTTCCTGGGCCACCTACTCCCTCCACCGGAGTCCTTACTGTTTCTCCCTGGAAGTCACAGCTACCTACTTCGCAGAGACACTCAAGGACACAGCCCTGTTTTTAGTTAGAACACCTAGACTTTTGAACTGGCTCTGGTATCTACTGGCTGTGTAACTACAGATGACTTATTTAAGTCTCCTTATGCTCAGTGTACTCAGCTGTCTACCTCCCAGAGCAGTCTTGAGGGTCAAATGAGATAGAGTTCTTTCTTCATGTATCAGGCTTTATTATCTTGAATTCCGAGTGGATTAACAGAAGCCAGCCACTATCAGTAGTCATTTCTCCATATTATCCAAATAGAATGGGCAGAAACCATGGTACCCCTTCGAGGGAAGGACCCTCTTGCTTCCCTCTCTCTGAGCCCCTTTTGATGAAGCCATGTAGTTCTCATGCGTGGCCACCAGAGGGCAGAAGTTGTCCAAGAGCCAGGACAGAGCCAGCGGGGAAACAAACTTACATAACTGTTCCAGGGCAAGTCTTTTCCCTTTCCCCACCCCTCCAAACCCCACTACCTCTGTGCTGCATAAAGGGAGGTCACAGGTGTTGGAAGCTGAGGAGGGGACCCAGAACCTGGCCTACCATGTTTCTTATCCCATGCAGCAACCACTGGTGCAAGTGGCAGCCTGGTGCATTGGAGAATACGGGGACCTCCTGCTGGAAGGGAGCTGTGAGGAAACAGAGCCCCTTCAGGTAAGACCTCCATTGGGAGTACACCAAGGAGGGACTCAGCAGGAGAGGCAAGATGCCCCAGGGCTACTACCTTTGTCCCTGCTGAAGGTGGAGGAAGAGGAGGTGTTGGCACTGCTGGAAAAGGTGCTGCAGTCCCACATGTCCCAGCCAGCCACCCGAGGATATGCCCTGACAGCCCTCATGAAGCTCAGCACCCGGCTCCGTGGAGACAGCAAGTAAGAAAGGGTCCCAGCCCCTCCAGAGACCTTCTTCTTCGTGTCTCCAGGGACAGATGTCCCTTCACTGTGCCCACCGGCTTCTGAGTTTCTCTCCATACACACATCCCAGTTCCCCCAATCCTTAGGTTCTTCTTTTTGAGCCAAGTATTGTGGGCATCCCCCTGCTCCGTGGGGCCTTTCCCTTACCTGCCATATCCTGGAGTTGAAGGGCAGGGCAGGTTGCATCCCCACTCACACACCACCCTGTGGCCCAGCCGCATCCGCCAGGTGGTGTCCATCTACGGGAGCTGCCTGGACGTGGAGCTGCAGCAGCGGGCTGTGGAGTACAACACGCTCTTCCAGAAGTATGACCACATGAGGTGCGATTGGCGTAGGACCCACACCCCTGCCCTCTCCTCACCTGTCCTCTCCCCAGTGCCCCTCTCTGGGCACAAGGGTCTCATTCTCACCTGCGTCCTTACTCCTCCACAGTCAGAGCCTCCTGCCTGTAGTTCACTGAAGCTAAGTTGGCTTCCAACCCTCCTTGCTCATCTGAAAACTGGCAACCGTGTGCCCTCTTAGGAAATCAGAAAGGCACTCTGACCCACCATGTGCCCAGGGTTCTGCATGGTCTCACCCTTCCCTCCCCCATGCTTGTTATGAAAAGCCCAGGGTCCACTCAGAGGGACACACCTGTATTCCATTCTCTCAGGGCCGCCATCCTGGAAAAGATGCCTCTTGTGGAGAGAGGCGGGTCTCAGGTTGATGGGGAAGCAAAGGAAAGCAAAGAAGCCCAGCTTTCGGAAACAGCCCTTGTGTCCACAGAGCCCCAGGTGAGGAGGCCGGAAGCCGCAGGGGGATGAGGACTTGGTCGGGCTTCCACACCCAGCCCTGCTCCTTCTGCCCTTTCCCCTAGGCCTCCAAGCTCTTGGATCTGTTAGATCTCCTGGATGGCACTTCTGGGGATGCCCAGCCCCCACCCCCTCTGGATCCCTCCCCAGGAGGCGCTTTAGTACACCTCCTCGACCTTCCCGGTGCACCTCCACCCCCACGTAAGCCTCAGCAAAGGGGAGATGGGAGGGGCACCTGGGTGGCTCAGTCAGTTAAGCGTCTCTTTTTTTAAAGTGTTTATTGGGGCACCTGAGTGGCTCAGTCAGTTAGGCGGCCGACTTCGGCTCAGGTCATGATCTTGCAGTCTGTGAGTTCGAGCCCCGCGTCGGGCTCTGTGCTGACAGCCTGGAGCCTGCTTCATATTCTGTGTCTCCCTCTCTCTGACCCTCCCCTGTTCATGCTCTGTCTCTCCCTGTCTCAAAAATAAATAAACGTTAAAAAAAATTTTTTTTAATTAAAAAAATAAATAAAAGTGTTTATTTATTTATTTTGAGAGAGAGAGAGAGACAGAATCCCCAAGCAGTCTCTGCACTGTCAGCACAGAGCCCGATGCGGGGCTCACGTAGGGCTCCATCCCATGAACCGTGAGATCATGACCCGAGTGGAAATCAAGAGTTGGTTGCTTAACTGATTGAGCCACCCGGTGCCCCAAGTGTCCAACTCCTGATTTCGGCTCAGGTCATGATCTCGAGGTTCACAGGATGGAGTCCCATGTCAGGCTCTGACAGTGGAGCCTGCTTGGGATTCTCTCTCTCTCTACCCCTCCTGCACATGCACGCACACACGCTCTCTCTCAAAATAAATTCATAAACTTTAAAAAAAGAAAGCAGGGGGAGATGGAAGACATCTTAAGAAAAGGAGGGGTGGAAATGTGCTGGTTCTCCTTCTTTGCCAAAATCACATCCCCTCTTGATAGGTAAGTGTTCATTAGCTTGTGCCTGTTCCCTCTCAGATACCCCTCAATGCCTTCCCTTTGTTCCAGACTTCTTACCCTCACCTGTGGGGCCCGCCTTCCTCCCAGCGCATCTCATCTTCTTTCCCCGCTACCCCCTCCACTGGCCCGTCAGCATCTCAGACCCTCTCATCTGAAGCCCTTGGCAGTTTGTGTTCCTCTTACATGAATGTTCTTGCCCAGCACACCAAACGACTGGCTCATTCTCATTTCTCAGGCCTCAGCCACAATGTCAGATGCCTTCCCCCACCACTCCTATTTAAGTTAGTTCTCCCCAGTTATTCTGACATCGTTTATTTTCTTCACAGCACAAATTGGTCTGTGATTATCTTGGTTGTTTTCTTGTTTATTGTTTTTTTCTGCCCACTGGACTATGAGTTTCATCTTCTTGTCCACTTTGTCACTAGCATCTCAAGCACTGCCCTGCACCCAGTGGGTGTTCACTTCATTTCTGTTGAATGAATGAATGAGCTTGTTATCTTCGCCCCATACACTGAGCTGCTTGTCTCTCCATATTCCAGCTTCCATCCCAAATCTCAGAGTGTTTGAGCGGGAAGGACTACAGCTGAATCTGTCTTTTGTTCGACCCTCTGGAACTCCTGCTTTGCTCTTAATCATGGTCACTGCTACCAACACCTCAGGAGCTGATGTCACCCACTTCATCTGCCAGGCTGCTGTGCCCAAGGTTTGTGGAAGACCAGGATTTGAGGTGGCCTGGGCACTTGAGGAGAAAAGGCTAAGTAGAGGGGGTGGGTGGGAGGAAGAACGAGAAGGAAATGACAATGCAGGGACAAGCACTTGGGAAGTTATGGGAAGAGGGTTTGAGACTCTCGGGTGTGGAGGGGTTGCCTGAGCCCAGCTAGCTGCCTTACTGTGCTCTGCCCAATCTCCTGTGTTCAGAGTTTCCAGCTGCAGCTACAGGCCCCCAGTGGGGACACACTTCCAGCTCAAGGTGGCCTTCCAGTGACCCAGCTCCTCAGAATCCTCAATCCTAACAAGGTGAGCTCAAGAGCACCCACCCACAACCCCTTCCTGTTGATAAGGCCCAGGGACAGGACAAATCACAGGTGCTAACCTTGGTCTCCACTCTCATACTCCTAGGCCCCCTTGAGGCTAAAGCTGCGCCTCACCTACAACCACTTTGGCCAGTCGGTGCAGGAGATCTTTGAGGTGAACAACTTGCCTGTGGAGACATGGCAGTAACTCAGCCTCTACTCACGGTCTGAAATCCTCCTGTGTCCTGAACGCCCCCTAGGGTCCCAGCCACTTGGAGCCTGGTGATTGGCTACCAGCAGGTGGTGCTCTGGGCCTGTGCTTGCCCCTGCAAAAACTGTGGGGGCCTGCCTTCCCAATAATGAAAGCCCAATAAAGCCTGAGGGGCAAAAGCCATATTTGGGTATATTTGAGATAGAAAGTGTTTATGAATCATAGAAGGGAAGAGTTTTCTTATCCAGAAACTAAAGTATGTATCTTCCTTTGAGCCTTAGGAACCTGTTTTAACAATTGAGGACTTTTCTTTCTACCCCTTCCAGGATGGGGAGCAAATTTGCCCCTAAACCTCCATAGGAGACACTCTACCATCTGGGCCAGAGTAGGGCGCAGGAGCAAAAAGTAAAACCAGAACTTCTAGATTTCTGACAGATTCTCACCCACTTCCCCAACCTGCTGCTATTTCCCATACCCCAAGGCAGGGAAATCCCTCCCCTCGTCTCTAACTCAGCTGTAAGGCGGTTTAGGAGCCGCTGGCAGAATCAATGGCATCGACCAAGGGAGGGGGGTGGCAAGGGATTTTCCTGTGCTTAACTACTGATCACAGCTAAGTGGAAATCCTATAAACACGAGCGGAAATCAATGGAGGCTGCTTAGCGGCCAGGGGAGAGGGGCGGCCCACAGATTGCATCTGACGGATGAGGGAGAGGAGGCAGCCAGGGAGGGCTCAAGGAAGGATAGCTGAGGGTAAGGTGAAGGAACAGGAAGGGCTGGAGAGAGGGGAGTCAGTGTGAGAAGGAGGCCAGGGGAAGAGGCATAGTGAGCCCAGGAGGGAACCCTGTTAGATTCAGACTCTTCCCTGTTGAGGAAGTGACACCCTAGCCCAAGTTGCCTTCAGGATCTTTAGTCCCCTGTGGCTTCTCTCTGGGTCTGTGTACTTGTAGCAGGCGCTGATAGTCCTGAGGCTGGAAACGCTGTAGGTATACCATCAGCTTGGCAGGTGCTGTCTCCTGTACGGGCACACCTACAGGCAAAAGGGGAAGGAGGAGAGAACCAGACAGAGCTTCAAATGCATTGACTCTGCTCCCTGTCCAGATAGCCAGACCCCAGAATTCTTTCCAAGGCAGCACTGGGATTCTGAATGCCACCCGACCAGCTTCTATAACCCACCAGCCCTCACCCTGACTGGCCTGTGGAAGTGGGGCCTACAAGGACCACTTCAGGTAGGAGTGGGGCTGGGAAGCCAAGCGTGAGCCTCTCCTCCAGCAAGGAGAAATGGTGAGGAGGCGCTCAGGTGCCATGAAGACAAGAGGATGCCTCAATATCCACTCATTTCAGTTATTGCTCCGTCCCTCAATTGAGATTAAAGCCCGTCTAGGCAGGCCAAAGCTCATTGGGTTGGTAATGAAGCACATGCAGAGGTACACACAGAGAACCCAAGGGATATAGAAGAAATGACAGAAGTAGCTATAGCCGTGGGGTGGGACTCACATAGAATTCTAGCATCTAGAATGGTGGTATGGAACCATAATAAGTCAGTATCTTATTGTTAGTGCCTGGCAGCATGCTGGGCATATAGTGGTGAACTCAGCATATGTTTGTTGAGATAGCGAGAACAGCATTCCACGGCTTTAAGGCTTCATGGGATGCACAAACTCATACTTCTGTGGATGAACTGTCTACAGAAAAAGAAATCAGCCAACACTTGTCTTGCTGCCTGTCACATAAATACACTGTTCTCGCCTTTTAGTCAAAGTCAACAGGACAAATTAAATGAGGGCTCCAGGTAGTTGTAAAAATAAGAGGATGGGATTTGGGGGAGAGAAGGATGGGTGGATGGATTAAAGCAGAGAACTGATGGAAACTTGGAGTGGCTGGAGGTGTGTGAACTAAATGAGGCAAGGACTGAGAGAGATTAGAGACCTGGAAGGACTTGACTCAGGTTAGGCAGCTACTATAAAAGCAAACTGGGTCTTCCAAAAAACTGCTCAAACAATATCCAGTACAGAAATAACCCCGAGACCCTCCCCACGAACCATCCCCATGAACCCGTTCAGTGGGTACACCCAGAAGACAGATAATGAAGGCAAAGAACGCACACAAGGGCCTGTCTCCCTCACCAAGCATGCTGCTGAGACTGTAGATCTTCTCCAGGGCAACTGGGACTTCAGCCTCCTCGTGCACCAGGGCCTCTACCTCACCCACGGTGTAGCCAAAGTCCGCTGTATCCAGGTCCACCCTGAGCGGAGGCTCCTCTTCATCAGTTCCAGAGAGCACCAACTTCCAGGCACTACGCTTAGTCACAAAACTAGCTACTTCCTGCAGCCCCAGTGGCCCCAGCACAGCTGCCACACCTCCTGCCCCCAGGACCTCAGTCCCCAGCACCTCACAGAGCTGGGCCACAACTGCAGGCTCAACTGTGAGTTCCACATACTCCTGGTGGGGTCCTGAGACACCTGCTGTTCCAGGACATTTGAGCTCCCATCCACTACCCTCTCGCTGCCGCAGCCAGTAGTCAGCCCGCATGAGGCTCAGCTCAGGCGTGTCATAGTATCTGTCCCGGAAGGTGACCTGGTGCTCTAAGGTGCTCCCCAACTCCTGCAGCCGCTTCTCTGTGCCAGGCCCAGGAATGAACTTTCGCTCCACCTCAATCAAGGCGTGGGCCATGATACCTGTAATCAGTCAGTAACAATTTGCTGAGCTCCCAAGGATGCTTGGCCTTGCAGGGGGACAATTCAGTAACCACCCCCTCCCCCACCCCGGGGAAGAACTTATGAGGGACACACTGTCACAGGGCTCTCTGTTGGGGCTACAGCCCTTTCTCCCTGCCTAGTGATGGATGGTCCCCTCTGTCTCTGATGTTCTAAAGCCCTGAAACAGTGACAGATCTCCAGGTAATCCCTTACACGGTTCATGATGTCAATTCAAAGGGCTTCCTAGAGAACTGTAGTGGGTGTCCTCCTTTCAGTACTTGTCTTCTATACCTTGCTACCCCGGGTGGCCGGTGGCTCACTTCCCGGAACAACCCCGCCCTTCGCCACAGCACCGGGTAGCGGAGCCCCGGGTCTCACCTCAAAGCCCGAGGGCCTCCCTCCCCCGGGACCTGGAGATGGAGAGGGGACCCCACACCACGCCAGCGAGGAATGCCGGGAGCAGTACCTGGCCTCGGACCTCGGCCCGGCTCTCTGTGCACCGGGCCGGTCCCAGCACGAGCGGCCATATTAGGCGTGATGTGGCGGCGCCGAGGACAGGCCGGGGCCTGAGAGGCTAGGTACGTGATAGGGGTGCCGCGACCTCGGCGGTGGGCTGGGAGCGCAGAGGTTCCCCCCGCGCTCTGCTCCTCGTGTCCGACCCCTCCCGGCTCCCGTGGGTCGGCCCGGGTCTCAGGCCTCAGGCTGAGCCCGGCACCCTGGGGGGTCCAGGTGCATGATGGGAGGTGTAGTTCCAAAGGGAGATTTTGCTTTCTCGCCTCATTCGTCGCTATGGTGACAGGAAAGCTGTGATTAGTGCCCCAACACTGTCTAAAGTTGAGAAGGGGCGGTATGGACAGTCGGATGGAAGGAGCTGAGCCCAAGTCCTGTCTCCCTCCCCCTCACTCCCTAGGCAGATGGGCCTGAAATCCAGGTAACTCACTCAGACGCTGCTGTCCCAACAGATATTTTATTGACTATTATGGCGGCCCACAAGTACAGGCCAGTGGCAATGGGTTGAAAAAGGGGATAACTCAGGCCAGTTTAACTACTCTGGAGGTTTAGAGGGGATAATACATCCTAGAATGAAAGTTTAGGGTAAGGGTGGAAAACGTTCTGTCAGAGGAGGAACTAGTATTTTGGATAGGAACTAAAGACACTGTGGGATTTCAACAGTTAGAGACATGGATGGAGACAGGAACAGCAAGAGCAAAGACCAAGAAGCTGGAGAGCACCTGGCCAGTGTGTAAGGAGAAGGAGATGAGGCTAGAAATACAGTTGAAGAGTAGGTTAGAAATGGCCTCGAGTGCCAGCCAGACTGAGGAATTTGTCACTGAGTTGCCAGTGGCCCCTGAGCAGGCTTGGTCTGGAGTGGGAGAAATATACTCATGTTCGCTTAAAATACAGGAAGACATTGGGGTGACCCTTTGACTGCTTTGGGAGACAAAATAGAGAAGGCTCCTTCTCCTTACTCCCTCTGAGGACTGTGATAACCTGGAGATGTCACTGTGTATCTGATACTCTGGGTCAGGTAGCTTGCTGAGGAACAGTGGCTCTTGTCAACTCCTACGATGGGTGAGAAGTGCCAGGTTCTCAACATCGGACATCTTCCCAGTATCTTTTCGGAAACAAATGACCTGTGGGAAGTACTATAGGGAAGGCACTGATTCACAGACATGACATCTTGAACTTGGGATGTGTTGGATGCATCCCTCCTCCACCCCATAACAGGCACCAATAGTCAGGGAGGGGAGGGCCTCCAGCCCCTAGCTCCAATCATTGGCCTACTTTTCATGCATCCTTTGCTTTGCAGTTTTCTTCCCTGGGGAAAAAGACCCCTTCCCCTGAATTATAAGGTCCTCTTCCCTGGGTTACAATGTCCAGTCCAGTCGGGCAGAGGCAGCAGTTTAACTGAAAGACCAGACTCAGGAACCAGACAGACCTGAGTTTGACTCCCAGCTTGGATTTCCAGTTGTTTTGTCTTGGGCAAGCTACTCCACCTCCCTAAACGTCTCATTTCTCCATGGTAAAATGTGAACTGCCACAGTTATGTGTGAGGATCCAATGATAAACTGTCACAACCTAGAGATTCAAAATGTTACTTTCTTTCTACTTCCTTTTTTCCTGTGAACTCAAGGATTCTTTTTCTTTTCCCTTCTCTCCTTTCTTTCCTTCCTTCCTGTTCTTTTTATTTTTTTATTTTTAAGAGGAGTAGGTTATAGCAGCAATTGTGAGCTCTAGAGTCAGACTATTGAGGTTTGAATCCTGGAGCTGTCACTTAATGGCCATGTGACCTTGGGCCACCTAATTAATTTGTTTGTTTCCTGGTTTCCTCAACCGTAAAATGGGACTAGTTGTGAGGATTAAGTAAGTTAATATACATAAAAGGTCTTGGAAACTGTTTCTGTGCACTCAATAAACCTTAGCAGTTATTATTATTACAATATAAAAGAGCTTATAAACTGAAGATGAGGACCAGGAGCCAGAACCTCCCCTTCCCCCATCCAACTCTCTGTGGAGACAAGCTCTCAGAGACTTCAGAGTAACTGCTGTGGAAGAGAAGTTTCTAATACCCAACCGGAAAGGAGGGGGACTAATAAGGCAGGAAGAAGGGAGTGGAAAAAAAAAAAAAAAGAGAGAGATAGGCCTGGGGTGGCTTTGGGAGGCTGGTAAAAGCCGGGGCTTGCTCTAGAGCTGATTTAAAACAAAATAACAAAACACATGTATGGTTTCTGTAGGCAGGATAAAAAAAGGAGAAAAACACCAGAAAGAGTTTAAAGGCTCCGGCCCCCTTTGCAAGCACTGGCTTGGACCCGGCGCCACAATCTTGCAAAGCGGCCCCGCCCGCTGGCTGGCCTGCCCTGGGGTATCAGGTCCAGCGCAGGCACTCAGCGCTCGCTGGCCGCTGGGTGGGAGCGGGGACGGATGGACTACAAATACCGGCATTCACTGCGGCGGGCGGGCCGCTGCACCTGCTCAGTGGGGCCGCCCCGGGCGCCTGGGTATTGATTATTCCATTGTGTGGGACGCCTCGGCTCCAGCCAGTGAATGAGGCGGAGGAGTGAGGGCGAGGAGGAGGAGGAGGAGGAGGAGGAGGAGGAGGAGGAGGGCGAGGAGGAGGAGGAGGAGGAGGAGGAGGGCGAGGAGGAGGAGGAGGAGGGCGAGGAGGAGGAGGAGGCAGGGAGCGAGCGAGTGCCCAGGGTGAATCAATGGAAACCCCCTCACGAAGCCGGGAAAACACTTCAGCCGCAGCCAAATAGCATTGATTATTTTCCTTCACTTCCCTCACCGCCGTGAATTTATTTATTTATTTTTTTCCATCTCCGTCCCCGACGCCCCGGAGTGAGCGCTGGAGGGAGGGAGGAGGAGGGGAAAAAAAAAAGGAATCAACACATCGGAGAAGTCCCTTCCAAGAGCCGCCCCCTCCCCTCCCCGCCTCGCGCTGCTCGGCGGCCGCGGTTCGACTCCCGTCCCTGCTTCCAGCTGAGGTGTAAGTGCATCGATTTCCGATGCTGCTGGGTTGGTTTTTTTCTCCTCTCCCTCTCTCTCTTCTTCCTTTCCTTGCTCTTTGGAAGCTGAAGACGGAGGGGAGAGGAGGCGCTCGGAGACTGCCGCTGGAGGGCACGGAGAGGGACGGGAAGGGGCTGGGGGAGGGGACACGGACGGACGGACAGACAGACCGAGAGCTTGAGGAGGAGGGGCACGGGTAGGGGGGAGGGGGCGTGCGAGCGAGGATGGTGGTGGGTGGGTGATAGAGATGCAGGGGTGGAGGGAGAGACGGCGAAGGGAAAGGCTTCGAGGCTGGACCAGGAGCCAGCCGGACAGACGGAGGGTAACGAGAGCCTAGACGGACCGCGCCGAGGTGTGCGGGTAGCGGGGGTCCCGGAGGGAAGGGGAGGCCGGGTGAGTGAGGGCTCGGAGCTGTCAGCCCGGAGGGGCCTGGGTCTCGGCCGCCCCGCGCCGGCTGCGGGATCGGGAACCGCGGCAGGCGGACGGGCTAATGGATGGGCTAGCGTGCTGGGGGTGGGGGTGGGGGTGGGTGGGAGGGGATATGGATACTCTTAATCTTCGATCTTCGTTTTTGCCTGAAGTTGAGCTGGGGTTTTTTTTGTTTGTTTGTTTGTTTGTTTGCCTTTTTTTTTGGAAAGGTGCGAGTAGGTGAGGGGAGGCCACTGCTCCATTCAAGGTGAAGTGTGTCTCTCCTGGCCCCCCAACTCTCCATGCGCTCTTGTCTGCCCCCCTCTCAGAGTAACCCTATCATTTTTGAGCGCTGGACCACGCGTGGTCTCGATGTGCCTGTAGCCCCGCTGATCTCTGTCCATGTGTCCCTGCCTCTTGATTTTGTCATTTTTTCACCTCATTCATTCTCCCCACCCATCCATCCCTGGGTCTGTGTGTCACTGTGTCCGCATGTGACTCTTCCTATCCGAGTGATCCTCTCGCAGTGTGTCCCTGTCACTGTCATGCCTTGGCTCCCTGACTTGTCTGTCTAGGACCATCTAGGACTCCATGCCCTCTCTTTTGGGGTCCTTATGAGATCTCTGGCCTTCTCAGGCTACTTTTTTCATGCTTATGGTTGTGGTAGTCACTGGTCAGGGGCCTGCAAAGAGTCTGAGGGATGGAGCAGATGTATCTCTCCCAAGGACTCAGGTACCCTTTCAGCACAGCCAGGACCGACTCCTCTTCCACCTTCACCCGGGAAGCTTTGGAACTTCTAGCGTTGTTGACTGTCTCCTTTGCCATGTGCCTGTCTCACCCACCAGGACCTTTGGTCTCCTGTGTGTCATCTGCCTCTCCAGGAGCTTCCCACCGCAAACCTCTTCCTTGCTGACTTGATTTCCTCCCTTCCCTCACTTGGCCATTGTATATTTTTTCATTTCCCCATTTTGTTTCACCCCCTTTTTTGCATTCCTATCTCCCGTGGTCTCCCTTGCCTATTCTTTACCTTTGTTCCCATAACCTGCCCTCTGCCTACCTTTTATCCTTGATCACCCTAATTCCCTCTTATCCCTTATCCTCTCACTGAGCATTTTAACCTCAGCAGCAAAAGGTACCAGAGAGGAAGGGGCTGGGAGAGGTAGGGAGTATGGTTTGTGAAGGCACATAAACAGGCCAAGAAATCAATTTAATGGGCTTCCAGGGGCATATAACCCCTTCATCAGTCAGGGCCATTATGTCCATTAACTGTCAACTTTGATTTTGTAAGGGGACATTCTCTAGGACTCTGAACTCCACCCTGCTTGGTTGCCTCTCATCCTTCAGGTCATTCTAGATATCAGTGGCTTTTTCTTCACTTTCTAGTTCATCTTCTTCCTGGCCCCCCTGTTATTATCATATTTGGATTCAGCACGATCCTTTATGTGGCCGTTTTCATTCATATGACAGAAGCTATCTTGTGCAAGAGGCCAGGTTCATTCAGCCTAAAGAATGGGAAAGGTGGATAAAGAGTCTGGGGAGTTTACCTTGTGTTAAGCCCATCATTGTTTTCCAGCCCTTGGAGCTTGGAAGGGTAAAAGGAGGAGGTAGATAGGGGCACAAGATGGAAGATTTCCGAGGTGAACAGTGTTCCAGAAAGGAAGGAGAGGCCGGGTGCAATAAATGTATGGGGTAGAGAAATGCATGACGTGAGGGATGTGCAAAAGGAAGGGAAGAAAATCCATGCGGAATGGGGGCAGGGAAGGAACCGAGGGGTGATTGGGAGAATGAAATAAAACATGACTTGATAGCGATACAGAAGATGGAGAGAAATGATAGAGTATTCCTCAAGAGGAGGTCAACAGAAAAGGCAATATGCAATGAATACAATTGTAAAGTGGGGGAAGGGAGGAACTGAAGAATAATATGAGGTGGAAAAAGAGTATGGTACAAAGAAGGTAAATGGAAGGCAAGCGGAGGAGTGCTGAAGCAGATCAGAGCTGCACAGAGCTTGGTAGGGGGAAAAAGGAGAGGATGAGGTATCAAAGGAAACAAATGCCTCTGGTGTGAAGGGGACCCAGCGTGACCGGTGCAAAGAGAGCGCTGCAGGAGGGGTGATTTGGAAAAAGGCATAGCAGAAATACCACTGGGTGAAGCCCCACAAGAGAGAGATGCCAAAGGAGAGGCAGAGAGCCCTCAGAGATACTGGTGAAGAGAGACAGAAAGAGAAGCTTCCGAGCATTCATTCCACTGGGCACATCCCTCACTACCCCACCAGAGGCCTTTGCATTTCATTCCCAAGCCAGGGGGACCCAAGCAAAGAGATGAAAAAAGTAGAAATTCCATTTACTTTACCTGACAGGAACTTGAATCTTTCTAGCCCCCTGAGAACCAAAGATCTCAAGCCTCTGATGTCATAAATTGCTGGTGTTGCCTTGGCAACCTGACAGGGTTCCTCCCTCCATGATGTCAGAGCAGCTGGTGTTACCTTGAAACACATAGAGGAAGAACTTGCTGCTTTGCTGGAGCTGTACACGTATGGGGCCGGAGCCTGAATCTGATCTGTAGGATTCCTGGGTCTTAGCTCAGAGTGAGATCTTGTATTTGATTGCCCAAGGTTCACTAGATCCTGCAGGAGCAAGAGAAGGGAACTTGGGAGACAGGGGGCATTGAAGACTGGGTGGTAGGACTGAAAGACAGGCAATAAAGGAAGAAAACTGGAAATGGCAGTTACAGAACATGAGACGGGCGTTATGAGCAGGGAGGAGAGCTATTGAAAATGTAAGATGAACCTAGCTCTGGGTTTAGGAGTGGAGACTGAAGCTGTAAATGCAAAGACAAGAGATCAGAGCTGTGTGAATGTAACCTGATGCAGGGATAAAGAGGAGGGTTCTGAAATGGCAGCGGGCACAGTGGAATTTGGCTGGGGCTGCTTTAAGTTGGAGAGATGAAGCTGTTGGGTGAGAGACCCAGGGTGAGTCATGATGGTCTTATGAGCAGGGGCCTTGTCCATCTTCTTTCTGACTGTTTTCCCAGCACCTCGCCCAGCGTCTGTCACATAGAAGATGCTTCATATCTGTTGATCGAATGTTGAATAATAGGGAAAAGCTAGGGAAAAGAGTTTCCCACCTCCCTCTTACCCCAACCTTCAGGCCTAAGTCTGCATAAGTGGGCAAGTCGGGAAAGTAGAAACTGAAGGAAAGGTCTGGAGGGGAGTTTTCTGATCAACACTGAGATCTCAGGTAGAGAGAGGAGAGACTAGGTCAGGGGCACACCCGGAGTCAGCTCAGGGCAGCCACACTTGGAGGGTTGACTCCAGGGTCTGATCCAGGGAATCTTTGTAGAGATAATAGGAAGAAAACATGAATGAACAATCTTAGGAGCCCAAGAGGAAGATGTGGAGGAGGGTGGAGAAAGGAGGTGGTTTCCAGAAAAGGTTGGGAGCTGTTTCCAAAGACAGAGTGGGTGGATTTGAATTGGAAGTGGCATCCCGGGCCGACTGCATTCCCAATCATGAAACCACAATTGAACCCATCATACCCCTGCCCTTCCCGCCATGTGACAAAGAGTTCATAAAGCAACACCAGGGCCATCCTAAACACCTTGTCCCAATCCAGGCAACTCCAAGGAAGTCAGCATTGGCCAAGCAGGCCAACAAGCAGGAGGCACAGACCTGGATGTAAGAACCCGGTGAGGGATGGCCTTGATGCCTGATTGCTCACTGTTGAAAGAGTCCAGAGGTATCTGGAAGGTGGGGAGGGAGGCAAGTGATGCAGAGCTCACCACAACTCTGAATGAAATCTGCGGAGAGGTCTCAATACACAGAAGGTTTAGAGAAAGATGCACTAGTCAGGGATTATAACCTGTCCCGTTTCTGTGGTGAAGAGTCAGAAGGACTCTGAATGGATTGGGACTCTAGGAAAGAAGACCTGGAAGGGAGCAAGCAACCTGGGAGCCCTGGGGGAGAGAATCTGGCTATAATAAGAAAGGCTAGGGTGACTGGAGAGTCCTGAGGAGGGGGGCACCCCGAAGGGAGGGCAGTGGTGGCTGGATGCACTGTCAGCCGCCACCATGGACTTGGGCAGCTCATATTTTGCAGCAGGCGACAGGCTGTCGACACGGCGGTCCTTTACCTCACCGTTAGAAACTCATTTCATTGATTTTTCCATCTTTCTTCTCTGGCTTCTCAGTCATCCCACCACTCACTTTCCCAGAGCCCCTTGCCTCTCTGGGGAATGCCCCAGGGGACTGCCTGCCCACCCCTCCTCCACCCCAGGCTCATGTGACAGGGGTTAAAGATTTAGAGGGCCTTCCAGCACCCCCACTCCCTCCCCCCCCACCACCGAGGTAATCCCATTGGCTCTCGGTAGCCCCCTCTTGTAGGAACTAGTCCAGAGACCAGGGCCTCCGTTAGGTCATTCAGGATGCCCAGTTAAGAGGGGACAGGGCTAAGATCCACCTGTTCTGTCACCAAGCTATACCACTGAAGTGCAGGCTGCATGTCCCTGGAAGGAGACATCTTTTACTAATTCCTCCTGACACAGCTTGGTATCCCTTAAAATTTTTCTTTCAAAGTCAAGTGAGAGAACAGGAGCGGCCTCTGTGTTTGGACAGGAATAAGGGATTACATTAAAGCTAAGCTTCTAGCCTTGGAGTCACATCAGGGCCATCCACTGGAACGGTGCTTGCACAGGCGCCTGTGCAATTAGGAGGACATAGTAGCAAGAGCTCTCTTCTCAGAGAAGAAGGTAAATGTATGCAGTGTCTAGTTCAGTGTAGTGTGTTGACCTGCAGGCAGTGGGGCAGGATGGGTGTGGGTCAGAAATTTTTACTTCATGTGTGGACATTTCCCTAGTGCCTCCTCCAGTCACAGCCTGCTACCCTCAGCCTCTCCCTCTGGGGCTGGGATCGGACAAAAGGTTAGGAGTCAATTGCCAGTCATTTGGCTTCTCAGTGAAGGAAGGCAGAGGGTGGGACAGAAGTGTTAGATGGGGTTTCCCTGAGGAACGAATGGGATACATGCCCTTTCTATCCTCAAAATTTTCAGTCCTTGTTTTGCCAGTGACCACCCCCCCAGCTCAGTCTTATGGCTCTGTCCTCCTTTTTCTCTCTGGTCTCTGGGAGGTTGTTTCTCTGGGGCCCAGTGTGTCTTGGGTGTGGGGTGTCTGAATCCAGATTCTGCTACCTCCTCTGACTCATGGGCCTGTCCGCCCCCCCTGGCAACTGTCTTCCTTTCTGTCCAGCCACTTCCAGGTTCTGGACCACTGGCCTACTTGGGCCGGAATGCCTTCTTCCATCTTGTTTCTCCCGGGATTTTCAAAACCCAGAGGTAAATCCTGGTGCTTCCGGGAGAGGAGTGCACTTGAGGTTAGAGAGACCGAGGCAGGCCAAGAAAGGAGTGTGGGAGGGATAAGGGCAGGGAGGAGTGGGAGAAGCGGGGGCAGGCTGAGTATGACCGAGGAAGGGAGTCCGAGGTAAAAACCATGTGACTTGGAGCCGACGTGAAGGCCACAATTTAAATGAAAAAGAAAGGAGGGCGGTAGACTGCGCGGCCGGGTAAAGAAATGGGAAGAGCAAAACCGGGAGCCTGACCCCCTGCCGGGAAACGAAGGCTGTGGGGAGGAGGAGGGAAGGAGAGTGGCTGGGGAGAGGCTTCAGGCGGAAAAGGCAGCTCTGGCTCAGCCTCTGTGGCAGTCCTGAGTTCAAGCCGTGCTGGCTTTGACCCTTGTGGGAGGAACTGAAGTGGCAAATTAACGACGATAATGAAGTCACTGCTCCTTGTTTGTCTTTGCTGGTTTCCCCTTGAGATTTGTCCTCTGGCCAGACGGGGCAACGTGGGGGAGGGGAGGGCCATCGGCGGGGAAGGGCGGGGGAGGGGCGCGGAGGAGAGGACCGGGAAGTGGAGACGCGGGGGCCGAGCGGACCCGAGCGAGGAGGAGGAACTCAGGCAGGGAGGAGGCCGAGGGAAGGGGACGCGCCAAGAGTAGGGGAGAGGAGAGAGCGGCGGCAAGACGGGAGGGAAAAGAACAATGGAGAACAGGGCAGGGAAGCCTGGAAGGAGGAGCAGAAGACCGGGCGGGAGAAGGAGAGCTGGCACCGGGAAATGGCGAGCCGGAGGGAAAGAACGTGGCCGGGGCTGCGGGAGCTGCAGCTGGCGGGGCCAGTGGGCGGGGCCTCATCTCCATCTCTAATGGCTGTGAAATGAGGTTAGCTCCATTAGAGGCGGTGAGAGTGTAACGGGATCACACTCATTAGGGCTGGGCCATCCCAGTAATTACCACCACCCCAAACACGCCCGCGCCAGCCGGGCCGCCGAGCACAAACAGGCACGCGGCAACACACCCGCACCGGGCAGCCCCGCCGCCCGCGGCCCAGCGAGCAGCCCCGGGCCCACGCGGGCAAGAACTAGGGCCCGGGGAGACCCAGCCCCAGCTGGAGGTCTGACAGCTAGCGCCTTCACGAACCCCGAAGATGTGCCGGGACAGACACCTACGCCCTCAGCCACGCACGCAATCAGAAAGCAGTGAACACACACGTACACCCCAACTCAGGAAATAAGGCACGTGAGTGAATAACTATCGTTTCTATTTATTGATCCCAAAGTGCTGGCCTGGATAATGATCATCTCAACGGACACAACTCCATGAGGAACTATTCCCCATTCTGTATACAACGAAACAGTTTTTAAGCAACCCACCTGAGGTCATTTACATAATGCAGACAACTAAAATTTGATTTCAGGTCTGTCTGACCCTAAAGGCCAAGTTCTACAAGAATGCTCTGCTGCTTGTCTTGAAGCTCATATGTTGTTATGGATGCATATGTGTAGACCTCCAGCTTTAAGAGACATTATCATAAATTAATACGCATATCCCCTACCTTTTGATTTCTATCTCCAGCCACCCCCCAAACACAAACACACAAAAGGAATGGCCAGAGCCCCTCATTGACTGCAATGTGAATAGCACCCCCTGGAGTTGCACAAAGCAGTGGTCCTGTTCTGGCTCATCTTTTACTAAGAAACTGAGAGCAGCCATCTAACACCTTCAAACTCAAAGAGGAGCCTGACAGCTTATATGCTCAAGGGGACACACATAGGACAGAGTAACACACAAAAACCTCAAAGACCTTATTCAAAATGCACAGCAGCCAGAGTTCAGAAGCTAGCAAATTAACCCAAGAGCTGAGTGCTGGGGTCAGGCTACGGGAGTCCAGTCTAGACTCCACATCTTTCCAGGTGTGAGACCTTGAAAATTCCTTTCCCCATCAATGTCTGTTTCCATGTTTGTAAAATGGGAATGAATGGCTGTATCTATTTCATCAGATTGTAGTGGAGAATTAGGGGATGCAATTTCCAGGGCTCGGCACAGTGCTGGCACATGGTTAACATTTAAGGATACTATTATTATTAGTTGTCTTGTTGTAACACTATTTAAATGGAGCCATTACTATGACAAGGTTCACGTAGACTCCAAGAATCAGAAGGTTTTATTTATATTACAATGGTATTCTTTCTATTAATTCTAAAGAATTGTGTGTAATTCCTTTCAAGTGCAGGGACCTTCTACAGAGGTCCTCTATGCCAGGAGCAGATAGGTTCCTGAATCTGAACTCAAGAACACTACTCCCTGCCCTCATATAAAAGGGTTCAGAGCTGGCTTTGTGGAGTTGTCCGAGCCTGAGTCTCCCAGGGGCACCTACAAGATCACACAGCTCCACACGGCTGTCCTAACGCTTGTGGTGTCATTAAAGGAGATGCATGGGCAAGAGGGTCCACTCCTCTCCAGCACGTCCACCCCTCCAGCAGCAGACACCCTGCAGCCCACTCAACAAAGTAAGGCAAATGTGGATGGATGTTCCACTAGCTGGTTGTGGTTTTAGTCCACAGCTTCCCTTTGACCCGTCTGCTCCCAGCCTATCTCCATCTTCCTCCTCTCTGCCTCTGCTTTCTCCTCACATCTCACCTAGTTCCATTATGCCCACCCGAAGCATCTTGCAAGGTGTAAGACACAGTTCCTGGGCTCCATCCCTCTCACTGGGGACAGGCCCCCTGCCCAATCTGATGCCAAAGCCGGGAGGCCTCCATGAGATTCAATAATCACACTTGTGGATCAAGATTTGGCCCCATCCCCCAACTTCCCTGCCTCTCCCTTTCCCTCCCTTCTTCTTCCCTCTTCCTCTCTACCTTAGCTCTTTCTTTACCCTCTATGACACACCTTCTCCTGCCTAAGTGCTTCATTCCCTGCCAACTCTCATTTTCTGTCTTTTGGACAAACATATTTCACAAAGTAAATACTCCCAAATATTTGGGGTGGGGGGAGATGGAGAGGTCTAGGAGAGGTAGGTAGGATTGAAATGGAGGAATAGGTACTGCTGAAACTAATATTACAATATATGTTATTTACTAGAATTTATTTTTTAAATTTTTTTTATGTTTATTTTTTTATTTTTGAGAGAGACAGAGCATGAGTGGGGGAAGAGCAGAGAGAGAGAGAGAGAGAGAGAGAGAGAGAGAGAGAGAGACAGAATCCGAAGCAGGCTCCAGGCTCTGAGCTGTCAGCACAGAGCCTGACACGGGGCTTGAACCCACAAACTGTGGGATCATGACCTGAGCTGATCGGACGCTCAACCGATGGAGCCACCCAGGCGCCTCTCTTATTTACTAGAATTTAAATAAAAACTTGAAATATGAAAAAAAAGAATGGAGGAATAGGAGTACCTCTTGTTTCCTTTTGAATAGGAAGGGAAGATTTAGAGATAGAAAATGATAGTGTTTTTCGGTTTTTTGGGGGGGGAGTGTGAGGGGGAAAATGATAGTTTATTTTTTTATTTTGAGAGAGCGAGAGAGAGCAGGGGAGGGAGCAGAGAGAGAGAATCCCAAGCAGGCATCACACTGTCAGCAAGGAACCCACAAACTCAAGAGTTGGACATTTAATCGACTGAACCATCCAGGCGCCCTGAGAAAATGATAGTTTTAAATGAAGGGAGTGGCCATATAGTTTTGATCCAGGTATTAACTGCTTTTGCACCCGGTCCAACTGTGAGCCTGGGCAAGGCTTCCATTCTCTGCTCTCAGATGATGGGGTGTCTCGAGGCCTGGCAATCGAGAGGGCCAAGTGAGAAATGAACTCTGCTGCTGGGCAGACTTAGCTTTAAATCCTGGCCACTGAAGACTCTCCCCTCCGTTTTTGAAAAGGGCAGAAATTAGAGGATGAGTCCTGGTCAAGAAGGAGCGAAGCAGAAGGAAAGTTGTCACCCACCTGGGAACACCTCACTCTGCTCTGTGGGAGGAGCTAGCCAAGACAGAAGGAAAAGAACCAGCCTGACTGATCACCCAGAAGGCCAGGAAGGAAGGGATCATTCTTCCCATTTTCCCAGGTTGCAAGTAACTTACCAAGGTTGCATAGCTGGTGAGTGGGGGAAGCAGCCCAGCACTGAACCTGGGGCTGCATGAATCCATAGCCCATGTTCTTACACTGCTTTAAAAATCAAGCTCATCAAGTTAGAGTTTATTGTCTATACCAAACAATCCCTGTTAGGCAGGGCACTCTATATTTCCTTTTTCTTTTCCCCTCTTCTCCAAGGCTTCTGCCTCTTAAAAGCAACAGGTTGAGACAAAAAGGGGCAAGAGGCAAAATGAGTGTGGAAGAGGGCAGTGCCCTAGGCAAGAATTTCAGACAGAGGAAGAAGAAGAGGAAAGGTCCTAAAAATGGACTCTTCAGTAAGGGAGAGGGGATAGATCCAACAGTTGGAAAAGTGAAAGGCAAAACTGTTTGGAAGGCTCTGATGTGGAAATCATTGTATGCAAATTTTAAGCAAATATGCTGGTGGCATCTGGTAGACTTTCTGGGAAAGTCTTTGCCATGTCCTTGCGTCTGGGGAAAAGAAGGGAGTGGGATTTTGCTTTAAGTGGGATTCTGGTTTAAGGAGAGGAGGGGGAAGAGAAAGGCAATCTGTTCGCCCGGCCTGGCATGTTTTCTCCTTGGTGATGTTCCTTCCATAACCACTAGGGAGCAGTAGTGTTTCTTCTCCTCTCGGTGGCCTGCTTGGGGCGGAAAGGGGCGCCATCCAGGGGTAGCCCTGGTCTTGCCGGGCTCCAGACGGGAGCTCCCGTCGCTGGCTTTGCCTCCATTTGCTGCACCCGTGCCCTAGTTCCTCCTCGGGGAGGGATAGAGTCTCTCTGTCCTCGGGCCGCGTTTCTTCGGTCCTTCCTTTGCCCTTGCTCCTTTGGCTCTTGTGCCTCACTGTGTTCTCCCTGCCTTGTGCGGTCTCAGAGCCCACCTTTTCAGACGTCCGTAACTTCATATCCAAGCCTTTCAGTCCATCTCTTAACATCTTTCTCTCTCTCGGTAACTTTCTGGGTCTACTGTCCGTCTTGGAGCCTCCCAGCTCCCCGGCTTCTTCCTGTTTTAAGCACGGTGGATCTGCCCCCCGAATAGGGAGCATTTATCAAGAAGGAGGAATTCTTGTCCAGCTATTTACTGGGTGCATTTCTGCACACCTACCATGGAACAATGTTTGCAGTTCAGTGATTATGTTTGGGGGGCAACTCCTCCCTAGCTGAGCTTTGAAAGTAGCACTTCCAGCCTTCTCTTCTCATCCTGAGCAATAACCATGGACCCGGCTCTGGAAAGAGGAAGAGGGCAATAGTAAAAACAAAACAAAACAAAACACACACACACACACACACACACACACACACACACAAACTCTTCTATTCCTCCATAGCTTTCTCTCCATCTTCCCCTTACTCCTCTCCTCCCCCTGTGAGGCAAGGAAACATTAGGGATGGAAATGGAATGAAGGGGCAGCAGGGGAGCTCTGGAGACTGAGCCATTTTGGAGCTGGAAGATTCATCTCAGGGGATGACTACACCCTCAGAACTCTCCACCCTTCCTTGGCTCCAGGCCTGCCTCCTCCCATCCCCCTCGGTGGCAGCAGCCTTGTAATTTAAAGCTCTCTCTGTCGCCTCTAATGTGATCCTCTCGTTTTATTGACTCTCTCTGCCGTCTGTGGCGCCCCTTCACATCAATCTCCGCTCTAATCACACCGCCGCCACTGCCTGCTGTCTCCCCAACCCCTCTCCTCCTGGGCCCCAGCCCTTGCAGCCACCTCTCCTTTGACTGTCCCCCACGTCCACCCTACACCTGGACCGCCCTCTTCCTCCCTCCCTTCCCCAGAGGCGGGAGTGCCAGGGCCCTTGAGGGTGGTCTTCTCCCCTTCCCCACCTCTGAGATGTGCCCCAAGGGAGAGGAGATGCCCTTAAGGAAAGCCCGGAACTACAGGAGGAATGGCAGTGGTCTGAGGGTGAACATGACTCTTGGCCTGGAGGTGGTAGGTGGAGGGTGACTTGGTCTGTCATCCGGCTCTGCATCATCTCCAGAAAGAGCTGAAAACTGAGTTCAAGGTAGGAAGGGCAAAGAGAGGGACACAGAGATTCAGAGAGGGAAGGAGGAAAAGATTGAGGAGGAGGGAAATGGAAGGAGGAAAGAAAAGGTGAAAAAAAAAATCATTGCTGCAGTTAAAGGTTTGTAATAAATAGAGGGTGATGGGAGAAGTGTGGAGAAGAAAAGGGGGGGGAGCTGGGGGGTGCACTGAGGCAGAGATAAATTTGCAATTGAAATTCTTTCCTGTAGAGGAGGAGGAGGGAGGTGGGGAAGAGATTTGCAATTTTAAACAGCTGCCGACCTACCCTTGGCGGTCTGGGTCTCACCCACGAGCTAGCCCAGAGCTAAACTCCTTTGGTTTCTAACTAAGAATCAGCTGGGTTTTTTTCCAGTCCTGGGAAGTAGAAGCTTTGGAGAGAGGATTTGGGGCTTAGGTCGTTCTAGCACCTCCTCTGAAGTTAGATCTGGAGTTGTGAATCAGGAGCCAGGAGGAAGCAGCTGATCGATGTGATGTAGGCGCGGTAGCCCAGCGGGGATGAAGCACCACCCGGGTCAGCCCTCGGTGGCAGGGCCCGGGAGAAGCCCGGCTTGCCCAGCCTCACTTCTTCCCACCAGGTGGGGCAGCGAAAGGGTGGTGGGCCCCCACTGTGAGGGGTAACAGTGGACTGTCAGACCCTCGTGAGCCAGCACATTTACCCCCTACCCCCAAGGATTCCGTAGGAGAGACACCTTTCTCCCAGTTTCGGGCTTCTGCTTTCTGGTTATCTAGGATAACCCCTCCATCTAATACCTTTACTTCCCTCCCGGTTCTCCAGCTACCTCCCCCCACCCCCCAGCCCTCCACCCCTTGCCCAGGTGCTGATTTGCATTTTCATTAGCATGCTGATCCAGCCCCACGCGGAGCTACTTAATGGCTCTGACTTCACGCCTGGCTAGCCCCCTAGGAGGAGGGGGGGAAGTGGGAAAGGGGGCCTGCAGGCTGGGTGGGGCCAGGCCGAAGACCCATTCCTAATCAAAGAATCTGAAGGTGAGCATTAGAGGTGGCCCAAGGAAGGAAGGAGAGACCACATCCCTTCTGGAAGCATGGGCTTGAACGTTAAAGGTTTAATCATTAGAGATTGGCTGATAATTAAGACCTGGAGTGGATGCAAGCCACTTGGGACACTGGGAAAAGTATGGGATGGTGAAGCATGGGGAACTGGTGAGTTTGGTGGGGACGGGAAGCGGGGCGGGGGGGGGGGTTGCGGAGGGGGAGGAAGGTGTGGTAATCAAGGTAAAAAGGCTGGGAGCAGCGTGGGAGGCCTGGTGTTTCTAGTAGCTGGAGGGAGCCCCGGAATCCTGACTGCTAGACCTCTGGAGGCTCATTTGGCCTTTCCTGGGTCTGAGGGACGATCCAGGTAGATGGAGGGCCCAGGTCTCTGTGCCCCGCCAGTCCTCTGGTTTCCCCTCCTTGGAGTTGTGTGACAGTTAGCAGCTCACTCAACCTGTTTCTTGGCTGCCTCATCTGCAAAATAAGATTAAATGAAATAATTGATGAAAGCATTTAGCACAGTGCCAGGACCATGGCATATGTACCTTAATAGCTTTTAGTAATATTACTGTTATTATTTTTTTAAATCTCTTTGTGGGGGAGGAAGCTAATCACATAGAATCAGTTGTCTTCCAACTGGCCAGGGAAGCCTCCGCCTATTTCACATGCTTGTGACCAGAGATGGCTCTGGAGGGCATCTGTGAGAGCAGCACCGGGCCTGCAGGCCAGCAGAAATTCACTGTGGCCTCTCTGGCTCAAGGACCTTGACTTAGGGAAACTACCCCTTCAGTGAGTGGAAAATCTGAGGGTCTTTCCTAGAGTTCATTCATTCAACAGACATGCACTGACTATGTGGCGGGCATTTTTCTTGGTGCTAATGATAGAGAAAGTAGGGTTCCTACTCTCATGGAACTTACCATCTAGAAGGGAGAAGTAAGTAAACCAGGAAATATCAGGTGGTGAGAAATCTCTGAAGAAAGTAACCCCCCGGAGCATGTTAGCTTCCATAGGAAGGGAAAGCCTGTTGGAAGAGGTGATATTTAAGCAGACACCTGAATGAGAATTTGCCACCATGCAGAGGTCTGGGGAAGAGTCTTCCTGGCTGACAGAGTAAGCTGTTTAGCTTAGGCAAGGCCCTAAGGTGGGAATGGACTTGGTGTGTTTGAAGAACAAAAAGGCGGCCAGTGGGCTGGAGGCAGCCAGCCAGGCAGGGTGGAGAGTATTAAGACGTGTCACAAGTAGGCCGGCATCAGATCAGATAGATCCTTTTGTAGATCAGGATCCTTTTGGATCTTATTCATTGTACAGTGAGAAATCATGGATGGGTTCTTAAGGATATAGTACAATTGACATTTTTTTTTTTTGGTTTATTTATTTATGAGAGAGCGAGGGGAGGGATAGAGAGAGAATCCCAAGCAGGCTCCGCAATGTCAGCACAGAGCCTGATGTGGGGCTTGATCTCACAAACCACGAAATCATGATCTGAGCTGAAATCAAGAGTCAGACACCTAACCGACTAAGTCACCCAGGCACCCTACAGTTTACCTTTTTTTTAATGTTTATTTATTTTTGAGAGAGACAGAGAGAGAGCATGAGAGGCAGTGAGGCAGAGAGAGAAGGAGACACAGAGCCCAAAGCAGGCTCCAGGCTCTGAGCTGTCAGCACAGAGCCCGATGCGGGGTTCAAACTCACGGACCGTGAGATCATGACCTGAGCTGAAGTCGGACGCTTAACCGACTCAGCCACCCAGGCGCCCCACAATTTACCTTTTAAAAGACGTTTAAGATATCTGAAATTTGCTTTAAAACAATACAGGAAAATGGAAAGTGGGTAAAGATATGGATGAACCAAGATCGGCCATGTGTTGGTGGCTGTTGAAACTGAGTCATGAGTACAAAGGGGTACCTTATGTTATTTGGTCTACTTTTATATAGGTCTGGCATTTCTTATAATTGAGAATTAAATGAAAGGTCATTCTGGCGGCTGGATGGAAGGAGACTGGGCTGTAGGGGCAGCAGTGGAAACGGAAGCCGCCGTGGAGCTCGGCACACTGGTTCAGGAAAGACCGTGGCTGGGGTGACGCTGATGCTACTGGAGACGATGCTAAGGGAGGGATAGGACGCGTGTCTGTCTGAGAGATTGCTGTCCCGTTGTATGTGGGGAGCGGGCTAGAGGAAGCTTCTAGGTTTTTAGCCTAGCAACCAGATAAATGGTGGTCCCAAGTTCTGAGATAGGGAAGATGGGAAGAACGAGCTCGGGGGGAGAAATAGTTCTGATTTTGGACATGTTATGTTTGAAGTGTGTTAGCACTAAGGTGAAGCTTCAGGTTGGCAGGTGGGTAGCTGAGTCTGGTGCTCAGGGAAGAGAGTGGGGCTGGAGTACCTGGAGAGTCAAGGGCCTGTCTGGGTGTCTCCTGCCACCTCACAGCCCCGCTCTCTCCATGTTTCCCCCGCAGGGTACTTGCCGTCACGCTGAAATGAACCCCCGGCGCTCCTCCGTCTGCCATGGCCACCCTTAACTCATCCTCTACCACTGGCACCACCCCCACCCCTGGACACAATGCCCCGTCTCCGCCTCCGGACACCTCCCCCCCTGGCACCCCCGCTGATCCTGTCACCAAAGATCCCCCTGCTGCCCCCTCCACCTCTGAGAGCATGAGGCCCTCAGAGCCAGGGGGACAGGCCCTGGAGTCAGGCTGTGGCCTCGTCCCACCACAGGAGACTGGGGAGCCCCGAGAAGAGGCTGGCTGTAGTGGCTTCTCACCAAAGGACCTAGGAGTGCAAGAAGACAAGGAGCAGGAGGAGGAAGGAGGAGGGCTCCCTCCCGTGGACCTAAGCAACCATTTATTCTTCGCAGCTGGTGGTGAGGCCTACCTAGTAGCCAAGCTGTCCCTGTCAGGTGGCAGTGAACTCCTGTTACCAAAGGGCTTCCCCTGGGGCGAGGTGGGAATCAAGGAGGAGCCCAGCTTGCCCCTCCTTGCCCATCTACCCTCTGCACACCTCACTGCCCTTCACATCCAACATGGCTTTGACCCAATCCAAGGCTTTAGCTCTTCTGACCAAATTCTGTCCCATGATACCTCAGCGCCATCTCCGGCCACCTGTGAGGGAAGGGATGGAGCCTTCTGGAGCTACCAGCTGGCTCCAAACCCACCCGGAGATCCCAAAGATGGCCCTATGGGGAGCAGGGGAGGAGACCACAGGGCACTCTTCTGGCTCTGCCTCCTGTGCCGCCTGGGTTTCAGCAGGGCCCAGGCCTTTATGGGTCACACACAGTCTCATGGGGTGAAGCTAACCCCTGCTCAACATCTGGGCCTGCCCAGTAATGCAGCTGTGCTTCAGGTGGGAGATGAGGGCCGCGTGGCCCTCCTAAGCTTTCTGGAACCAAAACCACCTGCTCGCCCCCCTTTAGAAATGCCCCTTGATAATAGCAGCATGGTGAACACAGAGGCCAATGTAGCCCAGACTGAGGATGGTCCCCCTGAGGCAGAAGCTCCTGTCCTGCCTGCGGAAGAAGTCAGGGCACTTAGCCCACCCTCCCCCGCAACAACTCCCGCCACCTGGGACCCCAGCCCAACCCAAGCCAAAGAATCGCCAATGGCAGCTGGCGAGGCAGGGCCAGATTGGTTCCCGGAGGGGCAAGAAGAGGAGGGAGGGCTCTGCCCCCCACTGAACCAAAGCTCACCTGCCTCTAAGGAGGGGGGCGCTCTCTCTGCCCCAGTCGGCTCCCCCGAAGACCCCAGCGACCCACCCCAGCCCTACCGCCTAGCTGAAGACTACACCCCAGCCCCTGCGGCCTTCCAGGGCCTCAGCCTGTCCAGCCACATGTCTCTGTTACACTCTCGCAACTCCTGCAAGACGCTCAAGTGTCCCAAGTGCAACTGGCACTACAAGTACCAGCAGACCCTGGACGTGCACATGCGGGAAAAGCACCCGGAGAGCAATAGCCACTGCAGCTACTGCAGTGCCGGGGGCGCCCACCCCCGCCTCGCCCGTGGAGAGAGCTACAACTGTGGCTACAAGCCCTACCGCTGCGATGTCTGCAACTACTCCACCACCACCAAGGGCAACCTCAGCATCCACATGCAGTCTGACAAGCACCTGGCCAACCTGCAGGGCTTCCAGGCGGGCCCCGGTGGGCAGGGCAGCCCCCCGGAGGCGCCACTCCCGTCCTCTGCCGGGGACAAGGAGCCCAAGACCAAATCATCCTGGCAGTGCAAGGTGTGCAGCTACGAGACCAACATCTCCCGCAACCTGCGCATCCACATGACCTCTGAGAAGCACATGCAGAATGTCCTCATGCTGCACCAGGGGCTGCCGCTGGGCCTGCCGCCTGGACTGGTAGGGCCGGGGCCCCCTCCCCCGGCAGGAGCTGCCCCCGCCACCCCCCCTGAGCTCTTCCAGTACTTTGGACCGCAGGCCCTGGGGCAGCCTCAGGCTCCCTTGCCTGGCCCCGGGCTGAGGCCAGACAAGCCCCTGGAAGCCCAGCTGCTTCTCAACGGCTTCCACCACCTCGGAGCGCCTGCTCGCAAGTTCCCCCCACCAGGTAAGCAGCCTGGGGTCTGCACCTGTTTCCCCTTCTCCCTTCCCCAGGGCCAGACTCGAGCCTCTGCTCCCTCCTAAGGGCCAGCCCCCCACTGGGTAACCCCAGCTCCCTCGGCGCTATCCCCATTTACCCAACTGCCCCATTCCTTCCTTGGGCCACTAACCTGCTTCTGTCCCCCAGCCCCTGGCAGCCTCTCCCCGGACACCCACCTGCCTCCAAGTCAGCTCCTGGGCTCCTTGTCTGACAGCCTGCCCACCTCACCACCCCCAGATGAAAGCCCATCCCTGAAGGTGTTCCGCTGCCTAGTGTGCCAGGCCTTCAGCACAGACAACCTGGAGCTGCTGCTCTACCACTGCAGCGTGGGCCGAAGCCTCCCGGAGGCTGAATGGAAGGAGGTGGCTGGTGACACCCACCGCTGCAAGCTCTGCTGCTATGGCACTCAGCTCAAGGCCAACTTTCAACTCCACCTCAAGACTGACAAACATGCTCAAAAGTACCAGCTGGCAGCCCACCTGAGGGAGGGGGGTGGGGCCGTGGGCACCCCCTCCCCAGTGCCCCTGGGAGATGGGGCTCCTTATGGCTCCGTTCCCCCCTTGCACCTGCGCTGCAACATCTGTGACTTTGAGTCCAATAGCAAGGAGAAGATGCAGCTGCACGCCCGGGGCGCAGCCCATGAAGAAAATAGCCAGATCTATAAGGTGAGAGTGGGGCAGGGAGCCTCTGGGACTTGAGGGGAGCAGCACAGAGCCTCTGGGGGGAGAGAAGAGAAGGGGATGGGGACGGATCAAAGAGATGCTGAGTGGGAGAGCGATGGAAAGACCCAGGACTGGATACAGTGGCAAGTATGTACTGGGATAATCAACTTTTTGGAGATAGTCATGGAGGGGAGGCCAAAGGATGGTGGACTCTGATAAAATGAATCCAGTACTTTATTCGGCTTTTCTGATGTTCGGGACTGGAGGGGAGTGTCTGCTCAGGCCATCTTGTCATCCGTTCAAGAGGTTGGAACCAGATTCCATTCACCTACTAGGGTGGAGTCCAGTATTGGTAGGAGGAAGAGAAGGAGACAGGGGAGAAAAAGCAGTAATATTCAGGTGGCCACAGGAGGGAAAGGGGAGGGGGCTGAAGAGGGTGGAAGGGATGGGTAGGGAGGGGCTGCTGCTGGTCAGGCTCCCTTGGGGGAGGTGAGATCTCGAGGTGTCTGTCCCTTCTGGGCCTGAGCATCCTCTTTCTGTGTTTCCAGTTTTTGCTGGAGATGGAGGGGGCCGCGGCAGGGGCTGAGCTGGGGCTGTTCCGCTGCCTGCTGTGTGCGTGGGAGACCCCCTCCCGCCTGGCTGTGCTGCAGCACCTACGTGCACCGGCCCACCGCGACGCCCAGGCCCAGCGGCGTCTGCAGCTGCTGCAGAGTGGCCCCGCAGCCGAGGAAGGGCTCTCGGCTCTTCAGAGCATCCTGAGCTTCAGCCATGGGCAGCTCCGGACTCCCGGTGAGGAAGAGGGGACGGGGCAGGGCGGGCAGCAGGTGTGGGAGCTGGGGGTGGTGAGGTGATACCAGTGAGGAGAAACGGGTCTGTGGGCAGTCAAGAGCAAGTGGGAAGGGGCCAGCTGTGAAGGGGAGATAAAACCGGACTTGGGGAAGAGTGAGGCTGCCCAGTGAAGCAAGGAGCAAGAGGCTGCTGGAGGGAGGAGGCAGTGAAGGGCAAGGGCTTTGCTGGGTGGAGAGCAGAGAACAGGAAAGTAGATAAGGAGGAATCACCCGCTGATTCCGAATCGTGACCAGCGTCCCAGCAACACTGGGTGTGGGGAGTGGCAGGAGCTGGTCAGGAAGGAGAGAACTAGAAAAGCAGAAGAATGGAATCCACTTCGTGCTGGGTTAGGGTATGTCAGAAGAAGATGGGAGTTGTGGGCCTGGCCCGAAGGTTGCAGGGATAGGAAGCCCTTGACAAGTTCCCCAGCCTCTTCATGTCTCCTAGGAGGTCTTCAGCCCGAAGGCTGGGCTTAGGGTCCCCCTTAGGCAGCTGAGGTTGTACCAGCAGAGACCAGGAACAGCCCGCCAGGCGTCATTGATCCAGAGGGTGCAGGAGAAGAGCCTGGAAGGGGCTGTCAGAGGTGGGCATGGGCATTGGGGCTTTGTAGGGGCTGGCGGTGGGCGAGGGTGAGGGTACGGGCAGCAGGAACCAGGAACAGGCAGCATTGACTGGTGCTAATTGAATTGCCAATATGCTGGCTGGAGTTAAGTGCCGGAGGGGCCCAGATCAATAGCTAATGATCCTGGCGCAGGGCTGAATGGAGTTAAGGAACTTTAACACTTTAATTAGGCTGCCACCGAAAATAAATTCCTACACATCTGTCAATTCTTACTTGAGTGGTAATCTCCTCTCCCAGCTAGACCTGCCGCCTCCTGCTTGCCGCACCTGCCTCCACTCAACTTCACTTTCCTTCTTCAGTGCCCCTCCCTTTATGTCTCTGGGCTCCCTGTTTCTGGGACCAGTAGGCAGGGAGCCCAGTTGGCCTGTCTCCGCTGTCTATGGCCAGACTTGTTTCCTCATCTTTAAATGATGGGGGCTGGGTACTTAGAGTTAATCTCTTAGGCTCTCCCACCTCCAACCCTGTCACTTCTTCATCGTCTGTTTCTTTTTGGCAGCTTTTTGACTCCTCCATCCATTTTCTCCT
The DNA here is from genome assembly GCF_018350215.1 of Panthera leo. Taxonomy (NCBI): domain Eukaryota; kingdom Metazoa; phylum Chordata; class Mammalia; order Carnivora; family Felidae; genus Panthera; species Panthera leo. The sequence goes on along the minus strand of NC_056684.1, from coordinate 73,744,593 downwards.
TCTCCTGGCTGCGTGTCCTGCTTCCTCTGCCCTATGTCCTCCCTTTCCTGATGCTTCACTAAGTTGGCTCTCCCCTCATCCCACACAGGGAAGCCTCCTGTCACCCCCTTAGCTGAGCTGCCCACCCCTGAAAAAGACTCTCAGAACAAGACAGAGCAATTGGGTGAGTTGCTCATCTGGTCCATTTTCCCTCTATCCCTGCCCCTTGTCCCCCACCCTCTGCCCCATCCTCATACATTCTGAGGTGCACATGGGATTCTGCAGTAATCCAGCCACCCAGTGAGGCCTCATAGGTGCATGGAGCCAAACTGATACAAGAAAGGGCTCATCAGAGGGAAAGGAGGGGGAGCCACAAAAGGCTTAAATCTGGCCATCCCGCTAACCTGGGATCAGCCCTGCTGGGCCTCCTTTCCCTGTACTGTGTACAGCTTTGTGCTTTCCTGCCCTTTCCCCCCAGCCCAGCCCCCTACCCTGGAGGCTCTTTGCTACAAGTCAGGTAATCTTAAGGGCTGGGGGTCTGGAAAGAAAGAGGGAAGGCTGTCAGAGTCTCTTAATCTCTTCTCCTTTCAGCTTCTGAAGAGGTCGAGAACAAGTCTGGCTCTCGAGGAGACAGTGCCAACCAGACCACGGTCAGAACTGGGATAACTGGGAATAGCTGGGGTGGGGGTGGGGGGCGGGGTAGGGCCTGGTTTTACTGAAATTTGTTCATATTCTAAAGCCTGAAATTCTTATCAGTAGAGCTTTACAGCCAGATTTCAGACTAATGGCAGACCTAGTTTTGTCATGCTTGTGACTTGTCTCAAAACACATTAAGAGATGCCACCTAGGGCCAGTTATATGTTTAGCACCATACAGGGAGCAGAGCTGGCCCCAGGGGTGTAGCACAGAGGGAGAAGACAAGAAGGGAGGGCAGGACTTGAGGGAAAAGTGAAGACAGAAGCTGTCCCAAGGTAGGAAAAGCTGGAAGCAGGTGGAGGAAGGAGGGGAGGAGGGAAGACAAAAGTGAAGAAATGAAAAGAGAAAGCCCAAACCAAAAGGCTAGCCCGCTGCCCAGCTCTCTATTCCTGTCAGGAGCAGAAAGACAACTAGACACGGATGGTCATCTCCTGCAGAAGGCCCCAAGCCTGCATGGAACCATCTGGGCACCTCCTTCCTGAGGGTAGAGGCCCCAGCCCAGATGACTGACCCAGATAGCAAACCCTGAAGCTCTCCAAGTTTCCCAGCCTTGGGCCTCTGCCTGGCCTAGGCAGGACCTGTGTGTTTTAGCTTTGTGGCCTGAGAGTGTGGATTCTGAGGGGACTCCCAGACTGGGTCCCTGAGGCTCCATGCTGCCCCTCCCTCACAGCTCTCCAAATGGGACCTCAACAGGCAGGATTACTACATTTCCACAGACTGCAGCAGTGCTGGCCAGACCCTCCTCACTCCTGTTTTCTCCTGCAGACCGATTCCAGATGTCTGTTCCGAGGGCCAAGTGCATTAAAATGAGCATCTGGATGCCCTTCCTTTATGGCCATCCTGTCCCAGTATGCAGGCCTGGACCAGTGGCACAGGGGCCAGGAGAGGAACTGAGCCAGGGAGATGAAGATAGGCTGGAGGTCAGGCAGTCAGGTGACTAAGGTGGAGACAGGGCCTTCCCTTGGCCCCACCCCTCTAGAGGTGTGGGCGAGAATGTGCCTGCAGAGCAGGACAGAATTTTCATGGGCCGCTGGGGGAGCTGTGGCGTTTGTTTACATTAAGAAGGGGAAAAGGAAAAGAAAGTGGGAGCTGCTGAGCCGCTGGGAGATGAGCCGGCTTCTGAGCAGACAGGTAGGGAGGGCCCCTCTTCAGGAGACACTCAGGTTAGGGACCTTGGGGAGGCAGAGTGGGCAGGGATAAAGGAGCCTCTGGGTCCAGATGTGCCAGAGGGCAGGGGTGCCATCTCACAGGGGAGACACGGGCAGGGTGTGGGTGGGTAAGAAAACTAAATCCCGGGGAGATAGGTACAGGGTCATACTGTAGCTGGAGTACTAAGCAAGGCAGCAGAGAGAGGCAAAGACCAAGGAAAGGCCAGGATGGAGGGAGAGGGCCGGACAAAGAAGGCAGGCAAGGGGAAAGTCTAGCCTAGGCCTTTGTCCCAGTGGAAGGGAAATGAGGGAGGAGCCAGCTTCTTGCTTCTGGCTGGATCCGTGGTGATGCCTTGATGCCTCTGAATGCGGCTCACTGCTAAATTGGGAGTGGGGGATCATGCTGTGTCCAAGAACACAAAGGGCTGGGTGATGGTGGGCCCCATCATTCTCTGACACCTCCTCCCCAACCCATGTGCCCCCAGGTATTCTGCTGTCCATACTGCAGCTTCCTGAGCCCCGAGCCTGAACAGGTGAGGGCTCACACCCTCTCCCAGCATGCAGTGCAGCCCAAGTACAGGTGTCCGCTGTGCCAGGAGCAGCTGGTGGGCCGACCTGCCTTGCACTTCCACCTTAGCCACCTTCACAATGTGGTGCCCGAGTGCGTTGAGAAGCTGCTGCTTGTGGTGAGTACTGGCTGGGTGAGGACCCATCCAGGAGGCCTTGTTTGGGCCAGGAGGGGAAGAAGAGGCAGGGGCGTCCAGGCAAGTATGGGTTTAGCGGGGACAATGTTGGTGAGGAAGCTAAGCATTTCCTTCATTTCCATTAGGTCCTGATAAGAGCTGTTCAACTGGGGAGGCATGGGCTTTGGAGCAGGAGAGGCAGCAGCCCAGGCCCTCCCCTCTGGGGAAAAGCCAAAGTTCTGGGAGTGTTTCCAGGAGGAGACTGGAGCCCTGGACAGAAGCTGGGCACAAGCCCAGGTGCAGAGCAGGGCGTGAGGAGTAGCAGGGTGGGTCAGCACAGGGGAGTCACTGGGCTTTCTTCCATTGTAGGCAACAACTGTAGAGATGACCTTTACAACCAAAGTGCTGCCTGGGCCCACTCTATGCCCACTGGGGGATGCCCCAGAGCCCCCTGCTCCGGGGCCAGAGCCTGAACCCAGCAGAGAACAAGGAGCAGGTAAGAAAGGGGACATTAGCTTCATGGACCAAGAGGGTCTGAAGACAACTGAGGCAGGGATCAGTTGTCCTTGATATGGGGTGGGTGGGGTCTGACTTCAGACAGTTACCTTCTCATGGCACCCTTCTCTTTCCTTCAGAAGGCCCTCAGCTGACCCCAGAAGCCAGTCCTGATCCTCTTCCTGAGCCTCCCCCGCCCTTAGCTGAGGCCCCAGACAAGCCCCCAGGAAGCCCTGATCAACCCCCATCGCCAGCCTCTCGGCCTGATGTCCTGGTGGAAGAATTGGCCCCTCCACCCACCATGGCTGAGGAGGAAGAGGGGCGTGTGGGGGAGCCCCGCCCTGCAGAGCCAGCTCCATCTGACTCTCGCCACCCTCTGACCTATCGGAAGACCACCAACTTTGCCCTGGACAAGTTTCTTGACCCTGCCCGGCCCTATAAGTGCACTGTGTGTAAGGAGTCCTTCACACAGAAGAATATCCTTCTGGTCCATTACAACTCTGTCTCCCACCTGCACAAGATGAAGAAGGCTGCCATTGACCCGTCCGGCCCAGCCCGAGGAGAGGCAGGTGCTGCGCCTCCCACTGCTGCTGCCACAGACAAGCCCTTTAAGTGCACTGTCTGCCGAGTCTCCTACAACCAGAGCTCCACCCTAGAGATCCATATGCGCTCAGTTCTGCACCAGACTCGCTCTCGGGGGACCAAGACTGACGCCAAGGCCGAGGGGCCAGAGCGTGGCCAAGAAGAGCCCAAGGAGGGTGAGACTGAGGGGGAGACTGGCACTGAGAAGAAGGGCCCTGACCCTGGTGGCTTCGTATCTGGGTTGCCCTTCCTGTCGCCTCCCCCACCCCCCTTGGACCTACACCGATTCCCAGCACCCCTCTTCACCCCACCAGTCTTGCCCCCTTTCCCTCTGGTGCCGGAATCACTGCTTAAGCTCCAGCAGCAACAGCTGCTCCTGCCCTTCTACCTCCATGACCTCAAGGTGGGGCCCAAGCTGGCATTGGCTGGGCCCACACCCCTGCTGTCTCTGCCAGCTGCCACTCCTCCTCCCCCGCCCTCTAAGGCTGAGATGGCTGAGCGGGAGTGGGAGCGGCCCCCCATGGCGGAAGAGGGGAATGAGGCGGGGCCCGCCTCGCCCCCCAACTCCATGCCTAATGAAGCAGCCCGCACTGCAGCCAAAGCCCTTCTAGAAAACTTTGGCTTTGAGCTGGTGATCCAGTACAACGAGGGGAAGCAGGCTGTGCCCCCTCCCCCGACCCCACCCCCACCAGAGGCCCTGGGGGGTGGAGACAAGCTGGCCTGTGGGGCCTGTGGGAAACTCTTCTCCAATATGCTTATCCTCAAGACACATGAGGAGCATGTCCACCGCCGATTTCTGCCCTTTGAGGCCCTGAGCCGTTATGCTGCTCAGTTTCGAAAGAGCTACGATAGCCTATACCCACCCCCTGCAGAGCCCCCCAAACCTCCTGATGGGTCCCTGGATTCACCAGCTCACCAACTGGGCCCTCCCTTCCTGGTCCCAGAGTCTGAGGCAGGGGGGGCCCATCCCTCTGAGGAGCGAAGCCGGGCAGGAGGACGCTGGCCACCAGAGGAGGAAGAAAGCTCCAGAGGGAATCTGCCTCCCCTACTGCCTGCAGGCCGCAGGTTCTCCAGAACCAAGTTCACAGAGTTCCAAACCCAAGCCCTGCAGTCTTTCTTCGAGACCAGTGCCTACCCCAAGGACGGAGAAGTGGAGCGGCTTGCAAGTCTCTTGGGCCTGGCTACCCGTGTGGTAGTAGTGTGGTTCCAGAATGCCCGCCAGAAAGCACGCAAAAATGCCATCGAGGGGGGGCCTGTGCCGACCGGAGGGGGCAGCGGGGGAGCCTCTGGCTGCAGGCGCTGCCATGCCACCTTCTCTTGTGTTTTTGAGTTGGTGCGGCACCTCAAGAAATGCTATGATGACCAGCCCCCTGAAGAGGAGGAGGAAGAGGCAGAGAGGGGGGAAGAAGAAGACGAGGTAGAGGAGGAGGATGCAGAGGAGGAACAGAGCCTGGAAACCCCCGCACGGCCCAGGGGCCCGTCACCTGAACCTGCAGACAGGGAAGAGCTGAGCCAAGCAGAGGCAACAAACCCAGGAGGCAAAGAGCCTGAAGGGAGGGCCCCTCCCTCGCCTTCCCCAGTCCACACTTGTGACCAGTGCACCATGTCTTTCCCCAGCCAAGATCTCCTGACCAGTCACCGCCGGCTACACTTCCTGCCATCCCTGCAGCCCGGTGCTGCACCCCACCTCCTAGATCTGCCATTGCTGGTGTTTGGGGAGCGAAGCCCCCTGGTGGCAGGTGCTCCACCGGCCCCAGGGCCACTGCTGAAACGGAAGCATGAGGAGGGCAGCCTGTCCCCAACGGGCAGTGAAGCAGGGGGTGGAGGGGAGGGCGAACCCCCCAGGGACAAGCGCCTACGTACCACCATCCTGCCCGAGCAGCTGGAGATCCTGTACCGTTGGTACATGCAAGACTCCAACCCAACGCGCAAGATGCTTGACTGCATCTCCGAGGAGGTGGGACTCAAAAAGCGGGTGGTGCAGGTCTGGTTCCAGAACACCAGGGCCCGGGAGAGGAAAGGCCAGTTTCGAAGCACCCCTGGTGGGGTGCCCAATTCAGCAGTCAAGCCCCCCATCACTCCTGCCCCTGCAGCCTTCCCCAAGTTCAACCTCTTGTTGGGCAAGGTAGACGATGGATCTGGGAGGGAAGCCCCAAAGCGGGAAGCACCTGCTTTTCCCTACCCACCAGTTACTCCTGCTGCCGGGCCCCTGGCTTTCCTACCACCTGGGAAGGAGGCCACCACCCCAACACCAGAGCCACCTCTACCTCTCCCACCTCCCCCTCCACCCAGTGAGGAAGAGGCTACAGAGGAACCTTCTAAAGCTTCACCAGAGAGCGAGGCTTGCAGTCCATCTGCAGGGGATCTCAGCGATTCGTCGGCTTCCAGTCTGGCCGAACCAGAGTCTCCTGGGGCTGGGGGAAGCAGTGGAGGAACAGGAAGTGGGGTCGGGGTTCCAGATGGAATGGGGCAGCGGCGCTACAGGACTCAGATGAGCAGCCTGCAGTTGAAGATCATGAAAGCCTGCTATGAAGCCTACCGTACCCCAACCATGCAGGAGTGCGAGGTGCTGGGGGAGGAGATTGGGCTGCCCAAGAGAGTCATCCAGGTCTGGTTCCAGAATGCTCGTGCCAAGGAAAAGAAGGCCAAACTGCAGGGGGCGGTAGTTGGTGGGGCTGGGGGCAGCGGTGAGGGCCCCTTGGGAGCCCAGCGCACTGACTGTCCCTACTGTGACGTCAAGTATGATTTCTATGTCTCCTGCCGAGGCCATCTCTTTTCCCGCCAGCACCTGGCCAAGCTCAAAGAGGCAGTCCGAGCCCAACTGAAGAGTGAAAGCAAGTGCTACGAGTTGGCCCCAGCACCCGAGGCACTCCCGGCTCCCAAGGCCCCACCAGCCACCACACCTGCCTCTGTGCCCCTTGGGGCTGGCCCGGCCCTGCCTCGCCTGGCCCCGGTCCTCTTGTCTGGTCCAGCTCTGGCCCAACCCCCGCTGGGCAGCCTAGCTCCTTTCAATTCAGGTGAGTGGGCAGTTGGGAGGGGTTGGACTTCAGAAAGCATCTCTCTAATGACATGCCCCTCTTTTTCCTCCTGGACTCTTCCACCTCCAGTCTCCTGTCACCTCCTTAGTTTCAAGCTCTTGGGGGAGAGGAGGGAGGGAAGGGAGCAAGGCAGCTAGGTGGTGGGAATGGGCGAGGGTGTGGCTGGAGGTGGCAGGATGGACACCAGGCCAGTAGGTGGCTAACCCTTCATCCCTCCTTTCGTCTTCCTAGGCCCTGCAGCCTCCTCGGGCCTCCTGAGCCTCGCCACTTCAGTCCTGCCTGCTACCACAGTGGTCCAGACTGCTGGCCCAGGCTGCCCCTTACCTCAGAGACCTGTGCCCGAACAAACTAACAACTCCACAGCAGGCACCACTGACCCTGCCCCAGGCCCCCCTACTGAGCCCTCCGGGGACAAGGTCTCTGGTGAGCGCAAGCCAGTTGCAGCGCCCACCAACTCCTCCACTGACACCCTCAAGAACCTCAAAGCACTGAAGGCTACAGTCCCAGCCCTGCTGGGGGGCCAATTTCTGCCCTTCACATTGCCCCCCACAGGGGGGGCAACACCACCAGCTGTCTTTGGCCCCCAGTTACAAGGGGCCTACTTCCAACAGCTCTATGGCATGAAGAAGGGGCTATTTCCCATGAACCCCGTGATACCTCAGACCCTCATCGGACTGCTCCCCAACGCCCTCCTCCAGCCACCACCCCAGCCCCCTGAGCCCACAGCCACAGCGCCTCCAAAGCCGCCCGAACTGCCTGCTCCAGGGGAGGGGGAGGCCGGGGAGGCGGATGAGCTGCTGTCAGGCAGTACCGGCATCTCCACCGTGGATGTGACCCACCGCTATCTGTGCCGCCAGTGCAAGATGGCATTTGATGGGGAGGCCCCGGCCACGGCTCATCAGAGATCCTTCTGCTTCTTTGGGCGGGGCTCGGGGGGTTCTGTGCCCCCCCCACTGCGGGTGCCCATCTGTACCTACCATTGCCTGGCATGTGAGGTGCTGCTGAGTGGGCACGAAGCCCTGGCCTCCCACCTGCGCTCCTCGGCCCACAGGCGCAAGGCGGCCCCACCCCCAGGGGGCCCACCCATCACCGTCACCAACGCCGCCACTGCCGCCACGGCTGCCGTGGCTTTTGCCAAAGAGGAAGCAAGATTACCTCACACGGACTCCAACCCAAAAACTACTACTACCTCTACACTTCTAGCTTTATAAACAGACAAACCAAGATGGGGGGGAGAGGGGAGGGCCTCAGGGCTCCCTCCCTTACTCCAAGGGGTGTTCGGTGGGAGCTCAAATCCCTCACCCCAACCCTCGGCTCCGCCCACCTCACGGGAATCTTTAAATTCCCACCCTCAGTGGGCTTCACACACCCCACCTCCAGCAGAGTCCTGCCTCCTCCCCTGCCCCCAGACACACACTGATCCTCTGCGGCTCATTGCCCATCTTCACACCCACTTTGTCATCCTGATGGTCCACTCATCTCTGCCCTGCCCACCACACACAAGATCTATCCTTGAGTCCATCTTCCTACAACCTTTTCCCCACTGAATTCCCAGTCACCCTCCCCCCACAAAACACAGTCAACCCCCGCGAACACACAAGTACATGTTATCCCATGCTGTTCTACTGACTGAGAAAACACCAAAAAAAAAAAAAAAAAAAAAAAAAAAAAGGAAGAAGAAGAAAATAAAGAAAACCCAAGGCAAAGAAGGGGTAAGGAAAACAAACATTGCTACTCCCCCTTCTCCTTACCCCCTTGTCTAGAGCGTCACACAGCTCACAAACTTTCCAAATACCCAGTTGGCTCCCAAGGTTGGAGCCTGGGACGGGCAGGGAGCCCACAAAACTCGAACCAAACTGGAGGCTGGCAGGGGGAGAAGCGCTTGCAGCTCACTCTCCCCACACCCCTCCCTCCTAACCCTCTCCTCGCCTGACAGGGGAGCCCCTGCGGCCTGGACTCTAGGGGAAGCCGCCGCCAGGAACCCCTCTGCCAACCCCCACCCTGCACCCTGGGAACTGCAGTAACTTATTCTCAAAGGCTTTAAACACAGAGATCCTCTCAGCAGCCGTGGGCCTGCCCCTTGTCCCAGCCCTGCCACGTGGGGGTCCAGCCTCCGGGACCGGCGCTGCCCACCAACGGCAAATCCAAAGTTCTTTTATTAAAAAAAAAAAAAAAAAAAAAAACTGAAACACATACACGACCAAAAAAAAAAAAAACAGCAAGAGAGAGCACGCGTGCACATGTGCACGGGAGAGAGATGGAGACAGAGGAATGAACTAAAGTAAAACACAAGCTTGGAAAATACAGAAAAAACTGAAAAGTCTCCCATCAAACAAGTGTTTTTTTCCTGTTTGTGTTACCTTCCCCTCCGTGTTGAGGGTTTCTTTAAACCACTGGTCTTTGGAAGATCTAATGGCTTTAAGTCCTTGTGTGGGTTTGGTGATCCTCAAGATGGAAAGCCATGCAGCCTGGCCTTGGCCATGCCCAGCCTCAGAGGTGGGGGCTGGTAATGGGGAGACAGGCTCAGGCACGGGGGAGACCTACCCTTGCCCCTGAACTGAGTATTTATCAGGACAGGTAACATCCCCTCATTCCTAGCTGCTAGTTAGAAAAGTCAGTACCACCAGATGTATCCTGGAGGTCCAAGGAAGAAAGGGGTGGACAGGGCAGTTGGGTAAGCCTCTCTTTTGTGCAGCTAACCACCACTTCCTTTTGCTTCTTTCACAAAACCCTTCTATTTCCCTTTCCATTTCTGGTCACTTCTTGGACTCCTTGCTTTTGTGGGGTCCCTTGCTCTCCATATGTGTTCTTCCCTCATCCTCTGCCCTTGCCTTTTTTCCCACCGGCAAGCAGCAGCTGCTGGAGGTGCCACCAAAGGAGTCAGGCTGTCCGGGAGGCCCACACGGCTCTGGAGCTCATGACAGATGAGGGGGTGGGTGGGCAAGGAGGTGACTGAAGCACAAGGTGAAGAATGTCTGATAGGGTGCTGTCACCAAGGGGACCAACGAAAGAGGAATGAGCTAGAAGAGAGTCCCCCACCTCTAACCTCATTGTTCCTGCCAGGATCAGGTGGTAACTGGCCACCCCAAAGCCCAGCTAAATTGGCACAGGGTAGAAAAGCAGGTGCTTTATTTCAACAAAGAAAAGCTTGCAAAAGCTCCTAGTCCTCCAGGTAATTTCTGCTACTCCCCTTGCCCCAGACTTCCCCTCTCAAGGGAGTCTCTTTGCAAACTTTCTCCCTTCAGGCTTCTTCCGCTACCATCATCCATTTAATATGCAGACACACCAATTCAGTCAGCCCTAGGATTTTGACTTCCTGGCCCGTCACTCCACCCTGTGAACTGGTTAATACCAAAACGGTGGCTTATGTGCCCAGAAGATGGGAGGGGAGAGTGGGGGAGGGAAAAGTCAGCTGAGTCCCTAGTGCCCACAGGTTCTGCGAATCGCACTTCTGGTCCATTTCTAAAATTAAAAGCTCCTACTCTAGCAAACTGGGGTGGGGCAGAGCCAGTCACTCTGATGATGTCAGGCATAAATGCAGGCCCTACTGTGGTCTCAATCTTGCTGCCAACCTTCCCACCTCTCAGCATCTCTTTTGCACCCCGCCCTCCCTCCTTCCCTATCCTTTACCTTCTCCTGTTGAGATTCTGTGTATAAAACTACTTTCTTAGCAGCATGTGTGAGGAAAGAAGCTTTTTCACTCTGTGCTTTCAGGGAATATGACTTGTGTATAAAAGTTGAAAACCAAAAAAAAAAAAAAAAAGAAAAGAAACATTTTAAAGAAAACCATGGCAAACACCTGGTATGGGATGATTAGGGGTGTGGTGTCATGCATTTTATGAGTTCACAACAAGGACAGGTTGGCTTCAGTTCGAACTGTGTATATTTTTAGTGGGAGTTAAGAGAGCCAGATATCCCTCCTCCTCCTCTTGCCCTCAAACATGTTCTCTTACACCTGGATACCCTGGTCTGGAGACACCATGTACATGCATAGCAGTAGACAGCAACTGACTCTAAGCAACTGTCCTAACCAGGAACCCTGCAGTTTGAGACAAAAGAGCAAGGCTGACTGTGGAGTTAGGTTTCCCATTCCATGTTCCCAGTGCCCGGAAGCATTCCTCCCTAACCCCATTCTCAGACCAGAAGTCCACAGGAGCAGTGCTCCTGCTTCAGAAATGCGCAGTGGGCCACTCTGGTAGACAGAAGTCAGTAGGCCCTATGCAGAATGCTAGAGGTGAGCACCAGGTCGTGCTGCTTCTCCTGGGGAGCAGTAGACCCAACTCAAGCACCTGGCACATCAACAGCTATATTGTAGTATAGGCTCCACCCCAACAACCCTAAAGTGAGCTTCAATCCATGGCTCCTATGATTGGTCTTCCACGGCCTGGGGCAAAGGCCTAGGGTCTGACACACATGGGTCCTAAGGCATCCAAATTCTGGTCTACCCTACTTACCGCTAGGATCAGTACCAGGAGACAGGAGGTGGAAATGAGCTTGGCTGTTTTTGCTCTAAACCAGAATCATTATGGGATGGCTTTAAGGTACCCCATTCTCAACTAGGAACAGAACTCCAAGTCTTCTGCAAGAATATGGCAAAATCTGAAGCTGCAGCAGCCAAATGGGGTAGAATGTGCAATAGGACCACTAAAAGAAACACATTCTTTCTCCAGCTCTCTAGCCCCTGGAGTGTACTTACAGAAGCATGCACAAGAACCAAGAAAGCCAACCATTCCAGCCATGGTAGCACCCATCTACTTAATTCCTTCTATTTGTTCCTTAGTCACTTTCAGGGCTTAACAATCAGATCACCAATCCTCCAAACCTCCACCAGCCTGTTTTAAGACGCATTTTTCCATCCAATAGAAATATATATAGGAACTTGCACCTGAAATACAGAACTCTGTATAACTGCACCAATGGAACAAGCACACACACTGTCAGCAACTGCAGCAAAACCATGGAGAGAGCTACAGGGATACATACATGCCCTAAGGAAGGGCCCCATGGGCACAGAGGCACAAAGGACATGCCTTCAGACCTATCACCTACACTTCACATAAGTAGAACCACCCTCCAGGACATACTCATTTTCTTCACATAAAAACAGTGGGTTTGAAAAGCTTATGAACAGTCAGGGGGAAATGTAACCAGTATCAGAAAGGGTGACCAAGTGTTATAATCCATGGGGAAAGGACTTTAAATTTCTGTGCACTGTGACACTAGGGAGGGGAGAGGTAGAAGAGAAATCAGGAGGAAACTTTAGGGAAAACTCATGAAACACAAGAATAAACTGGTTTGGGACCCTGTGTTATAGGAAGGGTAGGCACTGAGGAACCTTTCTCTCTAGGTTGTGGTGCAAAGCTCAAACCACCAGCTGGGAGCAACTAGTGAGAAACTTGTGAGCCGTGAGGATGTCATTTAGGACTAAGGAAGAAATGCCCCAAATACCAAGGAAACCTTTGCTACAACAAGAAGGGCTACAGACCCAGTCTGCAGGATTATAGCTTTATATACATTGTGAAAAGGGCAGATGAAGGAAAAGCGAGATAGAGGACATCCATAGAAGACCTAGACCGTGACTTGTCAAGTTGGGGGAGCGATGGGAAGTGATTCCCAGGCAAGACTATACAGGAAGAACATAAAATTGGGTGAGGTCCCACTCTGTCATTCTCCATCATACAGAGGTCTCAGACAACCTTCCACACAAAGGACAGCAAGGGGTAAGTGGCATTATTCCCTGTCAGTAGTCTGAACCTGGTGTTTCCTGCAGCTCTCCAGCCAGAGAATTGTCTGGCTAGAAACTCATGGGGAAGCAGGCTGGACCTGCTTATGTGGACCGGAAGGAAGGTGATGGGGAAAGGTGACCTGGGATTGACTCTTTTTTTTTTTTTTTTTAAGTAACCTCTACCCCCAACATGAAGCTCTAACTCATGGCCCCAAGTTCAAGAGTCAGATGTGGAGTGCCTGGCTGGCTGAGTCAGTTAACCTCTGACTCTGGATCTTGGCTCACGTCATGATCTCACTGTTTGTGAGTTTGAGCCCCATGTCGGGCTTTACACTGATGGCACGAAGCCTGCTGGGGATTCTGTCTCTCCCTCTCTCTCTTCCTCCCCCAGCTTATGTTCTCTCTCCCTCTCAAAATAAATAAACTTAAAAAAAAAAAAAAAAAAAAAAGAGTCAGATGCTCCACCAACTGAGCCACAGGCGCCCTCCTGGGGTTAACTCTTAATCCTATCCAAGCAAACACACACTTTTACACAAACAATGGCTAAAACACCGAAATGGGTAATCTGTAGGAGCTCAGCATGCCCCACATCCACAGTCCTTCCCTGATACTCAACCTTGTACCATGTCTTTTCACCTGGACTTGAAGAATGACCCACACTGTGCTCATTCCCACCGAGTGCTCAAACAACAGTATCGTCTGCATCTTGCTAAGTATCCACAGTCAGCTAGGCCCTGTACTCCGTTGACCCCTCCTTCCACTACCCAGGACCCAGATCTGTCACCAATAAGAAGAATAATTAGGATTCATCCTGTACCAAGCATAGAATCCACACAAATCTTGCTGGACCACAGAGAGCCATCTTCCGGCCATGCTCCTAACCTGGTGGTTCTCAGTGGTAAAGTTTAAGAAACAAAGGGCGGCCTACCATCAGAATTTGAAAGTGTTCCCTAAGGGATTCTTTTGTGATAACTACTGCCAGGGAGAAGCACCGTTCTGACAAGCTAAACCTGTGTGATTTGACCTCACAATCTATCCTATTCCTCCTGTTGCTCCTACCCAAAACACATTTACACACACCCCACATGCATGGCAGCATAAAGACAGGCCTGTGGTTGGGGAGGAAGAAGAAAGATGCAAAAAGCCTAGAGAAATCCAATCTAGAGTAACTGTTCTACAAGGTGACTGCTGTCTCTTAAACCAGTTTCTCCAAGTTCTGTTCACCCGCATCGTGGTCACCTGTGCTGGCTTAAAATGCACATTCCTGAAACACATTTCATATTAGTTTAAGAACCCCTGATTTGGGCTGCTCAGCCCATATACGTCTGTGACCTGCCTGGAACTTTCCAGCACCCAGGGCCCTATCCTGCTACACCAGGGGCTCCCACCAGGCGCCTAACATCACCTCGGAATTGTTTTCTTCATTACCCTGCCATCACCCCCACCTCCAACATCTGGGAAATCTGACTGTGTCTTCTGCCAACAGGCTGTTCTTGAACAGGAGACAAGAAACATCATCCACTCACCCATTCGGCTGAGTGTCTCCCTGCTTTTTCCTGTGCTGTGGAAACCACCTCCCTTCTTCTGAAGCTGGCATCCACTTCCAGAGATGCTGAAACCAGAACTCCCCCCACCCTAAGCAGCTCAGTAACATAGTAATGGTTTGATTTCCTTCTGGGCAGGTCTTCTCCTCCATCGGACCCACCCAGCCTCCCCCAACATTACCCAGAGCCAAATCTTCTAATTGAAGATCCTCCTAGTTACTAATCCACAGCCTCTGGCTACTCAGAAAGCAAGGAAAGCCCAACCTATTGGAATTTCTTCCAGATCGAGGCCCAAGGTGCAGTTTTATGGCACTGCCAAAGGCACTGCCTCTGAAGGCATAGGGCTGGTCTGCGTCACCACAGATGCTGGGGACTCTCCTTCTAGGAGCCTTCCTCTCTATGAGGGTTCATTGCTGATCTGTGGATTCCCTTTCAGGGGTGAATTTCAAAGACATGGACATTTATCCAATTCTACCTAATTGCGGTGCCATTGAGAAATTCCTAAATCTCGGGAAACACTCTTTCTGGAAGGACAAGTCCCAGGTGCCTTTGTTTTTCTTATACTTATCTACCTCTTTAGGCCTAGAGCACCTCTTCATTTTCCTGGGACTGTTACTGAATACGGGCCTTTTAATGAGGGAGGAAGAACTGGTTCATCTCAACCACAGCTCAGCCAATCACAAGGCATAGGGCAGACAAAATATATACGGGGATAAACCACCCCACAACCAACAGCAAGGCCTGAGGGTCCCTCCTTCCTACTTCTCTTCTAATCTCTTCTGGCACCAGCTTTGTGACAACATAGCTGGCTGTCCTCTCTACAGCTTTCATTTGCCCTGCTAGCATTTTCTCTGTCTTCACTGCCCAGAGAGGCGTACAGGCCACTGGCCTGGAGCCTTGGATTTGGTTTCTTGCCTATGCCTTTGGCCCTCTGTTCTCCAGGTTCCCTTGAAATAGCTACTCAAACACTGACTGTGGTAGCAGTTAAATCCCTTTCTTGGAGGCAGTTAAGTAGGAGGGAGGTGGGTGTCTACTTGAGGTTGGCTGGCGAGTACCGATGCAGCAAGCTGTTGAGGGTGCCATCTCATGCCACTCCCCAGCAGAGCTCCGCCTGATGCCCGGAGTGCCCATGTGCGCTGCCCCCTCTCCCTCTGCCGCCAAGTGGCGGTCGTGAGCATTGTTTGGCGGCTTTGGGTTTGCCGCAGTGCCAGGATCTGAGACACTGTTCACGTGCCAGTGCAGCACTACCAAGCGTGGCGGCATCTAGTTGGTTGGGTGCCAAGCAGTAGGACCCAGATGGTGATAGAGAGATGAAAGAGGGGTGGAGTGGAGGGAGGGGGAGGAGAGGAAGGCACCAGGGAGAAAATCAGATACCTCACTTGTTAGAGTGGAAAGTCCAAACGAGATCCACAGAAAGGTACCCTTCCCATTCTAGATCCCAACTCAGCAAGCAAGCCACCCCCCCCCACCCCCCACCCCCCCGCTCCCACCATGCTCGCACGGTGACATACACAGACCAGGCAAGAGGATTTGGCCATCTTCAGCAGGAAACTGGCTGGGGGCCAGACAGGACTGCCAGCGCTCTCTGTCCTTCTTCCTTGGGGTCTTGGCAATGGCATGTTTCCTCCTTTGTGTCCTCAAGCCTCTCTCCATCTGTCGCTCCGCTCCCCATGCCTAAGAGGGAACAGGAAGGAGGTCCTGGCAGAAAACAAGTCTGTTCTCCCAAACAACTCACTCTCACTCACTCCCTCTCTCTCTCTCTCTCTCTCTCTCTCTCTCTCTCTCTCTCTCACACACACACACACACACACACACACACACACACACCCCATCTCACCTCCCTTCTCATTCCTGGCACAGCAACCTTCTCAACCAGATTGGCAAGAGGCACTTCTACCCTCCTCCATTCCACACAATGCCAGAGCCTCTGCCAGGCTCCATGGGCAGTGCCAGCACCCACTGCTTCACGCCCACATCCCCGCGCTTTTCACAGAGGCCAGCCCTGAGGAGCTCCCCCAGGGAGCAGTGGCATGATCCCTTCTCCTGCTCTTAGACACTTTCTTGGCACTTCCCTGGCTACTCTTTCCACCACTTCACTTTCCCAGACTAGAAGAAGGCTAACTACCTCATAGTCCAACTGTTTCTCAGAGCTGAGCTCCAGAGGGACAGAAACATCATTAACACATCTCTGCCCCTCCTCTCTGCCTCCTGGGGCCCCTGTTCCCACTGCCCCAGCTCGGGGCACCAGCCTGACGGGTGTGATGCCAATGGCTCCCAGGTACCGAGTCTCCCTCTCAGACCACCAGGACTCCTGCGGCTGTCCCCCTCCCCATTCGCTTCCTCCCATCTCCGCGGGCACAAGGGTGGCAGCTGCAGTGCCAATGCGTGTAAGCAGGCAGCATGAAGCAACTCATGCACCCTCTTCTGCCCTCCCAGGCCTCAACCCTCTCCCCTCCTTCCACTCCATCCCCCTGTCCTTCTGGTTGGACACTAGATTGGCAACCGCAGTGCCAACCCCCACCCATGCCCAGGAGGCTCACATACAGCACGCGTTTATGCGTACATGTACATGCGCACACACACACACACATACACACGGCCCCATGAGTGCCAGGCAGCGGTGGCAGACACACAGCAATGCACAGTGACGGGTATACCCGAGGAGGCAGCCAGATTCGGCACCTGATCCAGCACCCGTTTGGGATTGGGTGGGTAGGCGGGCGGGCAGGCGGGCGGAGGGGTGATGGAGGCAGGCGATGGCCCTAGGTTGGCAGCCGATAGAGCTGGGAGAATGGAGGGAACAGATGCTCTTTGCCCAGCCTCTCTCCCTCTCTCTCGGAGATCAGTGCCAAGCTGGGGGGATGGGGTGAGGGGAGGATGGGGGAAGGGTGGCATTTGGAAAGCTGGCAGGGGGGGGAGCTGGGTCCGCCCAGGCTGGGCAGTGCCGGCACTGGCTGCCGCCTCTCCACTCTGCCATCTGTCTCGCTTCTCTCCCCACCCCCTTTCTCTTTCTCTCTCCCTCCTTCATCCACAGCAAACCGAAAAGAAGAAAACAGGGTCCTCATTCCGCCCACCCCCAACCTCTGCCAGACCCCCTCTCCTCCCCACAACTCACCATACCATACCACCACCAAGCCATCTGTGCTCTCTCCTCCTGGCTCAGCCACCTTCTTTCACTCGCCTTCGCCCTCATACCAAAACGGGTGCAATGTTTTAAAAATATATATACATGTATATTTTAAAAAGCAACTTAAAAAATTTTTTTTCTTTGGGAATGTCCTGTCCTTCTGAGTCTGGGTCCTCGGTGCCAATATTTATGGCAAGCAGAGGGAGGGGACCCTGTCCTCAGCTGGTGCCCATGAATCCCATGCCAGGGAGGAGGGGTGGCTGGGGTGGGGTGGGGGTGGGGTGGGGTATCGGGAGAGCTCTCTTCTCTCTGCGCCTGTGGTGGTTTCTTTTTTTTTTCTCCTCTTCCACTTCCGGAGCAGATTCAAATAGATCTAGAGCCTTCCCCACCCCCAGTTCCCAGGGCCCCTGTGCCCTTCTCTCCCTGCTTTTGATTTTATTCCTCGATCACCCTTTCCTTTTTTTGGTGTGTGTGTGTGTGTGTGTGTGTGTATGTGTGTGTGTACGTACGTGTGCGTGCGTGTGTTTGCATCCATGGCGGTGGGCACTGTGCCAGCCACCACACAGCCATCTGCGATGCCTTCTGCAGCCTCCGCTTTCTCCTTGCCACCTCCAGCCCCCAGCTCCCCGGCACCCCAGCTCTCCACCCCCCATCATTAATTAGCTACTGAATTAATTAAATCGTGAATGCTAATTAACATTCCTACAGGGCACGCTGCCAGGCTGGGAGGGCAGCGGGGGTGTGAAGAGGGGATTGGGAGATTGGGATGGGGGAAGAGGAAGGAGAGCCAGTCTGCTTAGAAGAGCAGGGGGAAGATGAAAAGAACCCAAAAGAAGGATGAAGGAGAAAGAGGGCAGAGTGATGAGATATGAACACGGAAAATGGGGTGTAAAAACGGAGTCCAAAGGAGAGCAACCCACCTTTCCTGCCCAAATAAGACAGAGCCAATTCTCACCAAGCTTACCTTTCCATCCCAGGACGTATATATTCCTAAGGTGAAGGACTCCAGCAGCTTTCTTCCTGTCTCTTATAGAAAATTAACCCCAAACCAGAGAATCAACAGCTACTACCTGTCAATCCAGCCACAGTGATCCTCAGACCAAGCCACCAAGAGGAAGCTCTGGGCTCAGAGGAGCCCATGTTGACTTGTCTGTCTCTACCTCTCAGATATTGAGGTAAAGGGGGCAATCTGTGAGCATCTGCTGCAGGGAGGCATGGGGGATTGACATGGGGAACTGTGAGGGGTGTCAATTCAATGGGAATTCAATAGCAATTAGCAAAAATCATTGGCACTGCCTGCAAGGCTGCGCTAGGGAGACTGTGACAAAAGACTGACTGCCTTTGGGATTCCAGAGGAGGAAGAGTGGAAACACTCCTTCCCATCTTGAAGGTCAAGAATTTGGGGAAAAAGTGAGTAAGGACCATCTAACTTGGAGTTGTTGCTGTTTTTAAGGGTTGCTCCTTAGAAAAGTGGATCCCACGATCAAATTTGTTTGGGAAATTCCTTTTATTCCCCCTTTAAGAGATTCAAAATGCATATTGGTTTGTTGATGCTCTGAGAAGTCCTGAGAAAAAAGAAAATGTTAGATGTGTTTAACCCAGATACTCAAATTCATTGGGCCATGGAACCCTCATTTTATATTTTCTAATTTAATTAATTCTATTCACACAGAAGCAGTGCTCCACTTTGGGGAAAGCTCTATCAAGTAATTAGGCATGGCTCTGGCCTGGAAGCTGGCAGACAGACTAGCTGGTCCCAGGTCAGCTGAATCCCAACAGTCCACAAAGAAAGGAAGAGCACCTAGGCTCTGGTCTTCTGAATGTGATACACCAGCTCATGATGGAGAAGCCATAACAATCTTTAACATCATAGACTTATACTTTCAGAGCTGGAAAGAGACCTTAGCAACCATTCCTTAATTTTACAACAGAAGCAACTGAGACTCAGAAAGGTGAAGTGATTTGCTTAAGATCACAGAGCCACTAGATGACAGCACTGACATTAGGACCAGAATTTCCTGACTTTTAGAATAGGAGAGGACTTAAAACTCTAGGACCAGCCCGACATAGGATTTATCAGTTACATATGCTCTTAAAGAGCTGCACCCAGACTCCTTCTCTCTGTTGACTAAGGCCCAGGCCTAGTCTTTTTCCCCCATTGCCCCCTCTCTTCACCCCCACCTTTGGAACCCTGCAGCATTTCCCTGCCTCTGGAGAGTCTAACCTATCTTTCTGTGGAAGTGGGGATGGGGGCAGGAGTTTGTGTTTTACAAAAGCTCCCAAGTGCTCCTGATACCCTGGATTCAGAACTTGTCTTCTAGGGTGCCCTGTCCCTGCTCCCCCCTGCCCCCATATACTATTGCTTTCAACCCAAAGATTCTACTCTCTCATGACCTTAACCTTATTCTGGTCAAGAAACCCCAAATGCCTCCTGGGACATTTCCTACTGTATTCTTAGCAACGTTCCCTTTGCCTCTCCTTCTCACTTTGGCATATGGCGTCCCTGAGGTCACTTAACTTCTCCATCAGAGTCTTTGAGAGGGCAGGCTGTCTTCAAGTTGCAGGGACACATGACTCACTAGTGAGGAGACCCTGGAGCCAGCTTCAGAGACCTTCCAGGACCCACAGCCTCCTTGAGCTTCTGAACATCCACCCTCCTGCTACAGTGTGAGCCGCTCTTTTCTTGCAAGGCCCTTCAGGGAACTGGAAACAATGGAGAAAGGTGGAGTCCAGCTTATTTCAAATGTCGAAGAACATTACTGAATTGCTTTTGCTTTCTGGGTCCTATATGTGAAATCCATCCCACTTCACACCCACCCCGGCCCCAACAACTTCACAAGACTGATGACTCTCTTCACAAGATACTCACCAGCCCCATTTTAAAGAGAGAATAGCTGTGAAATACAAGTTTGATTTGCCAAAAAAGATTTACATCCAAATATCTGAGAATGGGGCACCTGGGTGGCACATGCACTCTCTCTCTCTCTCTCAAAATAAATGAATAAACATTAAAAAAAAAAAATATCCAGGAATGATGAGGTCCTTCCTTTGGAGCTCTAAAAGTCTATGAACGCGCCTGCTAACCTCATCTCCTCCTTTCTTCCCATGTTTCTGACAGGATAACCCTTTGGCCCTGGGCTGACAGAGCCACTTGAGTGTGACCCACTGTCCACTTGCTAGCTACACCTCCAGCTGAGGGACCATCTAATAAAGGGAGGACAAGTCAGAGTCAATTACCCAACTAGACAGCCAGAGGTAAACTTAGATGTTCTCATAGGACACATTTTTAAAGAAAGCATTTTGGGGCTGCTTTTATTGGGTGCCATCTTTGTTAAATTACTCCCTCTCAGTGGTCAGTGACAGAGGCCAAAGTCTAGCTTTCCAGGGTCAAGGATTTCAACCCGGTTCACTTTCCCTTCTGGAGCCTGTTTTACCTCTCTAACACCCAGGCACCAAGCCACTGTCAGTAGCAGAAGCTCTCCAGAGCTGCGATATAAATGATGATTATTCTATTATCAAATAACATTGCCAAGCCCGGCCGGCTCCCTACAATGGTAGTGGCAGAGGCGAGCTACAAAATTCAATATTGATAAACTGTATATTGTCTTCTGGAACCATCACTCTGCTTGACAGCTACTCTCTTAAGCTTCCCACCATTAGTGGCAAAGAAGAGGGAGATATGGTTAGTGATGGCCCTGGGGGGCAGGGAAACTAGGCAGAGGGAAAAACAAAGGGGCCCAGAAACTTTGGGGTAGATGAAGTCCTCAGAGCCTACCCCTTCTACAGCCCCCAACATGAACCAGCCTACTTTGACTCCTCATGCTCTGTCCTGACTTGTTCTTCTGGAGGGTTAGTCTTAAACAAAGCTGTCTAGAAAAGTCTAACAATGGCGAACAGGAAAGGGGCCTATACTCTAGTCCCATCTCTGCCAGGCTTTCAATGGCACTTAACTTCCCAGTATTTGCATTAAAGAGAAGGGAATGTACCTAAACTTCAGTCCAGCATTAACCTTCTCTAATTCAACTGTTTAGCACAACTTCTAAGAGAGCAAGCACATTTCTGGGACACCTAGGTGGCTCAGTCGGTTAAGCGGCCACTTTGGCTCAGGTCATGATTTTGCAGTCCATTAGTTCGTGCCCTGCGTCAGGCTCTGTGCTGACAGCTCAGAGCCTGGGGCCTGCTTTGGATTCTGTGTACCCCCTCTCTCTGCCCCTCCCGGACTCATGCTCTGTCTTGCTCTCTCAAAAATAAATAAATGTTAAAAAAAAAAAAAATTTAAAAGAGCACATTTCTTTTAGGGCCTGACACTCAAACGCAAACAGGGTCATAGGACTAAGTTTTCTAGGAAAATGGTTTAAGACTTTGAGCCCTAGACTTAAGGCTGTACCAGATCTGCTCTCCACACCAGGGCCTTTGTACTATCTGTTCTCTGTGCTGGTGTGCATTTCCCTAGACAGGTGCTCTTTGCCCAGGAGGCCTACCTGATCACCCTATTTAGTACAGACACTTCCCCCACCCAGCCCCTTGACCCTGCTCTACTCTTTATTTTCTTCTCTTGCATCTATTACCTTCTAACATATAATTGACTTTATTACGTATATTGTTTATTTTCTATTTCTTACTTCTGGTATGTAAACTCCACAAGGGTCAGGATATTTGCTTTATTCGTGAATGTATCCCAAGCACCAATAACAGCGCCTGACGCATAGAAGGTGCTCAATAAATATTTGTTGAAAAAATGAAGCTAAGGTTAGAATGGTGTATGTTTTGATCAGACCTATCCAACTAACCTCACATTTGGGGATGGGAGCAGGGAGAGATGGGTTGCCATTTCAGTGCTCTCTACCTTCTAGCAGGATGGCTGGTGGATGCCCCCATATCCTCCTCCATTCTCATCATAGCCTTAAAGAACATGCCACTCAGGAAAACCTGATATTTAAGTGAGATGCTGAACCCAAGCACCTTCCCGACTTGCACTCAGTCAGGTCACCTCTGGTCCATACTTCAGGACCCCATTCCAGGCCATCCCAGACTAAAAGTCCAACTTCTAACACCATGATACTCCAACTTGGGTAAACATAAGAATCACCTGATAAGCTTGTAACACTTACTACTAGACTACCTTCCAGAGACTGATTCAATAAACCAGGGAAGCATTTTTAACAACTTTCCCCAACCCTCAAGATGACTATCATGACAGGTGTTATTTGGGCCACACTGTGAGGAACTTCGGTGCAGACAGAGAGCGAGGGGACTTATTAAGTGAGCCTTAATGCTGTCTCTGCTCTGATTCTACCTAACTCCAGGATATGGCTCTGCCTAGGATTAGGACCAAAAGAAATGGATCTGTAAGGCTTGCCAATTTCTTTCCATAGAACTACAAAAATTTAAAACAGCACTTAGAGAAATATGGAAAAAACCGAGGAAGTAGAGGATGGCAGCAGCGTGGAGCTAAGGTGAAGCCATGTCCCAGAATGTCCTAACTCTGAACCTTCTATTTTTGATAGCTTCTTCAGAAATTAGGTGCTAAGTTTAAATATCTCCTCTTAGCAAGTAAACAGATGAAAATGAGCATGTCTAGAATGATGGAAGTATCTCCCTCTATTTTATGTGGGGAAATCTAGCACGAACCAGGCGAGTGGCCGGGGACTCAACTCAGCTGGAGTGCTTCCAAGTGCCGGACTATTGCCCAAGACAGGCTCTCATGATCAGAACTGAAGAGGACTCAATATTCCGCCACCAAGGGCATTACTTCTTAGGGCAACTCTGTCCAGGAACAGTGACTGTCAAGCAGATGTTCCCAAAGGGGTGACATCATCACCATCAATCAAACCTCAGCACAGAGGTTCTTGGATCGTCTAAGATAGAACTTGGGACAATGGAAACAAGTCAGCAGCAAGAAGGGATAGCATGGTTGTCCCAGGGTCCTAGGAACAAGATGAAGGCTCTGGGATGCTATGTGTAAAAGCATCTAGGTGGAGGAGGCAAAATGGGATGGGGAATACCCATTAGGTCTTCTTTCACCTCTGTTCTTTCTCTTTCTTCTTTGGATCTTCCACTCTTTGGAAACTTGCTGGAGGCAAGCATTATTCCTGCCCATTCCATAGATAGGGAAGACTGAGTTATTCAGTCATAATTTAATCCCACCACTAAGGACTGAAAAGGAGCTGAGTCAGAACTGAGCCAGCTGCTGGAGTCCTTTCCAATCAGGCAGCCTGGGCTCCAGAGCCCATTCTCCTAACTGCCTTGCTCACCTACTGATTCTGGACTAGAAATGGGGTGGGAGTTGCCCTAAATGACAGATTCAAGACTAGGTCTAAGTCTCTTGAATCTCAGGACAGTGCTGGGACTCGGAATCAAGAGCAGAAAAGTCACTGGGGTTACACATACCCTCAGAGAAACTTTAAGTCTCCCTAGCTAAGTTCATTCCCTGATATCCTATTCTAGAAGTTTTGAGTCTGGGATACTTCTAGTCCAGTGGGTCTCACATTTGCTATTTCACTATCATTTAGCTAATGAACACAAGGAACTATGAGCAGACTGCTGTTACACAGCATAAAGGAGAAGGCAAAGATATGCAGAAGGCAGAGCAGAAAGCACCTTCACGTACATATACCACATCTGCAGATGCAAATGTTACCCTGAAGGCTATTGACAGCAATGGAAGGATTTAAGCAGGAGATGAGGGTAAGATATGTGCTTCAGAGAGATTACTGTGGAGGGTCACTGGAGGCCAGATTCAAATGGAGACGAAACCAGAGGCAGGGATAACAGGAGGCTGTAGCTAGTTGAGGTCAGAGATGACTAGAAACTGAACAGAAACAGTGGTAATAGGAGAGTTAATATCGGCTTTCCTTACCTGGTGGTATATAGGGGTGAGTGAAGAAAAAAAATCCCGAGAAAGATGCTCAGGTCCCATGCTTGGCAATCAAGAAGAGAGTGGAAATAGTTACTAGGGAGAGTGAATAAAAGTAGATTTGATGAGGAAAAAATGGAGGTGACTTTACAAATTAAGCTAAAAGTACAAGTCTGAAGCTAGAAGTCTAGCTAAAGTTTGTTTAGATCATCCAGGTGGACACACCCATCAAGTAGATTTTTTTTTAAGATTTATTTTTAATTAATCTCCACACTCAATGTGGGGCTTGAACTCACAACCCCAAGACCAAGAGTTGTGGGCTCTACCAGAACTGAGCCAGCCAGGTGCTCCATCAAGCATATTTTGAATAGAGGAGCTGGAAGCTCAAGGGAGAAATCTGAGCCGAAGATAGAGATGCAGGAATTAACAGGCAATTGGTGGAGTTGAAACCTTGGGAATGAATGATATCACCCAGGGAGAAAATGCTGCGTGAGAAGTAAAGAAGAGGCAGACTCGTAAGATATCTTAACATATAAGAGGTGGAAGAGGTGCCTGTGCCAAAAGAGACCAAGAAGGAACAGAGTGATACAAAGACACATGGGAGAGTGTGTCATAGAAGCCAAGAGAGAAGAGTTTCAAGAAGAAGAGGTCGACAGGTCAAATGTTGAGACCCGCTGTGTTTGGACAAAGCTAAGATCTTGGGACCACTCTAATCTATGCCTTGCAGGCTGCTGACACAGAAAACACTGCTTAGGACTGCTGTGTTTCATGATCCCCCTTTTAATGCCACTGAATAACAAAAACAATTTACTTATTCACCTTAAAGTTCAGTAGAGAATCATGCTAGGACAAGCAGCACTGAACCAAGGAGGAGCCAGGGTGGGGTTACCTGGAAGTCTCTTGAGGGCAAAGACCCACATCTAAGGTAGGAGCCCACACAGTAGACCCAGAACCCTGAAAACATTACCGACCCTCTGAAGACAAATCCCTGAGCCTCATTCCCTCATCTATAAAATGGTCGTAAAATGGTTCCAATGGTTGTGAAGGCTAAATGAGCTGATTTTCCTGATGAAAACATCTTCCACTGTAGCTGGCTCTTAGGAGTCACCTAATAAATGCTAACAGTAATTTCCTTCCTTCCTTTATAGGCTTTCAAGACTTAAAGCTGCAATCTTACACGATTCTTAAAACCTAGAGCTTTAAGGAAGTATAGTGCCTGACCAAAGATCACCCAGAAAATTAGCTGCAAAGCCGAGACTGGAACCTAGGGCTGCTGAGGCTTAGTCCAGGGTTTTGTCATCCACAGCACACAAATGCCCAGAATCCTTTTATAAGTAAATAATCCCTCTTTCATTAATCATTACATCTTGCATAAACCTGAAGCTTTAATACAGTAGCCTTGTTCCTAACTGGACAAGCCTATAGGAAAATTCACTCCAAGGAAGCTGAGTCCCCAGGATCCTCTTGGCCACCACCAGTATGACAGAACCCAGGACCAAGTGTAAAAGCAAAAGAACCCAAGAGCCCTATTTCTCAGATCTCTTTTTCCAAACATTACCTACTACTAGCTTTACTCTTGACCTAGAAGCTGAAACCAGCTAAGCAAGCTTCCAAGATCCATTTATTTGGCAGAATCCCTCCTCAGCCAGAAGACAGAGCTGATGGCTCAAATGTCTAGGGCCAACTTTAATCACTACATCACATCTCTTTCCTCTGCTTCTGAAATGCCCCCTCAGGCAATGTCCAGCAGGCAAGCCATCTCTGTATACATGATTCGTTACATTGATATATAATATATATATATGAAGTATGTGCCTTATTTCTCTCCCTAGTGTTATTCTTATTTTTCTCCCAGTGTTAATTTGTGGTGACATTAGGGAGAAAAATAAGGCAGGAAAGGGAGCTGGGGTGTGTACAGAAGGAGGAGCAAGGGGCAATTTTAAACACAGAGAAGGTGACATTTGAGCAAAGATCTCTTTCTCTGAAACAAAGATATGATCAGCTCAAAACATAATCTGCAAGTCATTTAGCATTTCTAGACCTCATTACTTCATCTATAGAGCAGGGATACTTTAGAGGGTGAATGCTTCTGAGTAGGGTACCTTTGTGGATAGGAACACATTATCCTTTAAGCTCTGCTTTGGAAATTTTCTATTCCATATGCCCCCCCTTATCCATAGGGGATATATTGGCATGACTCCCGGTGGATGCCTGAAGCTACAGACAGTACCAAACCCTACACATACCATGTTTTTTCCTATACATACACACCTATGACAAAGTTTATCAATTAGGCACAGTAAGAGATGAACAATAATAACTGATAATAATATAGAACAATTATAACAATAGACTATACTCAAAGTTACATGAATGTGGTCTCTCTTACCTTTCTTCTTCTTGCCATGATGTGAGATGATAAGATGCCTATTGATGAGATGAAACAGTGAGGTGAATGACACAGACCTTGTGATGCGGCACTAGGCCAGTACTGACCTGATGGTACATCAAAAGAAGGATCATCTTGCTTCTGGACTGCAGGTGACTGCGTGTAACTGAAACCTCAGAAAATGAAACTGTGGATAAAGGGGTACTACTATATTAATGTAGGGTAGATGTAATTCCCTTTACGCAGCAACTGCAAGGCCAACTCCCCCAGATTCACCCAGCTGGCAACGGCAGAAGTGGGAGTGGAAGCCAGGCCTTCTGACTCATGGTTCAAGATACTCACCTCTACCCCAAAGTGGCCTAGACTGAAGTCATAGGCATGTCACATCTCATGATGGGGCAAAGGTTTCCTAATGGCATGGCCAGACTAATGATGGCATCTGCATTTAGTTCACCATTTCCCTCCAAGGATCCTAAAGCACTACAGACACATATAAGAGCTGAAGGAGTTTCTGTTCTCAAATGATGCAACGCACTTCACCAAGACCCTCAGAAGCGGATTTCCTTTCAATGACAAATCTTAGTCAACTACTATTTACCAAGGGCTTTGCTAAGTATCTAGCTCCAAGCAAGGAGCTATAGAATACCTATTTAAAAAAAGTAATTACAGGTAACTTGGTTCCTGCCATTAAGTTGTTTTAATAGTAATTACTGAATTGCTTATCCTTCCTCCTCTTTAGGCCATGCAGCCTTTGCCCCGAACCTTGACTATGGGCTTTTGGGATCAGTAAAGGAATCTATACGCCTGATTCCCATACCCTCCTTGCACATGGTAGGTGCTCAGTAAAGTTCTAATTGTTCTAGCTCTAGGTAAGAAAACTGAAGACTTCAACCTACATCCTATTATTCCCCAGAGTTCTTGCCACTATGTCACACCAGAACTGGGTGAAAGCATGTGAAGATCGTCCCCACCCCTGGATGTGACTCAACAATGCTATCAAGGCTTCTGCTCCACCAAAAAAAATTCCTCTTAGACACAGGTTATGCTTGTTCCAACATAAACTCCCTTGAAGAGTTCTGCCTCCACCACAGTATCCGCTTTCCACATGATTCTGATTCTACAGACAACTAAAGGGCAGGCCCCCCCACTGCTACCATGCCCCCCACTGCTACCATGCAGGTCTGGACTGAGGCTCTGCAATCTCCCCAACATGTCTAATGGATCTGCCCAGCTGACCTTACATAGGATCCTACACAAATGGTCTGCTCCAGAGCACACCCAATATCATAATGACTATTTGAATATGTCCGACTCCCTTCCAAACTGAATTCTTCCATAAGCCAGAGTTTGTGTCTTATGCCAGCACCTAGCACAGTGCCTACTAGAAAAAGCAGAGGTCAGAGAAAGTCAGTGTGTGCATAGCAAATGCTACCTGTTATAGGTACCACGCTGCCCAAACTGCCCATGCCCGGAGTCACGTAGAGCCTTCTGCACAGAGATATGCTTCTCTTACCTATGTTCAGGCATTATGTCACCTGAGAAGGATACAATGAGAAATCAAACTAGTTAGCAAAGATCAGCTGGTTTCATTTATTTACTGTCTCCTAACAGAAATAAAGCCTTCTGGGAATGGGAGTAGGAAAATATAAAATACTATTGAGAAAGGCAGGTAAAGGTCCAGGGCACAGGGTGTCAAGGTGAAGAGGGATCTGGCAGCCATCCTGGTCAGCACAGGATACAGCAGTCCCTGACAGAGACTCAGGAAGGAGAGTGGGTTAAGTGCTGCCAAGTCTATCCATCCAGGGCAATCTCTGCACAGAATTCAGCAACAGGAGAGCCAAGGATTCCCACACACTTGCATTTTTTTGCTGACGCCAGACTCTCGACCTTGGACCTTCCAGTTTCACCTCCTCCTCCCTTCTTCCCTCTGCAGATTACAGAAACATCCCAAAGGCCAACCAGCCATTTTCCTCTCAGCAGCTCCCAGTTAGGAGGAAACAGAGCTGGCCAATAGGATCCTGGCTCAAATCAGCCTCGTCCACTCACAAGTCTTGGCCAACCAGAGCCTGAGGGCACAGTAGGAAATAAGGGGGGAGGGAGTGGAGGAGCTCAAAATACATTTCTCACTGCTTACAGCCAGAGCTTGATCCAGGATCAACCGGTTTTCCATCAGCTTGGTAAGACATTTTGATAAGCAGGTCAGTTAAGTTTCTCCAACAGAATACGTCCTCCTATCCTGCACCTCTGTAGAGTCCCTGCCCCGATTATCTCTCTACAAATGAAGAAGGACAAAGAAGAAGGGGGGAGCAGCATGCTTTTTCGTTTAATAAAGAATGAACAAAGACTGCATTGTGGGGTGTTAAAAAGGAAACTGGGCCGAAAGTCTCAAAGTCTACATCCAGGGCCTGGCTCTGCTACTCAGAAGTTCTGTGACTTTGGGCTGTCCACCTCACTTCCCGGAGCCCATTTCCTCATGAAAATGAGCCGTATGATAGCCACATGCACTAAGTACCTTCCACATGCAAGGTACTACAAGGAGGGCTTTATATTTGTTTCTATTCCTCATAAAAATCCTACGAAGTAGCTCTTTTCTTTATTTTGCAAACAAAGTAACTGAGGAAGTGGTTGAATTTCAAGGTCAGTTTTTTTCAGATCCCAAAACCCACTAAAAACATATGCCATTATTAAACAACCTCCAAACTCCCTTTCAGCATTAGAGCCCTGAAATTTCTTAGATGATCCCTTCCATCACTGTCAGGTTCTTTCCTTCATCAGTTGACAGCGTCAAGATCTGGAAGCTAAACTGCCCAACTGGCACTTTCTGTAGCCACGGAGGCAAACACTCCAAATTATCCAAGGATCCTAGACCCTCAGGGCTGGAAGAGACCTCTTAGCCTTCCACATATTTGCCCTTCCATTACTCACACAGGAGAAGAATCAAGGAAGGTCTTAAGGAATAGAAAGAACGCTTCTTACATTTGCCCATCTCCTTTATTTTTCCTCTAAGAACTATTAAGGCAACTGAACTTATATGCAGCAACGTTTATTTCTTCCCATTTAATTTTAGTATTGTTTGTTTTTCTTCGTTGTTTATTCCTGTTTGTGATCCAAAAGTCAGTAAGGCTTGAAGCTGCCTGTGCTCCTTCTCATTAGGGCAGGCCCTTTCACTCTAGGCACTAGACAACACTGCCTTATAATCAAGAGGCCTCCTGATGAACTGATAATGATCCCACCCTTTAGTGCTTCCACTCAAGATACCTGGACTCACACATTCTAAAAAGATTACAAACAGGAAGAATAATAATAGCTATAAAACAAAGAAAGTGTTAAAACAGAGCATAAACAATGTGTTAAAACAAAGTGTTATGTAATTCTTTGACTTGCTTCTTCTTGTGCCAATAGGTAATTGAAAGAAGCATTCTGGCTGTGAGCAGGGTTATGCCTAAACCATCCCAGGCATATTAACAACTGCAAAAGGGAGATGCAGACAGGCATGAGGACATTCCAGAAGAGACACAGATTTAGACAATTAGATTCTTAAAAAAAAAAGTCTATGTGTCTCAGAGAACAGGCCCAGTACAGAGGTCAGAAATAATAGGCGAAAAGTTACCCTAGAGTTTAATCAAAAGAGATCTGTCAATATTTGGCTTGTTCTGCAAGAGACCATCCAGAAGAAGCAATTAACATAAAGCAAATTCAGGGGAAGAGCTGCAGTGTGTCCAGTACTGGCAAGGGAAATACCACTCTCATACACTGCTGGTAGAAGCAGAAACTCGTTTAGCCTTTCTGGAGGGCAACTTCAGTCTCCATTAACATTTAAAACTTCTAGCCAGCATTTCTACTTCTAGGCAGCTATGAGAAAAATAACTTCATATTCTTCACAATAGCAGTGTTTATGATAATTCCCATCATTAGCAAAATGGCTACATAAACTATAGACATTATATAGCAATTAAAAAAGTGAGAAAGATGTTCAAAGACCTGGAAAGATTTTCAAGATATATTGAATAAAAAAGCACCTTACAAAACCCTATGTATAATGTACTCCCATTTATGAAAAAATAACTACAAAACTCAAAACAACATACATTTTTTGTACATACATAAATGCATGGAAAAAGGCCCAGATACACATGAATGTGGTAACAGAGGTTACAAGAATTGGGAGAGTGAGGATCAAGGGAGTTCCCCTCATCTGTACTTCCTGAATTTTTTGTTTTAGAAATGTATTTATGTGTAGTGAATGACAAAAAAAAAAAAAAGAAAGAAAGAAAAGAAAAAGCACCTAAAAACAAAATACAAATACCACCTTTATATTTGAAACAAAAGATATTCAAGATATGTTTTAGTGAAAAAAGCAAGTTACCAAATACCAGGCAGAGTATAATCTCATGACGGGGTGGGGGTAGGGTGGAAGTGAAAGAACACCAGAGGTAAAGGCCTCAGTTCAAATCTTCATTCTGCCACTTAATGGTCTCTTGATCATGGGCTCACTACTTAATCTTTCCAAAGCCTTGGTTTAAGAAATAGCTAGCTCATGGGGTGCTATAAGGTTTAAGTGAGAATGTTTAAAGTACTTTCTAAAAGCCTGGCACAGACAAGCACTCCATAAACGGTAGCCATTATTTGTATTAATAATAATAAATTCAGTATCAAAAATTGGATCCCTGAGATCATTTCAAAGAGAATCTTTATGACACTTGATTATGATTTAGCCTTAACATTAATCATTATTATTTTTTAAATTACTAATTCTCTGAGTTTCAGTCATTAAATTTTAGAGCTGGAAAGGATCCCAAGAGTTCATCTGACTTGGTGGTTCCCATATAAGGCTGCACAGCAGAATTAGCTAGAAAGCTATTAGCGAGTAGGGGGCAGGGGAGGGGAAATAAATGAGGACACACATTCCAAGGCTCCTCCTCAGATGAGATTAGAATTTCTGGGAGGTGGGACTGAACGAGTTCTATTTTTTACAAACCTTCCATATCTATACATATACATATACATGCACAGAATACCTCTGGGGAGGGAAATGAGGGAGAAAGGTGGGAGAAAATTGCACTATGTTCCCTTATGTAGGGTCTGAATTTTTTACCTAATCAAAAATAAATCACTGTTAAAAATTAAATAATAATAAGCTTCCCTAGGTGAATCAAATGCAGTCAACCCACAAACCAGAATGGAGGTCTTTATTCTTTGCCCCAGAAATTCCACTTCAGAAAGTTGTAAGATTTACATATAAAGATGTGGATGTCCATCATAGAAGGAAAAAACAATAACAAACCTGGAAACACCCTAAATGTACAACAATAAGAAATGGTTTTACAAATTATGGCATATCCATGATAGAATATTACATGTTCGTGAAGTATATTTTCACCTGTTTTTTTAATAGCGTAGGAGAATATGACACAACATTAAGAGGACAAAATAGGATGTAAATGTGTACAAATGGCCTAATCATAATTTGGGGAGTGGGAAGATGATGGGAGACGTCTACAAAAAAGTAAAAGGAAACACAGTACACAGAAAAACAAGCCTATTGCCCTCCTCCCCCGCATCCCTGTGCCCCCTCAAAAAAACCAAGCCTGTGCCCTGTTCTCCACACTCCACTGCCTCTCCTCAGGCCGGCCCCTCTTTAGGAACTGGCTTCAAATCCCATTGAGGAGCATAAGCACTTTTACCCTGTCAAGTCACTTACCTTACTTGTCACATAATTATCTTACTCACCGTCACAATTTTTGTAACTTTAAAAAATAAGAGGTCCCTTCAGAGGAAAATATTTGCCACAATTAGGAATGTCACACACTCTAAAGCAACTCTTAAACCTCCATACATGGCTGTATGTTAACACATAAGGCTTCAGGGTAGTGCTATGTGTACTCCACCTACAGACCTGGTTTCTCAAGGAGCTATCATCTCTGTGGACAGATAAGACACAGATATAAGAAGGAATAAGTAACCACATAAGAGGACACAAAAGCAGCACAGGTACCAGGTGCTATAGGAGCACACACATATTTACACATATACACAGAGTGAGTTACTGCACTTTACTGTAATACATCTTTTTTCCCTGAACCAAAATATAAATTCCTTAGATGTAATAGCTTTATCTAAACCTAATGCCTAGTGTGTCTGGCAGACAGTAGGTGCTTAATAAATGTCTTTTAAATTAATGATACTCTATGCCCTGCACAGCTCGTATGCAAATATTTTTGAATGAATCAATTACTGCAGTATACTGGTGAGGAATGCCATCTAACTGAACCACGGTTAGGGGTGTAGACAACACAGCACTTGCTCCTGACATATTTCAGACTCAAAATGGTTGGGAAATATTCTTCTAACCTGCTGGACTCCTCCCAGACTTCAGTTCTTGGTAGGGGGCTAAACAGGGGGTGAGTTTAGATCTGTACTGAATATAGTTTTCTTTACTCTTCAGAGGTCAAAAGCAATGACAAGCAAGCTGTCCCTATTTTTTTTCAGGTTGGGCCACAGTAGTGACCTTAATGAAATCCCTGGTGCTAGACACACCCTTGTCAATCCACACCAACCTTCCTTTTCTGCCCTCTATGTAACTCTAGCCATTCTCCTCTCTACCCCTTGGTCAAGGACAGAAGCCATGCTAGCCATAAGGCACTCATCTTTCTGAAGTACTCGCTAAGAATTACTGCTCTAAACCTCCCAGCGAAGCAATTTCTGATTTGAAGAGAAGGCTCACCCCTAAAAAGCTAAACAGACCACAGAGAGCAAACTCAAAGTTCACCTGGAATGCAATAAGGAAAGGGAACTGAGAATGAATCCCGAATTTTCCCATCCTGGATTTTCTTGTTTCTCCAGAACAGATACACACTTAGGGATTAACATCTATGTATCTAGAAAAAACCTTCGAAGTTCATCATCTCCTCTGGCTTTGGGCAAACTTTAACCATTCTAGACAGATCACTTATCTCCCAAAGAGTTTCTTCTGCAGAGTATGCCACTGCGTTGCAAGGAGGAAGTTCTCTTTTGTTTCTTTAAAAAAAAAAAATTTTTTTTTTTAATGTTTATTTATTCTTGAGAGACAGACAGAGACAGAGTGTGAGTGGGGGAGGGTCAGAGAGAGAGGGAGACACAGAATCTGAAGCAGGCTCCAGGCTCTGAGCTGTCAGCACAGAGCCTGACGTGGGGCTCGAACTCCCAAACTGTGAGATCGTGACCTGAGCTGACGTCGGACACTTAACTGACTGAGCCACCCAGGTGCCCCTGGAAGTTCTCCTTCGTTTGTAATCTAAAGTATTCCTATTAAAATTGAGATTTATTTCTCTGGAAGACATTCAAGGCAGCAAATCAGCATCCTTTGTATCATTATTTCTCAGGTTATTTATGCACGCTAATGTTTGAGACCCTCAGTTCTACCTTCTAACCTTCAGAGACTTCAAGACACTTTCATTTCCCCCATGTTAATTATTCTAATTGTTTTCCTTTTTAATAGGTTCCACTCTCCATGATTTCTTTTCTCTGTCTCTTCCTATCTCTCTCAGGTTTCTTTGCACTCATAGATTCTTTCCTCATCTACCCTTTACCCCTTTCCCCCTACCTCCCACCCACAAATCTCTTATCCTAGATGGGTACAAGTCTTGCTTTACCACCCCCTGCTTTTCTGACCTGGCATTCTTCCCTGTAGGAATGTTAATTAGCATGTGGGATTTAATTAATTCAGTAGCTAATTAAAAATGGGAGAGGAAGAGTGGGAGAGGAGGAGGGTGGGAGAGACAGAGCCCGCCTCAGTGCAGAAGGCACCGGAGATGGTTCTGGGTTGGCTGGCACCATGCCACCGCCCTCCAGCCCGCCACCCCCCCCCCCCCCCGCCCATAGCACGCACAGCGATGGGGGAGGGGCAAGAGTGAGGGGCACAGACTGGCAGAGCCTCTAGACAGACTCATTCAGTCCTGCCGCTGCTTTGTGATGGGGAGAGACAGAAAGAGGGAGAAAACAAGAAAAGAGGGGAGAAACACGGTCAGACCCGTACTCGGGAAGAGCAAAAGAAGAGGGCATCGGATCCAATGACTCCTCTCCTCTTCAACAATGGATGAAGCAAAGAGGAGAGATTGTTCACAGCCAGCATCTTGGGGTTCCCTGGCCCCTAAGGACCACTGAGGACAAGATGGGAAAAGAGAGCCACTAATTCTCTGGAGAACAAGGGACAGCTTACTCTGACAACCAGGGACCCACTCTGCAGCCCTTCTTCCCATACCAGGCTGTTTCCTCAGCATGTACAGGCAATGAGGAAGATAGATGAAAATGAAAGATGGTGGCGAGGGGGAGGGGGAAGGGTGGAGGTAGTAGGCACAGATGGATGACGGGGAGTAAGTGAACAAGAAGGAGATTTAAAGGAAGAGGAATGAAGAGTGTACATGAGAAGGGAAGGGAGAAGTGGGAGAAGGTAAAGGAGAAGAAATAAATATTGGAGGAGGAAGTGAGGGGCAGAGCCATGCTTTGTTTGTCACGATGGATCAAGAGGGATGGAGTATCTGAGCAGAGGACTTCCACATACTGATTCCGTCCAGCCTAGGCCAGGCAGACAGGGAATGGCATCAAGGCAGGGAGGGGCAGGAGCAGATCCTTCTGAGGATCAACTAAGATGCCGGAGACAGGGAACTCATCCTGCAGGACCTTCCTAAATACTGGATATTGCTGCCAAACCAGGAATTTATCAAAAGCAATGGAGAAAAGCTTCCAAATGAACAGAAAAGGAGGCTAGGATGACAGGAGGCTGCAGAACCCGATTCCAGGAGCTCCAGCGGGGAGATGGGTGAGGAATGGGATTTTTAGCACCACCCAGCTGGCTCTCTAAGGGTGTCATCTGATACTGAGGGAAATACATCCATTAGGGGGTTGATTTGAGGATTTGAGGGATGATAAAGACAGAAAAGGCTGGGCTTCAGAAAGCACCCCGTTGGTGGGAGGCATCTAGGAAACTTTGGAGCTTAAAGCCTTGGAGGGAATAAAGGAGGGCAAGAAGGAAGTCTGCCATCAGTGATAGATTACATAAGGCTTGACTGAAAGAAACAGAAGGAGGGTGTGAAGCCAGATGAAGCTTTTCTGGTGTTAACTGCCATAGAGCTGAATGCAATGGCAGACAGGGGTCATTGTAGCTAAGAGACAGGGTTTTCCTGGCTAGGAATTCTGATTTGATCTCTTTACCACCTAGGGCTTCCTGCAAGAGCTAGCAGTGAGTGAATCACAATTGGGAGAGAGGAAGTAGAAACTCAGGGGCTCTTTATTCTTCAGAGTTCACCCGTGGGGCTAAACCCAAGGCTGGCAGATGAGACAAAGCAGTTCTCAGAGTAAGTTGCTACAGGCTGAGTCAGAATGGAAACACATGAATGCTTTCTGAGCCTACTTTCTAGTCTAGGTTTTAATTAACAATAAAAATTATAAGGACATTTATTAATATAGCCACAATGACGGTTTTACACTAGATTTAGGATCACAGGCACTAGTATGAGGAAGCAGGTGGTCCACAGAGCTTTTTGTAATTGTAGTGGTCCTGGAACTGAAGAGTTAGTTGCAAACGAGCAGCAAGGAAAGAGCAGAGATCAGAGTTTCCAGCATCCACCAGTAAGAGCTGGAGCTATCTAGCTCCAAGATATTTTTGAGAGGGAGAAATCTTAGGGGAATGGGGCATATTAGTTAGCATTAAGGTCAAATTAAATCTGGAAAGGCAAATAGAAGCCAGGGCTTTGGAAATCCCCTACCTTGGCACTGTTGAGGCCCCTCCGCTAGGCTGGACTATGAAATGCACAAGGAGAGTGCTGGCCAGCTCCCTCATCCAGCCCACATACCCCAGCTCTCCCACTGCTGATGTTCTCCCTCAGCAGGGCAACCAAGGCTGGCTTAACCTAGACATAAAATCTGACCGGGCTGCTGGCTTCAAGGCTGTCTGTGACTCTGGGGATGAAATTGGAACACTGGTTTCCAAGAGGTAGTCAACAAAGTCAGACCTAGCTGTTGGAGAAGATAATAGGCTCTAATGCCAGCTCTGTCAATGATTTATTTACACAGCTTTGGACAAATCACTTCCCTCTATAAGGCCTGAGTGAAAGAAAACAAAAATCGACCAATTTTAGCTATAGCACCAGGGGAAGAAATAGTTAAAAATTTTTTTGTGTAATGTTTTTATCTATTTTTGAAAGAGGCACAGAGTGTGAGGAGGGGAGGGGCAGTGAGAAAGGGAGGCACAGAATCTGAAGCAGGATCCAGGCTCTGAGCTGTCAGCACAGCGCCAGATGCGGGGCTCGAACTCACAAACTGTAAGATCATGACCTGAGACGCAGTCGGACACTTAACCGACTGAGCCACTCTGGGGCCCCAGAAATAGTTAAAACTTAATTTATAACTCTTTTAGAAGGGTACTAAAGCTGAAAGTTCCTACCATTCAGTACAACAAATATTGAACCTTGTGCTTTCAAGAGAGGGATCACTGCTATATTAACATGAGTCCATGACTCTAACTAGAATTCTGAAAAAGGGCAGTAGAAAACACAACTGTGGAAACAAAGAGTCCACTGGCTTATCCGCCTGTCAATACACACACCTTAGGAAGGCAGGAGGCAGGCAAAAGAGAGGTTTTCACAGGCACCTACCTGCAAGGCTCAGATAATAAAGTGAAGGGTGTGGTGTTCTAGCTCCCGTTTTCACAGAGGATCTTTCCTGCACTCTGCTGGGCAGGCAACTCTGCCTCTCTCCATAGTCTAGGAGGCAGCCTTGACCCACACATGCTAGGGAAGTGGGAGCTAGTGACTCTGGGGCTGCCACTTATGCTAAGGAAGATCCCCTGCCACCAGGAAATGAAGGAAGAAGGCCACATGTCCGTCCATAATTCCTAGGGCACACACAAGGCAAAGACTCAGCACTATTGTCCAGAGAGTTGCTAGGATGCTAGTAATCCATAAAAATAATTCAATAAGAGGGAAGTTAGCCATCCTAGAAATTGGATAACCTTACAATCAACAACACTGCTGAGTTAGCTGAGGGACTGTACTGGTCACACAATGAGCAGTCTCCAGACAAAGTTAAGAAGCAAGGTGGGGCAAGAGCTGGGATAATAGTCTGATCAATTTGGGGTATATTCTGGAAACAATAAACAATAAAGGCAGCTATGGCTGAGTAAGGCGACCATATCAACTTGGCTGAGATAAAGGAGACATGGAATGACAGAAGGAGGAAGAAGGCTACAGGAGCACACTGAGGTCCTACAGCCAGGATGCCCCTCAAGTAGGCATCACAGCTGTCCTGGAAAGGACCTTCTCAGGACTCAAAAGGTCAGTAACAAGGCATCTCCTGAGGGACCAGAGAACAGGTTTTAGAGCATGGTTTTCTTCCAGAGTCTTCAAAAACAGGGTAACAAAACCACAGCTATCCTTAGCAATCGAAACCAGAAGTTTTTGGATGAAGCCCTTATTATCTGAATTCTTGTGACCCCCCCTATCTCGCATTTTCCCAGCACATGGAATCAAATTCTGTGAATTCAGATAGCTCAGTATTCCCTTGCCAGCTGAGTTCTAATTATCCAAATCCAGGAACTGAATAGATTTGGACAGCAAAGGATACCTTTACTTTGCACCTGCATTCACTTCCCTCACAGAACTTGTCATTCTCCTGACCTAGACCTCGACACTGACCCCTTAGATCCCCTGCTCTCTTCTCACCCACTCATTCATAGCCCCTTTTCATTAGGAGACTCATCTGTAAGATGCCAACAGTAGAAGAGATAAAGAAAAAGAAAGGGAGTAAGGAAGAGTGCAGATTTAATATAGGGGTAGGAGACAGAAACCCTTCAGACAGAGAGAAGGAGAGAGAGAGAGAAATAGAGAAAGCAAGAGAGCTGGAGCAGGGGGGAGGGGAAGATGGCACTGCGGAAAAAAGAGCGCCACAAAATTAATTTGAGGAAGGGAACAGTAGAGGAGACGTCGGTGGAATAACAATCAGGCAGTAGAGGGCCGGGGAAAGAGGGAGGGCGCCAGGGGGTGGGAGGAATGGTGTTGGGGAGGAGGGCCTAGCATGCAGAGCAACAGCAGCACCACCTATGGGCATGACGAAGGGTTACAGACAGCAACAAAAGAGGCCCCCACCTGGGCATGGAAGTCTGGGGTGCGGATGGGAAGGGAGAAAGCCATGGCTTCTGCCCTTCAAACCTCTCAGTAACCAACACGCAGGCTAGAAGAATAAATTCTATATGGCTCTCCTGGGAAAAGAAGGGACTTAACAAGGAAAGGGAGGGAGGCCACATAACTCCTGGCTTTTTCCATTCCAAGGGGGTTTTCCCCTCAGAATTCAGGCAGGAGAAAAGGGTATGAAAAGGAAGGAATGCCGGGTACTGTAAAGGACGAGTGTGCCCGCTTCTTTCATTAGCTGGAGAAAGGATTTTATCTCTATTTCCAAGTGATTTCCTTTCCCCACTGGATGTTGGGAGTACAGCTCCCTCCCTGGGGCCATGGATGCCCCTCACTCAGCTGCTTCCTCCCAGCATTGCCTTGAAACTCCCAAGCATCATTAGAAACCCCCAGGGAGCCACCAAGCTCAGAAAAGGAAAAGGAAGTGTCCACCCCCACCAGTCAAACAGACCCGGGAGGGGGACAGGGTGGAAAGAATGAAAGGGAGAATGCAAAAGCTCTTCAGAGGGAGGAGAGAGAGAAATGTGATCAGTGGTATTTGTTGTACTTCCAGGGAGGAAGGATCCGTCACATTTTTAATAATAATAAATACATGAAGACAGATTTGCCAGCACTGCTCCAGCTCCTTGGGAAGTGTGGGGGAGGGGAGCCAATGCAGCTGCAGCACAGACCAATATCCCCCTCCCCTCTTCTCCCCTCCCCCCTTAGATAGGCTCAGTATTGCAGCAGCCTCTCCCTCCCCCTCTAACCGCAGTCCTCCCCATCACAGCCCACCCTTTCCCAGGTCCCTTCACACAGCTCTGCTCCTCCCTCCTCCACCACTCTCTCTGTCTCTACTCGCCACCACCCCCCCCAACCCTAGACTCTTTTTTCAGCACTGGTCCTCATTTAACACGGTCTTGCTCCAGCTCTCAGAAACCTTAGTACCCACGGAGTCCTCCCCCAATCCTGAGGCCCTGCTTTCCTACCAGGGCCCTTCAAGCTGACGGCAATCTCCCCCGTACAACACCCCCACAGAACTAATCCAGTACGTTTCAGCATTCCCTGGATCCCACCAAAAAGGGCTGTTTTCCCCCCATTTTTATTTCAATGTGACCTCCTTTCTCACAACCTTAAATATAATGGCCATCAAATGTGCTTGTGTTCAGGGGGTGTCAGGGCCTCGGGACTAGGTGACTACTGCCACCTATTGACCCAAATTTGTTCAGGACAGACCTTTAATATACTTCTTACACAGCGACGCTCTGTTATTTCAAGAGCATCAATAGCTTAAACATGCGAAGGCACGACTCTTGGGGCTTCTCTGAGACCCTCTCAACAATGAGATCAAAGAAATACAAAAGCAAGACTGGGCAGAGAGCCAGAGCAGTGATGCCTTTCTCCATGCAGAGGCAGAAAGAGAAGCTGAGGCCAAGAAATGAAACAGCAAGTTTAAGTCTCCTCAAGGGTCTGTAAGCAAAGAATAGGGGACAGAGTTCTTCTCAAGCGCTGTTAAAAATCTTGCGCATCACAATATGAATGATGTTATCAACAAAGCAGAAGGCAGGAGTTCACTCACATGCCTCCATGTTTGGATAAGTCTAAACAAGGATCTGAGCTTTACACATCTAATAGCTCCCAGGGAGGATGGGGATACTCAGGACTGTTGTTGACTCTCATTCAATCTGCTACCAATCAGAACTGGAGACTGGATAGATAAACTGGGCTCTGAAAAGTGGCAGATCTATAGCATGCAGCTCTATGGATTGGTTTAGCTATGTACCTTCCGCCAACCCAAGGAAAGGAATGAGACAGGAAAGCTTGAACTCTCCATGGTACTGAAAATGAACACAATCAGGTCATCCCTTCCTTATAACCAAAAAATATTTTTCTAATGAAAAAAATACATCCATGAAGACTGCTGTGAACTCCTGACAGACATCTCCCCAATTCTTCATAAAATCATAACAAAACAAAGCTAATAAGGAAAAACAGGTCTTGGTCAAACCCTCTTCCCCCCTCCTCAGATGAAAAAACTAAGGCAGAGACACTAAATTATTTGACTAGAACAAGGCCAAGACTTTACTATCACAAGATGCTCATGTGAACTAGTGACAGACATCACTTAGTGAACACTGGAAATTATCTGTTGTTAGCAGTGCATTGACGAAATCGGACATTCATATGGTCTCAACAATCAGAGGAGTGAATCTCTGAGCAGGAATACAGGATACAAGAGAAGCAAACATCAGCCATAAAGAAACCCTGAGATTTGAATGCTTCGTTCCCTTGCTCTTCTACTGTTAACAGTGGTTATCAAACTATATCCTATGTGTTTTCTGTTTTTTGTTTGTTTTTTGTTTGTTTTTTGAGAGATAGGGCACAAGTGAGCGAGGGGCAGAGAGAGAGACAAAGAGAGAGAGAGAAGCGGGACTCATGTCCACCGGAAGCAGGACTCGTGCTCATCCAAAGCAGGGCACAAGCTTTTCTGAAGTGGGGCTTGAGCACACCCAAAGTGGGACTCAAACTCACTAAGTGTCAGATGCTTAATGACTAACTCACCCAGGTACCCCATTCTATGGAGTTTTAAAGGTTGCTTGCAGCTATTCAGAAATCTTGGGAAAAGCAGGCTATGAGAACATAGAGCTCTAGGCTTCTTCATCCTCACTTTAACTAAAGTAACTTCACTTATACCTGTTTCCCATTTTGAGAATCCAAATAAAACTTTGTCAGCAGCATACTCTAAACAGTATTTGATGACTCTGGGGCAGATATTCTCAGAAATTATTCAACATTTTGTTGAAAACCTTTTTCAAATAGTGCCTATCGTCTAGAAACCAGGGATAACAAGATATCCTGGGAATAAAGACTGGATTGAATAGAAGATCCACAAAAGTACAGGTTTTTGTATAACAGGTGTTATACTCACTGGTATAACACCAAGAGGGCAGAACAGTATCTGGAACTTGTGGTTTCTTTGAAGACAAGACTTTGAACAGGAGTGGGGGCAGTAGGGAAGAGGGAGCTAAACTCTATAACCTACCTACCAGTATTTTTAAAAAGGAAAAACAAACAACCTGAAGACTTTCATGAACCCCAGGATACTTGAGGGCCTCCACACAATTGTGTTCTTCAAGTACTGGTTCTCTTCATTTATTAGCAATGTAACCTTGGGCAGACTGCCTAAGTGTCTCAGTTTCCTTACTGGTAAAATAGAGATGATCTATAATTTGTAAGGATTATGTATAAAGCTCTTAGCTCAATATGTAACACAAAGTAAGATCTTAGGAGAAAAAAACCACCACCACTTCCTTTTCCTTGGCAGTTCCTGTAACCCAAAAATCTTAATAAATGAGAAGCCAATGCAATAGTCAGTCCTAAGAAGCAAATGAGGTGGTCCTAACTAAGTATTTTTGAACTGAACCTCCTGTCCACTTAGTTCAGCCAGAAAGGGAAAAGAATCTCTAAACCTGTTCCGTGGCTCTTTGTTTAGATTCACTTGAAGAAACAGAAGTATCAGTGCCCTAGGCAGGTCAGGCTCACTCAGACTACAATGGACTAAAAGTTCAAGGCCCTAGAAATAACCCCATTCTGGAAGAAATCTCAGAGATTCAGTCTAACACCTTCATTTTTCAGCTAAGGAAAATCAAAGGCCAGGAATGTTAAGTGATCTGCTCAAGTTAACAGGAGACAATACTAGGTTGACTCCTACTTTCTATCAGGCTACAGCCAACTAAAAACACACCCTGCCCTGATCAGGCAGACTAGTAGAAGTCCAAATTCACAGGACTCAGAACCAAGGATTTAGTGATACAATAACCCAATTCTACTTCTCTCCATGACACTGCCCAGGAATACAGACACAAAATTAGGTCTTCATGAAATCCTAAGCACTTAAAAAAACTGTAGTAAATTTATTCAACAGATTCTTCAACTTCTGTCCTTTCCGGTTCCCCTTTTCACCTTCTGTATTATCCAAGCCTAAAGGCTCTCCCACCAACAGAGGTCGTTCTCTGGACAGAATACAAGATCTCAGATATGTAACTCCTACCAGTCTCTTGATTTGGGCAGATATTTTGGTGACATTTTCATTCTTTTGATCTTCAAGCTAGGAATTTTCCATCTGCCTATTTTTTTGGCACTCCTTTGCAAGCATTTATAAAAGGACTGGCCTTTAACTGACTGGTGAACTAAGACCTTAGTTAAAGGAAGGTCAAAGAGGCTGCAAAACACAAGACTATACTGATTCTTCATACTCTAGTCTGCTCATTCACTCTGCTGTTCTCTCTGGATAAACTCTCTCCCTATAACTGACCAAAGATCAGCCCTATGTTTATTTTATTTTAGGAAGAAAAGAAAAACATTCAGAAGTGGAGATATGAGTAACTTAACAATGAGAAAAAGTTCTACAATACAGCTTTTGCTAGTCATGAACCAAAGGTTTCCTGAATCACTGACCCCATCTGGTGGCCAGCAAGTTACATTAACAAAACCCACATACCTTAAGATGACTTGCACTCTATTACAACAAATCATACACGAACTTATGGCCACGTGGGCCAGAAGAGTTGATTACACCACTCTAATCTCTCAATATTTTTTGCTAAGGAACCAATTTATAGCTTCTGAGAAAAGTAAACTATCAAAACAAACTATAAAGCCAACCTTCTCTCACTCCCCCTGCAAAATTTCATCTTTCCCTTTATCCTTTTATTACCATCTCACCAGAAAAACCCCACACCCAGTGATTCCAGTCATACAATACATATGCAAAAGCAGGTTCATTTCGTAAGTAAAATCAATTTTATTAATAAAGATCTTTCCACATATCCAGAGCAAACAATTAATGAATTTCAAGGAAAAAAAAACCAAAACCTACATACAGTGAAATTAGAAGTATCCCTGGATAACAACAGATATACAAATATGTACACCCATCATCACCGCCGCCTCCGAAAACCTGAAAGGAAGGGAAACCAAGAATAAGGCAAAGGACAGTTGGAAAAGCTGAGGGGACAGAAAAAAAGAAACCTAGAGAAAAGGGCTCAAGAAGGTTGGGTCCCCTAGACAGTACTCTGTACATCCTCCCAGGACAAAGGACTAGAAGTAGGAATGAAACTAAACTTGGAAAACAGTTCAAGTAACATTTTCATAGTCCTACTTAAGGAAGCCTGCACACCAACTGTGGGACCTTAGAAACAGAACCCAGAAACCTTTTTTTTTTTTTGTGAATGATGCTGATTTTCAGCTTGGCAAAAAAGAGAAAGCCCACTTCTAAAAAAATCAATGCTCAGTCTGGAAGAGGTAACTACAGGGGTTGGTCTGAGACCTAAGATGGCAAATCCAGACAGCTGACATCCCAATTCATACTCCCTACTCTGCACT
The DNA here is from genome assembly GCF_018350215.1 of Panthera leo. Lineage (NCBI taxonomy): Eukaryota > Metazoa > Chordata > Mammalia > Carnivora > Felidae > Panthera > Panthera leo. The sequence continues at coordinate 73,700,806 of NC_056684.1, read as the reverse complement.
TAACCATCCAAGTCCTAGCCATTCACTGACCTTTTTTCTTTCGACTTTTCTTAGGTATCTTCTTACGCTTCTTAATAGGATTCTGGTCCTGGAGACAGATGGAAGAGTGAAGGAATGGCAGGTGCTTCCAGGTGTCAGCACCCCTTTCCGTGTTCCTCATGGTAATGAGCCCCACGTGCACCTGGCTGAAATCAAGGAGGCTGCTTTCCCACCACTGTATCGCAGCCTTACCTCATCAAGATGGGGTGTTCCTCCTGTCAAAGCACTGATGTCACTAAAGTGTGTGAGGGAATGAAGTTGTGAATTCATGACACTTGCTCGTTTTCGTCGTCCTTTCTCGCGCTTACTGACACTTAAACGCACCATCATGCTCTCCTCATAGTTAATCCTGCCACAGAAACACAGTTTACAACATGTTCAATCTACACACAGAAAGCTGCAGCTAAAAATCTTCACCCCTTCTTCAAACAGTTCTCAAGAAATGTCACAGCAAGTCAATATAATATTTAAGAACAATCAATGCACATATTGAGCTTCTTCAATGAAATGTTCTTTATGCTAGAAATTCCCTCCTCCCTAGAGATGAACTCATAGCCCATCCATAAGAATATTTAAACTATTATACCAAAAAACTTTCACCTTCAGGAACAGAATTCCTACATGAGCCCCTTCACTCAAATCTATCAACGGTGGAGACTGCCGCCCAGGTAAAGTTGATGAGTCTGTATTCACGTTATAGTCACTTTCCTGCTTTTCTTTCCTGAACCTGTCTAGCATTCTTGATGCCACTATAAAAACTTGATTTTATTGGCTTCTGCACAGAAGTGAGAGTTGTGACAGTGAAATACGGAATTTTTAAAGTCCCACTAGGCGGAACTGCACATATTCCTCTTCGTATAGCATCTGCTCAGCCTAAACACTTGGGAAGATATTTTTTCCCCGAGCTCCTATCCTGTACTTACCAACCCTAATTCTTAGAAACTATCAGCCCATTTTCCACTCTACTTTCTCTATAATGTGAATTCTCTTGGTACCAGGCTTAATCATATCCATCCAAAGCATAAAGACAGGTCTCCATGGGGTAGAAAACAATTTCCAATTGCAAGGATTCAGACCTGTGTTGATCCTCCTGACTCTGGCGGGTGACATGAGGATGCCGAGCATCACGGATTTCCTCTGGAGCATCTGAGTACTGCTCCTTAAGTTCACGAATGACAGAGCTGCTCAATGCCCGTTTTCTGGCCCGTTCTAGGCGTTTCTTTTCCCTCTCAGCTTCTGTTTCATCTATATGATAAAAATCAGCGAGGGTTATCCCAGAACAGAGAAAAAGATAAAAGAGACACAATTTATGCTGAGGAGGCAGTAGACACAGTTCATACCATAATGTACTGGAACCAAGCGTGGTGGAACGTATTTCTTAACTGTTCCTTTTACAGATTTCTTTCCTGAAGCTTCAGATTGGCCTTCTGCTTCGTCTTCCTCCTCGTCCTCAGAGCTCAACTACAAAAGGAACGCAAAATCCATAAACTCAGCAAGTGTTAGACACTAAGTAAAACCAAAGCTAGAGTACCCTGGGGAGTTGGGAATATAAACAAAGGGGAGAAAGGAAAATCTCATACTCTACATTCTAAGGCACAAGACAGGAGTCAACAGTAATAAGAGAATCCCAGGAGATCCAGGATCACCATGAGGCTCATTCAGGCTTTGAGCCCTCAGGAAAATCAGGTGAATGCAATCCCTTACCTTGCTCATCATATTGCTGGGATGAGGCTTAAAACGGAGAGGGTCATTCTCACCTGGGGGGGGGGGGGGGGCACAAACAAGGGATTTTACAAGATTTGGAAATTTATGATAGTCCCCACATAATCTTACAGCTTCTGCCACTTACTGAGGCTGCCTGTCACTGCAGTCTTGACTAGCTTGTCAATCTGATACTTCAGTTTTTGGTCCAAGGGACGAAGCTTTTCCAAAACCTATAATGTGGTTAAATAGGGTTACGTTCCCTTCCCCAAATTAAACATGTCAAAGCCTCTACATTAACTTGCCAGATAAAGCATCTAAAATATAAACAAAGTAGAGCAAGTGAAAAAAAAAATACTTTTTTCATTTGGTTTCCTCACTTAATCATGAGAACACCCACTTAAATGAGAGCTATTGTGTGACAGTCCTAGGGTTCAGGCTGTGGAAACCCAGAACGCTAAGATGCGAAATGCTTCATACCGTGCGGATCTCTACCAGTCTCAGAACTGCAGCATGTCCCTGAAGAGACCCTCCTGAGGCTTTGTCCAGGATGAGATGGGTTAAATCCATAAGGTACATGAGCAATAGCTGGTCCTTCACTTCCAAGAGGCTGAGACCCTGAGAACAAAAGAGTAAGAGATGCCAATTCAGTTTTAGCCAAAGAAACAGGAGGAGAGCCTAGGGTAAACAGGGTAATTTTTTCCAAGTTCAAGTTTTTCCTCATCAGTTTATACAAGGTATCTGGAGTAGTCTCAAGGACGTGACTGTACCTAAAATGGCCACTAAGAAAATTATGAGAGAAGCAAAGCTCTGAGGATTACTGCAAGACAGTAAGAGCACAAAAATCAATAAAATGTCCCCAAAACTACTATGGTAGGGTTTCTCAATCTCAGGGCCATTGACATATGGGAATGGGCAATTCTTTATTGTGGAGTCTGTGTGGAAAACAGTATCCTTGGCTTCTACCTTTAAGGCCCTTCCAAATTTTGACAAATTTTGTCACCATATGATGTTCAATCTTTAATCAAAACAATTATTGGTTTTTATCCCCATACAATTATGTGATACAGTTAAAAACAATGATCTATACATACTGACATGGACTTAATTCCATGTCAGCACTTTCTACACTACAATATGGTTTCAGTTAAGGCAGGGAGAGTATGATGCACACATTTTATTTATTTCAATTTTTTAAAAATTTTTATTTATTTAATTTTTTTAAGGGGTCTCTTTCTATTTATTTATTTATGAAATTTATTGTCAAATTGGTTTCCATACAACACCCAGTGCTCATCCCAAAAGGTGCCCTCCTCAATACCCATCACCCACCCTCCTCTCCCTCCCACCCCCAATCAGCCTATTTCAATTTTTTTTTAATCTTTATTTATTTTTGAGAGAGAGAGTGCGAGCAGGGGAGGAACAGAGAGGGAGACACCGAATCCGAAGCAGGCTCCAGGCTCTGAGCTGTCAGCACAGAATCAGATGCAGGGCTGGAACTCACAAACCATGAGATCGTGACCTGAGCTGAAGTCGGACGCTTAACTGACTGAGACACTCAGGTGCCCCTGACGCACACATTTTATACACAGAGAAAAATCTCTGGAAGATAACACACTAGTAACAACTGCTCTCCCTGGGGATCAAGATGAGGAAAAGGAAGAAATGGAGCATTTGTATTGTGAAAGTATTTTTCATCAGGCATACATTACTTTTACAATAAAATAAATTTCCCAAAAATATACCCCAGTGGTTATCTCAGAATGGTGATTATATTGGTTTAAAATTTTCTTCTTTATGCTTCTATGCATCTTCCAAACTTTCTAAAATTAAAATCACATTACATTTACAGTCAGATAATCAAGCAAATATCATATGAGTAACACAGGAGGGCACTTAAGCTACAGTTGTTAAAGAAGTTGGGGTGCCTGGGTGGCTCAGTTGGTAAAGCATCCAACTTCAACTCAGGTCATGATCTCATGGTTTGTGGGTTTGAGCCCCACGTTGGGCTCTGTGCTGATATCTGGAGCCTGCAGCCTGCTTCAGATTCTGTGTCTCCCTTACTCTCTGCCCCTCCCTGCTTGTGCTCTCTCTCTCTTTCAAAAATAAATAAACATTAAAAAAAAAAAGTCTTTGTGACTACTTAAAATGAAACTGAAAAGTCGACAGCCCTTGGAAGACCTATTTTATTTCAGACAGGTTAAATACTCTGCCTAAAATTACACACGTATTAGAGGAGTATGGGATTCAAACTCAGTCTGACTCTAACACCAAAGCCCTGGGTATTTTTAAACAAACATGGGAAGCTGCTGGAGATCAGCACTAGTGTGGTAACAGGTGGAGGCGCAAAGAATTTAAAGACAAACTGAGTTTAACTTCTGAATTAGGCATTTGGTAGTCAAATAATGGGTAACTCAATCTCATAACCCCAGTCTCCTCATCTATAGCATATACAGTATTTCCTTTCTGCCCCGAAGAGTAATTACGAGCTTAAAAAAGATAATATGAAAGAACTCTATAGTCTGTAAAGCACTTAGTAATTTTCGGTCCTGAAAGATAAGTTACTAAATTCTGTTCAATGAATAAACAAATATATAGTGATCTAATATATATGCTGGCAGCCCAGAACCAGCCAAGAATTTGAGAAGTAGGTTCTTCCTGACTAGCTTGGACTCTGTCAAGTTCAAATAGAGTTATAAGCATATGAGAAAAAAATCAAAAAGAAGAAAACACAATGATAAAAATAAAAATAGGTAAGAACAAAACTGAATAATGAGATAGAAAAGGCAAAGAGAACATATTAGAAACTCTATTAGCTCTAGGGGCGCGTGGCTGGCTCAGTCAGTGAAGCATGTTACTCTTGATCCCTAGGTTGGAAGTTTGAGCCCCACAAGGGGGTAGAGATTACTTAAAAAATAAAATCTTTTTTTTTTTTTTTTTTTTTTTTTTTTTTTTAAGTAGGCTCCACACCCATCGTGAGGCTTGAACTCATGACCCTAAGATCATGAGTCACATACTCTACCAATGGAGCCAGCCAGGTGCCTCCCAAAATAAAATCATTAAAAAAAAAATTCTATTAGCTGTCTTTCTAAAGCATAAATCTTCTGTAAATCCCATATTTAAAAATCTTTCAGTGACTCTTTTTAAATTACCACAATGATTTTCATACTTTTGTTGACCTATGGAGTATATTAAGTAATATCTTAGAACAAAAACTCCACATATAAAACAAGAGTTTTCCACTTCAAGGATCCTTCAAGAAGGATCCAAAGCCCTCCTTCTATACTGCTCCATATCCAATGATCCCTAAGAAGGTTCTACAAGACTTTAAATTAAAAACCACCATATTTCAATTTTAACATGCATATTGTTTTCATATTTTCACATCTCTAAAGTCAGGATGTATCTTTTAATCAATGGTACCTTAATGTTATGTCATATGTTAACAGGCCGAATTTTTTTTTGTATACAAAATAAGTGGCAGGTCCCAAATTAACAGCATTAGATTGGATGAAATACAACAGTAACTCCTCAGTTGGCCTACAAGGCTCTTCACAGAGTGACTACTTTCCTAGTCTTACTTCCTACTTCCCACCTTCCACCCCCACACTGTACATCCAACCACACTAAATGACCTCCTTTCCCAGTATATCACCATGCTTTCAGGACTGTGTCCCTTTGTACATGCTGTTTCTTTCTGTTCCCTGGAGTCCTATTTATTCCGCACAATCCTGTTACCACCTGTGTGAGAAGCCTTCCCTGACTTCCTCTGTTCCTCTGGCAATTATTTAATCTCTCTCCTGGGCTTGCACAGTACTCATTATGACTCATCAGCAATTCTGCTGTTGCTTATACCTATTGTTTTGATCTGTCTCCTCTCCTAGACTTCAGCACAGAAACTGGATCTTATTCATCTTTGAAGTTCCAATACAACACAATAAATTTATGATGAAACAGCTGTTGAGAAGAAGTCAGAGAATGCTGACTCTTCAAATACGTCTTACCTTCTCTGTAGGATAGGCTCTAGCTTGAACTTTTTTTGTCAGAGCTTGTACTTGTGCAGTTACAGCCATCACCTGAAATTAGTCCAAATAAAACCGCTGACGAGAATACACCTAGTCATCTCTGAGCATGGAAGGGCAAAAACTAAACAAATCACCTGAAACAAAGCCTAAAATATTGTTACTACCTTTCTTCTCAGACAGTATAGGAAAGATGGTTTCTGATACTTTTTCATAAAGTACAAAAAAATTTCTACTTCTTAAAGCTAAAGAAATCATCTTATCAAACCATGGGGAGGGGATGGGAACTGGGTCAGTGGTGATGTGGGGAGACTGTACCTTATCTGTACTGGCTGAATCAACCAATACAGCTGGCTACCCAAAGGGCAAATCCTATCACCTTTCCCAGCATTGGTTTCTTTAGCTATGAGAATAAAGGAAATACATTCAGATAACTTCTTTTTGGAGTTTTCTGTATTGCTTTAGATGCAGAAATAAATTACTTTGAATTCTAGCCCGAAAAGGTTTTTTCATTAAGTCACTTGGCTCTTAAGGAATTTGGTATCATTCAAATATATGTCCCTCAAACGACCAAAGTTTGGAGGTGAAGCACACAAAACGAAAGCCAATCCGTCAGTGACCCATCCCCAAGGGGGTGACATGACTCACCTGATCCTGAAGGTTTTTCAAAAGTGTCACGGCACTTTGCAGGTCTGACTCCAGCACCGCCTATGAGAGGGAGAGAGAATTAAAGAAAAGCACTTATTTCCTCAGGATTATTAGAAGACTGGACGTATGGGGAGGAAAACCCTCTTCTCCTTCAGACACCCCACATTCCCGACTTTTCGCAGACTCGTTTCACAGTCGGCCAGCCCTCCAGGTTTCTAGGAGAAGCGGTAACTTCAGCCCCCTCACCCTACTGCTGCTTTTACCCTGCTGTATCAGGGAAGCTGCTTCTCTGAAGCTACTTTCGTCACCTCCTTTCCCTCGCGCCAATTATTTGCCCAGAGCCGCTGAAGTAAGGAAATGCCTACACAAGGAAACAAACTCACAAGATTCCCAGGCGCCGCCATCTTCACAAACCCCGCCTGTTCCGGGGCGGTACTTTCGGAGAGCCAACGTTATCTGATAGACTTGATAGACAACTCCCGCTTGCAAATCTAAGCCAATAGAAATAAGGGCCTCTCACTTCCGCCCCGAACAGGATGTGGGGAGGAGAAGCCACGCCCAGCCAATAGAATGGAAGAACTGACTAAATTCGTCAGACTTAGGGGGAGATCCAATGACGTAAAATTACTCGTGGAAAGGGGCGCGTGATTAGTATATTGAGGAGAATGATGGAAGCTAAACCAATAAAATCGGGGCAAGCGATTGATCGACAGTTAGAAAGACCCTATGGAAAAAAGGAGTTTGCTGAGCAAACTGATAGCCTATTGGCTCCCCGGATGCCGCAGAACCCAGTCTTTTTCACTACGCTGCCCTTGCGTGGCCACAATCTACCGCTAGGTGGCAGTCCTTGGCTTCGCTCTGACACGGCAGCGTTGCGGATCCGCCAAAGCTGTCTGCTGTTCCAACGCGGTCCACGCGAGGTTCCCCACCGGCCTCAAGGCCCTTGCATAGACTTTGTGATACACTCTTGTGTGACCCTGGAGAAGTCACTCGGTCTCTGACATTTTTTTCATCTGTAAATAAGACAGTTGAGCCAGAGAAGTCCAGAACCAGGGTTTAGAAACGGACACACCGACACTTGGCGCCCATGTCCCTCATCGTGTTTACTGGGGACACTGCGGAAAGACCCCCCCCCCCCCCCCCCCAGATGCAGCCCCAACACTCCTCATCCCTATCTATTTGGGGACTTAAAAGGGAGCACGTTTTACACATGAGGAAGCCAGTTGAGATTTATGTGACTTGCCCCCGTCACACAATTTCGCAGTCGAATTTGGCCCAAACCCACCCCGTATTTCATTATGCCCTGCCTCATCTTTTCTCAATACTTAAAAATATGTCAACTCCTGCTTCTCACAAGCTGATAAAGTAAGTTGGGTGGGTATTACTTGCTTCCATCACCTGCCTTAAGAAATAAGCACTGCAAAAGGTTAATAATGGTCTTGAATTTGTCCAAGCTGACCTAGGACTAGAAATCAGATCTCCTGACTTGGAACTGTCTTCTGGAACTAAGGAAGGAATAACCCCTGTATCTCTGCACTCAGGGTGGGAAAATCCTGGTTTCTAAATCTTCTGTTGGACTCAGGAAGAATAAGTAGGGGTTGTATCCAATCACCGTGTCTCTTAACATTGTTTTGCTGCTTCAGGCCCACCATGGAAGCTCAGGGTGCCTTGACAGCCTATTCATTCAATTAACCAATAATTAAAAAAAAAGTTTTTAATGTTTATTTATTTTTGAGAGAGAGCACAAGTGGGAGAGAGACAGACAGACAGACAGACAGACACAGAATCCGAAGCAGGCTCCAAGCTCTGAGCTGTCTGCCCAGAGCCTCAAGTGGGTCTGGAACTCGTGAGATCCTGACAAGCAATGAAGTTGGAGGCTTAACTGACTGAGCCACCCAGGCTCCCCTAACCAATAATTTTTGTACCATTTGTCAGGATCTGTATTATGAAAAATTTCCATCTCAACATAAATTCTCGTACTTGTCTTGTTAGGTTACAAGTAAGCTTTTCTTTTCCTTGGGACTTGAAATTAATCTGTTCCCATGCATTATGATGTCAGCAAAGAACAAATTACACTACTTTGTTTTGGTTTTGATTATTAAATACTTACTAATCATTCTTTTCGTTACAAGAAAATCTTGGAGTTAACAGTACACTAAGTCTTTGTAAAACTCTTCCAGGACTCAACCAAGTATTGGCAGAGAACACAAGATCATTAAATTTATTATTTTCTATTCCAACAATTCCATAAACTGTTAGTCATTAATAACATTTGCATGTACTGTACTTCCTGTCCATTCCTCTAGATATAAGATTTTTTTTTCTCTCTGATTTCTTTCAGGATTTTTCTGTCTTTGGCTTTTGCAGTTTCAACATGGTATGCCTATGTATGGGGTTTTTTTGGTTTTAGGTTTTTGTTTTTTTGGTATCCATCCTGCTCAGCGTTTTCTTTTTTAATTTTTTTAAGTTTATTTATTTTGAGAGAGAGAGAGAGAGAGAGAGAGAGAGAGAGAGAGAGAGAATGCAAATGGGGAAGGGGCAGATAGAGGGAAAGAGAGAATCCCAAGCAAGCTCCCTACTGTCAGCACGGAGCCCAACATGCTCCAAGCCCAACATGGGGCTTGATCCCACAGTGAGATCTTGACCTGAGCCGAAATCAAGAGTGAGATGCTCAACTGACTAAGCCACCCAGGTGCCCCAAAGATTAGTTCCAAATTATGGAAATAGCCCAAGTGTCCATCAACTGATGAGTGGATAAAGAAGATGTGGTATACATACATATGTGTATATGTGGTACACACACACACACACACACACACACACACACACACTGGAATATTACTCAGCCATAAAAAAGAATGAAATCTTTCCATTTACAAGGACGTGGACAGATCTAAAAAGTATTATTCTAAACAAAATAAGTCAGTCAGAGAAAGACAATACCATATGATTTCACTCATATGTAGAATTTAAGAAATAACAGAAACAATGAAAAGGGAAAAAGAGAGAGGCAAACCAAGAAATAGAGTCTTAACTATAGAGAACAAGCTGACTGTTAGCAGGGGGGACGTGGGTGGGAGATGGATTAAATAGGTGATGGGGATTAAGGAGTGAACTTCTTGTGATGAGCACCAGGTGTTTTATGGAAGTGCTGAATCACTGTATTGTACACCTGAAACTAACATTACATTGTAGGTTAACTAGCTGGAATTTCAATAAAAACAATGAAAAAAAAAATAAAGCTAGGGGCATCTGGGTGGCTCAGTTGGTTACGTGTCTGACTCTTGATTTCAAGTCAGATCATGATCTCATGGTTGTGATATTCAGCCCCGCTTTAGGCTCGTGCTGGGCTTGGGGCCTGCTTAGGACTCTCTCTCTCCCTCTCTCTCTGCCCACCCCCCCTCAAAATAAACTAATTAAAAAAAAGAATAAAGTTGTATTTTACAGAAAAGTTATCTACACTGACTTAGTTTTTTTTTTTTTTTTTTTTTTTTTTTTTTTTTTTGACTTAGTTTTTTTAAAAAGAGTTTTATTGAGGTATAATTTATATACCATAAAATTCACCTGTTTTAAATGTATAATTCAATAATTTTTAAAGAAAATTTACAGAGTTATACAACCATCACCAGAAAACAATTTAGAACATTACCACCATCCCTCATGCCCTTTTGCAGTTTATCATCATTCTCATTTCTATCTAGCCTTAGGCAATCACTACTTTCTGCCTTTATAGGTATTCCTTTACTATACATTTCACGTAAATGGAATCATATAGTATGTAGTCTTTTTCATCTGTCTATTTTCACTAAGCATAATGATTCTGAGTTTTTGAGTGTGAGATCATAGACCTGAGTAGAAATCGAGAATCAGATGCTGGGGAGCCTGGGTGGCTCAGGCAGTTGAGCATCTAACTTCAAGCTCAGGTCATGATCTCACAGCTCGTGAGTTCAAGCTCCATGTCGGACTCTGTGCTGACAGCTCAGAGCCTGGAGCCTGCTTCAGGTTCTGTGTCTCCCTCTCTCTGCCCCTTCCCTACTCACGCTCTTGCCTCTCAAAAATCAATAAACATTAAAAAAAAAGTCAGATGCTCAACCAACTGAGCCACCAAGGTGCTGCAATATTTTGATCATTTTAAAACTCAACTGTCTTCTTGAGTTGTAAAGGTTCTCTGTATATTCTTAGCAGAAGTCCTTTATCAGAAATATGACTTCCAAATATTTTCTCCAAGTCTGAGGCTTAAACTTTAATTTTAATTTTCTTAATAGTATCTTTTAGGTACAAAAGTTTTTAATTTTTATGAAGTATAATTTATCAATATTTTCTTTTATGGATTGAGCTTTTAGTATCATATGTAAGAATTTGTGTCTAACCAAAGATTTTCCCTATGTTTTATTCTAAAAGTTTTATAGCTTTGGATCTTAAAATTAGGTGTATGGCCCATTTTAAATTATTTTTGTGTATGGTGTGAGGTAAGGTTCTACATTTATCTTTTTGCATGTGGATATTCAGCATCACTTGTTGAAAAGACATTTTCACCCAATTGCTTTGGGATTTTTGTTGAAAATCAATTGCTCTAGTTTAGTTTTAAATTTTAATTAAATTAAAATTCAGTTTCTCAGTGGTTCTTAATACATTCCAAGTCCTCAATAGCCATATTTAGCTAGGGGAAGACAGGGAGAGTCCCAATCAAGTCAGGAAGGTGGGAAAGCCCAGCCTGGGGTGAGGGAGTATTGGTAGGCCAGTCAGACCTGGAGGTGGGAGGCTGTGAAAGGATAAGATGGTATAAGCTGTGGCCAATTTAAATGCCAGCCAGGGGGGCCTAGGCTTTGTCTCAGATACAACATAGGCCCTGGAGGCTTCTATTCATGACAGATATGTAAGATATGTAAGAAGTGATACTTTAGAAAATTGAGTCTGCCAGTCATTTGGTGAAATGAGCAGCTGGAAGACTAGTCAAGGTGCTGTTGCAATTATCAGGTATGAAAAGGGGGCTAGCTGAACAGGTAGACTGCAAGGAGCTGAGAATTACTAGATGGGGCCCACTGAGATGGGGCAAGTTCTGGAGAACGTTGTCATTGCAGATGCTGGAAGGAAGTCCAGACCAGCCTGGAAGCTTGTAAAAGGAGTTAGTCCATTAAACAGTCAGAGTCAGGAAGATGTTCTAACAAGACGGCAGTAGGACAGGTTTGGAAAGCCTAGCAGGCTAGTGGTAACAATAGATACCACTCACTGAGCACTCACTGTTTGTTGGGAGCTATGCTTGTAACTTCTTTTTCTTCCCCTAGCTTTCTTCTGGTATAGTTGACAAATAAAAATCGTATATATTTAAGATGTACTATGTGATGTGTAAATATATGTATACATTGTGAAATGATTACCACAATCAAGCTAATTAACCAATCTATTACCTCATATAGTTACCTTTTTTTTTCCTTTTTCTTTCTTTTTTTTGGGGGGGGGTGGGTCTAGTGATGAGAACAATTAAGATCTACTCTTAGCGAATTTCCAGTACACAATACAGTATGGTTAACTATAGACACTCTGATGTACATCAGATCAACAGAACCCATTCATCTTTCATACCTGGAATTTTGTCCTCTGAACATTTCCCCTACCCTCTAGCTGTTGGTACCCACCATTCTACTCCCTGTTTCTCGGAGTTTGGCCTTTTATTTTCCACACACAAGTGAAATCATATAGTATTTGTCTTTTTGTGACTTATTGCACTTATCACAATGTCCTCCAGTTTCATCCATGTCATCACAATAACAAGGTTTCCTTCTTTTTAAAGACTGAGTAATATTCCTTGTGTGTGGAATCAGATTTTCTTTTTTCTTTTCTTCTTCTTCTTTTTTTTTTAGATTTTCTTTATCCATTCATCCTTTGACTGACACTTAGCTTTTTCCATGGATTGACTATCATAAATAATGCCACAATGAGCATGGGGGTGCAGATATCTCTTTGAGATGGTGATTTCGTTCCCTTTCGATATATACTCAAAAGTGGGAACACTGGGTCATGTGATAGTTCTATTTTTAACTTTTTGAGGAACCTCCATACTATTTTCCATAATGGCTGTAACCAATTTTTTAAAATAACTCCATATACATAATCCTTAAGCCAAGCAAATGGGCTAGATATTACCATACACGTTTTGAAAATAATTTCATTTATTTATTTATTTATTTATTTATTTATTTATTTATTTATTTTAGAGAGAGTGTGAGTGGGGGAGAGGGGCAGAGGGAGAGAGAGATAATATTTAAAAATATTTGTTTATTTGTTTAAGACAGAAAGAGAATGCACTAGTGAGCAGGGGGAGGAACAGAGAGGGAGAGAGAGGGAGCGAGAGAATCCCAAGCCAACTCTGTGCTGTCAGCACAGAGGCCAACGCAGGGCTCAACCTCACAAACTGGGAGATCATGACCTGAGCCAAAATCAAGAGTGGGACGCTCAACCAACTGAGCCACCCAGGCACCCCTACCATCCACATTTTACAGATAAAGCTGAGGTTTAATGCTGGGGTTCAAAGCCAAATCTTCCTGGTTCCAAAGCCTGTGCTCTTGAGAATAGTTCTTGTCAAACTTTTATGTGCATTAAATCACCTGAGAGGGTCTTGTTAAAATGCAGATTATGTTTCAATAGGCCTAGGTTGGGGCCTGAGATTCTGCAGTTCCAACAACCTCCCATGGATACAAATGCATCAGCCCATGGATGACACTGAGTCACAAGACTTTGAATGATACTTTTTTTCTCAGAGAGGTGAAGTAAATCACCCAAGTCACGCAGCTGGTCCTTAGCAGAGCCAGAGTTTTTGAACACGGGTCTATTTGACTACAAAACCTATGCTCTTAGATATTAAGATGTGTTATCTCCTCTTATTATCAGGAGACAGGGCCACCAGCTTCCAGTCTAGGGCTTGAGGGAAACATCTAATCTCTGAGTAGATGGGAGCCAGAAAAACTAAAAGAGTTATCAAAACAGGGCTTCTGACAGAGGTAACATGACCAGGGTCAGTTACCACACTGGGGCACAGGGTGGGGCCCAAGTCTTAGGAACAAGACAGAAGCTAAGTTTCTGGAACTATTGCATGGGGGCAAGGATAACTGGATGCTGAGACTCCAAGTTAGGCCAGAGCTCGTTCTATCCCTCTTGCATGGGACCTAATCAGGGATAGGACTGCCCCTGCACGTGCAACAAGGCATAGCAGAGGAGAAAATGGACAGAGGGTTGGGAGCCAGGCTATCCTTCATACCTTGCTCCCCAGGATCCTTGGCACTCCCCAGAGAGGCTAGGCCTTCCTAGGGCTCACCCATATCCTTGGGAGCTATAGAATCCATTCCCTGCACTCTCCTTGCTCACCTTCCATTCTCTTGATTCCGAGCCTTCCTCCCACCACAGTCCTCCATGTGCATACTCCCTGTTTGTATGACAGGATGGTTCCATGTTTCAGGCCCTTATCTTATTGACCTTGTTCTGTCAGGACCCATAATAACTGCCTTTGCTTTTTCTTTCCTTTTTTTTCCATCCTGACTTGCTCCCTTTGATTGGCCAGGGCATAGGGTGGGTGTTTGGGAAGTGGCAGAAAACAGAGACACTATTATTGACTCAGTTTGGGGTCTGCAGTGGGGCATGGGGGACCCATGGGAGCAGCACAGAGCAGGGTGAGAATAGAGAGTGGAGTATTTTAGATGCCTCTGGGCTTATGCTTTTGTGTCAGGAGAGCAGCCATCCACGCTGCACCAGCTGTCAGCTCAAGAGCTGCATCAGAGTCATCAGCTATATTAGGATCTTGGACAGAACTTTTGATTGACTTTTGGCTAAAGGCCACTTCAGAACTTCCACAACAAAGGACAGGTACAAATGTGACCTAAAGGATTAGTTACAAAGCCCCAAACAGAAAAAAATGACCAGATAAATTTTTGAGCATGAAAAATGAGACATTTCAGAATTGGCTTTGCTAAAGAAATGCTCAGACACTATCATGTCAATATCAGCGTTGTGGAAAAAGTCTTTTATGCAGATACAGACATTATAGCCTCTGCTATACTAGGATAATTTCCCATGACCTGAGAACCCACCATGTGCTTACTGTCACTTCTGCCCACAAGCAGGGTCTCTCTGTCCAAGTGACCCCTTCTCCCTCTCTGTCCAAGTGACCCCTTCTCCCTCTCTGTCCAAGTGACCCCTTCTCCCAAGAGGATGATGTCCAAGGGGCAAAGAAGAGCCAAGGCAGAAAGACACTGTTTGTCAGCATCCTCTTAGATATACTTTTTTTTAAACATTTTATTTTTAAGTAATCTCTACACCCAACATGGGGCTCAAACTTACAACCCCGAGATCAAGAGTCATATGCTCCACCAACCGAGCCAGCCAGTACCCTCTCCTCTTAGATATCCTTTTTTGGCCTCCTTGAGTTATTAATTAATTAATTAATTAATTAAATATGAAATTTATTGTCAAATTGGTTTCCATACAACACCCAGTGCTCATCCCAACAGATGCCCTCCTCAATGCCCATCACCCACTTTCCCTCAGTTTATCCTCAGTTTTTAAGAGCCTCTTATGTTTTGGTTCCCTCCCTCTCTAACTTTTTTTTTCCTTCCCCTCCCCCATGGTCTTCTGTTAAGTTTCTCAGGATCCACATAAGAGTGAAAACATACGGTATCTGCCTTTCTCTGTATGACTTATTTCATTAGGCATAACACTCTCCAGTTCCATACATATTGCTACAAAAGGCATATTTCATTCTTTTCCTTGAGTTATTTTAAATTTCATTTTGGTTCATTTTTGAGAGCTGATTACCGGTTAGCCCCTGGAGACTCTGTTAATCATTCAAATGCAAGTTACTTGAAGAGAGACCCCTAGAATCATTCATGGCTTGATAAGCCTCCAACAACTACCAACATTTAAATTTAAGTGTCCCAGTTTAAAAAAAAATCTCAATGTATATTTTATACATATACACAAAAGGGTCTGAATGGATACCCTCTAACTACTAATCATGGTTATCTTTGTGGAACGGGACCATGAATAGTGGAAGGGGCTTCACTTCTTTTGTGTTATAGAAGATTCATTGTTTGAATGTTCAAAGTCATGAGCATTACTTTTACAACTGGGAACAAAGGAGAGAAGGAAGAAGGGGAAAGGAGGGAGGAAAGAAGGAGACAGAAATTTGGAAGAGACAAGAAAATACAGAAAGGCAAAAATACAAAGAAGGGGAGAGCAAGTAAGAAAGAAAGAAAGAAAGAAAGAAAGAAAGAAAGAAAGAGAAGGAAGGAAGAGGAGCTCCCTCCACCCTCTCCCTGAATAAGATCCAGGGAATCTCATCTATGTCCCTCATCCTCCAGGAGCAATTGGAGCCCTCATAGGAACAGAGAACAGCAGCTGTCCACCTTCTTTGGTACATTATTCATCAAGTATTTATTTGATTTCAATTTGTCAGAGTTGAAAGAGCTCAAGATAAAAATATACATAATAACTTTTGGTCATTTAAAATATCAAAATGGGGGGCGCCTGGCTTATTCAGCTGGTAGGGTAGAGTATACAACTCTTGATCTTGGGGTTGTAGGTTGTAGCCTACATTTCTACAATGGGTGTAGAAATTACTTAAAAAAATAAGGCCTTTAAAAATAAGTAAGAAGGAGTAAGTAAATACATAAATATAGATAAATAAAAATTAAAATAAAAAATTAAAATAAATAAATACAATAAGTGAATAAAAATAAATATTGAAACAATGAACTACATTTAGGGAGACTAGAGGTAAAGAGGCGGGAGAAGGGGAAAACATAAAAAGAACATACAGAGCAAGAAAGAAACAACAGGTTGGAATAAATAGCAACACACACCAGTCTGCTTAAAAACCCCAGGAGGCCACTACTCCTTGCTTAAGCTGTGATACCTGGTTCCCTAAAGGTTGGGCCAGAAAGGTAAACCTAGAAGCCCTTGTCTCCCTTTTTCCTCCAGAATGCCCACAGTGTGGGCCAGTGGCTGTGGATGTGGTTGCTTAAGACACAACTCTTTGTTCAGGATCCATCTCGAGCTTACCTTCCACGGAAGCCTCCCTTAATTGCCCTTTGCCCTGCAGCTCTGCCCTCAATGATGACACTCCTTCATTCCTGTAGTTATGTCCTCAATTTTTCAGTTATTTTGCATTTGTCAACTGTTGTCACTCTGGACCTGTGATCATGTTGGCCATGTGTTCATCGATCTGAAAATTCTTTGAGGACAAGGAGGCCTCTGACCTGTCTCTTGACCCCTTTCAGTGTCTAGGTGCTGCCTGGTCCACAAAGAGTATACAGTGACCTTCCTGTCCCCTTCCCACCATCTCTCCATGCTCTTCTCCAGTGACACTGCCAGAAGCCAGAGGGACCACGGTTAGCAGATGACCATGCAGGCACGGCTGTCTAATTCTAGCCAAGGGCATGGGGGAAAGGACAGAGCCCAGGGACCTGTGGCCTGTTCTTTGAGAGGACACAGGGCTAATAATAGGAGGGGAGATTAGGGAGGGATTTGAATTGCATTGTTATCTCACAGGAATGGCCTTTGAGAGCCTTTTTCCAAGCTCTTCCAAGAGCGGCACCACCCCCTCCTCTGCCCTGTGTCTCTGAAGGAGTGCTCACCGCCTTTCACCACTTCTTTCTCTCCTCTTTCCATCTGCTCTTCTCTGTTAACCCCCAACCGATCTCTCCCTACCCTGTCTGCCCAGCCCCAGGGCCTCTCCAGCCCGTCCTCATTCCTCATCCCTTTTCTGTCTCCTGCACTGATTTTCCTGACTTCTCTGCCTTGATCTGCTTCCTTCCACCGCTTCCCACAAAGTCCTTCCTACATAACCTTCCTGCCCACTTCTGTCTCCCTCTTGGCCCCCACCGCCGCACCCCCTCTCCTCCTCCCAGGTTCCCCACTGTCTTCAGCTTCAGGCACCAGACTTGCTTTCCAAGCTGGTGGCCTTTGTCTCCCCTTTCCCAACACATTTGAGCCAGTTTCTCCCTCTCCTGCCCCTGTCCCCTTGCTCTGCCCTCCCTCAAAGCTGAGCTGGACAAGTATAGGTAACAGAGATTGAGGTAGACTGATAGCCTCCATTCCCCACCAGACACCAAGCATTGGGACACCTCTGAGAACAAGACCTGGGACATGCAGGCCACAGGAGACACCTCCTTGAGGCCAGCCACAGCTATTTTTAGGAACCCAGTACCACAAAAAGGCCTTTTGCTTTGTTTCACACCACCCCCATGGAACTGCTCTTGGCAGCCAAGCTGTAATCTCAGAGACAGGGGGCCCAGGCACGGGGAAGCCAGGCTGGAGACTGTGCCCCCTGCCCTGGCTTCTCAGAGCCATGAGACTCTGCCCTTGGGGCAAGGTCATCTCCCCCCCACAACACACAGACACACAGCCACACTGCTCTGCCACTCTCTCTGCCACTCTTTCTGCATTCTTGGCCTATTCACTCCACAGCTGACCCTCCGATCTGCCGGCCCCACCCCCTACTCCTCCACTGCACCTCCTGGCCCGCCCCTCTCTCTCCAGCTCCCAAAGGACCCTTCACTGGCTCTTCCCCACTCCAAACAAACCAACTACTTCACCATCTTGCTTCCTCCCCCTCTTCTTGCTCAGAATGGTTCAGGCTGTTTTGATTTAGTAAATCCAAAGCCCTTTGATAAAGGTCCTTCCTTCCTTGCTGCAGGTGGGGAAGCTAAGCCCCCAGATTTGGTCCCTTCAGGGTGGAGAAGCCTGACCAGCTCTGTCTTTAGTCTCGTCTCTGGTCCAGAGGTGATCTGGCAGTCAGGCTGCCTGCTGCCCCTGAAAAGCTCCCTTGGGAGAAAACAGCAGCCAGCTCTCTGGGCTCCTCCTCCGTTCCAAATCAGACCCAGGGAGGTCCTTACCACCCGCCCCCAGGGCTGGAAGGTGAAAAGTGTGTATCTCTTTGTGTTCTTAATCAGTTTCTTTCTTTTTTAAAAAAAAATATTTTTTAAATGTTTATTTATTTTTGTGAGAAAGAGTGCAAGTCGGGGAGGAGCAGAGAGAGAGGGAGATAAAGAATCCGAAGCAGGCTCTGCTCAGAGCCCGACATGGGGCTCGAACCCATGAACTGTGAGATCATGACCTGAGCTGAAGTCAGATGCCTAACTGACTGAGGTGCCCCTCTTAATCAGTTTCTAATAGCTGTATGGACTTTGAGGCATGTGCAGCAAAGGACTGGAATTAAACCCCTGCTCACACACTCAGCGGCAGGAATGCTGCACAGGAGGTCAGCCTTCCACCTTGCATTCTCTTGGAACCCTAGCAAGAGCCGTGCTCCAAGAGACCAGCAGCTATCCCCTGGCCAGTTTGTGGGGCTGGGGTACATAGAGGCACCTGCATGGTCAAAGCAGCAACATCATCTTTTCAGGTAAAATAAAAATTCGGAGGCATTAGCAAGCAGAAGAATCCAATTCACAGGTGCCACTTGTGTTTCCAGAACACTCTCAAGGGTTACTCGCTGCCCTCCAGCCCTACTTTGTCCTCATAACCTGGAACACTGGAGGCCAAGACCCAAGAACTTTCTCGGGCAAGTTGGTGAGGGCCAGAGGATGATGGCGTGGCTGCCCCAGGCTCTGCTCTGAGCTCCCTACAAGCACATCTGGAGATGCGGGGGAACCGGCTGAGTCTTTTGCTTATGGCAGGAGGCACCCCAACTCTCCAGATATTCCCAAACCACCACTCAGTCTTCCAGAGAGACAGAGGCAGGAATAGGAAAACAGAACCAGAAAATGCAAAAGGGAATGGGAAACAAAATAAGGGCATCTCTTATTACCCCCTCTTCATGAGTTTGGGATTGCCCGATCTTAAAAACACAACAAACCATGTTACTTGACTCTCTTCCCTTCTGGTTGCTGTCTAATCTCTTTTACTTCACTGCCAAGCTCCTCAAATGCACGGTGGCCACCCACTGCCTTTACAGCCTGGCCACTCATCTTTTTCCTGATACTTCTCTGCAGCTTGCTCTGCCCTGTGACTCTGCTTAAGGTCCTTGCTCCAAAGTCACCCAAGTTCCTCCTCTGTCTCCCTGTCACTCAGTCTTTCTTTGGCATCTGACACTGTGGCCACCTGCTCCTCTTGAAACACATCTTCTGGCTTCTAGGAAACTTCTCTTTTTTTCTGTCTCCTTGGCTCTCCTTGGGTCACCTTCTCCCTTCTCTGTGAGCTTCTCTTCCTTCTCCCATATTTGCACTGCAAGTATCTCCTGGGGCTTTCCCTCTCGCCTGCAACCTCATGGCTTCTTCCCTGGGCCCCCTGAGGCAGTGGATCTCAGGCACCAGCCCTGTCAGCCCATCCCATCATTTCAACTTCCTACAAGGATGCAAAACGTCCTCTGTCCTCCAACAGCTGCCCCATGGTCACCTCTGATGCCCCCACACCAAACATTTTTGTCCTTTCTCCCATCTGCTGAAGAGCTCATCCCCATTGCTGCCACTCCCATCCTCACCAACATTGTGCAGTCATGAGTCTTCCTTCCTTGTTTCCTGTGTCCAGTCTCCCAGCAAGGCATTTTATTTCTTCCTTAGAAACCCTTTCCAGCCTTGCCCCTTCCTCTTCATGTCTTCTGGCCCTGCCTTCCTCCCAGTCTTGACTGTTATTCTGTCCTACTCTGGGTCTCCCTGCCTTCAGCCTCTTCTCCCTTAAAGCACCCAATAATATCCTGCTCAGTTCTCTAATTCTGCTGTCATGATGTCACAGTGACTGCCCCTGGTTCAGGGCTTTAATTATTTTTCATTACCTCCAGGATATTGTCCATTTTGCTGGTTTGGGAAACATGGCAGTGTCAGTAGAAAGAACCTCAGAGCAAGAGAGACCTGGGTTTGAATCCCAGTGCCATACTTACTGTTGACCTTCAGCAGACATCTTGGCTTTAACCTTCAGCAAACATCTTGGCCTCTCTGAACCTTGTTGCTCAACCATAAAATTCAATTTAATTGGCAGGCAAGTGTAATACGTATAAAACACAGTGCATTGTGCCTGGCACAGGTTGGCATTCCACAAACAAACAGCCATTTCCCCTCTTGTACAGTGTGCCCCCCCCCCCCCCCACGAATCTCAAGACCCCTTCCCCATAGTCCAACAAGGCATATGTTCTCTGAGTCTTCATGACTTCACCATGCCATTTGTCTGCCATGCTTTCTGTCATGCTGTGATTCTCACCACCACCTATACCACATCCCCACTCCCAATGCTTCTCAAAGCCCTACCCTTCTTTCAAGCCCCAGTTTCAGGCCGTCACCTAGAAATCTTTGACAGTTTCAACCCTCACTGATCAAGAGCTTCTCTGCCCTTGGGTTGTTCTGGATCTGGGCCACACTGTGTAGCCCTGAACCATTCTCCCTTGGTTTCTGGTATGTTACCTGTGGCTTCCTGAGCTGATGGGAACACCTGTGAGTCAGAGGCCATGTATCCTTCTGTAGTCCCCACAAAGCCGGGTATTCATCAGGGTCAGCAAGGCATCTGATGAAATGACTGACTGGGACCCAGCTGGAGGGAAGGAAGGATGAAATAGGCTGAAAGCTGGGAGGGAGGCACTCCTGGCAATTTCACAAATACCAGTGCTTTGTCTTCAGACTGGCTGTAGAAAGTAGTTCAGACCCTGTCATAGGTGTGTGTGTGGATGTACGCTCACACATATGTGTGTGTGTATATGTGTGCAAGCATGTGTGTTTGTGTGCATTCATCTGCATGCACAGTGGTGGGTAGAGGTGGAAAGATAGACGATGGGCCCAGGGAGGCCTGCTTAGGGAAGTAGGGCCTCTGACAGAGAGAATGAAGTAGAGAACCCCTTCTCCCCTTGGGAAGGGGGACAGCTAATTACTCAGCCTGTTGGCTCCTCTCTGAGCAATTACCATCTGCTCCTAGTAAATTGCATGGTCTGTCCGTATCTTGGGCTGATTCAGGCCTGGAAGCTACAGGATAACTGTGACCAGAGCAGAGGTCCTTGGGTGGAGCAGGGGCCTATGCTGGGTCCCCAGCTGGGGCCCAACATAAAGAGACCAGTGTAGGGCTCCAGGTCTAGACACCAAAGTGTCCGTCCAGCAGGCAACTCCGGGATGCTGTTTCTTGGTTTGCCTAATTATTTCATATCGCAATACCTTGGCCATTCGCTTTCCATGAGTTTCTAGCCCCCCTGTATCCTAAGTCTGGCTCTGGCTAAGGGGTGATTGGGATTTCTGAAGGAACCCAGGTCAGCCCCATCTCTGAGGGCCTCAGTTTAATCTGCCTCCCTTCCACAACCCAGTTCTCAGATCCTAGAGCCAGCCCAGCTCCACCAGGTAGTGGGATCTCTAAGATCCTCAGCCAGGGCGCACACAGAACAATCTAGATGACAGTTGTCTGGAATGGCCAAGCAGCCTCCACCTGGGGGGGGCCCTCTGTTCCCATCAAGTGTCCCTGGTCAATACCACCACTTAGATGGGTGACTCCTGGTGGGCCTCAGTTCAGCATGTTGGCCTGCCATGAGGGCAAGTCCATGAGCAGCAGTCAGGCACTGCTGCCTCTCCTGGCCCCAAGGCTGGACTATAGGCCTAGACTGAGCCTAGGACAGCTTGAACACTTGGGCCTCCTGGTCACAATGTTCCCTGATCATGGTGTGGCAGCTATGATTTGGGTAGAAGAGACCACAGGATTGCTGGATCTTTGATCCACCCTGGCCTGGACCATCCCTCACACCAAATTGACTTAATGGGGCTAAGAGAGATGTGGGGCAAAGAACCTATGGCAAGGTAACCAGTCCTACCACCTGGCAGCCAGGTCTATGTTCCTAACAGTAAAAACTGCCACTTCATGAGGGTCTACTATGTATCTGGGCTATGCTGGGCCCTTTACCTATGCAAACCCTATATTAGAACTTAATATTCGTGGAAGGGATGGTCACATTTCCCATGTTACAGATGATAAAACTGACTCAGAGAGGTTCTGTGACTGACATTGAATACACAGCTGGAAAATGGCACTTTTCCATTTTCCAACTTTTCCATTGGGTTTCAAAGTGGATCTTTGTGACTGACCCCAAAGGTCACCAGGCTGCTCCTTGCATGCCCTCTGAGGCCTCCAGCCTTGCATCTAAATTGGCCATGCCCCACAAAGCCTCCCTTTTGGTGAGGCTACAAACACTCTCTGAAGGCAAGACCCACCTTCTTAAGTACCCCAAACTAAAGAGGGCCAGACCCAGTCACTGCCTTCTCCCCACTTCTCTTTCCAGTTGTCCACTGTCTATCAGAAAGTGGAGACTCTGGAGTAGAGAGTGGGGGCAGGGTGCAGAGGGGTACAAAAGATTTTGGAGCTAGCAAGAAGACAAAAGAATGACAAGAAGGAACAGCTGTTTGTAAAGGGAAACCTGAGACAGGCACAAAGCTCAGGCCCTAATTCCAGGCTCTTGTGGAGCCAGGGTAGGGGGCCCCCAAGGTCAGAGATTCTAGGGGTGGGCAGATAGGAGCACTTGGCCCCACTCTGGGGTGGGTCCCTTCTCCCAGGCACTCATACAACTGGTGCCTCATTCCTCTCCCTGGGCCAAGCCCCCTGCCTCTTCCTATCCCCCTCTGCTCCCATCTTTGGGGTTGGGGCCTCCTTTCTAATTTCCCTCTTTCCATACTGAGGTCCACTCTAACCTGCCCTAGTGCACCCCCTCCTTCCCCATTCCTGGAGTAATTTTAGCAACTTTTCCTCTGAACTCCTGCTGGCATGTCACAGCAAATGGCCCCTGTTTGGGCCTGACACTTGATCAGGGTGGTGACAGAGCTCAGACAAAGCAGGCACCATGCCGGGGAGGGGAGGGCAGGGCAGGGCAGGGGAGACAGATCACCTTCCTTTCTCTCCAGGCCTTATTTGGTCTACCTTGGTGAAGCCACCCTCCCTCTAGCCCCTCTTTATTTATAGCATTTTGCTCTGCTCGCCTTTGTCTTGTCTGCTCTCACTCTGTAGTACACTCTGAACTCTCCCCACCCACCCCCACATGGTGGGGCCCCGGCCCCTCACTCTCCCCACCAGGAATGTGCATGTGAGCAAAGGCGCTGGCTAGGAGCTGAGGCCCAGATTCCATTTCTACAAACAGTTGAATAGAGCTGCCAAGAGGAAGGGTCTTTGTTTTGGTCACCCCTTAGATCCTTATTGATGAGAACAATGCCACATTAGGCACTCAGTAAATACTTGCTGAGTGAAGGAATTAGCAAAGCTGCTGCTCAGTCTTCAGACAGTAGCTAGTGGAAGGCAGAGAATCATAATAGAGCCAAGGGCAGGTGCTGGAGGGCTGGCGAGTGAGTGGGGGGTCTTTAAAGACATCAGACCCTCCAATCTGTCTCCCAATCGTGGGGACATGAGGCAGAGCCTCTGCCTAGCAGCAGAGAGATAAGTTCCAGTCTGCAATGGAGTGCTCGAACACAGTAATGCTGTAACACCAGTAGGTCAGTGCCCTCACAAGCCC
Source organism: Panthera leo (assembly GCF_018350215.1). NCBI lineage: Eukaryota > Metazoa > Chordata > Mammalia > Carnivora > Felidae > Panthera > Panthera leo. Next base: position 73,676,950 of record NC_056684.1, on the reverse strand, counting down.
CAAAGGGGGAAACAAAGTTTAATTTACTATACGTAGAAAAGGTTTCCCAACTCCACAGCCAAGACGGTTGGCCCACAGTGAAGACACCGACTTTGAAATGGCTCGCCATCCTTTGGGCATCTCAGTTGCCTGCATGTGTGCTCGGTTGCCTGCATCTGCAGCTTTGAACTTGGGAAGCTGCAAGGGGAGGATAAAAAGAGATCTTGCCCTTTGTCACCAAACCCTGAGGTCTCTAGCAGCGGGCCTAATTCCTCGGCACCTGGGAGGGCCTGGTCCAGACCCACAGAGTTTGTTCCACCAGGTCTGTTAGCAGCAGAGCCCGCGTGGGCCGCCGCTGCAGCAGCTGTGGACTTCGGCACTGCGCAGCTGCACGGCATCGCCGCAGCCCCTGCTGCTTTCGTGATGTAACTCCCCTTGCCCGCACCCTCCCCCACCCCACGGCTGTTCAATGCCCACAGACTGTGCCTTGGTTACCAAGCAGCCCCCACGGGGGCCCCCACCTGGGTTTGCCCTTCCCTGCTGTGCCTACTCTACCTTCAAAATGTACCTGTTCTGCACTGCGCCCCCCCCCTCCCCCCCCCGCCCCCCCCCCCCCCCCCCCCCCCCCCCCCCCCCCGCCATCCCCCAGGCCTGCTGCTCTCCTCCCAGGCTGACAGCTAATCAGATAGATTAATCCGCATGCGCTGAAGAGCTGTGCTTGGGAAAGGGGGGGGGGGTGCATTTCAAAGCAAACCACACAGTGGTTGCCTGGACACGGAGCCAGTGAAGCTTGCACACGAGGTGGCTAGAAGAGGGTGGCATTAACTACGTTCTGTGCTCATGGGCTGAGCTTCAGGCCTCTTCCCTCACCTACTTTATGGCTGCTTCTGAGGCCTTCAGGAAAAGGGGGACATTTTTCCTGTCCTTCTGCCCCACTTGCCAGAACACCAGTCTCACCAGCTCTGGAGATAGATCACTCCACAGAACACAAGAGGATAGGTGGGCCACACAGCAGCTGTCTTGGTCAGGGGTCTCCTAGCTGAGAGAAGCTGTATTATCTCTGGCACCAAGAGTGTCTGACTCTGGGCTAGAGCATTCAGCTGAAGGCTGAGCTAAGAAAATGAGTCAGGCAGGGGGCTCCACGAGGACCATCAGGCAGCAGCCAGGTCTGCCCTCTGAGCACAGTGGGTCCTTGCCTGGTTGGACTTCTAGCCCTCCCTCCACGGGCTGGCCTCCATCCCCCATCTGCTCAGCTCCCTCCACCCCCTTGAGTCTTACTGCCCCGACTAGCTGCATGACCTTAAAGAAGGCACTTCCCGTCTCCATAAAATGAAGGACTAACGAATGGCCTGCTTGGCTCTGAGGTTCAGTGACCTCAACACATTGCCTGGCTGGTCCAGGGAAATCAGTGCCCAACCCAGCGTCCCCATCTCTAAGCTCCCTGGTCATTCCACTTGGCTTGGAAACCTTCTGCCAGCTGCCCCAGTCTAGCCCCCTCCCAGGGGCCATGCCCCCAACTCTGCCATACCCCTCTGCTATTGACACTCAGCCCCTTCCCGTCTCACTGTTGGATGCAGGACCCAGGCCTGGAAGCAGAGAGGACACTATGCAAGTGGGGCTGGGCCAGCGGAGGAGGTAGGGCAGGAGGGGCAGCAGTGTCAGAGGCCAGGAGAGCCCTGGGGGAGGGCCAGGGCCCTGCCTGCCTGAGGTCATGGTGGTCTGACCAGTCCCTTCTCCTGCCAGCTATGGAATGTGAAGCCTGGCCTGGGAGATATTTTGGCTGCACTTTGAGCCATCCCCGCCCCCTGGAACTCAGACCCTGTACACTCCATGCCATAACAATGACGACCACTTCCAATTGTTTCCTAGCTGGGGGGGTGGGGGTGGGGAGAGCACTTTGGGGAAAGGGGGGGAGCCTGGGGGAAATGCTTCTAGTGACAACAGCCCTTTCTAAATCCGGCTAGGGACTGGGTGCAGGTGGGGGTGGGGGTGCCTGCTGCCTGATATATACAGCCCCTGACCAGGTCAAGCTCCACGGCTCTCCCCTGTGCTCTGTCTTTCCTTGCTGCTCTCAGGTAGGAGCGCCAAGCAGGAGGCCTTCCTCTGGGATAAGGGGGCCCCAGTTTCAGGAAGGGGCTCCTCTAGGAACAGCAAGCTGCATGCAGGGTTTCATGCAGAGTACAGGTCTGATCATTGAGCACACATGTGCAGGTCTAAACATGAGTGTAGGTGCCCTGGGAGTGGGAGGGCTCATGTGTTGGGAGTGTGTGTGGATGTCTATATATGAACATATGGGACCAGAATGCATTATGCATTAGAGGTGTGCGCGCGTGCGTGTGTGTGTGTGTGTGCGTGCGTGTTTTGTGTACAAGCATGCAGTCTCAATGCATGGTGAGGGAGGGTATGTACCTTACTGCCTAATTAAGATACAAAAATGTCAAGTGGGAGACATGTTTATGATCACGCCTGAGGATAGCTGGTCCATTTGAGGGGAGGGAGAAGAGGATGGCAGAGAAGAATTACTTAGGAAGTACATATGCTTCAAAGCTAGTTCTACGGTGTCCGTAATGAGCGACTACGTATATCCATGCACGTGGAGGTGCTTGTGTGCACATTCAGAAGTCGAGACTGCTACAGCATGTGTACACCCTGCAAAAGGAGCTCACAGGCGTGTGGTGTGCCTGACCCAAGTGTTTGTATACTTGAGAATGTACAGTGATATGGACTTATTTATACTGGACAAATACTTAACATGCGTGTCTGTTGCCCAGGCATGATGGCACAGTGGGAGGGATGTGTGTGCCAAGGTAGAGGAAGGAAACGTGTCTGTATGAGGCATGTGTGTGAGCAGCAGGCATATGTGTTCATCAGAGGACATATGGAGAGCTTTTGGCTGTGTGATGGGTGTGCCTATGAGAGGATGCCCACAAGGGTCTCCTCTCTGAGAGGGTCTACCAAGACTGACAATCAAATGGGAACGGAATGGAAGAGAACTAGATTTAGTCATGAGACATGGGCTAAAGGCCTGGCTCCACCACTAAATAGTTGTTGTGTGTTCTTGGACAAGAAAGCCTCTTAACCTTGCTTTCTTCATCTGTAGAACAGGGTGAAGACTGAGTAAGAGAGTGTGCATAAAAATGCTTTGTAGACTGTAAAGGACTGAACATATGCGAGCATTAGTTGTTTCTCAGGTGGCTCAAAGAAGGCAAGTTTCACTAGATGAGTATAGGCAAGGGAAAGACCATCTCCAGGTGGGAGGAGGATGAATGGACATCAGGAAACTGTCAGAACTATTGCCCAGGAGAAAGGGCAACAGTGTTTAGAAAGCCAGACAGAGGACAGGACCAGAGAAGCTGGCCACCACTCCCCACCTGTTTGCAGACCTAGGGGAGGGGCAGGTGCTGAGGGGCAGAGCCAGAGAGCAGCAGGGAGTTGGCCCTGACACAGCCTTCCTTCTTTCCAGGTCCCCTGCAGGCTTGAGCCCCTTTCATCTAGTACACACATTCGAGAAACCAAGGTAAGGAAAGCAGAAGATGGAGTGTGGGGGAATCTGGGAAGATTGGCCATGACAGCCCCAAAGCCAGGCATGGGACTCTGTTTCTGCCTTGTCTTGGGGAGTATGTCTTGGTAACCAAGAGCTCCTTGCCTGTGACTAGAGAGGAGGTGCCAAGGAGGGACAAGGATAAGAGATGGATGGAGTTAACTTTCTGCTCCCATGAGAAGCCCAGAACGCTCCTCCCTCCTCTAGGAGAGCCCCAAGCTGAACAAAAGTTAGCCTCCCTTTCTGCCTGACAGGTTTGCTAGGCTATTACATGGTTGAGGGATAAGCTCAGGGAACCAGGGACTCACAGTGACCCCCCTGACTCATGAGTACGGTGCTAGGCTCTGGGGCTCCCACTGAAACAGAGAACCCAGGGAAGGGAGTGGAGGGTGGGCGGACAGGAGGGCCGCCAGCATCTTCTCCAGCTCCCACCCACTGCAGGCACAGCCATGGTGGATGCGGAGATGGCCGCCTTTGGGGCCGCCGCCCCCTTCCTGCGAAAGTCAGAGAAGGAGCGGCTGGAAGCCCAGACCCGACCTTTTGACCTCAAGAAGGATGTCTTCGTGCCTGATGACAAAGAGGAGTTCGTCAAGGCCAAAATTCTGTCTCGAGAGGGTGGCAAAGTCACTGCTGAGACTGAGCATGGCAAGGTGGGCAGCAGGGCTGGTATGAGTGGCCCTCCTGGACTCCTCCCATAGCTGGGGTACACAGAGAGGGTTGCCACCAGGACCCACCCCATGCAGACCTGAGGACAGTCCGATTTCCCCTTCCTCTGGGCAGGGCTCCACACCTGCCAAATAGCCCTTCTCCTTCCCAACATCCCGTCTGTCTTCTCTATGATCACCGGTGCTTCTCTCTTGAAAACCACTGTCCTAGAACTCACCTGACTCCTTTCTGGGAGGAGGGAGGGCTGACCGTACGGCCTGCATGTGGACTGTTGCAGACAGTGACCGTGAAGGAGGACCAGGTGATGCAGCAGAACCCACCCAAGTTTGACAAGATCGAGGACATGGCCATGCTGACCTTCCTGCACGAACCTGCTGTGCTCTACAACCTCAAGGAGCGCTATGCCTCTTGGATGATCTACGTGAGTGCGCCCTCCAGGACATCCTCTGAATCTAGTAGCTTCCTGGTCTGCACAGGCCTGCCTCCTGGAACCCCAGGTTTCTGTTCTTTGTGTGCAGCCATTACAGCACTCTATCTGGGCCCCTGCCTCCCTGGTTCAGTTCTAATACCCCCCCAGGCTGGGATTACTCAGATTTAGTGCTTTCATAGATTTTCCTTTCTCCTCTTCCCCTCCTGGAATGGTTCTCTAACTCTGAAATCTGCCATCCTCCCCTCTTCATCACCAAAAACTCAACCCTCCTTTTCTACCCTAGACCTACTCGGGCCTCTTCTGTGTCACCGTCAATCCCTACAAGTGGCTGCCGGTATACAATGCAGAGGTGGTGGCTGCCTACCGGGGCAAGAAGAGGAGCGAGGCGCCGCCCCACATCTTCTCCATCTCTGACAACGCCTATCAGTACATGCTGACAGGTGACAGGCCTTGACTGGAGGGTTTTCTGGAGAACCCCATGGGAGGGAATGGGCTTATTGGTTTGGGCCACTGGGAGATGCCTAGAGAGAGGCAAGGAGGTGGGGTGGTAGGGTGGGTGGATGCCAGGCAAAAGCATCCTGTGTGGCTCCTGATTTTTCCTCCCCACTTTCTTCCAACAGACAGAGAAAACCAGTCCATCCTGATCACGTGAGTGTACCTCCTACCCTGGTCCCTTCCAGAACCTCCCTGACCCCAGCCCCCATCAGGGACCTCAGATCCCATCAAGGACCCGCCATTCTCTTTTCCCTCTACCTTCATGCCAGCTCTTCTTTCTCCAGTGACCTTTACCCTTGCCTTTGCTCCCCTGCTTCCTTTCTGCTTCCCACTCCTGTGGTAGTTTTCCTCTCTCCTTCCCTTCACTCTCTCTCCTCCAACTCATGGCTCTCTTATCCATAAGCCCAGAGTCACCGTCACCGTATCTTCTTCCCCTCCACACTTTCTTTCATCTTTCCCCATTCTGCCACGCCCACCGCCCCCCATTCTTTTCCAAAATGGCCGAGGCCCATTGCCTCATGTTGACCTTGCCTAGCTAAGACCAGCAAACCCGGCATTTTCCTGTCATCCTTCCTGGTGCTCTCCCTGACACCATGTGTGTCGGAGTACAGCTGTGTGCTTGGGATGCACGTTACCCGGAAGCTCCTGCTTCAGGGCTCCCACTGTCGAGTAGGACCAGACATTCTCTCCTGACTTGAGGCCTGTTTGTCTCAAGCGGTGTCTGTTCATTGCCTAATGAGCCCCTGCCTCTCCCGACAGTGGGGAATCTGGGGCAGGAAAGACTGTCAACACCAAGAGGGTCATCCAGTATTTCGCTGTTATTGCCGCCATTGGGGATCGCAGCAAGAAGGAGCAGACCCCAGGGAAGGTAGGCCTGTTGTCCTCCACGGGCCTGCACTGCAAAAAGGGAAGGGGAGACCTCTCACCAGCCATCCTTCCTGACCTCTGCAGGGCACTCTGGAGGACCAGATCATCCAGGCCAATCCTGCCCTGGAGGCCTTTGGCAATGCCAAGACAGTCCGGAATGACAACTCCTCCCGCTTTGTGAGTGGTCCCTGACCTTGGGTTTGGGACTTGGGCTGGTGAAGGGATGGTGTCAAACATGAGCCTGGCCTCCACTCGTCACCACTCTCCTCCATCTCTCTAGGGGAAATTCATTCGAATCCATTTTGGGGCGACCGGAAAGTTGGCGTCTGCAGACATAGAGACCTGTGAGTGCCATGCATCTGCTAGGACTCAGCTTGAGCTCACCCTCATTCTAAGTCATCATGATCCCAACCTGTCTCTCTCCTCTCTCTGTCTGTCTGCCTTTCTGTCTCTGTCTCTTTTGTGTTTCTAGGTCTATATATTTCTCTTTCTCTGAGACTCCCTCTGGTCTTTCTCCACCTCTCTCTCTGCATGTCTGTATGGGAACCTCTCTCTCTTTGTCTCTCCCTTTCCCTCTGCCTTTTGCTTGCTATGCTTATCATTCATTTCCCTCTATTTCCTTGCACTTAAATCCCAACATTTCTCTTTTTTCTCCGATTACTGTTCACAGACCTTCTGGAAAAATCCAGAGTTATTTTCCAGTTGAGAGCGGAGAGAGACTATCACATTTTCTACCAAATCCTGTCTAACAAAAAGCCCGAGCTGCTGGGTGAGTCAGAGCTACCAACCGAGACCAACTATCTCCATGGCAACCTGGTCCCCTCTGCTTGAGGCTGCTTGCTAGCATGCCCTGGGTTTATGGCACTGCTGGATTCAGTTCTGTGGGATGTGGGACCACATTAAGCCTTGTCATGTGCTTTCCTGCAAGTCCTGTGCTGTGGTAGGCAGCCCCAGCGAGAGCCAGGGGGTTGTGCCTCATCCTAACCACATCTTTTCTTCCCAGACATGCTGCTGATCACCAACAACCCCTATGATTATGCATTCATCTCCCAAGGAGAGACCACGGTGGCCTCCATTGATGACGCTGAAGAGCTCATGGCCACTGATGTAAGTGTGTGAGAACCTGGTTGAGAGGTGAGGGGACAGGCAGTGAGGGGTAAATGAGGCCAGTTCAATGGCTCAGTAGGAGAGCTGAGACACTGTCTATCTCTTATTCAAAGTGGTATGGCCCTCCCCATGGGGCAGAACAAGCCTTATGACCACTATGTGTTGGGAAATAGGTGTGATGAGACAGTGGTGGCCAGTATTTGATGTTCAAGCAAAAAGGGCTGAACACCATGAGACAGAGAAGCAGACAAGACAAGAAGCAAGGCATCACCCAGGGAAGAGGGGTAGGTCATGCAGTCACCATGGGGCTGGGGCAGGCTGTTAGGTGAAGACCAGAGATAGGTATAAATGGTTCCAGCAGGGAAGCAAGTATAGGGCCCAGATGAAGGACAAAAGTAGAAATCATGAGTGGGTAAACAGGGCAGCTCCAGAGGACAGTTGTGACCACAGATGCCAGATCTGGGGCAGTATGCACACCATCTTGCTCTTGTACTGCCCATCTTGGTGTTGGAGTTTCCTACCGGGTATGGGAGTATCAGAAGCCACAAGGATTCAGGAAAGAAGCTCTGTCTCCAACTGAAGCAGGATCTCATTTACGTACCATACTTCCTATTCCGGGGTCCACCAATATGGGATTTGCCTACAGAATGCCTTTGATGTGCTGGGCTTCACCTCAGAGGAGAAGAACTCCATGTACAAGCTGACGGGTGCCATCATGCACTTTGGAAACATGAAGTTCAAACAGAAGCAGCGAGAGGAGCAGGCTGAGCCAGACGGCACTGAAGGTAGGAGTCTGGATGCTGGAGGGCAGCTGTGGAGTCACTGAGGGCCACATCTGTAGAGGAGTCAACCCTTTACCAACTTGGCTGCCTACCCTCTCCTTTCAGAGGCTGACAAATCTGCCTACCTCATGGGGCTCAACTCAGCTGACCTGCTCAAGGGGCTGTGCCACCCTCGAGTGAAAGTGGGCAATGAATATGTCACCAAGGGGCAGAATGTCCAGCAGGTGGGTCATCTTCAGGAGATAAATGGGGAGGGTGCTGGAATGCTGCACTGGGGGCTTTGGAATTCACTGTCCCCACTAACTCTGCTCATCTGGGTCTCTCCCTTACCTTCCAGGTGGCATATGCCACCGGGGCACTGGCCAAGGCAGTGTACGAGAAGATGTTCAACTGGATGGTGACACGGATCAATGCCACCCTGGAGACCAAGCAGCCACGCCAATACTTCATAGGGGTCCTGGACATCGCCGGCTTCGAGATCTTCGATGTGAGTTGGGGGAGCCTGGGTGTGGGGGGAACAGTAACTCACTCATTCGCACCTGTGACCATCATGGCCAGGAGTGGGAAAGGCGGTGGGGCTCAGCGGTGATAAACACATCATCCTGTCTTCCAGTGGGGGCTCCCTCTCCCTGGCCTGACAGAGGAGGGGTCCGGCCACACTCCTAACTGGGCTGGGGCACAGGCCTGGGCTGACCCCACTGTCCTCTCAGACCTCTGCCTGCCTGACCCGCTCCACCCCTGCCCCCCCGCAGTTCAACAGCTTTGAGCAGCTGTGCATCAACTTCACCAACGAGAAGCTGCAGCAGTTCTTCAACCACCACATGTTCGTGCTGGAGCAGGAGGAGTACAAGAAGGAAGGCATCGAGTGGGAGTTCATCGACTTTGGCATGGACCTGCAGGCCTGCATCGACCTCATCGAGAAGGTGCTGCCTCCACCTGCTGCCTAAACTACCCACTCACGCCCTACATGAATGCCCCAGACAAAATGGCAGCCCCTCTCTCTGCTGGGGAACATGATCTCGATCCCAAGCCCTAGTTTCCAGAGTCCTGTGTTGTCCTGACCACCCAGGACAGGATGGCACAGGAGAGCCGAGGTCCCAGGGGCTTGAGAATGGACACAGGGAGGACAGGCAGCTCCAGGAAAGCCTCTCATATCAGTATGTTTAAAAGCCCTGGTTTAACCTGGTTTGAGCACGGGGCAGGGAAAAACAATGTATCTGTTTTCAACCCCAACATCTTAGGGATCTGGGCAATGCAGTGGTGTGTAAAGCACCTAGAGTATCCACATTCCCAGACTTTCACAAAAGTCCCTCTGAAATCACACAAAATCTTCCACCTTGGGAAAGCTTGAACAGGTGCAAGTTTGTAAATAACTGTACTGAAAGCTAAACCTGATACCTTAACACCCAAAAGAGGCATCACCATAAACAAATATTGACCTTAGAGTAGGATCCATCTGCATCTGCATGAAGCATGCTCAACGATGTTTTTCCCTCGACCCTCAGCCCATGGGCATCATGTCCATCCTGGAGGAGGAATGCATGTTCCCCAAGGCCACTGATATGACCTTCAAGGCCAAGCTGTTTGACAACCACCTGGGCAAGTCCAACAACTTCCAGAAGCCACGCAACATTAAGGGGAAGCCGGAAGCTCACTTCTCCCTGATCCATTACGCCGGCACCGTGGACTACAACATCCTGGGCTGGCTGCAGAAGAACAAAGACCCACTCAACGAGACGGTGGTGGCCTTGTACCAGAAGTCCTCCCTCAAGATGCTCAGTAACCTGTTTGCCAACTATGCGGGTGCTGATGCACGTAAGTAGAGACTGGGGCTCTGGGGACTATAAAGCAGCGTTTCTGACCTGGTTCTGAGACAGGTTCATTGCACATTCCACCACTTTTGTGTCAGGTTTGCCCCCAAGGGGTACAGGATCAGTGAGATAGAATGGGGGTGGAGAGGCAGAGGCCCCCATAGTGAAGACCCTCACCTGGTGGCCAAATGCCTGCAAAGACATAAAGAGAGCCTGTGATTGTCCACCCCCCAACTCTGGCCTCCCACATGCCCACTCAAGCCCCTTTCCTTGACTCTCCTTCCACAGCTGTTGATAAAGGCAAAGGCAAAGCCAAGAAAGGCTCATCCTTTCAGACTGTGTCAGCTCTGCACAGGGTGAGTCTGTGAGCCCAACCCCCACCCAGCTAGGCTCCCCAGCACCCACCAGCCCTGCTCCTTCCTGCCTTTCCATCCCTGACTCCCCTGTCTCCTCCTTCCCTTGTGACCCCTTTCCTTCTTTGTCTTTCTTTCTCTCCATTCTCTCTCCCTTTGTGGGCTGCCCTCTCCTCTCTTCTTCTCCCATCTCAATATCTCCCTTTCCCTCTGGTCTCAGGCTGTCCCCTCCTCCATGTCCTCCCCAACATTTCTTCATTCTCTCCGTCTTTCTTTCCCTTCCCTCCTCTCCTCTCTCTTCCCTACATCCCTCTCCTTCACCTGCATTACTTTTCCCTCTTGCACTTTGGGCCACAGGAAAATCTGAACAAGCTGATGACCAACTTGCGCTCTACACATCCCCACTTCGTGCGTTGCATCATTCCCAATGAGACAAAGTCTCCAGGTGAGCCCCAGAACTTGCCACTGCTGGCCACATGCCCCAGGCCCCGGGGACAGGGCTTCCTAAGCCATCTCCTAATCCCCCACAATGGTGGTTTCCAAATGACACTCTCCTCCCATCCCCTATGAGATAGTAGACTACTCCCACCCACCCCCATTTCCTTGCATTTGCAGTGTGATTCGGGGACCATGTAATGCACTTAAATGGGCATCGCCTCATGTCATGCAGCCCTCCAGTGAGACATTTAGAGATTGTTTACCCTTTTTTGACTGATTAGGAGTTGGAGTCTCAGGGGCCTGGATTCAAGGCTTGGCTAACTCTGCTCTGGTCAGCTTAGTGACCTTGGTGAAGTCCCTTAAACTCTCTGGGTTTAACTCCTCTGGGATTAATTTCTTCTCTAGAAAATGGGATATATTTGCCCTGGCTACCACCTATGATAATAAACACAATATAAAATACAGAATGCGAAAGTCTTTTGGTTACTCTTAAGAGTATAGCTAGGAAGGGGCGCCTGGTTAAGCAGCCGGCTAAGCATCTGACTTCGGCTCAGGTCATGATCTTGCGGTCTGTGAGTTGGAGCCCCACATCAGGCTCTGTGCTGACAGCTCAGAGCCTGGAGCCTGCTTCAGATTCTGTGTCTCCTTCTCTCTCTGCCCCTCTCCTGCTTACACTCTGTCTTTCTCTCTCTCTCTCAAAAATAAACAAAACATTAAAAAAAAATTTTGTTAATAAAAAAAAGAGTATAGCTACGAACAAAATGAAAAAAAAAAAGGACCACTTTCCATTATTAAATGACTTGCTAAGGTTACGGACTAGTGAGTGACAGAGCGAGGATCAGAGCCCAGAACTTTTGGCTTGGTCCAGTACTCTCCCTACACCTTCCTCCCCCCATCTCCTGCTGCAGGAGTGATAGACAACCCCCTGGTCATGCACCAGCTGCGCTGTAACGGTGTGCTGGAGGGCATCCGCATCTGCAGGAAGGGCTTCCCCAACCGCATCCTCTACGGGGACTTCAGGCAGAGGTGGGTACAAGGTCTCCCAGAGCTCAGGAAACAGGGGGAGCCTGGGCAGTCCACAGGTGGCCCTGAATACTGTGGGCAGAGCAGGTCAGTACAGAACGTGGGTGACTCTGGGCACCTCCTTCTCCAGGTATCGCATCCTGAATCCAGCGGCCATCCCCGAGGGCCAATTCATTGACAGCAGGAAAGGGGCAGAGAAGCTGCTGGGCTCCCTAGACATTGACCACAATCAGTACAAGTTCGGCCATACCAAGGTAAGGGAAGGGAGGAGACAAGCTGGTTACAGAAAGACTTCTCTCGTCCTTTGGCTTCTCACCTCGTACCTCCTTCCCTTTGACCAATCATCTTAGGACCATCTCTGAAAGGCATGCTTCCTTCCCTGTGAACCCTCCAGCACCACCCCCATCCCAGCTCTAGCTGCCATTGACCTCTTCCCTCCAGTTCTTTCCTAGGGTGTCACCCTCCTTAAAATAACCCTCTCTTCTTTCCCCTCCTGGCCCATCCACCCCTCGCCCACAGGTGTTCTTCAAGGCTGGGCTACTGGGGCTGCTGGAGGAGATGCGTGACGAGAGGCTGAGCCGCATCATCACCCGCATCCAGGCCCAGTCCCGGGGTGTGCTCTCCAGAATGGAGTACAAGAAGCTGCTGGAGCGCAGGTGAGAGCTTCAGAAGGAGGCTCCTGACCATCTAAGGCCAGGCTGGTTCAGGGGCAGTGTCAGGAGAAAGCTCACTGAAATTTCAAGCAAGCAGACCAGCAGGAAGGGCTCCTACAGACCCAGGGTGGGCTTCACGGCCAGAGCGGCATAGAGGAAGGAAGGGGCATTACTTAGGAGTCAGGGCCTTAGGACAGGAAGGAGAGAGGGGACTCTCTCACCACCCCTTGCTGGGCCCCTGCAGAGACTCCCTGCTGATAATCCAGTGGAACATTCGGGCCTTCATGGGGGTCAAGAACTGGCCCTGGATGAAGCTCTACTTCAAGATCAAGCCACTGCTGAAGAGTGCAGAGACAGAGAAGGAGATGGCCACCATGAAGGAGGAGTTTGCACGCATCAAAGAGGCGCTGGAGAAGTCAGAGGCTCGCCGCAAGGAACTGGAGGAGAAGATGGTGTCCCTGCTGCAGGAGAAGAATGACCTCCAGCTCCAAGTGCAGGCGGTGAGGCTCCTGGGCCTTTGCTAGCTTGCCTGCCCTGCTCAGCCAACATCTCCCACACACCCTGTACTTCCCCGCCTGGGGCTCACCTTCTCCTCTCATAGGCACAGGATTCTAGGGTCAATACTTCAAACACCTCCAAGGAGGTCCCTCCAGAGAATGAATGGGAAGGGGAAAAGAACTACCTTTTAAAAACAGACTTTCCACCTGGATTCAGCCTGGATCCACAGCGTAATAATTTTGTGACCCTGAGAAAACCACATGTTATCTTTGAGTCTCAATGACCTCATTTCTGGATGGGGGATAAAGCTGCCCATCTCACTAGGTTGTAAATATGTGAAGTGCTGGCATCTGCAAATGTAGTGTCTTCCCTTCAGTGGAGTAGACCAGAGGAAGAAGGCCAACTAAAGAGACTTCTGATTCCCTTCCTCTCTACTTCCATCCCCCAATGTTCCCATCATATTGTCCTGCAATTCTTCCCTACCTCATTCTTCTGAGGTTTCTCTCAGCTGGGATATCCTGGAGCTGCCCTCCTACAGTGAGGGCTGAGCCTCTCCCTCCCTGCATCTGTTAGGGCAACCACCCCACCCACTGATCAGCCTCCCCTCTGTGCCTTGTCCTCAGGAACAAGACAACCTGGCTGATGCAGAGGAACGCTGTGACCAGCTGATCAAGAATAAGATCCAGCTGGAGGCCAAGGTGAAGGAGATGACAGAGAGGCTGGAGGACGAGGAGGAGATGAATGCAGAGCTCACTGCCAAGAAGCGCAAGCTGGAAGATGAGTGCTCTGAGCTCAAAAGGGACATTGATGACCTGGAGCTAACACTGGCCAAGGTGGAGAAGGAGAAGCATGCAACAGAGAACAAGGTGAGGGCAGCTCCTTCTGGCTCCAGCCCAGGTCTCCTCAGGATTCCCAAACCACAAGGTGGTCCTGGTCCTTGGCATTGGACATCCCCATAGACATCTCCAAGCTGGTGACCTGTGACCCTAAAGGGGATGGGGGTCTTGGTTGGCAGGTGAAGAACCTGACAGAGGAAATGGCTGGGCTAGATGAGATCATCGCCAAGCTGACCAAGGAAAAGAAGGCTCTGCAGGAGGCCCACCAGCAAGCCCTGGATGACCTTCAGGCCGAGGAGGACAAGGTCAACACCCTGACAAAGGCCAAAGTCAAGCTGGAGCAGCAGGTGGACGATGTAAGTAGATTGTCACAGGGCCTAGATATACCATGTCCATGTCCATGTCCATGTGTATTTGTGTGTGTGTGTTTAGAAGGATGGGATTGGAGAGTATTCCCTCCCCTGATAACTTTCTAAAAGGGAGCTGGGGAATAGCAAAGGGGAAGAGTGATCAATTATGAGTTATCCATTTCATCCTACTGATATGATCAACAGTAGAGATGGGCTTCCTTTTCTCGATTTAGGGTCAAGCCTTTATATCTCTACTTTCAACCATAGGATTAGAGAGATATCACATAAAAAGTGATACATTTCTTTGGGAATTTTGTGAGACTCCTCAAGGAGGATCTTTGGACCTCTAATATTTTAGGCAGGATCTGGTCCTCAGTGATCATTGTTTTGCAGATAGTTCTCTGTGCATATGTCCATGGGCTCACTTATCACCCCATGTTATCATTACTGAAGTATCTGTCTCAGCCCTAAGACCAAAAGCTGCCTTTAGGTAGGACTTGGATTTATTCAGGGTTGTGTCTAAAGTGCCTAGCACAGGTCTGCAGAAGCTGAATGAATGAAGGCAGCTTTGGGGTTTCAGCACACAGCCATTCATTAAATCATTTATCAAATGGTTACTGAGCATCCCTCTATACCAGGCACTCTCCCAGTCCTCTCGCCCACTCTGGGGAAGCTTTTCCGAGTCCTGGACATTTCTTAGGATTCCCTAACCCTGGAGTGACTGAGCCTCCAAATCACCAAATCAGGACGATTGGTTTTACGGGGCACACTGTTCCTTCTCTCCACCAGCTGGAGGGGTCCCTGGAGCAGGAGAAGAAGGTACGCATGGACCTGGAGCGAGCAAAGCGGAAGCTGGAGGGCGACCTGAAGCTGACCCAGGAGAGCATCATGGACCTGGAGAACGACAAGCAGCAGCTGGACGAGCGGCTGAAAAAGTAGCGTGCTCCCCTCCCTGGTGCCCTTCCTCCCCCTCAGCTCAGCGGACTGTTCTGCCCATGACAGTACATACTGCCCCAAGACATCCGCCCTCAGAACCCCATGCAGCCTCCATCAGTGGCTACAAAACTGTGGGCAGAGGCGTCCAGGAAGAGGGCCTTCCTCCCCCAGACACATGTAGCCAGGCCCCGCAGTCCTCCCTGGCAAAAACTTGAACTTGGATCCCTCAAACCTTTTCTTCCTGTTGGGGAGTGAAGAGATGGAAAATAACAGCTCACCTCCTTTTTCACACAAGTCTCTTTGGAGACCAGTTGCTTAACACTGAGGAAGGTTCCACACAAAAGCCTCTCAGGAAAGGCTTTTCAGGTCCTTCACAGAGAACCTGGAGGACCACAGAGAAGCGGGTCAGCTGCCACACTTGAGCAGTGCAGGGTCCTATGAACTTGTGGATCCAATCCTTATTGCAAATTCTACCAAAATTGTATAGATCCACTTTCCACACTTGGGAAACTGAACCTGCAGGATGTATTTGGACAATCAAGGATCTTATGGTGCTTTAGGGTCAGGATTTCGAAAGGCTCTGAGAGTTATCATGATTATATTCTCATTGGGCTTGCTTCTGTTCAGGAATCTTTACACTTCTCCAGACACAGCATTTGTTGAATGAACTAATGACTATATCATCCCATGGACCCTCAAACCACTTTCTAATAATGGTATTTTGAGGCCCACTTTACCAAAGCAGAAATGAAGGTTCAGAAAGGTTAACCAAAGGGTCTAAAGTAACAGTAACAGAATTAAAGGCCATCAGAGCAAAAAGGGGCCTTTGAAACCATCTCATCCAATGCCTCATTCTACAGAACCACAGAGAGGAAGTCCCACAGAGCCCAGGTCTTGTCACTCCACCTGCGATGCTCTGCCAATTACATTTCTTGTTGGACTTCAGCCCTTCAGCATGTGTTACATTTTCAGGGACTCTACATCAGCCCCAGACGCTATTTTTCTAGTGAAATCCTGCTCTTCATTTTTTGTATTACCATTTCCAACCACTGGTGGGCCCTCCAGGTGCCCAACCAACCTTCCTCACCTTACCCTCCCCACTTCTCTACAGGAAGGACTTTGAACTGAATGCCCTCAATGCCAGGATTGAGGATGAGCAGGCCCTCGGCAGCCAGTTGCAGAAGAAGCTCAAAGAGCTTCAGGTGAGGTGTGGGATGCCTAGGCTGGAGTCCCTGGGCTGGCTGTCAGCCTCCTCGACCCCCTCCTCCAGGATGTCCTCCCCAGCATTACAGGCACTTGCTATGTGTCCATGAGGGGAGATGCTGAGCTACACCAGCACACCCATGAAGCACCCCTTGGAGGGGCTGGGATGACATAGGAAGAGACCTTGAAAAGGTCACAGGTGTAGGAGGCAGAAATCCTGGCTTCCTGTCTCAACTCTGGCTTAGCTGGTGACCGCGGGGAGCCCACTCCAGATCTCTGAGTCTGTGTGTCTCCCCTGTTACCAATGGCTTTTAAGGTCCCTTTAGCCCCGACAATCTTTGACTTGTATTCTTACCCTAGAGAAGACACCATGTGAGGTCTTTAGATAAACATGGCTCTCTCATTCTAAACTTTTCATAGTTTTGCTCCTAAACTGCTTAAAATATCCCTAGAAGATAAGTCTCTTTGTCCCTCTTAAAGTGTGAGCTTCAACCCCCTGTCCTTCCAACAGACAATGTATAATGTTCGGGACTGAAGGAGGGCTAGCTCAGCAGCCAAAACATCTTCCCTAAATCTTTTATTTCCACTTCTCTGCTGATAGAACTGAACTGACTTGCTATTCCAGACAGGCCAGGAATGTTCTGGAGCCCTGGGGTGGGATCTGCAGGCGGTGGGTCTGAGCTTTCTGTGTCCTGGCCCAGGCTCGCATCGAGGAGCTGGAGGAGGAGCTGGAGGCCGAGCGCACCGCCAGGGCCAAGGTGGAGAAGCTGCGCTCAGACCTGTCCCGGGAGCTGGAGGAGATCAGCGAGCGGCTGGAAGAGGCCGGCGGGGCCACGTCCGTGCAGATCGAGATGAACAAGAAGCGCGAGGCCGAGTTCCAGAAGATGAGGCGGGACCTGGAGGAGGCCACGCTGCAGCACGAGGCCACGGCGGCAGCCCTGCGCAAGAAGCACGCCGACAGCGTGGCCGAGCTGGGCGAGCAGATTGACAACCTGCAGCGTGTGAAGCAGAAGCTGGAGAAGGAGAAGAGCGAGTTCAAGCTGGAGCTGGATGATGTCACCTCCAACATGGAGCAGATCATCAAGGCCAAGGTGGGCTGCCCGCTCACCCTCCTTGCACCCAATTCCCTCCACCCACCTTCACTTTCTGTGCATGTCTTCTCTCTTCTCTGATGGTCCAGTTTCCCACTTCTCTTCTTCCACCCTGTTCTCCCATCCTCTCCCCACTATGCCTCTCCTCTTCACTTCTGTACATGCACCCCTTACAACCCTTCATCCACCGTATCCACTCCCCTTCCTCCCTCAGGCTAACCTGGAGAAGATGTGCCGGACCCTGGAAGACCAGATGAATGAGCACCGAAGCAAGGCCGAGGAGACCCAGCGTTCTGTCAACGACCTCACCAGCCAGCGGGCCAAGCTACAGACTGAGAATGGTAAGCCCCCCTCCACCTCCCCCATTTCTAAGCCACCCAGCCTTAGGGAGACACTCACATACGTGTACACACACACACACACACACATCTCCAAAGAGTGGGGCCTAACAGTTAAGGGAAGGGTTGGGGAGAGAGGTGACTGACCTTCCGGAGTTGAGTGTGCCTGGGTTCTTCTCCAGGTGAGCTGTCCCGGCAGCTGGATGAGAAGGAGGCACTGATCTCCCAGCTGACCCGAGGCAAGCTCACCTACACCCAGCAGCTGGAGGACCTCAAGAGGCAGCTGGAGGAGGAAGTTAAGGTGAGGCCGAGACTCAGGCCACTAGGTCCAGGCAGGGAGCAAGCAGGTCCCAAGAATGAGGCTTGCTGTTTTTCATTGTTCTCCCATTTTCCAAAAGGAATAATAGCCCAGAGCCTACCACATGCTTCCTAAATCTATAGCCCAGGCTGAGGCCCTCTGCCTTTCTGTTGCCATCTCTGGAGAAAGAGGGGCATGGGATAAGGATGCCTGGGTTGGGGAAAGTGAGGCAGAGAAGAGGAAATAAACTAGGGAGGAATGATTGTCTTGGCTGGGCACAAGTATGGGGTGAAGGAACAGTACAAATAGGTCTTGGGATTAGGAGGGCAATCTGAAAACTAGAGAAAGAAACTAGGGGCACCTGGGTGGCTCAGTTGGTTAAGTGCCTGACTTCAGCTCAGGTCACAACCTTGTGGTTTGTGGGTTTGAGCCCCATGTCAGTCTCTGTGCTGACAGCTCAGAGCCTAGAACCTACTTCAGATTCTGTGTCTCCCTCTCTCTCTACCCCTCTCCAGCTCTGTCTCTCTCTCAAAAATAAACATTTTTTAAAAATTTAAAGAAAAGGGGTGGAGGAGAATATGACTTTTTTTAAAAAGGCCAGGACTTCCATCGTAACCTGTCCCTTAGAGCTTGGTAATCTTGGGGGAACCACCTAACCTCTCTGAGCCCCCGTAAATGAGGACGAGGTCAATAATGCCTGCTGCAGTGAAGAGCAAGGAGTGGTGGGCATGACACATTGTGTGAACTGTACAATACTATATGGACATCCTTTGTTATTAGTCCTCAGTAGACTTTTCCGGGTCCACGGGGGAATTAGAAATAGGTGAGGTCCCGGGGAGGATGGAGAAACTAGGGTGAGCATGTGGGCACTGTCTGGGGTTGTACTTTGGAGAAAGCTGAGCCCACCTTCCGGTTCCCACCCCTCCCCAGGCGAAGAACGCCCTGGCCCACGCACTGCAGTCAGCCCGACACGACTGTGACCTGCTGCGGGAGCAGTACGAGGAGGAGACGGAGGCCAAGGCTGAGTTGCAGCGCGTCCTGTCCAAGGCCAACTCGGAGGTGGCCCAGTGGAGGACGAAGTATGAGACAGATGCCATCCAGAGGACAGAGGAGCTTGAAGAAGCCAAGTGAGTCCCGGGTGGCCTGCCTCTCACTGAGGCCTCTCTGCAGGCAGGACACAACCCTGCCCAGACCTGGGAAGATTCTGCACCTTGGGATAGACGTTTGGCCAGGTTTTGACAACACAGGAGAACTCTGTCTGGGGGCCCCCCACTTCTTTCTCCTCTCAGGGAAGCTTTTTGCTCGCGTTATGTTTCTCATCCGAATATAAGACGAACAAAAGGTTTGTCTGAGGGCAGAGTGCTCCCACCTGGGGCAGGGTGCTGTGGTGGGATGAGGGATGCGGGGTGGGGGGGGGGTGTTGTAGTAGCCCATGCGTCCTCCATGTCTGCAGCATACAGGCTGGCCCAGGGTCAGGGGAGACCACCTGGAAGGCCCTCTTGGGTTCTGTGGGTCTTCACAACCTGCCACCAAGACCCTCTGCCTGCCCGGCTCTCAGCCCCCTGGGGCCTGTCCTCAGCTTTTCCAACAATGCTTCTGAATTTTCAAGGATTGTTTTCTAGAACACTCACGTTGTTTCCCCTTGTCCAAATCTATACCCTCCATCTTCCCCACCCTCTCCCATCTGCCACACCCCCACTGCCCCGGGCAGGAAGAAGCTGGCCCAGCGGCTGCAGGATGCCGAGGAGGCCGTGGAGGCCGTCAACGCCAAGTGCTCATCCCTGGAGAAGACCAAGCACCGGCTGCAGAATGAGATCGAGGACCTGATGGTGGATGTGGAGCGCTCCAATGCAGCCGCCGCAGCCCTGGACAAGAAGCAGAGGAATTTCGACAAGGTGGGCCCAAGCTGGGGGCCGCAGCCAGGGGCGGAGCAGGGAGGCCAACGTCACCGTGAAGACTGGGACCTCCTCCTTGAGGGCAGGGGAGGAGGCTGAGCCCAGCCCAGGGACCTGGGCAGGCCCTGGAGCGGGGCTGGGGCGGGGCTGGGGGCCACGCAGTGAGCCAGGTCCCCACAGATCCTGGCCGAGTGGAAGCAGAAGTATGAGGAGTCGCAGTCAGAGCTGGAGTCCTCGCAGAAGGAGGCGCGCTCCCTCAGCACAGAGCTCTTCAAGCTCAAGAATGCCTACGAGGAGTCCCTGGAGCACCTGGAGACCTTCAAGCGGGAGAACAAGAACCTTCAGGGTGCGCTGAGGCCTGAGAGACCACGGAGGGGCGGGGGGTAGTGCCCACATGTGGTGCCACCCAGGGGCTCCAAGATGTGTGCTCCACATTTTGGACCACAGCAGCCCCCAGCTGAGTGGCCCCGTTCCTTCCACAGAGGAGATCTCCGACCTCACTGAGCAGCTGGGTTCCAGTGGAAAAACCATCCATGAGCTGGAGAAAGTCCGCAAGCAGCTGGAAGCTGAGAAGCTAGAGCTGCAGTCAGCCCTGGAAGAGGCTGAGGTGTGTGTGTGTGCCAGGTGGCGCGGGGTTGGGGGCGGGGCGGAGCCGAGCCCTAGGCTGTGGTCCCTGTTCTCATCTCCCTGTTGTCTGTTTTGTTCACTGTTCCATCCTTAGAGCCTAGAACAGTGCCTGGTACATAACAGCCACTCAACAAACATTGTGGAATGAATGAATGAATGAATGAGTGAATGGACAGGTCACTCTGTTCCTTCACACAAACATTTTACCCATTACATCTTAGACAAGATTTCCCATTTCCACTCCCCTCTCCTTTCCACCTCTGCCTTCCACTTCAGCATTTTTTTACATTCTGAGCCTGATTGCTGTTGGTTTCCTTGGCAACACCTTTCCTTTCATTTTCCTCTTTGTCTTTGCTCTCCTCTGTGAGGGTCTGAATCACCTTCTCTTAGGCCTGTTTTTTTTTTTTTCTTTTAAATTCACTTTTCTTCTCCCTCCTTCTGCTTCTTTGACTTAACCACTTAATACCACTCTTGAACTCACTTTGTATCCATGATTCATGGACAGACCCCTGCCTATGGCCCTGTGCCCTGACTGTCTGCCTTGGACCCTCTCTCCCCACCTTCTTCCAGGCCTCCCTGGAGCATGAGGAGGGCAAGATCCTCCGGGCCCAGCTGGAGTTCAACCAGATCAAGGCAGAGATCGAGAGGAAGCTGGCAGAGAAGGACGAGGAGATGGAGCAGGCCAAGCGGAACCACCTGCGGGTGGTGGACTCGCTGCAGACCTCCCTGGATGCAGAGACACGCAGCCGCAACGAGGCCCTGCGGGTGAAGAAGAAGATGGAGGGTGACCTCAATGAGATGGAGATCCAGCTGAGCCACGCCAATCGCATGGCTGCTGAGGCCCAGAAGCAAGTCAAGGGTCTCCAGAGCTTGCTGAAGGTACATGGAGACTCCTGACGCAGGAAGTCACCTTACTCAGAGACAGACTGGCCTCCATGTGGCCAAGTTGGTGGTGATGTCCCCTGGCCACTGCAGAGACATCTCACAGGCCCTCCTGACCCACCATATTGGGCTCCACACCGGCATCCATCCTAGTGTAACAGCCTTCCGATGGGCCCAGAGGCCAGCCGCTCTCTCATGCCCACCCTCCTGATCTGCAGGACACCCAGATCCAGCTGGACGACGCGGTCCGTGCCAACGACGACCTGAAGGAGAACATCGCCATCGTGGAGCGGCGTAACAACCTGCTGCAGGCTGAGCTGGAGGAGCTGCGGGCCGTGGTGGAGCAGACGGAGCGGTCTCGGAAGCTGGCGGAGCAGGAGCTGATCGAGACCAGCGAGCGGGTGCAGCTGCTGCACTCCCAGGTGAGCAACTCCCCTGGGCATTCCTGGAGGGAAGCACGGGCTGGCCGGACTCAGCACGTGAGGTTTGGAAGCCACCCATGAATGCTCAGTACTTTTCATGCTCTGCCCACCTTGGTCCTCAGAACACCAGCCTCATCAACCAGAAGAAGAAGATGGATGCAGACCTGTCCCAGCTTCAGACTGAAGTGGAGGAGGCCGTGCAGGAGTGCAGGAACGCCGAGGAGAAGGCCAAGAAGGCCATCACGGATGTGAGTGACTGCTCCCCTTCCTGCCCCCGCTAAAGACATGGGGCCCTGGGTCCAGGCCAGGCCACTGTGCCGTGGCAAGTTGACTCTGTAGCTGCGTGAGTCTGAGGGCCTCGGGAAACAAACGCCACGATGGGAAAAAGGTGATCCTCAAGGGACAAGAGGCCCCGGGCCTCTGTTCTTTTACACGTGTCTCCCGTCCCCAGGCTGCCATGATGGCAGAGGAGCTGAAGAAGGAGCAGGACACCAGCGCCCACCTGGAGCGCATGAAGAAGAACATGGAGCAGACCATCAAGGACCTGCAGCACAGGCTGGATGAGGCCGAGCAGATCGCCCTCAAGGGCGGCAAGAAGCAGCTGCAGAAGCTGGAGGCCCGGGTGCGGGAGCTGGAGAATGAGCTGGAGGCCGAGCAGAAGCGCAACGCGGAGTCGGTCAAGGGCATGAGGAAGAGTGAGCGTCGCATCAAGGAGCTGACCTACCAGGTGCGGGCGTGGGGGCTGCTCTGCAGCTGGACCCTCTGCACCGTGACCTGAAGCCAGGGAGACACCAGCACGAGGGATGAAGTGCTCTCTCGTAGCCTCCTCCAGGACAAGGAGTGGGAATGCAGCCCCTGGCTGCCCCATTTCCACCCTGCCTAGCTGTCTTCTACCCGAACTGTCCCCTGGCTAGAGTTCAGCCTCTGAGCCCCCTGGCCTAGGAGCTCTACCTCCAACCTTCACCCTCCACCTGTCCCCTGGGGACAACACTGAGAGCTCCAGACAGAGCTCACCCAGTGCAGATTACCAGAAAGCAAATATGTTGCCAAATTCTGGTTGGGTGCCATGACCACCAAAATACACGAAAAATACACCAAAGTCATTGAACAAACCTCAGAATTTTTTGTTTACCTATAGAGATATAGACTTTAGCTTTCCATTATGTTTTCTAGAATCAGACTCCTAATTAGATTTTGTTTTTGCTCTAATCCAAAAAGTTACCATCTCTCTATACACACGTCATGCTGGGTTCTAGAGCAGGAGAGTTTTTCTCCACGGGGCCCCAGGACCCCTAAGGGCCTGCTCCTCAGAACAGTGCACACACATGAGCTTGTGCACAATTTCAGGAGTCTCAGCAGCTCCCTAGACTCTCTCCTGGCACAACCATTAAAAAATTATAATTTTTATGGTAGAAAAATTATTTTAAAAATAATTTAATTAATTTAATTTATTTAATATTTTAATTTAATTAGTTACTTTTTAAATTTAATTATTAAATTAAATAATTTTTTACCATAAAAATTATAAGGAGGGTGCAAGTGTTTGTTGGGGATTAGAACGTAGAATCGGGTGAGGATGTTACATTCAGGGTAACGACCACGGCGGGGGAGGGGTGCGCTGCCTCCAATGAGTGTGCCCTCCTCACTCCTAACTCTGCCCCCCTGACCCCCAGACGGAGGAGGACAGGAAGAACCTCCTGAGGCTACAGGACCTGGTGGACAAGTTGCAGCTGAAGGTCAAGGCCTACAAGCGCCAGGCCGAGGAGGCGGTGAGTAGCTCTTCTGGGAGCCTGAGGGAGGAACATTGCTGAGCCAGTCCTCCAGGCTGGGAGGCTGAAAGAATCTCTGGCCTCCCCTCACCTCATCCTCCCCCCTCCAAACCCCCCTGCAGGAGGAACAGGCCAACACCAACCTGTCCAAGTTCCGCAAGGTGCAGCACGAGCTGGATGAGGCAGAGGAGCGGGCGGACATCGCCGAGTCCCAGGTCAACAAGCTGCGGGCCAAGAGCCGCGACATCGGCACCAAGGTGGGTCCCTCCTCTGGGCCCCACTAGTCACCGCATGTCAGCACACCTGCCAACATCAGCGTCCCCCAGACAGAGCCCCCTCACATCAGGGATGCTTCCTTTTCATTCATTCCCCACAACTGAACCATGAAGCCACAGAGGGTGAGGTAATGCCATCCTCTGTGATTTCTAAGATTCTTCCAACTCCAACTTTCAATGATTTTGTGAATCCCAGCCCTAAGGTGTTCAGCAACCCTAGTAGGTGCCAATTTGTATATACCCACTGTGTCTATGTCTCAATTCAACTGCTGGCCTCCTCTTGTTTTCCACCTAGTTTAGGCCTACAGCCTTGTAACTCAGTCCTAAAATGGACATCCCAGAGGACTCCTTTGTCCTTGCCCAGGCTTATTCCCTCTGGCTGACCTCAGAGCACTGCCCTCCAGCCCTCGCTCCTCCACACCAGCCCTTAGGACACATCCCTCACATGGGGGCCTCCCTCACGCCCAGAGCAGTCCTCCACCCCATCAGGTGCCCCGTCTCCCCTTTGTTTTCTGTGCCCATCCCTGCCCAAACCCCACCTCCCCATAGCTAATTTGGACTTTGTTTCCTTTCACAAGGGCTTGAATGAGGAATAGCTTTGCCACGTCTTCTTGATCTGCCCAGTCCCGAGGGTGCTGACGAAGCCTCCAGTTCCAGAGTCTATATAGCAGCCCCTTTGGATGAAGCAGAATAAAGCTATTTTCCTTGAAGCCAATACCCTGCCTTCAGACTCTTCTTCAAAGCCTTCCAGCCATGGGGACATGAACGGGGTCAGGGGGATAGGGGATGGGAATCCAGGAGAGGAGGGGCGGCTTTATACACAGCCCAAGGAGGCCTTCCTGGAAAGCTGTGAGTCTCTGAGCATCCTTGGTGCAGGACTGACCCAGATGCTCCCCTTCACCTCCTTCTCAGCAGGTGACACCTCTCCTCCCAGTCCTCTCCCTGGCCCAGAGACCCTCAGGGTTAAGGGAAATTTAGGAAAACCTTTAAGTCTTGCCTAGAGCAGGCAGAGCCCATCAGCTATGGACTTATATCCCAGCTGATTGACACTACCCCCCACCACCCCTAACAGCACCAGGCCTGAGCCTCCAGGAGGAGGTTTAGTGTGTAGGGGTACCCTCTGATGTGTGGGGTAGTGACTTCTAAGTCCCAGTCTACAGCAGGTCTCTGAGAGGGCACACGGACTCATGGCTGTAGCCCATCATCCTTACAGATGCAGCCACCTCTGTCTCTAAGCAACCTAAGGCCAGGGCGCCTTCCTCATCACAGTCAGAACTGTACCCTGGGCCCACCCTCCTCTCCTCCTCTCCTCCTCTTATCTTCCTCTTATACTCCTCTCTCCACAGCACTTCTTTCTTCTCCTTCACTTCTTCTTGCTGTATCTTCCTTTCCCAAGATCCTCTTCACCTTGCTTGCTGGAAGATGGAGGATCTTTGGCCCATTTATGGCCAGCCATATGGAGAAGAGGCAGACAGATAAGGGACTGTGGAGAGGAGAGTCCCAAGTGAGCAGGACTCTGGGGAGGGGAGGGTGGGCGGCCAGAGGGCTCGGGAGTGGAGAAAGGAGCAAGCCTCTCCCCAACTAAACAAGCCTGGCCCCCTGGAGTCACTGCCACACCTGGGCTGCTTAGAGAAGGCCTGGCCCTATGGATCACAGCATCTTGCAAGGAATGGGGCAGTCAGCCACCCACTGGGAACCCCAGAAGGCCTGGCTAGCCCTGGACTGAATCTCCTGCACCTTACCACACAGCCATCCCAGCCAGGCTCCTGGTCACCCCTACTCTGAGCAGCCAGAAAGAAGGCCTACCCCAGGAAGAATCAGAGAATAGAAGGACAGGGAAGCAGGGAGAAAGGGGATAGGGAAGGAAAAAGGAAAGAACTGAGGAGGGTGACAGACATCAGAGAGAGTGGGGAGACTCAAGAAATCGAGGGGGCAGAGGACCAGGAGAACCAACAAAGAAAAAATACAAGTAGTGAGGAGGCCTTCACGGGTTCCCACCCTTCTCTTTGAGGCCCCCTCCATTCACCTGCCCTAGGACCACCTGGGAACAATGAGGAGATTGGTAGAGAAAAGGGAGATGCAGGGACACCCTGAGGACATAAGCTCCCAGAGCAGAGAAGAGAGGCTGGGGACACAGTGGAGACCACATGGTGAACAGCAGCAGAGCCTGGCAGCCGGCAGTAGGAGGAGAGAGAGGAGGAGGGGCCTGATGGGTGGGAGAGCAGAAGGGCAGGGTGGGCCTTGAAGACAGATGCTGCAAGAGCTGAGGGAAGTGACACTGAGCAAGGGAAGAAATCCGGGTCACCTTCAGATGTGAGGTAAATCAGCAAGGCCAGGAATAGTGACATTAGAGAGGGGTAGACAAAGACCTCGGAGTGAGACGTGGAAGCAGAGAAGAGACAGGCAGAGGGTGAGCGGAGGTCGAGCTGAGAGAAAGCAGAGACTCTTGGAAATGCAGGCCTGGCAGACTCCAAGTTGGGCAGAAACCTGGCGCCAGGGAGAATCGGAGGCCAGGTCCAACTTTGAGACAGGGAACCAGGCAGAGGGAAAGGGAGGTCAGACAGAGACAGACGGAGATCCAAGGAGCCAGGCACAGGGAGGTGACCCGGTGTCCCTCACCTGTGGCAGGAGCCTCCATCCCATGCCCTTGTGCTCCAGGACTTCCAGCACAATGAAGAGCTCTGTAGGAGGCAGATGAGGGAGGATGGAGCACAGGGATGGATGTGAGAGCCTGGGGCTAGGTGGGGACCTATCAGGAAGGAAGAGGAGGGCAAATGGACCAGACAGGGGGGCAGAGCCCTGGAATCAACTTAACCTCTTCCCCCTTCCTCCTTCCATTGGAGACAGTGGGCGCTGTCAGCCTACCCTTCACCCGTCACCTCTACTGAGTCTGGCCTGCTCAGGACACAGGGTTCCCTGAGGACAAAGCCTAGTCTTTGTCAGCTGGACCTGACCCAGCCTGACCTGGTGTTCTTAGTCCCTTATCACATCCCCAGGGCAGTGGGAACCAGGCAGTGACGCATTGGGCTAACCCCCCAGCTTGCACACTGGGGCCTCAAGTGACCTAGAGCTGGGAACAGGTGGCCTGCGTCCCTTGGAGGTAACATTTTGGTGTATGTACCTGCAGGAGACGTGGATGTGGAGTTGACTTAGGTCACTCCCAAGGACACTAGGTATAGGGTATAAGTCCTATGGAGATGGGTGTGTATCCCTGAGTCTAATAATGGGAGCAGTGGAGGGTCCTAGGGAGTTGTGGATCTCGCAGGAGAAACCAAATATTCAATGGACACCTCTCCTACCCGGAGAAACTGACCCTTGTCTGTCCTACCCACCTCCACACTCTAGAGCTATATTGAGAGGTGACAGTGGATGGAGTGGGAGGGGGGAGCTGAGAGAGTGTTCCTGCGTGTGAGGGTGTGGGGGAAAGCCAGAGCAGGGGTGTCTGGCTTTGTTTCCTGAACACAATGTCCACTTAATCATAACAGGCACGGCCTGCTGAAGACCTGACACCTACTGCCTCTGAGAAGGGGCATCACTGGAGGACAGGGTGGGGGCCCTTGAGGGCCTGGGATTTGGGATGCCCACAAAGAAGGGCATTGTGAGTATGAGCCCCAGGACAGTTGGGAGGGGACACCAGAATTCTCCCTGGGGAGAGGAGGACAGACTACAGAGCCCCCCCCCCAGCCCCCCACCACCGCCACCCCCACCCCCTGGAATGTAGAGCCTGGGGCCCAGCTGGTGTAAATCCCTGGGCCTGCCAGGCGCCCCAGCCAGCCTTAGCAGCACCTGCACCCTCTGGCAGCCCAGAAAGGCGGAAGGGAGCAGCCCCCCACCCCCACCCCTCCTCCCTCAGGCTCTGGGATTAATGCCTCCTGTCTCTCCCCACCCCCTCCCTGCCCCACACCAGGACCAGAGGGTGGCAGTGGAGGGTAAAATGTGAATGTGGGTGTGCAAATGTGTGTGTTGGTGTGCACAACAGCAAGTAGGAAAATCTGCGATCATAAGCGTGTAAAATGTGAAAAATCTGCATGTGTGTGGCTAAGAATGCACATGGGTGTGTGGTGGTCAAGTCAATGTGTGAGGGTACTGGACTGTAGATCTGAGTGCAAATCTGCTATGGTGGCGTGGGAAAATTCCTTCTTCTTTGAGAGGATAGCTGGTGGCCACCATATCAGAAGCATCAGGGGAGGGGCTGGGCAGCTTCAGATGTGTCCCCAAAGCAGTACAGCCTCAAGTCTCCAGGAGGACACCTGCCTGGAGACTTGAGGAACAGAAGGAAACCAGGTACTGCATTTGTGCAGAGAAAGAGCAGCACAGACGTTTGTTTCCTGTTAAAAGGAAACTGAGTCGTGGAGCTGGGCAGCAGATTCCTTTTCTTGGGCATCATGGCTCCAGCTCCCAGCCCCTGGCACTGTGGGACTGTAGGTCAGAGAGGGTGGGGAGATGCTCCTAGCCCAGGGCTGTGTGAGGACAGGCCAGGGTGGAAATGGGTAGGAGGGAGGGGAGCCCATGTCTGGGGAGCAGGGGACAAGCATCTGGCCTGCAGGAGAAGGTGACTCTTGCCCAGTGTGCTCAACTCACTCTTCAGGTTAAAAATAACCAAGGTAAGGGCCTGGTGGGCAGGGGCGGTTGTGTGAGAAAGTCCTGTCTTCCTACTATCTGCCCATCAGTTCTTTGGAGGGAAGGAATGTGCCCAAGGACTAAAAAAAGGCCCTGGAGCCAGAGGGGCTAGGGCGACAGACCTTTCATGGGCAAATCTAGAGGCCCTGCTGTCCTCCTGTCACCTCCAGAGCCAAGGGATCAAGAGAGGAGGAGCTGGAAGGCGAGAGAGGTGGGAGGGAGGGTCCCTCCGGAAGGACTCCAAATTTAGGCAAGGGGTGGGGGCAGCGGGATATAAAGGAGATGGATCCCGAGGACAGACAGACCTACTCCTCTGAACCAGGTAAGAGGCTCTTTGGGGGCCTTCGTGGTCAACCCTCAGAGCTCCTCCCCCCCCCCGAGGGACTCTGCCTCCTTGGGGAGTGGGGTGCAGGTTGGTCAGAGGCCCAAGGGTTCTGCTAGAACTGCCTCACTCCAACCCCTGGGAGTTCCCACGGACTGAGGGGAGGTTCCAAGGGAAAAGCCCAAAACCTCTTTTCCCCTCTGACCTGCATTTCTTTCCCTGCTTCTGTTATCTACTTTCCATATTCTCCATGCTCTGTCTTCATCCTGATCCCTCCTTGGGTGGCTTTTATTTTGTCCTTCCTCTTTGTCAATACTTGTCACCATGGTCCTTCTTTGTCTGTCCCCTTTGTCTTTTCTTCCTGTCTATGTGTTCTCATCTCCTTATCTCTCTTTGTTTCCAAGTCTGATTCATCCTCCACCCCTGGCACTTTCACTAACACTGTGTCCTTCTTTCCTGCCTCGCTGCCTCTTCTATCTCCCTAACTCCCCTCTTTGGCTCTTTGGGTCGAGCCTCCTGGCTCACTTCCTCCTGTTGGCCTGCCTCCATTATTTTTCACTCTCTTTGTCTGGTCTTCCCTCTGCCTGGCTGTGCCTCTGTGGCTCCACACATGGTTCAGAGTCTTCAGGATTCTCTGTGAAGAGATAACCAGGTGAGAGCCTCCCAATTATCTCTTGGGAGCCAGGTTGCTGGACCAGGGCCCCCGTCCTTTCTCCAAGCAGCTCAGCACCTCCCCTTAGCAAACTCCTTAGAGATTCTCCTCCAGCATGATGTCACAGGGCAAGGGACCCAGGCGAGGATCTTCTCAGCGGTGGGGAAGAGCAATAGGACCCAGGCGATAAGGAAGTGTGGCAGGGAGTGAGGGTGTGGAGGGCAGTGCCACTCACTGAGGCTTGGGTCTTCTGGTCTCAGGCACAAAGGAGCGCCAAAATGACTGATGCCCAGATGGCTGATTTTGGGGCAGCAGCCCAGTACCTCCGCAAATCAGAGAAGGAGCGTCTGGAGGCCCAGACCCGGCCGTTCGATATCCGCACTGAGTGCTTTGTGCCCGACGACAAGGAGGAGTTTGTGAAGGCCAAGATCCTGTCCCGGGAAGGGGGCAAGGTCATTGCTGAGACAGAAAATGGCAAGGTGTGTGGGGCAGAGCACCAGGGAAAGGGAGAGAAGGTTTGGTAGGGGGTGTATAAAGAGTGGGGCCACTTGCAATGGGAGCTGAGGGGCTCTGTAGGAGATCCAAAGCCAGCAAGGGTGTAGGACACGCCCCCCCCCCCCCAGGGAGCCCAACATTTGAGTGAGAACTCTGACCTTTCTCAGATGGACCTGAGCAGATGTAACAGGGCACCATCCCAGGGATGCACATCCTTTGCCAGAGAGGATGCTGGGGCGGGAATGGGGGGACCTCTACTGGTTTTGGCCTTAGAGGGGTCCTGTAGATAAAGAAGACACAGGCACAGCATCAAGTAAAGCTCCCTCTTGAATGTGTATCCCTCCCCTCTGTGCCTCAGTTTCCTCCACGGACCAACTCCCCCAAACCACAACCTCACCCAAACCAAGAGCAAAGTCTTAGGCCCAGAGGAACACAAAAAGTGGGAACTCTTTTTTTTTAATGTTTATTGATAGATCGATATAATTTATTGTCAAATTGGCTAACATACAGTGTGTACGGTGTGCTCTTGGTTTTGGGAGTAGATTCCCGTGGTTCATCAAAGAAGCAGGAACTCTTGAGCTGAACGCTCAGTCCCAGAGCTGGGGACTAGCACTCAGATGTCCACAGTCCCTGCTTCCTCAGGCCAGCCATGAGAATCGCCACTGGTCACCAGCAGCAGCTCAGAACCATTTGCCTTGAGACATGGTGACTGAATGTTGTGTCCCAACAAGGTGTGCTATGACAGCCCACAGCCTGCTGGGAGCTTTGACTCTGATCCCAGCCTTGCCACTGGCTATCCACCCTGCCAGTAAACCATTTAATTATTCTATTCACAGCTTCCTCCACTGTAAAAAAAAAAAAAAAAAAAAAGAAAAGAAAACAATGCTAGAATGCCTACCTGCGGGATCTAATGACATTAGGGCATGCAAACTGGTGCCAATCAAACCACACTGATAGTGACCAATGCAGAGCAGGGAGGTGTAGGAAAGGTGGATGAGATGTTTTCCAGCAGGGCAAGGTTGACCCTGAGCAACTGACACCCTCAAGCACTGCCCCCAGGAGTCAGGTAAGGTGTGTGCACAGACAGGAGAGCTGCCAGCCCCGCCAAGTTTGCCCCTAGACGGTTGGAGCAGGGATGGAAAAGTGCTGCTCAAGGGCACAAGCTCTGGGGTCCTGGCAAGACACAGGGACTCTAGGACAGTACCTAGGATGGGAGGGAGAGTGAGCCGTAAGTTATGTGGGGAAAGAGTTGTGGGGGAGCTATGGGCACTGGTCAGAGAAGAGCTGGGAGATCGAGGCCAGGTTGTGGCCCATGTCCTGGGAGGAGGTAAGTGGGCGAGGCTGGCGAGTACACAATAGCAAGGGTTCTGGTAGGAGTGTGGTCATCCCTGTCCATGCACCTTCCCCAGACGGTGACCGTGAAGGAGGACCAGGTGTTGCAGCAGAACCCACCCAAGTTTGACAAGATCGAGGACATGGCCATGCTGACCTTCCTGCACGAGCCCGCTGTGCTCTTCAATCTCAAGGAGCGCTATGCAGCCTGGATGATCTATGTGAGTATACATGACAGGATGCCAGTCTTGGATAGAGGCCAAAGGAGGCCAGGGCAACTCTCTCAAGGATAGGGGTCAGAACTCGCCCATGGGGCCCAGCTCCCCTTTGCCCCCTTCCTACCCCTGGTAGCTGCAGGAAGAGAGGAGCCAGCTGGGATAAGCAAGAGACTCCCCTGCCTGTCACCATCTGCCCCAGGCTTACCACTTTAGCCCCTCATGTCTGCCCTCTCTCCTACTCCAGACCTACTCTGGCCTCTTCTGTGTCACCGTCAATCCCTACAAGTGGCTGCCTGTGTACAATGCGGAGGTGGTGGCTGCCTACCGGGGCAAGAAGAGGAGTGAGGCGCCACCCCACATCTTCTCCATCTCTGACAATGCCTACCAGTACATGCTGACAGGTGAGTCTAGCAGCCCTGACCTGTGCCCCCTCAGCCCTGTACCCCATGGACCTGACTCTGTTGCCTCTCTTCTTTCCTCTTCCAGATAGGGAGAACCAGTCCATCCTCATCACGTGAGCAAATGCCATCTACCCACACAGGGACTTGGGGAGGATCCAGGCTGATTCCTGGGGGTACAGAGGGGAGGAAAGTTTCAAGGTTGTGACTGTCAGGAGTGTGGGGAGCTGGGTTTTCAGAGGGGTGCCGGAGTGACCTACAATGATATGCAAACTCTGCAAGACCCCAGTGGAGGAGGTTAGATGGCCGGGATTCTGAGGGAGGAGGGTGCAGTGTTGAACTCTGAATGGAGCACAGAGGGGATCTTGGGTTCTGATGGGTCCCTGTTGCCTCCAGTGGAGAATCCGGTGCAGGGAAGACTGTGAACACAAAACGTGTCATCCAGTACTTTGCCAGCATTGCGGCCATAGGTGACCGTGGCAAGAAGGACAATGCCAATGCCAACAAGGTATGGAGAGGGCCACAGGCTCAGCAGAGGGGGCCTGTGGGCAGGCTGACCCAGGGGACCCCCAGCCTTGCCCTGGGGAACAGTGGGGACAGCACCACTAAGCCCAATGCTCAAGACCTTCCTGGCAGGAGACACACACTCTGATGTCCAAATATGGCCCTTTGGAGCCACAGGCCCACCTCCATTTCCTGGGACCAAAGCAGTCTCCTGCCCTCTCCACTGCTGGAGGTGGACGGAAGATAAACCCTTGAGGTTTTGCTGCTTTTGCAGGGCACCCTGGAAGACCAAATCATCCAGGCCAACCCCGCCCTGGAGGCCTTTGGCAACGCCAAGACAGTTCGGAATGACAACTCCTCCCGCTTCGTGAGTGCCCTTGATGACTGCCAACTGGCCGCATCTGGCCTTGACAGGAAAAGGGGGGCACTGTTTTCCTAACAGTCACTACACCCAATTGATCATCCTGTGTTTGGCTTTAGGTTACCAGCAAGTGTGTGTGTGTGTGTGTACACACACACACACACACACACACACCCCAAACCCTCCCCACTCAGTCTGCCTCCCTGAGCTCTGAGAACTCAAGAAAAGAGACCCAGAGTCACCATGGCTGTTTCATAGCCAAGTAATGGAGCTGATTTTTGTCACATTCTAGATTTTCCTAATGACTGTTTACAAAGCTCTTCCATATGGGAAGGGGGAAGAGAGCATAGGTGCTGGAGCTGATTTCCGAGTTTTCCACCTACCCAGAAAGTCTCCATGCCTAAGTCCCAGCTCCCTTATCTAAACTCCCTACCTCTAAACAGAGGTAGTGGGGCACCTGGGTGGCTCAGTCAGTTGAGTATACGACTTTGGCTCAGATCATGATCTCAAGGTTCATGAGTTTGAGCCCCACATTGGACTCTCTGCTGTGAGCACAGAGCCCACTTGGGATCCTCTGTTCCCCCTCTTTTGCCCCTCCCCCATCTCTCTCAAAAATAAATATTTTTTAAAAAAGAAACAAAGGTAGTAATATTTACCTTCATTCCCATGTTGTTGTTTCTGCTCAGAGATATTTGGTAATAGGGGAATAGGCATCCTTTTCTCTGTTTTCCTGATAGTAAATTGGGACACCAACTAAGTCATTAACATTTCCAGAACTATTCAGGGCTTTTTGGGTTGTGTTGAGGTCCAAGATCTCCATTCTGTCCCTTCTGGTCAGGTCAGTTCCCTCACTGTTTGTCCCATCCGCCCCCAGGGGAAATTCATCAGGATCCACTTTGGAGCCACTGGAAAGTTGGCTTCTGCAGACATAGAGACCTGTGAGTATGACAGGGAGCCCTGCCCACCTCTCTGTGTCCTCTATCTCTGCCTTCTTTCCCAGCTAGCTGGGCGACCCTATCTTAACATTCCTGCTGCATCTCCTTGCCTCTTCCCCTGCTTTCTCCATTTTGTTATAAGAGCCTTTCTTCCCTAATCTCCATCATTTTGTTGGATTGACTCTCTGTTCTTACCTGCCTTCCCCTCGTCTCCGCACTTCAGATCTCCTGGAGAAGTCTCGGGTGATCTTCCAGCTGAAGGCTGAGAGAAACTACCACATCTTCTACCAGATCCTGTCCAACAAGAAGCCAGAGTTGCTGGGTGAGCCCACCTGATGCCTCAATGCCCACTTGGCCCTCCCCATACAGGGCAGGTACCCTCCTTCTCCTCACTTGCTCCTGCTCACCTCCCTCCTCCTTTGGTCTGCTCAGTGGCTTTCTCTTCCTCCCCCATCTCAGACCTGCCTGAGTCTTCTCTTGCTTCCTTTCCTACTTTTTCTTTGTCATATTTCTTCTCCTCCTCCTGGTCGGTTTCTTCCTTCTCCTCTTTGTGCCTGCCCTACTCCCAGGTATCATTCTCCCACTGTCCTCCCTCCCTGGGTCTCCTGTCTACCTTTACATGTCTTTTTGATTCTCTGCATGGTCCTTGCTGACTCTCCTCCTCTCTCCCTGCTCCCGGTCCTCTCCTCTATTATCCCTGCCCCACCCCCATGGTGTCCCTCTCCCAACCCCTCTCTGTCTGTCTCTATCCTCTTCCATCCCCTTGTCCCCTGCCCTGCTCCTTGCCTGGACAGATATGCTGCTGGTCACCAACAACCCCTACGACTACGCCTTCGTGTCTCAGGGAGAGGTGTCCGTGGCCTCCATCGATGACTCCGAGGAGCTCGTGGCCACGGATGTGAGTAAGGAGGCAGCGTGAAAGCTCCTGAGGGCTCCTGTACCACCCAATCCAACCACCCTCTTTGCCTCTCTTGCTCTTTCCCAGAGTGCCTTTGATGTGTTGGGCTTCACTCCTGAGGAGAAAGCCGGTGTCTACAAGCTTACAGGTGCCATCATGCACTACGGGAACATGAAGTTCAAGCAGAAGCAGCGGGAGGAGCAGGCTGAGCCAGATGGCACTGAAGGTGGGGCAGGGAAGGCAGGTGCTGTAAAGGCCTGAGGTGCTGGGCATTTACTTGTCATGAGGAGATAGTCCACTGGGAGCAGGGTCTCCCAAGCTGCATCCAAAAGTGGTATCTTTC
The DNA here is from genome assembly GCF_018350215.1 of Panthera leo. NCBI lineage: Eukaryota > Metazoa > Chordata > Mammalia > Carnivora > Felidae > Panthera > Panthera leo. The sequence continues at coordinate 73,642,307 of NC_056684.1, read as the reverse complement.
AAAAATTCTTCAAGAGCTGACAACCTAATTTATTAAGACTATTAGGACCATAAAATAGAGAAAGTTAGAGGAAACCAGAAGTACGAGAAGTACATGGTTAGAGGGCAGCACCTTTTCCCAGAAGGAGGCTCTGCCCTCACCCTCACCCCATCCACCCCTACCAACAGGCTTTCTCCTTGTTAGAGCCTAGCCAGAGGCCACCCACTCTCCCCAGACAGGCCTGCTCCCTAGGGACCCTGAAGCTTGTAGGGTAGATGGATGGGGTGAGAGCCAGGGAGGGGCGGGGACATGGGGGAGGTGGGCAGACAGGGAGGTCCCCCAGAATCTTGCCAACTCTTCAATCCCAACTATGAGTTGGGGATGCTTCCTCCTGGGCCCAAGACTCACCCAAGCTCAGGAAAGTGGACTCTGAGCTCTGTGCATCCTGATCATTAATGCGGTATGTATGCAAAGGGTTCCCAATCCTTGGGTGAGCCCTGTTCGGACTCTGTGCCATGTCCTGTTTGGGAGGCAAAGGCCAGGGGTCAAAATACAGCTTGACATCAACATGTCATACATTTCACTGGACCTCAGTTTCCTCCTTAGTGAAATGGAACAACAGTCCCTCCTAGCTCACTCCGGGACTACGGTAACATTTCATGGAGAAGGAGATAAGAGGTGTATAGGGCTAGACAAATGCCTAAGAACGTTCCTCTTAGCCTATCTTCAAGGACCACTTATCTGTGTCTATCCATATCAAAATGCCAAGCCTGGGTTTCATGACAGCATGTTACAAGCTACCATAAAACTCTTGAAATTAAATCAAATAAATTTCCTCTAAACAGAGATTGTATGTTGGGGGGGATGTAACACGTTGTTAGAAACCTTGATTTCCCAGCTGGTCAAGTTGGTCAACACATGGATTGGGGCACCTGGGTGGCTCAGTTGGTTAGGCATCTGACTTTGGCTCAGATCATGATCTCATGGTTTGTGAGTTTGAGTCTTGCATCGGGTGAGCTCCAGCTCAAGGTACTTCATGTTCCATGCTGACAGTGCAGAGCCTTCGTGGGATTCTCTCTCTCCTCCCTCCCCTCTCTCTGCCCCTCTCAGGATTCTCTCTCTCTCCCTCTCTCTCTGCCTCTCGCTCACTCACACCCCCTCTCAAAAATACATACATACATACATGTTAAAAACAAAACAAAGCAAAAACAAAAACAAACCCAAAAAACCCCACATGGATTAAGAGTAGAATGGGCCCAATCCTGGGATGGAAGAAAGGAGGCAGGGAGCAGCACATGTCTCTTCTGTCAACCACAGTGTCTGCCCTGGAGACATGAAGGGACAGTGAGGGCAAGGATGAGCTCACAGCTGTGCTGGTGAAGGGCCTCGCCCAGGGACACCCAATAGATGCAAAGACAGAGGCAAGAGGAATTGCTGGGTGGTGGGAAGTTCTGGACAGATGGAGAGGCCTGGGATGGGTGCCCCTGGCAAGACTTGTGCCCTTCCAGGCCTGGATTTGCAATTCTTTAGTGACAGGGGTCAGACTCAATGCTTCAGAAAAGCTCTGGGGCAGGGAAAGGAGGTCTGTGGAAAGTGCTTGCTTAGTTATTTCCTTCCCCACCAGATGCCGACAAGTCTGCCTACCTCATGGGGCTGAACTCAGCTGACCTGCTCAAGGGGCTGTGCCACCCTCGGGTGAAAGTGGGCAATGAGTACGTCACCAAGGGGCAGAGCGTCCAGCAGGTGTACTATTCCATTGGGGCGCTGGCCAAGGCAGTGTACGAGAAGATGTTCAACTGGATGGTGACACGGATCAATGCCACCCTGGAGACCAAGCAGCCACGCCAATACTTCATAGGGGTCCTGGACATCGCCGGCTTCGAGATCTTCGATGTGAGTTGGGGGAGCCTGGGTGTGGGGGGAACAGTAACTCACTCATTCGCACCTGTGACCATCATGGCCAGGAGTGGGAAATGCGGTGGGGCTCAGCGGTGATAAACACATCATCCTGTCTTCCAGTGGGGGCTCCCTCTCCCTGGCCTGACAGAGGAGGGGTCCGGCCACACTCCTAACTGGGCTGGGGCACAGGCCTGGGCTGACCCCACTGTCCTCTCAGACCTCTGCCTGCCTGACTCGCTCCACCCCTGCCCCCCCGCAGTTCAACAGCTTTGAGCAGCTGTGCATCAACTTCACCAACGAGAAGCTGCAGCAGTTCTTCAACCACCACATGTTCGTGCTGGAGCAGGAGGAGTACAAGAAGGAAGGCATCGAGTGGGAGTTCATCGACTTTGGCATGGACCTGCAGGCCTGCATCGACCTCATCGAGAAGGTGCTGCCTCCATCTTGCCACCTGTGTGTGTCACCTTCCCCTGTCATCCCAGACAGAGTGGCAGTACTATCCCTTCTACAACCAGGATACTGGAGTCCCCAGAATCCCAAGCCTCTCTCAGACCCAGCTTCTACCCACTGTAAAGTCATGGGCATACAGAGGATGAGCCCTTTTCTTCTCTCCCCAGGACCTAAGAACTTGTCCTGCATGGTGGTCACCTCCCAGAGTCCTAAGAAGGAGATTTAGTGAGGAGAGGACTCTTGGTCCTTCTGACTTCCATGAGAAGCATCATTCATGGAAAGATCCTAGGCTGAAACTGGAGACATTTGGTTTTCCCTCCTCTTCCTGATAGCAGAGAATAAGCCTGTTTCAGCCCCTCTTGTCTATAGACTCAGAAGAGACAAGGATGTGAGGTGTGAGGCTCCCAGTGCTGGCTTGTTCTCAGTGTGCCTTTGCACTTTGTTGATACAGACCAGAGCTTGGAATAACTACCCTCACCCAGCCAGCCATTGCCCTTCAGAAAATGCGAGCTTACCAGAAGCTTTGGGTGGTTATCCAGGGTGCTGCTCTTCCAGAAGCCTCAGAATTGCCTGAAATTATATGCGAAAGAGAAACAGAAAGAGAGAGAGAGAGAGAGAGAGAGAGAGAGAGAGAGAGAGAGAATGAACATGCCTTTTTCCAGGGAGACATCTTTAGTTTAATCAAATTCTCATTACAATTCCTGCCCCAAGAAAAGTCAAGAATTACCATCCTTTTTGAAGAGCAGGATGTTGTACAGAATCTGGATCCCTCTAACCATCCCTTGAAGAACTGTTACCCGTCATATAGACAGGGTTCTGGCCTGTCCCTTAGTCTGGCACCTCTGACACATACATACTCCTTGCCCTGGGGCAAGGAGTCTTACAAGAAGAAGGGACTTGCTGCAAGGCCTTGGGACCTTGCAGGACAACTGGGAGCACAGGGCTCTTTGTTAGGTCCACTGGGGCAAAAAGAGGTTATGTAGGCCAGAATAGAATTGGATTTAGGTTGATTCCAAGAATATTAGGTTCCTATACTGTGACAGAAGGTGCTAGCACAGAGTTTCTGTAGCCTGCCCGCTATACTGGGCTGTAGTCTTTCCTCTGGTAGGGTGTGGGACTCTGGAATCTTGGGAGTGCATGCAATGATGCTCTCTCTGCTTCCTCCCCTTGCTCTCAGCCCATGGGCATCATGTCTATCCTGGAGGAGGAGTGCATGTTCCCCAAGGCCACTGACATGACCTTCAAGGCCAAGCTGTATGACAACCACCTGGGCAAGTCCAACAATTTCCAGAAGCCACGCAATGTCAAGGGGAAGCAGGAAGCTCACTTCTCCCTGATCCACTATGCTGGCACTGTGGACTACAACATCCTGGGCTGGCTGGAGAAGAACAAAGACCCACTCAACGAGACAGTGGTGGGCTTGTACCAGAAGTCCTCCCTCAAGCTCATGGCCACACTCTTCTCCTCATATGCTTCTGCTGATGTTGGTAAGAGGGCAGCCCCTGTATTGGGTCAGAGCAATTCTTAAGTTGTGAGGGGCCAGGGTCTCACTGCTTCAAACCATGTGACCATAGAGGCAGAAGGGAGCCTGCTTTCCAGTCACAGGATGGGGGTCAGGAGATACCACAGGCATCCATCTGTACCTGATCTCTGAAAGTGCCATTTTCCACTTTGTGCTATGGATATTGGTGTACATGTCTTGTGTCTCCTCAAGACTGTGAGCAACTGGAGGCCAGTGAGGGTGTCATGCATCCCTGCACCAGGCCCAGCATAGAGTCATGCCTGTAGGAGGATCACTGAACATCTGGTAGAACAAGTGAGTGTCCCGTTCAGAGAAGGAAAAGAGAGGGTGTGGACTGGAATGAGGAGGATGAACTATGAGAAGGAAGGTAGACCATGGAAAGATGTAAGCATGAAGGGCGGAGTTAGAAGGTGGGAGAAAAGCACTGGTATTATTTCAGCATATACCATGTAGCAAGCAAACTTATCTAATCTTCATCACATCTTTTAGAGGCAGTTACCATTCTCCTCCTGGAAAACCTAAGACATGGAGAATCACTTTGTGAAGTCACATGGCTAGTGAGGGGCAGAACCCTGCCCCTGCCAAAGGGTTCCTCCACTTTCAGGCTCTGGCTTCTCATCTCTTTTCTTGTTATTAGGGGACAGCAGCAAAGGCAAAGGAGGGAAGAAAAAAGGCTCATCCTTTCAGACAGTGTCAGCCCTCCACCGGGTAAGAAGGACACAGAGATGCCAAGAGGCCCATGGTGGGCAGGCCCAGCCCTTTGGCTGTCACCCTAACCTGATGCTCTGAGTTTGCGAATGAAAGAAGTTAGAGTTATGTGGTCATTTTGGGCATGGGAGTTCTACACAAGCCTGAATTCACATCATAAATTATATGTTAACTCTCTGTCCCTTGGAGAGTTCTGGAGACAAGCTGTCAGGGGCTCGGGGACCAAAAAGATGGTTCTTGTGGCTTCTGAGTCCCCACTCTCATCCACCCCCAGGAGAATCTGAATAAGCTTATGACCAACCTGAGGACCACCCACCCTCACTTTGTGCGCTGCATCATCCCCAATGAAAGGAAGGCTCCGGGTGAGCGATGTGTAAGGGTGTAATCTAGAGAGGGTACCTGGCATCCACTTGCCTTGAGGTTGACCCTTTCTCCTCTTTTCCTGCTGCAGGGGTGATGGACAATCCCCTGGTCATGCACCAGCTGCGCTGTAACGGTGTGCTGGAGGGTATCCGCATCTGCAGGAAGGGCTTCCCCAACCGCATCCTCTATGGAGATTTCCGGCAGAGGTGGATACAGGGTGCCCTGGAGCTGAGGAAACAGGGGGAAACTGGGAAGACCTGGTGGGGAGGGGAGTCCACAGGTGGCCCTGAATGCTGTGGGCAGAGCAGGTCAGCACAGAACGTGGGTGACTTGGAGCACCTCCCTCTCCAGGTATCGCATCCTGAACCCAACGGCCATCCCTGAGGGCCAATTCATTGACAGCAGGAAAGGGACAGAGAAGCTGCTGGGTTCCCTGGACATTGACCACAACCAGTACAAGTTCGGCCACACCAAGGTGGGTCTAAAGCCCCACAGCGTGGAGTTGCAGGACGCCCAGCCATGTTAAGCGGAGCAGCTAGGAGTTTAGAAGGCAGGCCTCTGAATCCTGGCTTCCTGAATCAACCCAAGGGCTGGAACCCAGGCTTCCTTTCTGTCTTCTTTTTCATATTTCACTCTGAGGTCTAGGATATATGGGTGATGGATCCCCTAGGAGCTCAGTCAGCACCTCCCACCTACTTCCTCCACCCTAGCTACCCTTCTCTGAGGATGTGGCTCTCTTGCCACATGTTCTTCAAGGTGTTCTTCAAGGCGGGGCTGCTGGGTCTGCTGGAGGAGATGCGGGACGAGAGGCTGAGCCGCATCATCACCCGCATCCAAGCACAAGCCCGGGGCCAGCTCATGCGCATTGAGTTCAAGAAGATCGTGGAACGCAGGTGAGGTGAAGGAAAGGGAAAGGCTCTCCCAGAGATATAAGAGGCAAACAAGCAGTGCTAATTGGTGTGGGTCAGATGACCTGAGTTCAAATTCTGGCTTCACCACTCACTAGCTGGCTTGAGCAAGTGACTTTACCACTCTGGGTCTCATTTTGAATTCTTTGAAAAAAAAAAAAAGAAAATTCTTCATAAGCAAATGCAAATTAAGCTTCAATGAGATACCATTTAAAAACACTAGATTGACAAAAATCAAGAAGTCTGTAAATTAGTGCAACCTCCCTGAAAAAACAATGTATTATTTCTTAAAGATGGACTATTGTGGGGCACCTGGGTGGCTCAGTTGGTTAAGTGTCTGGTTGTTGATTTCAGCTCAGGTTATGATCTCAGTTTCGTGGATTCAAGCCCCACATCATGCTCTGCGCTGACCACGCAGAGTCTGCCTGGGATTCTCCCTCTGTCTCTGCCCTTCTCCCCCACCCCCTGCTCACACTCTCTCTGTCTCTCTCAAAATAAATAAATAAACGTTTAAAAATATTTAAAAAAAAACAAATATAAAGATGGGCAATTGTAAGGGCACATGGCTGGCTCAGTTGGTAGAGCATGCGGCTCTTGATCTCGGGGTTGTGAGTTTGAGTCCTGTGTTGGGTATAGCATCACTTAAAAAAAAAAAAAAAAGATGGACTATTGCATACCTTCCAATTCCACTTCTAAGTGCATTCCCACAGAAACTCCTGCACATGTACAACATGAGACAAAAAAAGAATATAGCATCATTGACGAGCAGCAAAGATTTGGAAACAACTCCAATTTTCATCCCCGGGGGAATGGGTAAATAGTAGAATAGTTGTTCAGTGGAATATTATAAAGCAATGAAAGGAGGGACTTACAACTACATGGTACAATGTGTATGAGCCTCAAAAGCATATTGTTGAGTGAACAAAAGCAAGTCACAGAAGGATACATACAGTGTAATGCAATTTTTATAAAACTCAGAGATAACAAAAAACAGTAACATATTGTTTAAAGACACATACGCATTGAGTTAAAGTATGTTTTGAGAAAGTAAGGAAATGAAAAACACAAGATTCAGGATAGTGGCTACTTCTGGTGGGGGGACCAGGAAAGAGGATGGAGAGAAGCACACAGGTTGAATCAACACTGATAATGGCTCTAGTTGTTGTTTGAACAATTGATAGGTTCATGGTTCGTGATTTTATTTCATGCTTCATAATTTACATATATGCTATAGATATTCTTACCTGTGAAATACAAGTTTTAACATATTTGCAGTTCTTATGGGATTAAAAACACTGAACTTAGTAGACATTCTGAGTGGCATAGCTTTCATTACTACTAGTGCCCCAGAAGGGAAGATATAAACTGTCCTCTGGTTGAATTGTTCAATTAATAAATATTTATTGAGTAACTCCATGATCAGTGAGGTAATGTTGGAGTGGGGTTGTATATCAAGGCGCAAGACAGGGCTCCAGCCCTCTGGTGCCTACAAACTTGCTTAGATGGGCTGGGAGCCAACTGCAGTCGGTCCCATGTTTGGGAAGTGCTCTTTCTGAATGCTCTTTCCCACCTCCATGTTTCCTTCCCAGGGATGCCCTATTGGTAATCCAGTGGAACATTCGGGCCTTCATGGGGGTCAAGAACTGGCCCTGGATGAAGCTCTACTTCAAGATCAAGCCACTGCTGAAGAGCGCAGAGACAGAGAAGGAGATGGCCACCATGAAGGAGGAGTTTGGGCGCATCAAAGAGGCACTGGAGAAGTCAGAGGCTCGCCGCAAGGAGCTGGAGGAGAAGATGGTGTCCCTGCTGCAGGAGAAGAATGACCTCCAGCTCCAAGTGCAGGCGGTAAAGCCACGCAATTATCTCTTCATGCCTCCCCCTTTATTCCCCTGGATTATAGCCCATCTCATCCCCAGGGACTGAGGTCCTGTGTCTCTTCTCTCTTTAATCACCAGTTCTGCTCTCCTTCCTCATCTCCCAGGAACAAGATAACCTCAATGATGCAGAGGAGCGCTGTGACCAGCTGATCAAGAACAAGATCCAGCTGGAGGCCAAGGTGAAGGAGATGACAGAGAGGCTGGAGGATGAGGAGGAGATGAATGCAGAGCTCACTGCCAAGAAGCGCAAGCTGGAAGATGAGTGCTCTGAGCTCAAGAAGGACATTGATGACCTGGAGCTGACGCTGGCCAAGGTGGAGAAGGAGAAGCATGCAACAGAGAACAAGGTGAGGGCAGCTCCTTCTGGCTCCAGCCCAGGTCTCCTCAGGATTCCCAAACCACAAGGTGGTCCTGGTCCTTGGCATTGGACATCCCCATAGACATCTCCAGGCTGGTGACCTGTGACCCTAAAGGGGATGGGGGTCTCGGTTGGCAGGTGAAGAACCTGACAGAGGAAATGGCTGGGCTAGATGAGATCATCGCCAAGCTGACCAAGGAAAAGAAGGCTCTGCAGGAGGCCCACCAGCAAGCCCTAGATGACCTTCAGGCTGAGGAGGACAAGGCCAACACACTGACTAAGTCTAAGGTCAAACTGGAGCAGCAGGTGGATGATGTGAGTAGTAAGAGCCATGCTCTGTCTCTCTCAGGTCAGGATTTTGCAGGCAACATCAATGGCCAAGGAGTTCCTGGTACTTAGAGCTAACCTCTATGACCCCTGAAGCCTCTTTGCCCTCTGCAATTCCTCACTAGACTAGGACTCAGAATTTTTTGTGCTTGCAGGGATTTCTCTGCTAGTTTGACCTCCAATCCCACTGGACTTTGACTTTAGAAGAGAGCAGAAGAGCATGTACTGTGGATCTCATGTTTTCTATACCTTGTTTATTTTCTTCTCTCCACCAGCTGGAGGGATCCCTGGAGCAGGAGAAGAAGGTTCGTATGGACCTGGAGCGAGCAAAGCGGAAGCTGGAGGGTGACCTGAAGCTGACCCAGGAAAGCATCATGGACCTGGAGAATGACAAGCAGCAGCTTGAAGAAAAACTCAAGAAGTAGGAGCCTGGGGTGTCCCAGAGGGGCAAATGGAGGTGTCTGGCCTGAGGGTTAGAGCACAGGATGCCACAACCCCACTGGCCATGACTGTCCCGGGCACAGTGTGAATGAGGAAGTCAAACAGCACTCCCTCATTCACCCTCTGCACCAGTGGGGAGGGGACTTGTCCTAGCATGCCAGGCAAGAGAAGAGAATGGGCACAGAGGACGGAAGACCACCTGTCACCCCTCCCTTCTCCTCCAGGAAGGAGTTTGACATTAATCAGCAGAACAGTAAGATTGAGGATGAGCAGGCACTGGCCCTTCAGCTGCAGAAGAAACTGAAGGAAAACCAGGTGAAGTTCTTCCTGGTGCAGCCAAATGCGGAGCTCAGTGGTGAGGCAGCTGAGGCTGCAAGAGCTCTGTAGGGTTCCAGACAGCATCTACAACTCCAGGCGGCCTTGGAGACACCATGCCCCCTGACTTGGCACTTGGGAACACCAGCCTTCCCCCATTAGAGCAATGAGTCTTATTTCAGCAGGCCTATTATGGGAGGCAAACAAGCCTACTAAAAGGGCTCTCTTGATGAGCTGTGCCCTGTCTCATGGGTTTTTTTCCTCCAGCACAAATGACAGGGTTCAAGTCTCCTCTTGCTCTTCTTCTGGTACTTCTTCCCTCTACATGGAGGTGAGGAGGGCCTTCATGGAGCACCTTCCTATGGAGTGCTCTGATCATACTCTTCCCAGGTACTGACCCTATGGTATTCAGTCAACTCCTACAACCCTGAGCAATTCACTTCCCCTTGCTGAGTCTCAGATTCTCTTCTCACCTGTGAAATGAGATAATAGCACCTGCCTTACAGAAGGCCAGAGGAGATAATGTTTATAAAACCACTTAGACAGCTAGCAGTCAGCCTGCCACTAGCTAGAAGGTGTTCTTTTATTTTCTCCATGGCCTTCTCATCCCTCTGCAGGAGGAGATTAAATTAACAGCCATAGCCACCCTTACTTTTAGTGCACCCTGAATTTTAACGTGCTTTTAGTCCTGTGTTTGTCAGAAGAGCCCTGGAAGCAAGGCAGACAGGTACTGCGATCCCATTTTATAGATACAGAAACTGCATGGCCAGGTCTGGACATAGTGGCCACAAAGACAGCAGGCACTCAACTATTACAGGCAAGGCCTTATCCTCTGATTTTCTGGTCACACTGTGGCTATTGGAGAGCATTGAAGTCCCCTCAGCATTCAGGGCCCATGGTCCAGGCTACAAGTGATACATGAACACAATTCCACTCATTTGGGGAGCTGCTCAGGGGCTAGCCTGCCTTCAGTGATAATTTACCCTTCCATTTTCTTGGATGCCCCTCTCAGTTATAGCCAGAATATTAGGACATTCTCCAGGTTCTTCTATTTGGGTCTAGGCAAACTCTTTGGCCCTTAGGCCCAGAACAACAGCGCTATTATCCTCACCAGGTCTTGGCTGTAGGCTGAGGCCCTCCTTCTTCCTGCCCAAGCTCTTGCACATAGTCCTACCTTCCTCATCTTGAGAGCAGAGGCATGGTGGCCCTCTCTCTCCTGCTCCCAGGGCCCACCCACAGACATTCCATTAACACTGTCCTCAACCACAGATTCAGGGATTCCACTGACTGATACTCCCTTTTGCTCCTGGCTGGTCAGGGAACAGATCAAAATGAAAGATGGGACATTCTCCCAATTTAGTCAAGGCCAAGGAAAAGGCCAGAAAAATGAGGTAGGGGCATGATGATGAAAAGGCCAACTTTCTAGCACTCATCTGGCCTGGAAGGGAACAACAAAAGTAGAACCCACCCTAGACATAAATAAGGCAACCCCTGGAGAGTGAGGAGTATAGTTGACTGGACTTCGTGGTGAACCTGGAAGATTACAAACATTAAAAAAAATTTTTTTAATGTTTATTTTTGAGAGAGAGAGAAAAAGAGAGAGAGAGAGAGAGAGAGAGAGAGAGAGAAAGCGTAAGTGGGAGAAAGGCAGAGAGAGAGGGAGACACAGAATCGGAAGCAGGCTCCAGGCTCCAGAGCTGTCAGTGCAGAGTCCGATGTGGGGCTTTAACTCACGAACCGTGAGATCATGACCTGAGCTGAGGTCAGATGCTCAACTGACTGAGCCACCCAGGAGCCCGGATTATAAACACTTTGATTGTTTTAAGGCATATTATTGCAACTGTTTGTAAGATACAAGCACCAGCTTTCCTGCCTTATGTTTAGCAGAGCAGAGTCTAGTGAATCTGTGGAATCTTTGAGATTCAGGATCTCACAGGAGCTCCAAATCCCCATCTGAACACAGATTCTCTGGATTCAGGGCTGCAGATTCTCAGACTGAGTCTAAATGTCTCTAGGAAGTGCTTTGAGGATTCAGCTTCAACCAAATTGATATTGATGGTCTGTGCATCACAGAATGTCTAGCAGCACCCCTGGCCTCTACCCACTAGATGGCAAGTCATGACAAGCAAAAATGTCTACACACATTGCCAACTATCCCCCATGGCACAAAACTTTCCCTAGTTGAGAACCATTGCTCTGGAGAGACCTGCATGTTCTAGAGCCCTGGGGTGGGGTCTGCAGGCGGTGGGTCTGAGCTTTCTGTGTCCCGGCCCAGGCTCGCATCGAGGAGCTGGAGGAGGAGCTGGAGGCCGAGCGCACCACCAGGGCCAAGGTGGAGAAGCTGCGCTCAGACCTGTCCCGGGAGCTGGAGGAGATCAGCGAGCGGCTGGAAGAGGCCGGCGGGGCCACGTCCGTGCAGATCGAGATGAACAAGAAGCGCGAGGCCGAGTTCCAGAAGATGAGGCGGGACCTGGAGGAGGCCACGCTGCAGCACGAGGCCACGGCGGCAGCCCTGCGCAAGAAGCACGCCGACAGCGTGGCCGAGCTGGGCGAGCAGATCGACAACCTGCAGCGTGTGAAGCAGAAGCTGGAGAAGGAGAAGAGTGAGTTCAAGCTGGAGCTGGATGATGTCACCTCCAACATGGAGCAGATCATCAAGGCCAAGGTGGGCTGCCCTCTCACCCTTCTTGCCCCCTTCTCTGTCTCAGTGGCCTTCCTTCCACTGTCTCTGCCCTGTCTTCTCATCGTCACCCCTTCATCACCTCTTGGTCTCTGTCTTGCTCTCTCCCTCACCCTCCCTCCCTCTGCCCACAGCTCTTCACCATCTCTCCTTTAGTTCATGTACCCTTTTCAGACTGTTCCTGTCAGCACCTCTCTTTTTCACCCCGCTGATCCCTGTGCTCTCCCCACCTTGGCCTTCCCATCCTTTCTCTGGTCCACCCAGCCCCTTTCCATGACAAGTTGTCCCTTACTGCCTGAAGGCAAACCTGGAGAAGGTGTCCCGGACACTGGAGGACCAGGCCAATGAGTACCGTGCAAAGCTGGAAGAGACCCAACGCTCCCTCAATGACCTCACCACCCAGCGAGCTAAGCTGCAGACTGAAAATGGTGGGTGCCCCTCACCAGCCCTGCGCCTTCCTGAGGGTCAGGTACTAGTTGCCCCCTTCCGTAGCCCACAAATTCATCCCTCTTATTCCCACCTCCAGGGGAGCTGTCTCGGCAGCTGGATGAGAAGGAGGCACTGATCTCCCAGCTGACCCGAGGCAAGCTCTCCTATACCCAGCAGCTGGAGGACCTCAAGAGGCAGCTGGAGGAGGAGGGCAAGGTGAGGCGCAGCTAGGGACAGTGAGACAGGCTTGATGGCAATGCTGGACAATTAACATCAAGACCAGGATTAGGGGTCTAGAGACTGGAGAGAATCCTCTGTGGTGAAAAGAGCCCCAATCTAGCTTCCTCTACACTCCAGCTAAGCCACACCTCAACATCATCAAATGCCTCTTTCCTCATTTGTAAGGGGGTGGGGTGGGCAAACTGGGAGGCTACTCCAAGATGCTGAGATTCCACACCAGCCCTCACTCTAATTGAGGCTGGGCTTGTTTGAAGTCCATAGATATGAAAAGGATCTAGAGAATGATGGTGGTGGGGCATTCCCTCCTCCCTTCCTCGGATGAGCCTGTCAGTGCCCACCTCTCCCCAGGCAAAGAACGCCCTGGCCCATGCACTGCAGTCAGCCCGACATGACTGTGACCTGCTGCGGGAGCAGTATGAGGAGGAGACGGAGGCCAAGGCTGAGTTGCAGCGCGTCCTGTCCAAGGCCAACTCAGAGGTGGCCCAATGGAGGACCAAGTACGAGACAGATGCCATCCAGAGGACTGAAGAGCTCGAAGAGGCCAAGTGAGTTCGGGGCAGTCCCCCACCCAAATCTAAGAGAGGAAGGAGCAAGACAGGCAGAGTGGGCATGGGAAGGAGATCTGAGGAGGGTGGAAGAAGCATGGGGGCTAACAGAGATGGTTGAAAGGGAGCCTGGATCTTGTGTTCTGAGTGAACCTGGCTGGCCCTGACTCACTTCCTGTGACGCATGAGCTTTTGGCTCGGGTTATACCTGACGCTCACGTATAAGACGAGCAAAAAGCTTGTTGGTCAGAGGAGCTTCCATCGATCAGCCTGGTATGGGGAGGGGTGGGGGTTGTCACCCAGAGGTCACTGCATGTAGGGAAGACATTCTGTCCTAGGCACTCTCAGGCTTAGGTTGCTCGAGGCTAGGGACGCAGGGCCTAAAGGGCTGTTCAGGGTCCCAAGGTATTGTGGGGAGGAGGATTGGGTCACCCTGGTCTGGGGAGGAGGTGGTTCCAAGGTCCCACTGTTCCCAGGTAGAATCACACACATACACACACACACACACACACACACTAACTGCCCCGGGCAGGAAGAAGCTGGCCCAGCGGCTGCAGGATGCCGAGGAGGCCGTGGAGGCCGTCAACGCCAAGTGCTCATCCCTGGAGAAGACCAAGCACCGGCTGCAGAATGAGATCGAGGACCTGATGGTGGATGTGGAGCGCTCCAATGCAGCCGCCGCAGCCCTGGACAAGAAGCAGAGGAATTTCGACAAGGTGGGCCCAAGCTGGGGGCCGCAGCCAGGGGCGGAGCAGGGAGGCCAACGTCACCGTGAAGACTGGGACCTCCTCCTTGAGGGCAGGGGAGGAGGCTGAGCCCAGCCCAGGGACCTGGGCAGGCCCTGGAGCGGGGCTGGGGCGGGGCTGGGGGCCACGCAGTGAGCCAGGTCCCCGCAGATCCTGGCCGAGTGGAAGCAGAAGTATGAGGAGTCGCAGTCAGAGCTGGAGTCCTCGCAGAAGGAGGCGCGCTCTCTCAGCACAGAGCTCTTCAAGCTCAAGAATGCCTACGAGGAGTCCCTGGAGCACCTGGAGACCTTCAAGCGGGAGAACAAGAACCTTCAGGGTGCGCTGAGGCCTGAGAGACCACGGAGGGGCGGGGGACGGGGAGACAGGGAGGGCCACACTGGGCAGGGAAAACTCAGGCTTTGGGCTTTCTGGCCCTCTGACCCCCAGAGGAGATCTCTGACCTGACTGAGCAGCTGGGAGAAGGAGGGAAGAATGCACATGAGCTGGAGAAGGTCCGCAAGCAGCTAGAAGTGGAGAAGTTGGAGCTGCAGTCGGCCCTGGAGGAGGCAGAAGTGAGAGGCTGTCTCTGCCCACACCCTTACCTCATACCCTCTCTTACCTACCCTGTCTTGTTTCTGACTCCCTACTCTCCTTCACCTGGGGGTGGCGCTGACCCCAAGACAAAAGTTATTAGCTCCTTTTTTAGTCTACCTACTATCTGGTACCCATGACTACCTCCAAAGCCAAGGTCTGCCCCAAGAAAATCATCCCAGTCTGATTATAAGTCATAAGGTTATGTTTCCTATCATGTCTATAAAGTGGTTATCATAATAACCCCTCAGACATTAAGTGGGCTTCAGAGTCAAACAGATCTGAATGTGAAATTTGGCTTCAGAACCTCCACTGTGTCATTGGGCCAGTTTCTTAACCTCTCTGTACCTTCTTTTACTTATCTCTAATGGAATTAATTGTACATACCTAATAAGATGTTATGCGTTATTACTAAGATTAAATGAGGTAACAAACTTAAGCACTTAATATATATTTGCTATTATTACTATTCATTTTTAAGAACCTAGGGAAAGTCCTGAGTTAGGGGGTTTCTAACATTTTTCACTAAAGGGTAAGTGACCCAGGAAACAAAGATAAAGTTTGGAATATGTGGTCATAAAAATCTCCCACTTTTTTTTTACATTTATTTATTTTTGAGAGACAGAGAGAGACAGAGCGTGAGCAAGGGAGGGGCAGAGAGACAGAATCAGAAGCAGGCTCCAGGCTCTAAGCTGTCAACACAGAGCCCGACCCGGGGCTCGAACCCACAAACCATAAGATCATGACCTGAGCTGAAGTCGGACACTTAACCGACTGAGCCACCCAGGCGCCCCGAAAAATCTCCCACTTTTCTATGATGTTTAGAGGGTCAGGATTACGCAGTGTTGGTACTAGAGTGTTTTGGCGATTGCGAGGGTCAAACCCTTTCCTTGACAGAGGAAACCCAGAGCATCCTGCACTTCCTCTGCCAGGGCACCCTGGTGGTCTGGGATGCAGGTCTCACCTGCATCTTTTCCCAGGCCTTCCTCTCCAGAGGCCGTAGTCCTGGCTGATACCCTGCATACTTTTGGCCTCCCTCCCCACCTTGCCCTGTGCCCTGACTGTCTGCCTTGGACCCTCTCTCCCCACCTTCTTCCAGGCCTCCCTGGAGCATGAGGAGGGCAAGATCCTCCGGGCCCAGCTGGAATTCAACCAGATCAAGGCAGAGATCGAGCGGAAGCTGGCAGAGAAGGACGAGGAGATGGAGCAGGCCAAGCGGAACCACCTGCGGGTGGTGGACTCGCTGCAGACCTCCCTGGATGCAGAGACACGCAGCCGCAACGAGGCCCTGCGGGTGAAGAAGAAGATGGAGGGCGACCTCAATGAGATGGAGATCCAGCTGAGCCAGGCCAACAGGACAGCCTCAGAGGCCCAGAAGCACCTGAAGATTGCCCAGGCCCATCTGAAGGTAAAAGAGGTTGGGACGCTCAGAAGGGAGCTGCCCACAGGTATGATGAGGGCCCTGGGCTGACACATATGAGAAAGTGGGAGCCATCCACCTCCTGGGCTTGGAGGCTTGAGGAAAGAAAAGCGACCAGATCCTAAGCATGTCCTGGACCAGTCCAGCTTCCAGGCCTAGAGAATAGATGAGGGGATGTGCCCCTTTGCCCTCTACTGGACCGAGGGTTTGAACATGGCATAGGGTGTGTCAGACCCCAAATAGGAAGCCTTGATGGGATGGGTGCAGGTCTCTCACATGCTTTCCCCCGCAGGACACCCAGATCCAGCTGGACGACGCGGTCCGTGCCAACGATGACCTGAAGGAGAACATCGCCATCGTGGAGCGGCGTAACAACCTGCTGCAGGCTGAGCTGGAGGAGCTGCGGGCCGTGGTGGAGCAGACGGAGCGGTCTCGGAAGCTGGCGGAGCAGGAGCTGATCGAGACCAGCGAGCGGGTGCAGCTGCTGCATTCCCAGGTGAGGAGGTCAGGGGCCGTGTGGACAAACCTGCTGAGTGGCAGAGGCCGGGACACCACAGAAGCTTCTGAACCAGATGCTCTGAGTGAGTATGTCCAACCAGAATGGCAAATTGCTTCATCTGTTGGGCCGTCTCTCATCTGTCAGTCATGGCTGTCGGAATCACTACCTTGAGAAGAGGGCCTACACTTAAAAGCTAATGGGGTCGTGATTGGTTGGCGAGATCCACCAAAGTCACAAATCTGGGAGCGGTGAAATGCGTGCTGTCATCTGACATCCCTGATCTGGAGGACAGCCCCCAGATTCCTCTGTAGAGGGAGATGTGGGGCATTTAACGAAGTACAAGTGCATCTACTTGTAAGCCAAATTCTCAACGGAACACCATTTTTCTGCAGTCCCATACACAGTGATGTCAGCTCTTCTCTGCAATGAGTTTTCAGTTTTCGTGTCCATCTTACTGCAGGGTCCTGTGGGCCTTTTTGCTGTAATCTAGTATGTGTGGGAATGATATCATCCACTGACTCCACCCCCTCTTCATTACTCTACTATATTCTTTCTGCAACTGTAATCATTTCCAGGATATTGTCCTGGTAAAAAGTTGTTCCCATTTTCCCTGCAATGTTTTCATGCTCCTGAATAGACACATTACGAAAGATGTCAGGAGAAGAATTGCAGACCTTTCGCTGCTTGAAGTCTTTCTTCAGAGCTGAGTAATTTTAGATAAACCTCAAGAACATATCTGTTTTCATAAGAAAAGGGAAAGCTGATACAAAACATGGAATACACAACAACAAAGGATACAAGGAATAAATAAAAACAAGACTTTAAAAAAAATGACTGGTTTTAATTTTCTGTGGATACAGGTGTAGAATCAAATAACAAAGTATCTACTTGATAGTTTTCTCTATGTGTACGTGTATCTAGAACACCAGCCTCATCAACCAAAAGAAAAAGATGGAGTCAGACCTGTCCCAGCTTCATACTGAAGTGGAGGAGGCCGTGCAGGAGTGCAGGAACGCCGAGGAGAAGGCCAAGAAGGCCATCACAGATGTGAGTGACTGCTCCCCTTCCTGCCCCCGCTAAAGACATGGGGCCCTGGGTCCAGGCCAGGCCACTGTGCCGTGGCAAGTTGACTCTGTAGCTGCGTGAGTCTGAGGGCCTCGGGAAACAAACGCCACGATGGGAAAAAGGTGATCCTCAAGGGACAAGAGGCCCCGGGCCTCTGTTCTTTTACACGTGTCTCCCGTCCCCAGGCTGCCATGATGGCAGAGGAGCTGAAGAAGGAGCAGGACACCAGCGCCCACCTGGAGCGCATGAAGAAGAACATGGAGCAGACCATCAAGGACCTGCAGCACAGGCTGGATGAGGCCGAGCAGATCGCCCTCAAGGGCGGCAAGAAGCAGCTGCAGAAGCTGGAGGCCCGGGTGCGGGAGCTGGAGAATGAGCTGGAGGCCGAGCAGAAGCGCAACGCGGAGTCGGTCAAGGGCATGAGGAAGAGTGAGCGTCGCATCAAGGAGCTGACCTACCAGGTGTGGGCGTGGGAGCTGCTCTAGGGGGCAGTTGAGAGCGAATGTGAAAGTGCTTCTCTAGTCCCACCTCCCAACCCACACAGGCCCCACGCACATGCACTTTCCAGGAATGCCACCCGACCCCCCGGAACCCATGTCTTGAGAAGCTATCTTTAGATTAATTTTCTTTCACATTCCCTGGAGTCAATTTGTCTTGAGTCCATGATTTTTCCTAGTGAATGCAGAACCTACCTCTACTTCCTGAAAATCTTTTAACCAGCAATTTCCTCAGGATTTTTTTTTAATAACCTAAAGTGCTACCATTAAGGCTTTAGCACAGTCCAAGGAACGCTTCTACTGGCCTGAAAGGGAGGGACATAGTGTAGCACTTTAGGGTTAAAAGTCAGAGTTGGGAAAAGACTCAGATCTTCCAAGGAGTTTCTGGAACAACAGATAGAAGGCCTTAGATAAAGAAGATCCCAAAATGTTCTAAGACCTGCATCTGCATAGCTCAGAGCTTTTGCCCTTGACCTGTTGTTTTCACAGTGTGCCTGGGAAGGAAGGACAGAGAAATGGCGTATTGATTCATTTAGTTGGATATGAGAGGCACAAGAAGGAGACACAGCTATAGAACTGCAGATGTACTGCAATCCTAAGGGCAAGTGGTATCCTAGCACATGCAATGATGTGGAGATAGGAATGATCAGGTGACAGTGATCCTGTACAGTGCCCAAATCTGACCCAGTACAATATATATATGATAGGTCAGAATGGTCTGGACTATGATAATACCCTTTGTTCTGGGTTCCTCATTAGTCCTCTCAGCTCACTCTAAAACCACTGGCCAGGAGCATCTACAGTGCTCCAGGTTGGAACTGACACAGCCCCGATGTCTCCATGTTATCAGATGAAAGAATTCTGTTTGGTTCTGGGCCCCTTCCCCCACTTCCAACTTTAGCGCTACAGCCTTCTTTGCCTTTTAGATCTGGACTGAGGACCTTGCTGTGGCCCTTTGACCTATAAGTAGCAACAGAGGTAGAATCCCCCACCCCCTCATTGACCTGGCCCATGGGAGGGAGAGGCAACTAAGGCCTAGGGAGGAAAGTGATGTATTGAGGGAGGGAACAATGATTCCACTTGCTCCTCCTCTCAATTGGCTTCTCCCATCCATCCACCCCCAGACGGAGGAGGACAAGAAGAACCTGCTGCGGCTACAGGACCTGGTGGACAAGCTGCAACTGAAGGTCAAGGCCTACAAGCGCCAGGCAGAGGAGGCAGTGAGTTCATTGTTTTCTCCACTCTCTGTCAACATACCTCTCATGTGTGAGAATTGACAGGTGTCCGCCTCAGCATGGGGACTGGACGTTCCATGTGCTCTGGGTGCTCAGAGCTATGTCAGGCACCCTGAGCAAACAAAAGCAATGCTTTTGGGTCAAATAGACCCAGGACCTGCCTACAAACTGCTTATAATCCATACACCAGTAGGCCCAAGAGAAAGCAGTGCCACTGCTAAGCAGGCCAGGGGGCCAGACAGTGCTGAAGGCTGGAAGGTGGCTATGGAATTGGGCCCAGAGAAGGACCTGACCACAGAGCAGTGGGGAGGACTCCGGGTGGGCAGCAAAGTGTGCAAATAAGGTGTTAATGCTCACATGTGTGCAGGAACCCTGCGGTTGGGAGCATCTATCAGAGTTCTGGTTGAGCAGGTGCAGTGAGGCTGGGTTCTGAAAGGAACCAGACCAGACAGTATCTAATGCATCTTGGGCAGTGGGTGGCCATGAAGGATTCTGAATTCTGGGCAAGTTGAAGAGGATGCCAAGCCAGGAGCAGGATATCCTTGGCAAAGCTGGTAGGGGAACATAGTTGGGGGTGAGAACACCAAGCCCCTAGCTCAGGGACAGGGAGTCCCTCAGATTGGGATGCTCAGTATTTCCAACCCCCGTTGCCTCTCACTTCATCCTCCCCCGCCCTAACCCCCACCCCTGCAGGAGGAGCAGGCCAATACCAACCTGTCCAAGTTCCGCAAGGTGCAGCACGAGCTGGATGAAGCAGAGGAGCGGGCGGACATCGCCGAGTCCCAGGTCAACAAGCTGCGGGCCAAGAGCCGTGACATCGGCGCCAAGGTGGGTCCCTCCTCTGGGCCCCACTAGTCACCCCATGTCAACACACCCGCCAATATCAGTGCCCCTCAGAGTGGGCACTCCTTACCCTACAGTGTGACAGACCTGGGGGTCCCACAGCTCCCATGCCTGAGAATTCCCTTCCTACTCAGAGTGGCCCGTACAGACTGGCACCTCTGAAGAAAGCCCAGTTCTGCCCCCTAAACTACAAAGACCCGCAAATGAGAACCAAGATCCCTGAGGCCAGAACCTCTCCCCCTAAAGGCATCCCCTTTAGGCCCCTAAAAGCCCTAGAGATTCTTCCCCACACCCTTCCTCCCTCTTGCCAGCTGCCCCCTCACACCTTTTATTCCTTTCTCAGCAAAAACTGCATGATGAGGAGTGACACTGCCTCTGGAACTTCATTCTTGCCAACCTGTAATAAAGATGAGTGCCAGACTCTGCCTGCTCCCTGTCCTTTCCACCGCCAGCCTGGAGCTCTTAAAGTTCCTGAAAAGAGGGAGTCCCTGTCCCTGTGTCAGAGCTGTGGGAACCAAAGCATTCCACATCTACAGAGGAGGAAGCCAAGGCCCAGAGAAGTGAGGTGTCCTCCCTGAGTCCCAGTTCTGCTCAGTCAACCATACAAGGGAGGAGAGGGAGAAATGTCAGAAGAGAAAACAAAGGCACCGGGGGGGTGAGCTAATTCTATGTGCTGGGAGACAGAATTTTAGTGTCAAAGCTGAAGCTACCCTCCACCTACCCCAGCTCTGAGGCTGCAGGGGTTACAGGTGTCCTGAGATACCCATTCCCTCCTAAATGAATTTCCCACTGACACTAGGGAGGCTCAGGGCTCGCTGGGGATGGAAGTTCATAAAAGGGTTGACACAGGCCCCTTATGAGTAACCCACAGGGTGCCCCCCACTCCCTATCATCCTCAGGCACAGTCAGCTGAGACCCAGGTCTGACCTCAGCCTCTATGGTCAGCCCCTCATCATGAGGGGATCCCGAGACACTGGAGCCAGCTGCCACTGACCCTGAATCAACAGGCACTGTGGACCAAAGCTGGGCATTGCTCGTTTTAGTTTGGCCTTCCAAACAGGCACAGATGAGCACAGGTGTATGTACAGGTGCGCACCATAGATCACACTCCCACTCTCTCTGAGCTCTCACCAGGGACAGTCTGGCCCAGGTCATACAACTGCCCAGGGGACAGACAGGGCTGGCCCCTCTCCCATTCTGCTCCAAGCAAATGCCTGCCCCCTGCTGGGCTTTATGGGCTCAGGTTCTCCTGACCATCTTCTCATCCCTTCGCCTGGCGCCCCATCTCCTGAACTGACCTGGCTAAGCCCCTCCTATGCTTCCTCTGAAGCCTTGATCCCAACCCCCCCAAGGGTGGAGAATGGACTGTGCATGGAGCCCTGAGAATGTGGAGAAACCAGAAAAATACAAAATCTGATTGGTTCTAGCTCTGGAGAGGCTGCCAGTACTGGTGAGAAGCCAGGGAGGACATGAGGACAGGAAAATCAGAGGAGTCAGACCAAGAGAGACCCATGATTATCACCGAAGGGAGCAGAGCAGTTCTTCCAGAGTTCCAAGGTTCAGCCAGGGGTTGGGGTTGGGGGCTGCATCTGGAAGGAGCACCCCAGAGAAAAGGAGTTATTTCAGGGTGGGAGCAAACCAGTGTTAGAGGTAGAGCAAGCCACTGAGCTAGGTCATGTGGGCTCTATAGGGCTATGCAGGGACATCCCAGCTGCGCTGGACTATCATGGGCCAGGCAGGGCTGATTCCTGGGCTGTGGCAGGGCCTGTTCTCCAAACCCCCTTAGCCAAACTCTCCCACAGCATTTATGTGGACAGTCATGACTAGCCTGTCTCCTTCCCAGTCTGTGAGAGCTCAAGGACAGGCCCACCTGTCACTTCTGAATCCCTGGGGCCCGGCACAGGGCCTGCATACAGGAGATGCTCAGGAAATATTTGATGAGGCACTGGTAAGCTGGAAGACTGGACCCACTAGTGGAGGGAGCTGGAGATGAGGCTGGGCCATTTTTTTCCTGAGCTATAGGAGTTTAGTACAGTGTCCAGATCACCCGTACAGATAGGTGTTAGGCAAGCTGAGTTCTAGTCCTAGCTCTATCACAAGTAAAGAGGTCGCTCCCTGTGACTAGGCTTGTTTTCTCTTTTGTGAAATGAAGTCATCAGACCAGCTGATGTCTAAGGGCTCTTCCAGAGCCAGCATTTTGGGAAGTTCTGCCCTCATCTGGTGCCGCAGGCTGACCTCGCTCCTGTGGCCTGTGGACCAAGTCCTTCCCACACCACAAGGGGGAGCTCTACACACACCCCAGGCAAGCACCTGGTCCGAAACCCACCAACGAACCTGGGTGTGCAGGTATGGCAGGTGGGCACTTACATGGGGAAGGCTTGTGCCTTCTCAGACACAGGACTCTGGGAACCCAGCCACCAGGCACACCGCAAAGGCCTGGAACACAGAGAATGTAGACAGGAAGTTTTGTGTTGAAGGAAGTTTTCAGCACCTTCAGTGCAGCTGCCCTTCCTCACTGCTCGGACCTGGTTGCAGAAGAGGGACCATGACCCGCTCCAGGCAGCATTTCTATGAATACTCCCTGGCTTTCCTAATCTGCCTGATTTCTGGGGAAGAAAAAGACTCACCAGTAGGATTTGAATCTTTTAATTTGGGAATGACCAGCTTCCTCCTGCCCTCCCTCCCCAAAACACCTCCTTCCTGTTGAAGCTTCATCAGAGCACTGAGCCCCACAGACAAGTATCTGGTGACTTCTCAGGCCAGAATCCATCTCTGTAGGCCTGGCTGGGAGGTAGTAGGCTGTGGGCTAGTGAAACCAAAGGAAATGTGCACTGTTGCCTTTGTCTGGCTGGGCCTGGGAGCCAGGTAGCTCAGGGTCACTGCTGGTCATCTGTGAATATGGAGGCAGGCAGGGAAGGGCATATCAGGATGGGGTAGCTGGAGCAAAGGGTAGAGGGGGCATCTTCTCTCTCCAGAGCACGGACACTCACCCTGGGTGGTCCTGGGTGCCATCTCAGTCCGGTAGATCTTGAAGGCATCATAGGCAAAGACGGAAACCAGGATGATGCCAAAAACCTGTGGGAGTAGAATCAGGGATGGCACAATAAAGGCCATTGGCCACCATCTATTAGGCAGAAGGAGATGGGTGGTATGGGGCAAGGTGTGAGCCAGAGGCCTGGGCACTGGCTTGGGCTTGTGGGGAGGCACAGAGAGTGTGCAAACACCAGCCAGAGGTCCTTAGGGCCTGGGGAGCTCTGTGGGGCTGGACTCACAAAAGCAGCAATGGCAGCTCCATCCCGGGAGGTCACAGCCGCAAAGGAGACCACCAGGAAGATGATGATGGCACTGACACAGCGGAGGAAGTCCTGGGGGGTCGGGGGTGCAGGGTCAAGGGAAGTCAGAGGGCAAGGGAACATCACCCTGAGGTTTTCCAGGCTGGTCAGCAGCTTGACCCTCAGACACTATGAATCCCTGAATGGAGATACCCCTGGACACAATATAAAGCACTTGAGAGAAAGAGAGAGAGAGACAGAGACCCCACTGCTAACCAGGGAAGGGATACAGGTGAATGCAAAGAGACCAGGACGAGAAGCCAGGCCCTGGGTGGCACAGGGCTGGGGCATGCCAGCCAGGAGGGCCAGGGCAGGGCTAGACCTGGACCTGGACCTTTGGTGAGTGGAAGAACAACTCTAAGTGACCTGCATCCTTGTTGTCAGTGACAACAGTGAAATCAGGGTCAGGGCTGGGCCCCTTACTGACCCAGGAAAAGGAGAGAGGCTGGGAGGGAAAAGGAAAACTTAGGATTCAGAGAAGAAAGGGACCAGAATGAGGTAGGGGAGGCAGGGTCCCTCACCAGACACGGCCAGTTCAGCCGATCAAAGCGCTGATAGTACTGGGTGGCGTAGAGGAAGAGGAAAGCGAGTGTGATGAAGAACTCGAGCAGTGCTGCAGCCATGTAGGCGGAGATGGAGGCCGTGAAGCAGATGAAGATGATGAAGGTCAGGGCCTGTGGGACCAAATATGTGAAGCTTGCCAGGAAGGGGACACAGGCATGGCCAGATTTTTGCCTTCCCCTCCTGAGGAACTCCCCCAGGCTGGCCCCCACCACCCATCCTTGGAGGCCTCCCCATCTCTGGTACCGGGAGCCATACTCCAGGGCGTTTGCCCATTGAGGGAAGTCTCCAGCTTCCCACTTCCCCCTGCCCTGGATCCCAGCAACCCCAGCAGTGTGGCCCAGCTGCACTGCCCCAGGGAGCACCATTCTATGGAAACCACAAAAGAGGTGTCCTGCTAAAGCACAGGGTACAGGGTAAACTCCAGCCTCTGGAGTCATGCCCACAGCAGCCCTGCACCCCCAGAGGGACCCCCTATCCCCACTCCCAGATATCAGAAACTCCTCTAAACAAGGACCAAAACAAGGCCTTTGGTTCTATACCCAGAGACAAAGTTTAGAAGGCAGATGGACTTTAAGGGTCCCTGGGCTCTGGCAATGTAGGATGACATATATGCAATGGACTTAAGTTTACACTAAGGTCTTGCTAAGTGACAAGGGAAGATCCTTTCCTGAGAATAGATGTTCATGGGGAGCAGACAACAGATACAGTGGGAGTGCAGAAAGTCTGCCCTTTTATGTCCGGTCTAACTTCAGTTCTTCCTGCTGCACCTAAACCTGCTGTAACTGCCTTCAGATGGAGAGGCAGCAAGAAGGCAGGGTAGGAGGTGAGGGCAGGGCAGCTGGGGAGAGCAGGGGTGTCCAGAAAGCCTGGGAAAGGAGGCAGCTGAGGAGTGAGCCCAGTGGGGGCCCTGGGACGGGGAGAGGGAGGAGTGGGATAACACTGGGAGAGATTGAGGCGCCAGGTTGGGGAGGTGGCTGTTACCAGCTCAGTTTCCAGCAAGATGCCTTTGAGGGAGGAGAGGAAGGTCTTGTCCACGGCGAAGCCCTGGAGCACTGCAGCTGCCCCCTCTTCGGGGGGCCGGTCCCGGCGATCCCGAGCACTGAGCATCTCTGTGGGGCCCACCAGGCACAGCCCCCACTGCCACCAGCCCGGGAAGGGAACTGGGAAGACGGAAACCTGGAGAGATGGGGAAGCAAACAGGAGCAGGGAGGCACTTGGAGAAACCTGAAAGAGAAGTGGGCAGGCTGGCTGTGGGGCCGCAGGGAGGCTTGCCCAGATGGGTCTTCTCCCAGCTGCCCAGAGTGCCCCTGCTGGGGCCTGCAACAGCCCCCCAGGAAGCACATGGGGAGGGGTGGGGCGGGGCAGGGAGGAGTGGTCAGCCTTCCCCTTACTGGAGCCCAACCCCGCCCAGAGAAAGGGGGGGGGGAAGGAGGAGGTCCACAAAGAAACCGGAGGAGCCAGGTGGTGAGGCAAGAAATGGGCTAGACTAGGAGCCCCCCAAGGACCCGGGCCTGAAGAAGTTTGCATCCCCCTCCCCTAACTCCTCTCTTCCTGGCTGTCCTTTCTCCCTTTTCCTTTTAGGGATGGTGGGAGCTGGAGCCTGGCCCAGGCAGCACCCCCCAGGACCAGGCTGTAGCAGCCAAGACTGAGGACAAAGGCAGATTGTTGGGGGGACAAGGGGGCGCTGTGTGCCTGCTGCAGTGCCTCAATGGGCCTCTGTCTTTCCAGCATGCCAGGAGGGCAGACTGACCCCCACCCCAGTGTTCAGGGGTAGGCCAGGGAGCCAGAGAAGGGGAGGGATGGGAGGCCACAGCAGAAACTCTGGAAGGCAGAAGAACAGGGCAGTAGGTAAGGGCTGACGGTGGGGAAGAAAAAGAACCAGGCTGGGGAGCTTGGTGTTCAGGCACCAGGGACGCCAAGACAATTTAGGCCATTTTAAATACAGATTATTTATTTGGATAAATGTCTCCACGCTCAATAGCAGCCTCTTCCTCAGAGCCTAGTAACTGAACCAAGGTATGTGCAAAGGAGATGCTCACTGAGTGTTGGATGGATGGATGCATGCATGGAGGCATGGAGGCATGGATGGACAGATGAACGAACAAATGAAATGAGGGCCTCTCCACTGACAACAAGGAAAGTAGCAAGAAAGTGCTTGTGCTGTGCCAGGGCAGCTGGGGATGGGAGAAAAGGAAGAGATGGGGGTGGCGGCCTCCAGAAACGAGGAGGGCCTTTATGACCTTTCCCAAGAGGAAATGCAGGATGCTCTCTTTTAGCGGCCATAAACAGCTCCATTGCTTCACCCTGCATTTCCCATCCACTCCAAATGGTGAAACGTGCGGATCCCCCCAAAGTCCTCCACCCTGTCCCACAATCCTGCTGCTCCTGTAGTGTTTTGTAAGGGTTGAGCATTCGGGTTCCTGGCTCACCATGGCAGGTGGTCATGCACCCAGTTCCAGTGTTCCACCCGGGAACCAGCTATGGGCACATGACTAGGCCATCACTCGGGGCCGCACACACACACAAGCCAAGGAGACGCGGTAGAGCCTTTGTTCCAAGCAGTAGCCATCACGGGTACCCTGCTCCCCAGGGCATGGCCGCCGGTAGAAGACAGTCTGGTTGTGGTAGAGCAACTCCGAGTTGCCCAGGGGGTCCATGTGGGAGCCAGTCTGTAGGCTGACACAGTGTGGACACAGGCAACGGGCGTGGTACAGGTCCTGAGGGAGCCGGTTCAAGTCCCTGTCCAACCTGTGGGGGTGGCACTCATCAGACTCTGGAGGGAGACTGGCTGGGCAGACAGGGGATGGGCCGGAAGCAGGGAGGTCCCAACGTGGAAATGTAGTGAGGCAGGCCTGGCTGTTTGTCTCAGCTCTTGCACCCACTTGCTTAGTGACTTTAAGCAAGTCACCCCCTCCTCTCTGGGATTTGTTTCACCCCCTGTAAGTGAGGATCGGGGAAAGAAGAGTGGTTTTCTGGTCCTGGGAGCCCTTGCAGAGGCAGGGGAAGGCTAGCAGCCTCCACCAAACAGGCTCTGCTTCCATCTGATAGTCTTGCTGGGCTCAGGCATGAGGTTTCTTTTTGTAATTGTCATTACACTTTCAGCGTTCTTTTATAAAGTAAAAACTGCTCTTACGTCCAAGTATTAAAAAAACTGTAAAGTTCACTGTCTCCCTACCAGTCCCACTCCCCAGAGGGAGCCACTGTCAACCATTTTCTGCACATCCTTCCAGACACTTTTCATGCATATATTATAAACACACATAAGCGAGCATGGTAACACTTATTTACTCATTCTGAAAGGATTCTGTGGCCAAAACAAGACTTGAAAAGTAGATGCTCCAAAGGTCTGAGACTCCCAAAGGCTAGCAGGAAACAGTCGCTCGGTTGTAAGGCCATTCTCCTACAGACAAGCCCTCCCGAGCTGGGGCTCAGCTGGCACAGCATTTCCCAGAGTAGGTTCCCTCATAACTACCCTGCAAGAAAAGAGGCCTGTGGCCAAATGAGTTTGGGAAATACTGAATTTATGTCTTCTTTTCCACAGACTTCTTGCAACCTTTAACGCTCTGAGCACATTATGAATCTCTGAGGGGTGAGGGCTCAAGCAGCTTTTCCCACACTTAACTGTCATCATTAATTTCTGATTAATGTGGGACGAGTATCGCAAAGAACACTTTGGGGAAGATCAGCCACGTAGTCTTCAGGGGGTCATGGCCTCCAAACAAGGGGTCTGGACCCCAGCCAAGTCAGCCATCGGGCACCCAGCCTCCCCAAAGGGGCTCCCACCTCTTTTGGATTTAGCCCAGGACCCAGCCAGACTTCTAAGACCACTTCAAAGCATGGTGACCTGCAGTCTCCTCCCTGGATCTGGTCTCAATCAAAGCTGACCTTCTCCCTTCCCCCTGAACTTGTCCACCCATCCCAGAGTTACATTTATGGGGAATGGGAACACAGACGCCCCAAGAAGACACAGGATAGAGATCCCTTAAGCCCTAATTTTTAATATATTGTTTTGTTGTCCTGATTTCAGTGCTCCCTAATATTTTTTACATCGTGGCACAAATAGAAAATTTTAATATATGTGTAGCACACCGAATGAAAGAGTAAGACTGCCCATAATCAAAGGTTCAACCGACTGAGTAGCTCAGGCAGTTGCACATCCGGCTTTTGATTCCGGCTCAGGTCATGATCCCAGGGTTGTGGGATCAAGTCCCGAGTGGGACTCTGCACTCAGTATGGAGGCTGCTTAAGACTCTTTCCCTCTCGCTCTGTCTCTGTCTCTCCCTCTGCTCCTCTCCCTTATGTGTGCGCTCTCGAAAAGAAAAGAAAAGAAAAGAAATAAAAGAAAAGGAAAGGAAAGGAAAGGAAAGGAAAGGAAAGGAAAGGAAAGGAAAGAAAAGAAAAAAGAAAAGAAAAAGCTGAGCTTTGAAATCTTGGGTAATTGGCTATCACCCAATAAGAGTCAGAGCTACCCAGACTAGGCCTTGTGAAACACTCAAATCTTTATGGAGTCTCAGATAAAAAGGGGCAGGCAGGCTGGAATTGTGTGGAACTCCCCAGACCCTCGCATATACTCTGACAGGCACACATGCAAGAATTTGGGAGGGGGCTGCAGACTCACTCATATCTCCAGGGGGAGATAGACCTGCTGTTGAGGGGTCCATCTTCACTGGCCCTGCAGGATTCTAGGGGGTGGATGAGGCTAGCGCTCTCTGGCGGGGTCATGAGCACAGTGTTCTGCGTCAGCCATTCATGAGTGGGGTTCTGCCCTTTGCTGGGGCAGCAGCTGGACCAGTGGATGCAGTCCTTCTTGATCCGAATACTGAGGGTGTGGGTTCCCATGGCCATTACCAAGAACACGATCACCTATAGGAAAAGGCCAGTAAGAGACCTGCTCTCAACTAATCTGGGTACTCCTTCCCCAGCTGTTCCCAGTTGAGATCCTGGTTTCCAGCTCCACCTGATCCCCAGCCCCAAACCCAGAGCCTGGCCTCTCTCCGCCCACAGCAACATCTCAGCACCTGCCAGGCCCCCTTGCACTCACCTGGTTCATGATGGATGCTGCTCGCTCAGCCAAGGTTCTGCACTGGCTGACAGGTGGGGCCTTGTGGAAGCAGGCTGACTGGAGCAGCTTGGGCGTCCTGGTTTTATTTTCAGCAAACCTGTTTTGTTTATTCAAATTTATTTCCACAACCTTTTGGAGGGAGTGACCTGACATTAAAAAACAAAACAAAATCAAAAAACCCTGAAAGTGTTTTCAAAAGCTGCTCAAATGCCATCTGCATGGAAGTTATAATTCACATCACACCTTGATAGCCTATTTGGGACACTTTGTTCTTTGCACCTTTCCTGGCATGGGGTCAAAGTAATGGTATTCTGCTATTCTGGGCATTGAGAACTGGCATTATGGGAATTTCCCTGGCTGGCTTGGTACTCCAAATTAGGGAACATCATCTGGTTTGTCTTCAGGAAGCCTCATTTCCATGCTCCCACCCAGGGCCTTGTCTTCACCATTCCCTTTCTTCTCAGACAGCCTCCTGATCACTCACTTCAGGGAACCTTTCCCTCTCTCTCTGTTGACCCTCAA
Source organism: Panthera leo (assembly GCF_018350215.1). NCBI lineage: Eukaryota > Metazoa > Chordata > Mammalia > Carnivora > Felidae > Panthera > Panthera leo. The sequence continues at coordinate 73,612,911 of NC_056684.1, read as the reverse complement.
CCCTTCTGTTCTCTGACCTTCAATGACCTTCCTCACCTTCAATGACCCCAACTTCTAGGACCCTCATCATCTAAGATTTCTTCCTTGTTGTACATTACCCACTCCCTAACTTCCCCTCGCCCTCTCCAGTAGCTGCCCCACCCCCCCATCCCACCCTTCCCTGAACTCCTCTGGGCCAGGGATACAGGTCTAACCCCACAGGACTGCCAGGAATACCCTGACCCCATCAGTTTATTGACTGGATGCTCAGGGTCTGATGGAAGAAGATGTAGGTGGTTGCTTCCATTGCATAAATGAGAAGGTGAGGCCAGGAAGAGAAAGGGCTCGGTAATTAACAGCCTCACTAAGACCCAACATGAGGTCCCACCTCCAGAACAGATCTGCCCCTACCCCCACTCACAGGGCATTGGGGACAAAGGCCATAGCAATGTTAGCTGCCCCTCTCAGGCAATAGGGCAAGCCCACCCAGCCTCAGCCCACCCCCAGCTCCCTGGGCCACTGGGGGAGCATGTGTGCTCAGAAATGCTTTAACTAGACCTGATCGCAAAGACATGGGTCAGCCAGGGGTCACCCCTCCTGGGATACACTGCATTGAGAGCAGGCCACCTACTTCCCTCCGGGTCTTTTCCCTCCATCCTTGCCCATCGACCCCCCTCATCCCCCACACCCACAACCCCCCCAACCCCAACACACTCATACACAGACATGGTCTCTAGAATGATGTTTTCTGATTTGCATGTGCTTTCCCTTAGAAAATACTCCTCTAGTAACCAGGGACTCAGAAAATAAACAAAGGGAACCAGGAAGAACTTAAACTGCAGAATGAGGAGGAATCCTTCAAATGTTGTAGGGCAGAGCAGCCCCAAAGCAGAGGAGTGATGAGGACAGGGGGCAGTCTGGAAAATTGGGAGAAGCTGTGCTGGTGGTTTGCGGGAAGCCTGGAATTAGGGGTGAGGTGGGAACTTAGGGGAAATAGGTGGTGGCTGGGAGAGCAGGAGCTCTTAGGAAAAGCACTGAGGCCAGGAACACATCACCCCGCTCCCATTGACCCACTGTCTGCGCTATGCTCCCTGACGCCCTCTCATTTCTGCATGCCACTGGCCTCAGCTCCTGTGTGTCACGTGCCAGGATGGTGCCAAGCTTTGTACATGCACCAGCTCATTTTATCCTTACAATAAGACCATGAGGTGGAAACTATAATCCCCATATTACAGATGAGAAAGCTAAGACTCAAAGAAATTTAGTAATCTACCTAAGCTTGCACAGTTAGGGAGCGGCAGAGCTGGCTTTCCACTCCAGCCCTGAGCAACTCCAAACCTAATCTCCTGGCATGGAGATGACACACTGTGCTGACACCCAGTAAGCTGCAAATGGATGAGAAGCCCACGCAGCAGTATGTGCTTTCCTACTTACCCAGGCTTGGGCCAGGACAGGTCTCACTTGAACCTGCCAGAGGCCATGGGATGTTCCTGCCCACTCAGGCACTCAGCCCTGCTGTCTGGGATCCACTGCTCTAGCTCCTTATTCCTCAGAATTTGGTCTGGCACATGGCCACCAGGGTGGCTTTTGGTGTTCTTGAGAAACCCCCAACCCCAGAAAAGGCTCTGAGGGTGCACTACCCTCCCACGAGAGCTGGATTCCTCTGGGTGTCCCCCAAACCAATCACAACCACAGACCTGACATTGGCCCAGATCTTCCCATCTTGGCCCTGTCCAGGAAGGGGTGCTCGAAAGAGCTGGAAGTGATCCCAGCTACTTGTTTCACTTATTTATGCTGCAAAAGACCCCCATTACCCTTCAGGAGAAGCCTTTGGGGTGTTCCCCTCCCTCTGTACCAGGATGTCCTCTGAGGAAACCCCTAAAAGGCAGAGGGGGCCCCCTCCAAGCACACAGTCGCCCCTCAGGTTGGCCTTTCCCCCACTATGATGATCGGTTCTGACCTGAGAACCTGTGCTCTGAGTCACACACACCCCACCCCTCTGGTTTGCTCAGCCTCTGCCCTTATCTCAGTAGCAGCTCTGTGAGACTCCTTAGGGTGATCCCCTGCCATGAGAAACATTTTCCAGAGGGTTTTCCTCCTGGGGTAACTAGTTTTGGAATCCCTGAGTCACTTCAGCTTCCAGGGAATCCTTGGGGGTGTGGGGAGAAAGGGGTGGCAATGGGAAGAATGCTGGAGGCGGAAACAAAGGAAAGTTCACCTCACACCTGTCCTCACCTGCCTGGGCCCAACTGGCAGCCAGGAGGGGTTGGCTGAGTCCCTGGGAAGAGGGATCAGCACCCAGAAGGAAAGGGCAGGGGAGATGTAATGGAACATATCCCCACCTTTGGCCAAGAAAAGCTCGGGGGGCTTTCAGAAAGCTAGAATGGGACTGTCCTGCCCTTTCGCAAAAAGACATCCCAGTCCTCACCTGCTGCCTTGAAGTCCTGACACTGCCTCTGGTCATTTCTTGATTTTAGGTCCTCTCTGGACCATTCTGCTCATTTGTAGAAGGGTTTTTGTTTTTTGTTTTTGAGGGGGTAACCTGGTTGAACACAAAAGCGCCAACCAGCTCAGCTGCTCTGGACCCCAGCTCCTGAAATAATGCTGAAACCACAGGACTCAGCAGAGTCTGCTGAGGCTCATCTGCACACATCTGATGTGAGGTAGGGGCATTGGTCGTTAAAATGCTGAAATGCTTCTGCCCCTGCTGGTAAATGCATGCTGTCCTCAGCCCAGGGGGTGGGGGTGCATTCTATATCACAACCTGCCTGTGATCCAGCAACTGAATGCCTGGCCCAGATGGGGGTCTCCAGAATACTGCTCCCGTGTCCTGATTAGTAAGTGATAATGGTACTGGTTGCTACCTATTTATACTATCCCTTTAGGTACAAAAATGTTTAGGCTTAGGAGCCTGCCTTCAAAGAGAACCTCGTCTGGCCTGGGCGACACGTGGAAAATCAAGGTGAGCTGGACCCAGCAAGTCCCTCCCCCAGCCCAGCACTGATGCCTGCCCATGGAGGGCCCTGGGCTTACTCAGATTTGTTCTACAGTCATGGCTGCCCTGTTCATTCATCCACTCACTAGCTATTTATTGAGCACCTACTATATGCCAGCCACTATTCTAAATGCTAACAGGAATGCAGAGGAGGACAAGCCAGATAAGTTCTCTGCCTCATGAAGCTTACGTTTTAGGAGGAGACGGATGATAAACAAGGAAACAAGATAATTTCGGATAATTAGTGCTACGAAGAAAATGAAACAGTGTTATGAGCTAGAGGGCTGAGGGGGATGGAAGAAGTGGGCTGCTTTAACTTCGGAAGCCAGGGAAAGCCATTCTGAGAATGCAGAATTTGACATGATGATGGAAAGCATGTGGGGGAAGAGTGGTCTAGGCAGAGGCAGCAGGACATGCAGAGTCCTAGAGGTGGGAAAGAGCTTGGCATATTTGAGAAACAGAAAGGACAATGTGGATAGAAAACGAAGGATAAGGGGGAGGGTGGGATGAGATAAGGTAAAGAGGTAGGCAGGGGCCAGATCATACAAGGTCTTCCAGGTTGTGGTAGAGCATTTGGACTTTATTCCAAGGTAAGGGGGAAGGTACTGACTGGATTCGAGTATGATCTATGTGAGGTAAGTTTCTCAAGGGCACGCACGGTTTCCTTGACCTTCTGCTGCCCCCATAGGGCTGCCATCAAATAACAATAATAATAGTTGCTTTTACCCAACATTTACACAACATGGGCCAGGTACTGTTCTCAGGAATTTCTTTTTATTTTTTTTAATGTTTATTTATTTTTATTTTTGAGAAGGAGAAAGAGGCGGGGGGGGGGGGGGGGGGGGAGAGGGAGACAGAGAATGCCAAGTAGACTCCATGCTGCCAACACAGAGCCCGATGTGGGGCTGGACCCCATGAACTCTAAGATCATGACCTGAGCTGAAATCAAGAGTTGGATGCTTAACAAACTGAGCCGTCCAGGTGCCCTTTTTTTAGGAATTTCTTAACCTCGCAACAAGCCTGATGCTATTGGTTCCATTATTATCCCCACTTTATAGACAGGGAACCAGAGGCTCCAAGAGCCTTGGCTCCATGCCAAGGTCACTAACTAGTGTTGAAACCAGGAGTAGAATACAGGCAATCTGGGTGCTGTGGGGTCCAAAGAGAGGAGAACTGGAAGAATTCTTGAGCGCCTGAGTTTTGAGCAGCAAGAGGAGTAAAAACAGGTCAAGGAAGTCATGGTGTGGGATGGAAGAGACTAGCAGTTGGCCCTGCTGGGAAGGGGAGAGAAGCTGGGGCCCAGAAAGCCAGATGAAGGGGTTCTTTCCTTTCTGCCCCTCGAATATGACCAGGGTAAGCCCTGAAGCTGAGGGCTCAGCGGCCTGAGGCTGTTGCCCAACCAGGGTCTAACTGCCAGCCTGGGTTTTCTCCAACCTTACCTGGAGCCCAGAGCTCTCCCTGAAGAAGGTAGAATCGCCTTAAACCTCTGCAAAGGAGAAGGCAAAGATGAGATAAGGACAGAGAAAGGCTCTTCCTGGCCTCAACAAAAAAACACTTCCAATTTTCATGAAAGTAAAGTGGGGGGTGGGGGGGGCAGCAAGATGAAGAAAAGTCATGGAGGGAGATCTTTGCCCCAGGCATTTTACATATATTTGCTCTTCACCAAAGACACTGTTACAGATGAGGACCTGAGACTCAGAGATGTTATATAACTTGGCCAAAATCACATAGCTAATAAAACAGGATTCATTCTTGAGTCTCACAAGCTACATTCCATGCCTGAGCACTCCAGAAGCATATTCTTATTTTCCTGCAGGTTTGTACTCTGCTCCCCTGTCATCTACATTTATTTCCCCAGGCACTGAACTACAGGCAGTGAGCCCCAATGCCTGCCTTCCAAACCGCCATTCTGCCTGGTCCTAGCACTTCTCTTCTGCCTAGTCTTCTGACCTTCATCTATTTCTCCTTGTGCCTGAGCATTCATCTTTGGGAATTGGATTTTCTGCCCACTTCCATCTTGGGCCCCCATTTGCCTTGACAGTCCTCTGGGCAGAGCATACCAAGTCACTCCCCAGCAGCTGAATGTCTGTGTTCCAGGCATCCAGGACCCCCAGGGCTGGGGTCTGGAGGAGATTGGATGGGGCTGGAGCTGGGATGGGGAGCTCTCCCTTCAGATGCATCTGGAAATTTATAAGTTCCTCTACTGCCCTAAGGGCATCTAAGTCTGTTTGGAGTTCCCAGGCCCACCCATAGGTCTGCACCTAACTCTGAGCCAAGACCAGAACAGAATCTCTTCCTAACCCACCCTATAGGTCCCACAGGGCTCTTCACAGGTGCCCAGGTGACAGGGAGGGGGAGCCAGGCCAGGTATCCCCCTCCCCTCCTAGGAAATGTCTGGATGTGTGGGCCTGTGGAATGTGAGGAGAGAAGGAGGGAGCCTCGGGTTCACAAAGGGCCTTAAATTAGACTTCTGATGTTATCTACAAATGAAGTTATACCTAGAGTCATTGTCTGCTTCATGTATTTGAAGTGTTAATTTGTTAAATGTAAACACTGAAAATCTACTACAGCTTTTTAATCCTGTTTAGCATCTAATTTTTTTAAATACTAGGAATCTCAAAAATGGAAGAAGGAAGGCTCCCTTCCAGCCTAAGAGGCCTTGAGGTGTGTCTCAATAGGAAGAAGCAGGAGGTAGGGGTAGCTGGAGGGAACAGCACACACTAAGGAGTAGTAATAGATCAGGAGAGGTGTGGGAACCCAAGAACCCTGTTCTTGCAGCTGATCCCAGCTCCTCTGAAAGAGGTCTGCCCTTTCGTGCCCGCAGTCCGCACTCCTGCTCCGCGTGGTAGCAGAGTGAGCCAGAGTGAGGGCGGTGGACAGGCCCAGACTGGCAGAGAAGTGTAAGAGCCGCACAACCCGCCAGCCTGCAGCTCTGGGACCAGGCTCATGTTCTCTCGCCAGGGCCAGAATCCATGTCCAGCCTCAGCTCCCCGTCCTTGTCCCCCGCAAGAACCGCCCGTCACCCCTGCCACCCCTGCGGTGGTAACGCCGAGAGAGAAGAGACGCTCCGCTGTGGACCCCAGAAAAGAGAAGGAGCGCGCTCCCTCCCAAGGGAAAGACAGATGTGGGGCTCACGAAAGGGAGGCAGACAGCGGCGCGGGGCTGGCCGGGCAGAGCGGGGGCGTGGCGGGGTGAGGGAAGCTCCCGGGAGAAAGCAGACCACACCACCGGGAGGTCCTCCGTGACGGAGAGAGGAAGAGGCGCCGCGTACAGGGCCCGGGAGGGGGCGTGCAGTTTGGCCCGAGGGTCCCGAGCTGAAACTCAACACCCGCCTTTGGAGGGATCGTCCTCCTTTCTCCTCCGCCCCTTCCCTTCCCCTCCCTTTTCCCCTCCCTCCTTTCTTTTAATCCCCAGGACTGAGTCCCGCGCCGGAGCTGAGAGGGCCCGAGGGGAGGAGGAAGAAACTGCCCTGAGAGGGAGCCAGGAGCCCGGGAAGGGGAGGGAAGGGGAACCGCGCGTGGGGGCTGAGCTCGAAGGCCACGCGCGACCCCCCGGAGCCTTCGCAGCCCCTTCAGTGTTCCCCCTACCCACTCCAGGCGAGTCCACAGGACCCTGGCCCCTGCTCCTCCTTCGCCTTCTCTGTGCTGCTTCCTTTGCTTTGTGGCTTTCCTCTCCGTCCCCAGAGACACCTGGGAGCTGCCCAGAGCTCCGCGGCGCGCCGAGGGGCCCTGCCGGGGGTGCGCGTGAGCGGGCTGAGGTGTGGCGGCGCGCGGGTGGGCCCCGAGACGGCGCGAGGAAGGCCGCCCCGCCCCTTCGGGCCGAGCCCGCGTGCGGGGAGCGAGGTTCCGTCGCGGCGCCCCCCCAGCCCCTGGCGTCCTGAGGGAGAGTGTGCGTGAGTGTGAAGCCGCCTCGCCGCGGGGGGTGAGAGTGTCTGGGCCGAACGCAACCACTCGGTCAACGCAGCCCAACGGCCACGCTCTCGGAGGCCTTCGGCGCCAGCCTGGCCTTCTTTCGCCAACTTGGGCGAGTTTGAAGAGGGGCGAACGTCTCAGCGCTCGCTCGCCCCACCCCCTCGCAGCCGGGCCGCCGCAGGGCCCCGGGCCGCCCCGACCACAGCCCTGGGAGCACCGCTCTCCGCCGCGGCCCCCGGGTGGGGAGGGTTGGCCTCTGAACTCGCTCGTCCAGCCCAACCGCTTCTGCGGCTTCTCCCAGCCCTCGGGGCCTTCCTGAGCGGCCTGGCGAGTCGTCGAGCGCGGCCCCAGCTCCCGCCTCCTCGCCTGCCCCAGCTCTGGGTGGGAGCTTTCGGCCCATGCAGACCCGGGGTCCCTCCGCGGCCTAGGGCAGGCAACTCCGGGGGCCTGGCCAACCCCGTGGCCCCCGGGACAGCACGGAGCGCGCGCCCTTGGATGAGGTCCCGCAGCGACGCCCCGGCCCGCCCCGCTCCTCCTCCTGCCCGGCCAAGCTGCCTCCCATTTGGGGAGTTTTGTGGGCTTTCTTTCTCCTCCTCCAACCTCCGCGGAGGCCACGACTCAGGCGCCGCAGCCGGGGGCCGCCTCCATGGTGCGGGTCGGCCGCTGCTGAACTCAGCGAAACCGAGCCTGGCCTGGAGAAGGCCACACAGGAGGCCAAGGCCATGGCCATAGCCACGTCGGTGAGTCCACCAGGGAAAGGAGGATGCGGGCTATTGGCCTCCACGGTCTGCCCTGCACTCCTGTCACTTTTATTTCTGCTTTCTCTTTGTCTCTCTCCCTGGGCCCTTTCTCCTCCGGGAGGCTGTGTCTCTCTCCCCCCCACCCCCCAACCCACTTTTGTTTCCCTTTCTCCCTCTCCTCATCCCCAGCTCCTTCTGGGTCTAGGTTCCCCCATCTCCCCTCCTCCTCCCCATTCTCCTCTTTTCTTTTCTGGTGGCTGCCTCTGGATGGAGGGGAGGGGGCAAGTCTAGCCCGAGTCCTATCTGCTGTTTTATGGGCGGGAACAGATGGCCACCGGTGGTCGCAGGGGCTTGTGATTGGGAGGCAAGTAAAAGGTTGGGAGGGGGCTGAATGGAGGTGGCTCCAGGAAAGTAGGAGAGGCCAAAGAGGCCCTTCTCTAGAGGAAGTATGGAGGAAAGGGGGGAAATTGAGCCAAAGAAGGAGATCTGTTAGGGAGACAGCAAAAATAGAGGGAGGAGGAGAGGTGATGTCAGCCAGCTTCTGGCCACTTTCCGGGGACTGGGGACAAAGGGAGGAGACAGCTGGCATGATGGGACAGTGGGAGGAGGCCTCCTAGAGAGTGTGTGGCCCACTGCCACTCTACCCGCCCACCCCACCCCCATCCCCAGTTAAGGCAGCCACTCCCTCACAAGTCAGCTGGGCCCCTGAGGAGGGGGTAGAGCAGAGGTGGCCACACCCATCATCAGTCAGTCTATCAGCAACTCTGGCCTGGGTTCCCGAAATTGGAAGGCCCAGAGGTCTGGCCCCTTTGGATGGAATTCAGACCTGAGCACAAAGAGGAGCTCTCCACAGCCCCACCTCTGCTTTCTGTCCAGTGCACCTTATAGTCTGATTTCAAACAACTCTGTCCCCTTTCCACCGTTCCCTAGACGCTGTGATTCCCCAGGGAAAGCTAGTCTGCTGTGTGCCTTCTGGCCCCCTCTGAATGGGTGCTCTGAAAAGGAGATTTATGAGGCTGGAAGCACGGCTCCTGACATTCTCCCATACCCCTCAAGGAGTTCGATTATCACTCTCAGACCAAACTCCTTTTAGCTCCTCAATCTGTGTGATGGTAAGATTAGCTCAGAGCCTGAAAATGGTGGGGGTATTCTGACATAAAGATGCTGGCACAGAAGCTGGTCAGCTCGTCAGCTTTGTGGTCCCAGGAGGTAGATTTTTCTTTTTACCTAGGGGTGGGAGGTGGCATTTGTGCTAATCAAACTCACAGGATCCTAATAACAGTTAATATCTATCGAGCATTTACTGGCCCTAGTTTATTTATTTTGAGAGAGAGAGAGCACACACACACATGTGAACAGGGAGAGGCAGAGAAAGAGAGATAGAGAGAGAAAGAATCCCAAGCAGTCTCCATGCTGTCAGTGCAGACCCCAACTCAGAGTTCCATCCCATGAGTCGTGAGATCATGACCTGCGCAGAAATCAAGAGTCAGATGCTTAACCAACTGAGCCACCTGTGTGCCCCTGAAAATGGATATTTGGATATGGATATGAAATTGCACAAAGGAGGAAACTGAAGCTTGGGAAAGTTAAACAACCTACCCAGAGTCACCCAGCTAGAAAAGGATAGGGCCAGGACTTAAACGCAAGTCTGTCTGCTTCAGAACTGTGCTTTTAACCCACTGTCTAATCCGAAGTACTAATTTCAAATTTACACTTAGAAAGAAAAGTGTGGACCTAACCAGGAGTTTGTGTCATCTGATTGGCATGTTTTCTTTCTGTGGGACAATATCCTTTTTTTTTTTTTTTTTAAGTTTATTTATTTTTGAGAGAGCAGATGTGCACACAAGCCAGGAAAGGGCAGAAAGAGGGGGACACAGGATCTGAAGCAGGCTCTGCGCTGATGGCAGAGAGCCCGACACAGGGCTTGAACCCATGAACTGCAAGACCATGACCTGAGTTAAGTCGGATGCTTAACTGACTGAGCCACCCAGGCGCCCCAAACAATATCATTTAGAAGCCAAAATATAATCAGAAAATAGTTGGAGGAGTTTGGAATGAGGCAAGAGGAAAAAAGTCAGTTTGTTAGAATCACCAAGCCATGAAGGGCTGGACAACCTCTCCACCGAAGGGAAATGTCAGTCAAGAGGAACATGCACTCATGCTGGTTGAGCAGGGCCTCCTTCTCCAGGGTGGCCAAATGCAGTCTGCCAGAGATCTTTAGCTTGAGATGTTTTACTGAATTAGCCCACATGAATTACCTATTAGGTAGTTATGTCTAACTACTAACTATCTGCTCTCCACCACCACTGCCTGGGATCCTGCCAGCAGGCGCAGTCATTTAGCAAACATAACCAAACCAGAATATATTTTGATATTGTGAGTGGTGTAAGCTTGATTCTACCAAAGAACAACATGGAACCAGAGCCCTGTGAGAGGTGGCTACCAAAGGGAAATTGGGAATAATGAAGATTTCATAATGTATTTGAGTCATGTTTGAGTCATGGACTCTACTTAACCAAGAGGTTAAGTTACTAACATATGAAGAAGAAAAGTAGAACCTTACGTTTGTGATTGTGGAGAGGTAATAGGGGGTGATTGAGAACGCGGACTCTGGAGTCAAACAGCCTGGGGTTCATGTGTTGTAGGCAAAGTCCTACTCTCTCTGTCCCAGTCTCCTTTCCAAATGGGGATAATGAAGGCTCCTTCCTCATAAGCTTGTTTTTTAAAATTTTTTATTTATCTTTTAATTTTTTTTAATGTTTATTTTTATTTTTGAGAGAGTGAGAGGGACAGAGAGAGAGGGAGATACACAATCCAAAGCAGGCTCCTGGCTCTGAGGTGTCAGCTCAGAGCCTGATGCAGGGCTCGAGCTCACAAACCATGAGACCATGACCTAAGCCAAAGCCAGCCGCTTAACTGACTGAGCCACCCAGGAGCACCATAAGCTTGTTTTTGTTGTTGTTGTTTTAAAGTTTATTTATTTATTTTCAGAAAGCAAGAGAGTGGGGGAGGAGCAGAGAGAGAGGGAGAGAGAAAGAATCCCAAGCAGGCTCCACATTATTAGCATAGAGCCCAATGCAGGGCTCGATCTCCTGAGCCATGAGATCTTGACCTGAGCCAAAATTAAGAGTTGGATGCTTGACCGACTGAGCCACCCAGGTGCCCCACTCACAAGGTTGTTTTAAGGATTAAATGAGATGAGATGATTAGTGTAATGACTTGCACAGTGTCTGGATACATAATTTGCACTTAATATCTGTGACTTACCACCTTAGCATGTGACTCTTGGAGGAAAAAAACTTAGATGTCCCGACCAGACAGGACTGGAAACAGGATGGTAAATGCTTGCTCTTGGTTGGTCTGCCAGTCCCGCGACACACACACACACACACACTGGAGTGTATACACTTTTCTCCTCTCCATGGTAACCTCAACTTCCTCTGATAGAACCTTATTTGCTCAGACTGAGAACAAAAGCATTGCTTCAGTTTCTGTTTTCTTCCTTTTTATGCCTAGGCACTGTCTGGGCTGCATTTTTCCCAGCCTCCCTCAGATTGATGGGTGTCTGCTGCCACTTAATCTAACCTTCTGCTTGTGGGGGATGCTGACTGGGAAACAGGAAGGGTGAAGAAGATTCTATGGGAGACGTTAGCAGGGCTTTCTCATGTACACAAAGCTTTGGAGGAAATTCATTCAATATATGTTCACTGAGCACTGATTCCAGGTGGAGCCCTATTGCAGGGGCTAGGAATACATCAGTCCCTGCTCCCCAGAGCTTATAGGGCAGGGGAATAAATAGATAAGAAATGAAATAGGCAAATAGTGTAAAGTGTTATGAAGGGAACAATAGTGGAGATGACACAGAATGGGGTGGGGAGAAGAGTGAAGAAAAGACCTCTTCGAGAAGGAGACACTTAAGGAGAACTGAAGGATAAAAAAAGGGCCAGTCAGATGACGAGTCAGGGCAAGAGCATTCTGGGTCAAGGAAACCACAAGTGCAAAGGCCCTGAGGTGAGAATTTCTTTAGTTCAAGGAATAGAAAGGAAGAGGAGGAATGCAGGGGATGCAGCTGGAGACCAGGCAGGACCAGTCAGGAAGAGTGGAGTCAGGAGGTCAGATTTTTAGCTTGTGGGAAATGGGGAGCTCCATAATGTTTGAGCAAGGAATGTCATGACCTGATATATATGTGTGAGACCCATCTCCCCATTCCCACCTCACCCACCAGGCCCAGTTGGCTCGGGCACTCTACGACAACACCGCTGAGTCCCCCCAGGAGCTGTCCTTCCGCCGAGGGGATGTTCTACGGGTACTGCAGAGGGAGGGCGCTGGTGGGCTGGACGGCTGGTGCCTCTGTTCCCTGCATGGCCAGCAGGGCATTGTGCCCGCCAACAGAGTGAAGCTCCTTCCTGCTGGCCCGGCACCCCAGCCCAGCCTCACCCAGGTGCTCCCAGCCCAGCATGGCTCACCACATCCAGCCCCAGAGCACAGCAATGAGGACCAGGAGGTGAGAGCTAGAGCCCTCCCATCCCCAAACCAGAAGAGCCTAGTTCCCCTTCACTGGTGCCTGCGGCGAGGTGGGGCAGGGCAATCCCTGAGGCTGCAGCTCTTCACTGATCCTGTACTATGTGAAACCTGCCTGCCAACCCTTCCTCGGCTCTGTTTCCCCATTGGTACGGGGTGGGGGCTGGAAGTGATCTAAGCTCCCGTAAGGCATACATTATCTGCTTCCTGGTCCTGACCCACACATCTGTCTTGATCCCCCAGGTATATGTGGTGCCACCCCCAGCTCGGCCCTGTCCTACCTTAGGACCTTCACCTGGACCCTGCCCGCCCTCCCCTGATCCCATCTACAAGGTCCCCAGAGGGAGTGGGACCCAATCAGCTGCCCCTGGAGATGCCTTGGAGGTGAGGACCAGAGGTCTGTGTATGTTGGTCAGGGAACAGAGGGCTCTCAGTGGGGTCCACTGCTGAGGCTGAGGGTAACTGGTGGCTCTGCTCCCTCTCCAGGTCTATGACGTGCCCCCCACTGCCCTCCGAGTTCCCTCCAGTGGCCCCTACGACTCCCCTGCCTCCTTTACCCGCCCTCTAGCCCGGGTTGCCTCACAGGCTCCTGAAGAGGATGAAGCTCCCTATGATGTGCCTTTGGCCCCAAAGTCACCGTCAGAACTGGAGCCAGATCTGGAGTGGGAGGGAGGCCGGGAACCAGAGCCTCCCCTCTACGCTGCCCCCTCCAACCTGAAACGGGCATCAGCCCTGCTCAATCTGTATGAAGCACCAGAGGAATTGCTAGCAGATGGGGAAGGTGGAGGCACTGATGAGGGCATCTACGATGTGCCCCTGCTCGGGCCGGAGGCACCCCCTTCTCCAGAGCCCCCAGGAGCCTCTGCCTCCAATGACCTGGACACCTTGGCCCTGCTTCTGGCCAGAAGCCCCCCACTTCCACACAGGCCCCGTTTGCCCTCAGCTGAGAGCCTGTCCCGCCGCCCTCTGCCTGCCCTGCCTATTCCTGAGGCCCCCAACCCTTCCCCAGCTCCCTCTCCTGCTCCAGGCCGAAAGGGCAGCATCCAGGACCGGCCTCTGCCCCCACCCCCACCTCGCCTGCCTGGCTACAGGGGCCCCAAGGTTGAGGGGGATCCAGAAGGTGGGGAGGTAGAGGATGATCCAGCAGGACACCACAATGAGTATGAGGGCATCCCGGTGGCCGAGGAATATGACTATGTACACCTGAAGGTGAGCTCACCTCCCAACACCCCCACCGGAAATGCCCCCAAGAGAGCCAAGGGGAGGAGTGAGAAGGTCTGGGACCCAGAGGGACCGTCCCTTTCTTCACTGGCCTTGCACCTTATGGCCTGGGTCGCCAGTACTTGGTCCCACCACTTATACTGGTGCCACATTCCTTCTAAACCCAGCCTAGGGTCCCCAAGTCATCTGACCTGCCACCAGGGCTTCTCCCAGACCTGGAGTCAAGGGACTGGAATCTCTGATGGCAGAAGAAACCTCAGGAAGGAAGGCGGAGGGGGAAGGGGCAGGAACACGGGGAGGCCACCTTCCCTGCTCCCCCACCACTGCACTGAGACCCTGATCCCTCCTGCAGGGCATGGATAAAGCTCAGGGATCTAGGCCCCTGGATAAAGCCTTCCCAGGGGATCCTGAACTGCTGGAGAGGGGGCCACTGGAGCAGCAGGTAACCCTGTGGGTCAGTGCTAGAGAAGGGGGACCAGGAAGAGGAACCATCAAGGGAGAGATATTAGGATGGGGGTAAGAGCTCGGTGAGCCAGAGCTGGGGTACAGAGGAGTCAGCATGAAGGAGCTGGGACCTGAAAAAGAGTATTAGGAATTCAGAAAGAGGGGAAAGAATGTGTTGGAGAGGAATCAGAAAACCGAGCAGCCAGGGAAGCAGAGAGAGTTCTGGGATGTGGGTCAGAGCTAGGCCAGGTAACTTCTGAGGCTCCTTCCAACTGTGAATTCCTGGGTTCCTAAGAGACCTGGCTTCTAATCCCGGCTCCACCAGTAAGCAGCCAGGGGCCCTGAAGTCACCAGATAATCTCTCTGGGCCTCAGGAAAGTGAGGTGGCCTCCTCAACTGTGTGGACCGGTCCTGAGCGTAGTAGCTACTGTTTATCAGGTATTTACCAAGTACGGACCCTGTGCTAATAAGTACATCGCATGTGTCAACACTAATCACAGCCATAGTTAGTACTCATATGGTGCTCACAATGTACAGTGTTCTGTTCTAAGCCCTTTCTATATGCTGCATCATTAACTGCACCACAGCCTTGGGAGGCAGATACTAGAACTGCACTATCCAGTATGGTAGCCACTAGTCACGTGTGGCTCTTAGGCTCTTGAAATGTGGCTAGTCTGAATCAAAAAGTGCTGTAACTATAAAACGCACACCAGCTTTTGCAGGCTTAGTATGAGAAGAAATCTAAGTAATTTATATGTTGATTATAGGTTGAAATTACAATTTTTATATCTGGAGTTAAAACATTCCAGTTTGTTTCTTTTTCTTAACATGTCTACTAGAAAAATTTTAATTACACATGTGGTTTACATTATGTTGATCCTGGACAGCATGGTACCAGATTCTCCATTTTAGATTATAAGGAAACAAGTTCAGTTTGAATCTAGATTTATCTGACATCACCTCTGAGCACTTTCCTGCCACTGGCTGTGAGAATTTAAATTTTCTGATGAGCAGAGGGAAGAGCTCAGGTAGAAAGGATAGAATGAGGAACAGAGGGAGGGAAGGAGGGAGGAAACGATTGCAAAAGTGGCACTACTGAGAGCATCCCGCCAACCACTCCTCTTGCCCTCAGGAGGCCCTGTCTGCAGGGGAGCCGCTGGATCTGCCCACCGGAGATCTACAGCTCTTGCATTTCTACGCCGGGCAGTGCCAGAGCCACTACTCAGCACTGCAGGCAGCCGTGGCGGCCCTGATGTCCAGCACCCAGGCCAACCAGCCCCCACCCCTCTTCGTGCCCCATGGCAAGCGGGTGGTGGTGGCCGCTCACCGCCTGGTGTTTGTTGGGGACACCCTGGGCCGGCTGGCAGCCTCCGCCTCTCTGCGAGCACAGGTCGGGGCTGCAGGTACAGCGCTGGGCCAGGCATTGCGAGCCACTGTGCTGGCTGTCAAGGGGGCCGCCCTGGGCTACCCGTCCCGCCTTGCGGCCCAAGAGATGACACAGCGTGTGGCAGAGCTGGCAGGGCAGGCCCTGCAGTTCACCACTCTGCTCTCCGGCCTGGCCCCCTGAGGGTCCTGCTCTGTCCCTCTCCTGCCTGCCAGAGCCCCCTTTTGGGCCTTAGGTGGCAGGAGGGCTCTGTTTTTAGGGACCAGGAGAGGTAGGGACATCTCTCCCCTTCCAGTCATCTCAGCCTCTCACAGAGATGTCCCTCCCCCCTCCCCCCACAGCTTTTTGTACGAGCCATTTTGTATAAATTATTTATATTTAATATTATTCCCTGCTTTGTCAGGGGCAGGTGCCAGGCCCCTTGGGGCAGGGAGGAACTGGACTCTTTCCCTCAGCCTGGGGTGGAAGTTCTTGGTCACTGCACTGCCACCCACCTCTGAAAGCTTGGCCCCACAGAGAATCAGGTGGCTGAAACCTGGAGCCATCCGGATCCCTTTTCTTGTCCTGGTTCTTGGCTCTAGGACATCAGCACCTTACTGTTAGCTGAAAGTGATGGCATGATTTTGACCACCCAGAATGTGGAGGTCTGGGAGAGGCCTAAGGGCTCCTCCCCACAGCAGGCAGGACAGAACTGGGCCTCAATAAGCCCTGCTGTCTGGTTCTCTGACTCTGCTTCTTGGGCACCTGGAGGAGGGGCCAGGCCTGGCACCCCTAGGCCAAACCAATGGAATACACACTGTGGGGCAGGATGTCTTTAGGTTTGGGGGGGAGATTTTGCTGTTTTTTCCAACAACTATTCATTCGGTGGGTTTCACCTCCCATGATGTGCCAAGCACAGTTCTGAAGGTACATTGTGGGGGTGGGATGGATATAACTGAGTCAGTTAAAATAAGTAAATAAAAAAGAATACCTGCCACAGATTTGATAGTTGCTGGTAATGGAAATGAACAGAGTGATGTGAGGGACTAACTGGATGAAGGAGAGGCTGTTGAAGGAGACTTTAGATGGGATGGTTGAGAGTAATAGCTGAGCTGAGGCCCCAGGGATGAGAGAACTGAGAAGAGTCTGAGAACTAGCATTCCCAGAAGGCAGACACTGTCAGTGATGGGAGCTTTTCCACCAAGACTTCATTATCATATGATGTCATTAGAGAGTTGCACTTGTGGAGAGGTTGGCCTCACAAGAGCCTTGAAAGGTGCCATGCTGAAGACATCATCCCAGTGAAGGCCTGTTCTCAGCTTGGCACCACAGGACAGCTCTGGCCAACTGGAAAGTGCTGCTGGCTGGCCTGGGCACCCTCCGCCTTAGATTAACCCAAGAAGGTCTGGCCCCTTAAACCTTCCTTCCCAGTCCTCTTGCTCACTGCCTTTCTAGACACACCTTCTTTTAGAGGAGCCAAGGGGCAGGTGAATGCAATTAGTCCATAGTCCTCATGCTTTGGTGAAATTGATGAGCCATGGCTTAGATGGGGGATCGCCCCAGCCATTTACCACAGGGAAGAAATCCAAGCCACAGATCCATTGCTTCATTTGTGCTTTTTCCCAAATGACATTTTAGCACAGTGACTGGATTAGAGGGACCCCAAGCTTCAGTCACAGTTCAGGTCTCTTGGCACCCTCTATGCATTTGCCTTCTCCATTTTGGGTTCCTTCTTTCTCATTTCACCCTTAAAGAAAACTCATTTCCAGATTCTGGGGTCACCAAAATGCACACTATGTATTGAAGACTCATAACAGGGCTGTCCTCCATCTCCCAGGAAGAATGTGAAGAGATCAACCTGGAAATCAAGTCAGAGGTTTCAGTGCAAGTCCCAGATCTGCCATGTACCCATGTGTCTGTGGGTAAATCCTGTGAGTCACTCTGAGTCCTGAGCTTATCTTTAATATGAGGATGATCATAATGGTCTCACAGGGTTGTTGAGAGGCCATACAAGATAATACATGTGAAGGGCCCAGAGCCACATAAAGTTAAGGGATTATAATTCCAGGGCAGACATAAGGACACAGACAAATGAATCCCCAAGGAATGCTGACTGTGACAGCACCAAAGTAAATCCTAAAGAGACACTGAAATGAGCTGGGCGGGGGGGAGGGGGGGTGGAGGGGAGCAGTGGGAAGCTGCTTAGCGTATTGGAAGGCTTCTCATATCTGGAAATTTTCTGAACAGAGGAGACAAATTGGAAGTGCGGTCCAGTGGAGAGAAGAAGCAATGGATTTCCTGGCTGAGACTAACAGGACACTCCTCTATAGCCCTTACCTTAGATGAAGAATCAAGTACCTGTTAGGTATCAAATCTCTTAGAGAAGTGTACCTCTAACTTGAATGTACCTACTCATGGGGATCTGGTTAAAATGGAGATTAAGATTCAAAGGCTTGGATTCTGCATTTCTGACAAGCTCCTGGATGACTTGGGAGCTCTAGTCTGTACGTCACACTTTTGAGTAGTAATTCTAGGGGTTAAGGAAGGCTTCTCTGAGACAAATGTGCAAATATGCTGAAGGATGAGGAGAACTGACCAGGAGAGGACAAGCCTTCAAGCCATAAAGATTAACTTGTCCAAGGGCCCTGTGACATTGAAAAAAAAAACTGAAAGAAGGCCAGTGTGATGAGTGCAGTTTGGGGAAAGAAGCGAGGTGGAGCACCAGGGAGCATGGGACCAGGCCTGCAGGAGCATGTATGAGGCTCCTGGAACATTAGTATTTATACCTTGTCGGTGAGGAGAAGCCACTGAAGGCTGTTAAGCAGGAAAGGGCCATGAACAGATCTGCATTATGAAAAAAAAAACAAACACTCCATCTGCACTATAAATACAGATAAAGGAACGGGGCAGAAACAAAGTGGATGCAGAACACCAGTTAGGAGGCCCAAGCAGTCTGTGCAACAGGTAGCTTGACTAATGGTAGAAAAGCAGAGTATCTGAGAACTATGCAGGAAGGAAAATGGACAGGGTTTTGTAAACGATTTGATATGGGGGTAAGGAGGAGTCCTTGTAAGGGCTGTCACCTTGAACATATGGTCACAGTTGAACGGTGAGGGTACCATTCACAAGGCAAAGAAGCACTAGAAGACGTTACAGGGGAAGAGCGTGAGTTTGATCTTGGATGTATTGAGTTTGAGGTCCTTGTGAGTCACCCAAGGTTAAGAAGATGAATAAGAGGTGGCTACATAGGTCTGGGGCTCAGAAGAGAGGTGTGAGCTAGAGGTGTAAATCTGGGGATTAGGTTTGTATTGTTTACATTGGGGGTGAATGAGGCCGAGGCTGTGAGCATGGGTGAGATCCCAAGGTGGAAAGAACAGTGAAATGAGAGGAGGGCCCAGGACCAAGCCTCAGGTTCGAAGACACTGAATGATGGTGAAGAGGTGGAGGAGGAGCCTGCCATGGAGAAAAAAAGGAGCAAGAGAAAGAAAACCAGGAGAGTGTGAGACTTAGCAGCCAAAAAAGAAAGTGTTTAGAGGAAGGGGTGGTCAACAGTGCCAAATGATGCTGAGGATGAGGAAGACTCCGCCAGGGTGGGGTTGCTAAAACCCAGAGATGTGGTCTTGTAGAGGACTGCAGCCAGGGCTGAGTACAGAGCCCAGCCCAGCCCTCCATGTTCATCCCCTGTACTGTAGTCGCCAGTATAAATGGCTGTCTCCCCAGTAAGCTACTCCAAGGTGGGTCTTGTCCATCCTGTTATCTCCCAAAGCCTAGCGCAAGGCCAGGCACATAATAGACGCTTAATAAATTTTACTGATGAATGAGTGGATGCATGGAAAGATGGATGGATGGTTGGATGAATGAATGAGGAGGAAGAATTGGAAGCAAATGAGGAATCTCTGGCAACTGCCTGGACTAGCTACTATCCTTCAGCTTTCTTTCCTTTTACCGCAATGGCCCGCAGACCCAGAGAACGGAGACAGAGCCCCTGGGCCCTGGCCCCCCTTCCTCTCTCTGACGAAGAGTCTGGACCGAAGGTTCTGCTGACGTGGGAAGGGGAGGAGAGTCTGGAGGAAGGGGAGGGGAAAGCAGCGCAGAGATCGCAGAGACGAAGGAGGCGCCCGCGGCTGCAGAGCTGCAGAGCGGGGTCTCTCCAGCCTCTGTATCCGGGCATCGGTGCCCCCACTGGGCCAAAGGACAGCGCATCCTTTTGGTGCGGGCCGACAGGGCCTCCGCGGTCGGCAAGCTGGCTCCCCGGGTGGCCACCGGGACCCCCGAGCCCAATGGCGGGGGCGGCAGCAAAATCGACAGCACTGTAGAGATCACTCCCAGCCCCAACGGAGTAAGTGCCCGCGCCCCCGGGGCTACGCCATCATCCCCCCGCACCCGCGCCAAAAGCCTGGCATTTTCCTCCCGCGCACTCCCGGCCCCTGACCGCCTTCCTCGCGCCGGCTCTCCTCCCTTGCTCTGCGGCTTTCTCCGCTTCACCCTTCTCCCCCCACCCCCCAGCAGGTCGGGACCCTCGGAGATGCGGTGCCCACGGAGCAGCTGCAGGGTGAGCGGGAGCGCGAAAGGGAGAGGGAGGGGGAGGGCGACGCGGGCGGCGACGGAATGGGCAGCAGCCTGTCGCTGGCCGTGCCCCCCGGCCCCCTCAGCTTTGAAGCGCTGCTCGCCCAGGTGGGGGCGCTGGGCGGCGGCCAGCAGCTGCAGCTCGGCCTCTGCTGCCTGCCCGTGCTCTTCGTGGCGCTGGGCATGGCCTCGGACCCCATCTTCACCCTGGCGCCCCCACTGCACTGCCACTACGGAGGCTTCGCCCCCAACGCCTCCGGCTGGGAGCAGCCCCCCAACGCCAGCGGCGTCAGCGTCGCCAGCGCGGCCCTAGCAGCCAGCGCCGCCAGCCGCGTCGCCACCAGTACGGACCCCTCGTGCAGCGGCTTTGCCCCGCCGGACTTCAACCATTGTCTCAAGGACTGGGACTATAACGGTCTGCCGGTGCTCACCACCAACGCCATTGGCCAGGTGAGGCAGCCTGCTGGGCCGCGGGTCTGGGGGCGGGCCGAGAGCGAGGAGCAAAGGGCCTCACACCCCCTGTATCCCTCTCACATCCCCAGTGGGATCTAGTGTGTGACCTGGGCTGGCAGGTGATCCTGGAGCAGATCCTCTTCATCTTGGGCTTTGCCTCTGGCTACCTGTTCCTGGGCTACCCGGCGGACAGGTGAGGGCTGCCGTGGGGATGGGGCAAGTAGAGAGGAGGGGGTGCTAGGGTGGCTAGCCCAGGCAAGTGGCCTTTCCAAGAGGTCGAAGAGGATCCGCTGGACTCTACAGTCTTCTGGACTTATGCTCAATGATATGCAGCCCATCCCTGTCTCAACTTCACTCCCCATCAAGAAATACTCCTTCCATACCTCTTCTGCACAAGGGGACACTACCACATATTCCCCATCCCCGTATCCTTGGATCAGTGGCTTATCTCCAAAGACAATAGCCCCATCCCCACTGATCAAAAATTATCTCCACAGATCAAAAGTCCTAGCTCCTCCTCTATTGTGCCTGTCATCACTAACCACCTCCCTCTCCATCTTCACAGACCCATCCCCACTAATAGCCCCATCCACATGATGGATTCCATCTCAAGGGCCTTATTCCTGTAGATCATTACATTAATTCCTAAATATCAACAGCCACAATCCCACTGACCTGTATAGTTCAATTCTACAAACAAATGACTCCACTCTTGTGGGTCAGTTGTCCAAACCCCATAGATCAATGACCACAATAGCACCCCCTCCCCCAGAGATTAATAGTCCCATCCTCATGGGTCTTCAGTGCTCTTAGATCCTCCAGATCAAAAGCCCAATTTGCATGAATCAATGGCCTTATCTCAAAAGTCAACAGCCTATCCCCACCAACCAATAGCTTTTCCCAGGGATCAAAACTCCCAATTCCTCTAATTCTTGACACCATCACCACTGACCAAGTATTGCATCTCCATGATCATCCTCATAGATTATTAGACTCATCTCCACCCATATACAGTCCCATCCAAATGGGTTAATAGCTCAACTTCCACGGATCAAAGACAACCCAACAGTCAATAATCCCTAAAATCAATACCTATCCTCACTGCCTAATAGTCACATACCCACAGGTCAACAGCCCATTCTCATGCATCAGTGGTCTCATTCCCATAGACCAATAGCATCATTCCTATGGAATAATACCCTCATCCCCAAGTTCCAATAATTCAGTCTCCTAAATTCGGTACCCTTAGCCTCATTAACCAATAAGCCCATCCCCATGGAAAAATGGCCCCATTGTGTGGGTCAGTAGTTTCACTCTCAGAGATCAGTCCCCCTTCCCAATGATCAGTGACCCCTATCTTCATCCCCATAGATCAGTGGTCTTATCCCCAAAGATCAATAGCCCAGCCTGTCAAGGATCAGTAGTCCTGTCCTCCACTGACTCATACTCAGTGACCATCACCACTGACCAATAGTCTCAGCTTCTCTGGTCTGTGACTCCCCCCTGCTTACGGATTATCCCCATGAATTCATATCCCCATAGGTTCATCCCCACTGACCAATAGCCCCATCCACCCAAGGACTAATGTTCCCACTCCATCCCCAAAGATCATTTGTCCAATCTTCAAAGGTTAATGATCATCCCCATTGATCAATACTTTTACCCCATGTATTAATAAATAGCTCCATTCCCATGGATCAGTGGATCTTCTGGCAAAGGACCCTATCCCCACTGACCATCATTATGGGTTAATTGACCCATGAAACAGCCCATAGAACAATGGCCATATCCCCCCAAATCAATCAGTCCCCTAAGATCAATAGCTACATTTCACTAATACTATCCCCATGCATAAGTAGCCAATGGCCCCACCTTCAGAGATCTATAGTCCCAACCCCGTATATCAGTGACTTCATCTCCTCTGACAAGTATGAGCACAAGCTTTATCCCCACTGACCTGACCAGTATGAGCAAGACAAGCTCTATCCCCACTAACCAATCTATCCCCAGAAATCAATGGTTATAAGTCTCCTAAACAATATCCTGTCCCCTCTAATGGTTGGTCTCGCTTCCATGCTCTCATCTCTGACCAATAACCCCATCCACAAGAGTCCATGGTCCCACCCCTGCAGAACCATAATTACATCCCAGTGGCCAGTGGCCAGACATCACTTATCCATGGTCCCCTTCCCTTCCCATCTTCTCTAGCCTCAGTCCAACTTTTTACCCCAGTCCTCATACCTCCAAGTTTGAAGGGGGCAGCTGGGCTCCACCCAGCAACTCCTCTCCCAGGGAGTCTGGGTGACCAGAGGCCCTCCCCACTTTCCAGGTTTGGCCGTCGAGGGATTGTGCTTCTGACCTTGGGGTTGGTGGGCCCCTGTGGAGTGGGAGGGGCTGCCGCAGGCTCCTCCACAGGTGTCATGGCCCTCCGATTCCTCCTGGGCTTTCTGCTTGCCGGAGTTGACCTTGGTGTCTACCTAATGCGTGAGTGGCAACTTCCCAGATGTCCTTCCCTTGGGGCTCATGCCTGCCTGTCTGCATTCCCAGGCTGTTCCCACTGCCCCCTAGGATCCCCTCAGTCCCTTTTCAGTCCCCAGTTTCAGCTGTCCAGGATCTCAGCTGCCTTTCTACCCCAGCCTTTGAAGGATCCAGGGACTTTGCTTTTCTCCACACCCCTCCCCGCCAGCCCTCCAATCTTTAAGGCCTTCCTTGCCCTTGACTTACTGCTGTCAGGGAATGGAGCTTTATTTAAAAATGAAATCCTGACTAGCTGTATGTCCTTGAACAAGGGTTGATATGAAGGTCAAATAAGAGGCCTGATGTGAAAGGCCCTGTAAACTGGGAATGCTGAACCCACCAGGGACTCTGACCCTTGAGCCCTCCCAAGTTTGAGGAGAGGAGAGAGGACTGAACAGTCTCTCCACTCTTTGCCACTCAGAGGTTAGTCTGTGGGAGGTGATGACTACAGCCTCCACTCTGGGTCTGACTTTGCTCTCTGTCCTCCCTCCCTTTCTTCTCCTCTCTCCCATGCCTCCTTCCTCCCTGGCGTCTCCTCCCTGTCCCTGCTGTATCTCTAGGCCTGGAACTGTGCGACCCAACCCAGAGGCTTCGGGTGGCCCTGGCAGGGGAGTTGGTGGGGGTGGGGGGGCACTTCCTGTTCCTGGGCCTGGCCCTTGTCTCTAAGGACTGGCGATTTCTTCAGCGAATGATCACCGCTCCCTGCATCCTCTTCCTGTTTTATGGGTTAGTATCATCCTCCACCTGTTGTCTGGCCATTTCCACCTCTATCTCCAGCCTGGCTCTAGCCTGGAGACCTTTCCTCTTCTCCACTGCCCTTTGTCCAGGCCTGCCCCAGCCCTAGCCCTTCAGAGGTGGGAGTTTCCCACCCCTGGATCAGGAGACCTCAGAGTGCACCCCCACCCCCATCCCTAGCTGGCCTGGTTTGTTTCTGGAGTCTGCGAGGTGGCTAATAGTGAAGCGACAGATTGAGGAGGCGCAATCCGTGCTGAGGATCCTGGCTGAGCGGAACCGGCCCCATGGGCAGATGCTGGGAGAGGAGGCCCAGGAGGCCCTGCAGGGTAAGAGACAGGGGTCCCTACAGGTGATGCTTCACATGTACACATGACAGTGCCCTCTCCATGGTTACAGCTGTGCCACCTCTCAGGGTCCCCACCACCCATGTGGAGGACCCTGGGGTTCAGCTGTTTCTTCTAACAGACAGCTCCTCTCTCTTTCCCAAAGACCTGGAGAACACCTGCCCTCTCCCTGCAACATCCTCCTTTTCCTTCGCCTCCCTCCTCAACTACCGCAACATCTGGAAAAATCTACTTATCCTGGGCTTCACCAAGTGAGCCTGGGTGTCTGAGCCAAGGGCCAGGCCAGTAGCTGGAATGGGGGCTGGCTGGGTGGGGAAGGCCTGAGGACCCCTGCCAAGGGCAGCCAGGGTGGTGGAAGTCTGTGGATGGGCATTCAGACACTGCTGTTTGCTTTGTCCCCCTTCTCACAGCTTTATTGCCCATGCCATTCGCCACTGCTACCAGCCTGTGGGAGGAGGAGGGAGCCCATCGGACTTCTACCTGTGCTCTCTGCTGGCCAGTGGCACAGCAGCCCTGGCTTGTGTCTTCCTGGGGGTTACCGTGGACCGATTTGGCCGCCGGGGCATCCTGCTACTCTCAATGACCCTCACTGGCATTGCGTCCCTGGTCCTGCTGGGCCTGTGGGATTGTGAGCATCTTCCCTTCCCCACAGTGTGGGCTGAGCAAAGGAACCCCAGCAGAGGTGCCTCAGGCAGGCTCAGCCACTACCTCCCAAGTCCAGACCAGACCCTGCCCAGATCTTCTACAATCCTCCCCACCAGACCACACAACCCTGTCTGTTCTCCCTAGTCGATTAGTGGATGCCCAGAGAGCCCACCTGGCTAGAGCCATGGGATCAGAGAACCAAGGGGATGAAGCCAGGGACTAGGCCATGCGTGATCTCCTCACTTCCATTCACATCCTCCCTCTTGGCCCTCCAGATCTGAATGAGGCTGCCATCACCACCTTCTCTGTCCTTGGCCTCTTCTCCTCCCAAGCTGCTGGCATCCTCAGCACCCTCCTCGCTGCTGAAGTCATTCCTACCACTGTCCGGTGAGCGCAGTGTTGCTGGGGCTGAGGAAGGGCCTGAGGGAGGGAGGGGAAAGTGCTGGAGAAGGGTTGGGGTGAGGCCCATGGTTAGAGGCTGAGTGCCTCCTCCATCTCTCCCAGGGGCCGAGGCCTGGGCCTGATCATGGCACTGGGAGCTCTTGGAGGGCTGAGTGGCCCAGCCCAGCGCCTCCACATGGGTCACGGAGCCTTCCTGCAGCATGTGGTGCTGGCGGCCTGTGCCCTCCTCTGCATCCTCAGCATCATGCTTCTGCCGGAGACCAAGCGCAAACTCCTCCCCGAAGTGCTGCGGGATGGGGAGCTGTGCCGCCGGCCTTCCCTGCTGCGGCAGCCACCCCCTAACCGCTGTGACCATGTCCCACTGCTTGCCACCCCCAACCCTGCCCTCTGAGTGGCCTCTGAGCACCCTGGCAGGAGGCTGGCTTGTACGGAAATGTGGTATAAGGCCCTGGCGAACTGATTGGGAGGACTGAGTGAGGAAGGCAGGGCTGTCCAGAAGGCTCAGAGGCACCTCATGCCAGCCATCGAGGAGAGCTCAGAGGGCTGTCCCCACCCCCACCTCCTCCCTGCTGCTTTGTGTTCACTTCCTTGGCAAGAGTCAGGGGACAGGGAGCGAGCTCCACAGTGTAACCACTAGGTCTGGGCTCCATCCTGTGCCCAAAGACATCCTCCCAGACCTCGTTCTTTCTTGCTCTATCATTCTGTTTCAATAAAGACATTTTGAATAAATGAGCATATCATAGCCTGGACTTCCCTCCCTTCTGTTGTACTGTCTCTTCGGGGAAGGTTTCTCTTAGTGGAACCAAAATCAGCAACAGTCTCCCTTCCCCCTTCCCCTGGGCCTTCCCTCCTCCCCCCCACACCATGTTACTTTACAGACAGCCACCACCCTTTACTGATGGCTTGCTATGCAGCTAAAGACTGGGCTAGGCACTTTACAAACTTCACTTAATCATTTAGTCCCTTCCAACACTGCAAGGTAGGTGTTGGGTCAATTAAAAGTTTTTGTTGTTGCAAGCAATGAAAACTGACCATAATAAACTTAAACGAAAATGGGAATTTACTAGAGGGATTTGGTGGGGCAGGTTGCGTTAGGGAGCTCACAGAAGAGGCGGAACTAGTCATGAAAGGTCAGGAACCAGACAGGCCCCCTAGTCTGGGAAGTATGACTTCACCTGGATGAATGACCTCCACTGGGATTCCATCTTTGGGTCATTCCACTTAAGAGTCATTTCCAGAGAGCAAATGACTGGCTAACTTGAGTTAACATGGCTGCACCCCCACCCATATTACTGACAACTGGGGAGACAGAAGGCAGCAACTGTGTGTTGTTAGCAGAAGTAGGACAGGATGTTGTGCAGGTAAAAACAATGGATGCCCACTATAGTATTCTTCTTCTTTTACAGATAAGAAAACTGATGCTCAGAGAGACTCAGTAACCTGCTCAAGGTTACAAAGCTAATGAGTGACAGAGCTGGGACATAATTAGATCCTGGAGCTGGAGCTCTTCACTGATGCACACTATGGCCACCTTTCTAACCCCTTCCAATCTTTAGGCATTACCCTTGGAAGCAAGGAGTCTCAAGGCACCCTAGGAGTTGGCAGTAGGTGAATAGGTCTTCCACATCAGTGCCAGGACCTGCCTCTCAGACTAGCCCTGGCCTGGCTTGACCACTTTGGGCAAATCTCTTAACGTCCAGCTTCCTCCAAGGGTTGCTGTGAGATTAAACAAGATAATGTATTTATACATGTCTCTTAAACTGATTTACCACTAGATGGTAAGCTCCTTGAGGGCAAGAACGCTGTCTTTCTCAATTTAAAAACACAAAAGCCTGACACATGATAGACATTGAAAAAGTTATTGTTAGTTCATTCTTTCAGCAAATGTTTCCTGTGCCCAACTTACGAACCAGTTACCATCCTGGATATTTAGGGCATAGGCCATCCTTCAGGGACCTTAAAATCCATCTAATACTAGGAATAGTAATGAGGAGAGAGACCAGTGGTTTGGGGCACTAGACAGCTGCATCCTGAAGCAGGTGAGACTTCACTCAGAGTCAGGAAACCCTCACGCAAAGGCTTAGGAGAAAAGTACAGTGCTTTCGACCCAAAGGATATAGGGACAGCAAAGGCCTGGAGGTAGGAAATGGGTGAGGCAGTCCTGGAAAAGATTCTTGGGGAAACTGAAGTGTTGAGGCCAGTCTCTTCCAGAGAAGGGAGACCCGTTCTCTACACATTCCTGCAGCACCCAGGGTCCTATCTCCTTCCTCTCTGCCAATCCAAATCTGAGGCCCAAAGCTCTGTGAACTAAGCCATGCTGCTGGGGTCTCCATACTAATTGCATTACTGGAGAACTCATAAGAACCCTTCTCATTTAATCTTCACAGCCCTCTGAAATTGGTTTTGTTATTTTTATCCTATTTAACTACTGAGGACATGGAAATGAGAGAAATGGAAGGATCTGCCATTAGATGGCAGAGCCAGGACTCAAAACCCGGCCTTCTGGCTGCTCTTTCAACTCCACTAGTTCCTTCACAGTTATGTACTGTGTACCCCACATTCTGTAGAACAATGTCTGTGAACAATGTAACTGATTCCAATGTTCACTTTTTAGTTCTGGGTAGCCCCAATGATAAAAGAGATCATACTACTGTCTCCAGCGATTCGGTGAAAACCAACCTGACGGTAGGTAAGAAAGTTCTGTACTTTTTGGAAGTACAAGGAGTTATTCGTACACTAATGACATCATCCAGTACATATTGTGAGGAATGGTATCAACGGGGCATTCCAGCAAATCCAGTCTTTGTACACTGCTGGAAGAAGGGCAGGGAAAAAAAAGTAAAAAACACTCAGGAAGTTCGAGCAGCTCCTGTAGGAGGGTAGTTGAAAGAGAACCAGATTCTCTGACTTCAACCAAAAAGGTAGAGACAACGAAAATGAAAGCATTCAAGAAGTATCAGTGAAGCACAGGGGAAAACATAGTCCTTCACCCCTAAGAAATTCATAATCTAGGTGAAAAGGGTCAGCATGTATAACTAACACAACTGGCATCTTGCTCTAAAATTCACCAACCACATAATCTCACTGGACCCTGCCTGATCAATAACCCCATGAGAAACAGTTCTCATGGTTTAGGGTTTTACAAATGGGGAGACTGAGGTTTGAAAAGGTAACTTATTCAAGGTTATGTGACTCTTAAGTAGAGTAGCCAGATTTTGAGAACTGAGATCCTGCAATCTTCTTCCTGTACACCAGATAGAAAATATTTCCAAACACCACAAAAATATTAATTCTCCTGTAATCAGTTTAGAAGACAACCCAGGAACTTGGGAGATCGTTTTTAGGAAAATAAGGAAGTGACTACTTTCACGAACATGAAACACTGTAGAAATGTTTTCGTTGGACTCACAACTACGAGCCATAATGGGTTATTCAAAGGAAAATTAAAAGTATATACAGGGTACATTTATAAGCTTAAGTTACATTAAGTGACATGAAGGCCACTCTCATTCCTCTCATTCAGTCAACCTAGCCTGGCCACCACATAACCATTTTTTGCGGATTACCCACTGTCTGGTGCTGCCTCAGCTCTGGGGGAGGGAGCATGGTCCTTCCCTGCAAGGGCTCTGAAGACTGTGAGACAAATCATTACAATCCTACGTGGAAAATGTGGAGATGTAAAAGTGCTTCAGTGGCTCTGAGGAGGAAGGATCTGCTCTTTTGGGGACAGTCAAGGAAAGCTTCTTGGATATTTGGACTGAAACAGTGCCAAGTCCAGAGGTATGACAGAACATGGATGGTGTGGAGAACATCAAGTGTTTAAACATCCATGATATAAAGGTAATCTATGAAAAACCCACAGCTAACACCTTATTTATCATGACTGACTGAAAGCTTTTCCCGAAGATCAGGAGTAAGACAAGGATGTCTGCTCTCACCACTTCTATTCAACATTGTACTGGAGGTTCTGGCTAGGGAAATGAGGCAAGAAAATGAAAAACAAGACATCCGGAATGTAAAGGACAATGTAAAACTCTATATTTGCAGGTGACATGATCTTGTATATAGAGAATCCTAAGGAATACACAAACACACCTGTTAGAACTAAACAAACAAGTTCAGTAAGGCTACTAAACTTACAGTTAAACTTGTACAAGATCAATGTACAAAATCAATTGTATTTCTATACAATAGCAATGAACATTCTGAAAGCAAAATGCAGAAAGTTCCATTTAATATAGCAAAAGACAATACTTAAGGATAAATGTAATAAAAGAAGTCTAAGACTTATACACTGGAAACTACAAAACATTGTTAAAAGAAATCAAAGACTTAAATAAATAGACATACTGTGTTCGTAGTTTGGAAGACTTAGTATTGTTACAATGGCAATCCTCCCCAAATTGTTCTACAGATTCAGTGTAATCCCTATGAACATTCTGGCTTTCTTTTTTGCAGAAACTGACAGGCTGATTCTGAAATTCATATGAAATGTAAAAGACCCAGAGTAGCTAAACAATCTTGAAAAAGAACAAAATTGGAGGCCTCATACTTCCCACTTCCAGAACTTATTACAAAGGTACAGTAATGAACACAGTGTAGTAATGGCATAGGACATCCATATAGATCAATGGAATAGATTTGAGACTCTAGAAACAAGCCTGCACATTCTTGGCATTTTCAACAAGGGTACCAACACCATTCAATGGGGGAAAGAGTAGCTTTTTAAACAAATGGTGCTGAGACAAATGCATTATCTGCATGCAGAAGAATGAAGTGGCCCCTCCCTCACACCATACACAAAAGTTCATTTAAAATGGATCAAAGACCTAAATGTAAGAGTTAAACTATAAAACTCTTAGGAGAAAACACAGGCATAAATCTCCAGGACCTTTCTGTTTCAAAGGATACTATCAAGTGGGAAAAAAAAAAAAACAAACCAACAAAATGGGAGAAAATATTTGCAAATCAAATATATGATAAAGGTCTAAGACTCAGAATATCTAAAGAACTCTTACAATTCATAATAAAAAGACAGACAAGCCAATTAAAAAGTGGGCAAATAATTTGAGCATTTTTCTTTAAAGAAGATATACAAATGGCCAGGAAGCACATGAAAAGATGCTCAACATCATTAGTCATTAGAGAAATGCAAATAAAAAACATGAGATACCACTTCATACCCACTAAGATGGCTATAATAAAAAAGATGGACAGTAACAAGTTAGGTGAGGATCTGGAGAAACTGACCCTCATACACTGCTGGCAGAAATGTAAAATGATGCAGCTGCTTTTGAAAACAGCCCTGTAGTTCCTCAAAAGGTTAAACATAGTTAGTTACTTTATGATCTAGCAACTCCACTCCTAGGTATGTATTTAAGAGAAACGAAAATGTTTGCTCACAAAAAAAACATGTAGCTTGTAGCAGCACTGTTCCTAATAGTAAAAAAAAGAAAAAAAAAAGGAAATAATGCAAATGTCCATCAACTCATGGATAGTCAAAATGTGGTCAATCCATACAAGGAATTATTATTCAGCTATGAAAAGGAATGAAGTGCTGATACATGCTACAACATGAATCTTGAAAACACTATGCTAAGTGAAGGAAGCCAGACACAAAATGCCACATATTGTATGATTCTATTTATATGAAATATCCAGAACAGGCAAAGTCATAGAGACAGAAATTAATAGTTGCTAGGGGCTAGAGGGAGGGAAAATTAGGGGGGCTTGCTAATGGGTATAGGGTTCTTTGGGGGGTTATGAAAATAGAGTTAATAAAATTAGGTAGTGATGATGGTTAATATATGTTGCACTAAATACCATTGAATCGTACACTTAAAAGGTAATTCTTTATGGTATGTGAATTATATCTAACAACAAAACCCATATAGCTTTTCAGTGGGATATGCCAGAGGTATGGCAAACTGACACTTTTCTACAGCGAATAAAATTAAAGTTCTCTTACTAAATGATTTCTCTTTAACAAATGCTAGCACCTAGAACAGCACTTGCTGGGTACTCAGTAAATGTTTGTTGAATCAATGATTACCACAAGCATAAAGAAAGGGAAAAAGGCATTTGAGATTAGCAGAATTGAAAGATGTTTTAAAATCAGGTCTTGATTTAAGAAAGGCCACTCATTTCAACCATACATAAAAGGAAGGCTGTTATCGGAAAAAAACAGCAACCACTTTTCTTTATTGCTGATGTCAGGTTGGGCAAATCCCATCTGAAAGAGCTCTGGGCTGTCGTTGCAAAGACCTGACTCAGACTCTCACTCCAGAGAAATCTTAGAGATAGGCTCCCCCAATTGTCTTAGACACTTCCCTCCCACAAGATCCATGTGAGACTAGGTTCATTCCAATCCCTCAGATAAGAGGGAGCTCATCAGGAGTGACTGACCAAAAAACAAGCAATCTTTCCCAAGGAAAGCAACTTTCCTTTCATGCTACTTCCTCTAAAATCACTTAGGATGATGCAGGAAAAATGAAAAGACCAAGTAAAGAAAGAAATCTGATGCTTGTGAGGGTAAGAACTAGCAGGTCCAGGATAAAGGGAACCCCCAAGGTGAATTAACACCTTCTGAGCACCTAAGTTATACAAAGGCACAATCCATACCCTCAAGGAGCTTGCAGTCTAGTGGGGAAACAGGGATGTAATTGTTTTAATTATAAAGCTATGAAGTACTAAACAGAGATAGAAGCAATTTGCCCTGAGTGCAGGAGTGATTCATAATGACTAGGGAATGAAGAAAGGTTTCTGGCTGTAGTGCCTGGCTTTATACATTACGATTCTGAAAGAGCAGATGGAATGGGCACAGCATGAGCAATAAATGAAATATAATAAAATTAACTGCAATGCACAGGGCATCACATGTAGAACAAGATGTGACAGGGAAATCTAATCAGAATTAAATTGGGAAAGGACTTCATTCCACATCTGCGTTTACAATTACTGGTGGTAGAACAGGGGCATTTCTGGCAACATTAAGTTTGTGGAGTCAGACATCTACCAGGAGCCCACTTTAAGATGGGGAGTTGCTCAAGCAATTAAAATAGCATGGAAAGAATGGGCAGGATATGGAGAACTGACTGGACATACAAAATTAAAAACAAAGAAGGGTCAAAAAAATGACACTCGCCTGTCCAAGATCCAGCAATTTGGAAGGGGTTTTGCAGATAGCCACTTAACGCCCCCTGGTGGATAGAAGAGACCTTCCCAGCATTAACATCATCAAGCTACTTCAGACCTCTCACATTCTAGCAAAGTTAATATTGAAACCATCGCTACCAGACTCCTTAATAAGCCTCTGCAGCAATCTCCACACTATTCTAGCTGAATGTTGTTAGAGCAGACAGATATCCCCCCCCACTGCAGAATGCTTAACAAATGACACAACAGGAACAGTACAATAAATGAGCAAATGCTGAAGTGGTCAATACTGACCTGAGAATTCAGAATACAAAGCCATTGGAGAAGTGGGTTAAGGCTTCAGAGATATATAGGACACTCATTTCTTTAACCTAAGATTACTGAAGAGAATACCTAGGTCGGAGGCAAACACAAAATATTCTGGGAACAGAGGTTAATGGTGCAACAGAATATATATAAAGGTTTAAATTTAGAAATCCTGTAAGTAATGGAGAAGACTTGAGCAGGGCCAGAGGGGCAGGAACACGATGTAGTAGTACCCAAGGAATCTGGATACCGATTTGACATAATACAAAATAGAGAAATTTGGTGTTAATGTGACCAACTACTAAACTTAAGGATATTAAATCAGTAAAAGCCAGTTAGTTAAGTCCTAATTAATGGAATGATTCAAAATGAGTTAGCTGAACAGAGTAAGTGGTCACTGCATGGCTAGAAAAGATATTGCCATGGTCTTTGTTAGTTAACTACTTTCTCCCTCATTTTTTGAGCTGACTTTGGGGTAAAGACAAGAAAAGCTACCCAGATACCCCTAAGAATCTAGTGCTGCTGGTGTGGATAATTCATTTGCATGTTCAATTTACTCAGGAGTACACACTGAAGTGCTATCAGATTACTCTCTTCTGGCCGTTCTTTTACATTCCCAGGCTCATTTGATTTACCTCAAATGCCAATCAGGGCTACATGCTACCCAGAAAACTCATCATCCTCAACTAAATACACAATGTTCCTGTTAGTTGTAATTTTAACTCCTACTCCTTAATTCGTAAATGAGAACTTCCCCTCCACAACACCAGCACTTCCACAAAGGAGAATTAACAGCCATCTGGGATCTAAGAGAAAATAGGAAAATAGATAAATAACCCTTACACCCAAAAGGCCAAACAATTTTTATTTTCAAAAACAACTTTATTCATGACACATATTAAAAAAAAAACTCCCACCCCCTGGAAATGAGCTAAAAAAATAAAGAAAATCCACCTCCCACCTCCCTGTTCCCACTTCCTCCCATTCCCTCCAAATAAAAGGGAAAAAAAGGCAAAGGAAAACAAAACAAAACAAAAAACTGAAAAACAAAAAAACGCCCCAAAACCCCCCAAAACAAGGTAGTGCATTTCCCCAAGGGGTAGGGGAATTTACACTGGAGCCGCTGGGAGCGGAACGGAGATCTTCCGGCTACAGAAACCTGCAAAGAAAGACACTCAAAACAGAAAAAGAAACACAAAAGGAAACAAAATAGATCACCAGGCAATCTGGAGGGGCAGGGAGCCGGAAAAGAGGGGTGGGATGGGTGGTAGACCTGGCAGGACAGGAGCAGGCAGGAGGGGACTGTGAAAGTTAGGGAGAAGATGGAGGGAAGGTAACAAGCAGAACAGTTTGGTGTCCTTCCAGAGCCCTGGGTAAAAAAACCCCTCCTACCACCCATGCCCACCTACCCTTGAGCAGCCCCCAAGGTGGTGAAGTGGGACAGGGAAACAAGGGGAGCAGCTTGCGCAGTTGAGACGTGTCCATGGCGAATCCCCAGAGTGAATGAGCAGCCCCCTGCCCCACTCCCTGGGCCTTCCCCTACTCCCCAAAGCAGGTCCCTCCTCAGCAGTTAGTTATGGGATTCTCCCCCCTTTCCACAGTATATCTTTTTTTTTAAAAATATTTTTTTTTTCCATCAAGGTCATCTTCTGTTTTTCTTTTTTTTTTTTTTAATTCTTTTTTTTTTTTCCTTCTTTCCTCTTTTTTTCCTCTCTCTCCTCCTAATACACACTTTTTTTAGTAAGGGGAATACCATGATGTCGCTCTAGCCCGGCCCCTGGAAGAAAGAAGGAGAGTTAGGTGTTAACATAATCACTTAAGAGTCAGCACAAGCCCCTCCCCATGGGCCCTTGCCCCAGTTATAGTGCAGGGAATGGGGGGAAAGAAGTTTCCAAGTATCCTAAAACTGACCCCATTATCCCAGAAATAGTGACACACCTGGCAAATGGGAGGGGACAATTTAACAGAATACCTTGCCATTGGCAAAAAAGCATATCTGAGATAATAGGGGCAAGAAAACGGACTTATTGTTTATCCACTTTTCAGTCAGTTCTCCACAGCTCTAAACCCCAGGCCTTCACCATCAGATCCTCCCTAACTCCTGGGAGTAGATAAGTAAATCTTATGAAAAGCCAAGGTCTATATGCTTATCCTGTCTATTTAAAGGCAGAGAGGATAATAAAGCAACAACATGGGCATCACACTAGGCCCAGAGAAAAAGTTAACCTTGTAAAACACTGGCTCAGTTAAAAAGTATCTCATTATCCTCCCACATGGCTGTTGAAAAGGATCAACTAGCCTCTGGTATTCTTCCAAGGGAGGTTCAATCTTCAACTCCTCCTTAACTCTGGGAAAAGTAGCAAATGTCCAAGCAGTGCCTTCACTACTCTGAGGCCATTCTTCCTGGCCTGTTTTGTAAACACCTTCACTGCCACCAACTCTCAAGGGAAAAAAGGCTGGGGGAAGAACCATCTCTCAGAACAAAGTGGAGAGATCCAGCCCTTATCACCAACTCTTGCTCCAGAAAACGATGATGAGACTGGCCTCCTGGCCTGGCCTGCAACTACCTTCCTCACCCTGCACAGGCAGGAGACCAAGTCCCTGGAGACCAAGGGGAGGGTAAGTGAGGGAGATTCCTCAGATCAGGAGAGAAGGAAACATACAGGGCTCATGGGAGGCGGGGGGAGAGGAGCAGCCCATCTATCCTGACCTGTAGACGCGACCCCGGGGCCTGCTGTTAAAACCACTGTAGAATCGAGAGCGGGAACTGTTGTAGTTGGTGGTCCGGGCACGGTATCGGGCTCGTGGGAAACCCCGGTCTGTTGTGCTGATGCCTGGTCTGTTGGTTCGTTTTGGGATCACCTGACAGTGACAGATGTACAACAAAAAGCCTCAGAATAAGCCTGGAGAGTTTACACAGAACCAGAACAGCAATGGGCATGGGGCTTACCTTGATTTGTCTTCCTCTAAATAGGGACTCATCTAAGGCCAAGGAAGTCCTCACTGACTCTTTGTCTGAGAACTCTATATATGCAAACCTGAAAAGAATAATAGTCATTTTATCTATCTGAAGTTTAAAAAAGCAGCTTACGTGTCAAATCCAATTTTTAGGCATGCTTTACTCAAGTAATAACACATCCACATTTTTTTATTACTTTTCAAAAAATTCTTAAATGCAAGATTTCAATCCAAATTTCTAGCTACTCTTGGAAAATTATAAAACAGTATCCACAGGGCCTGGATTTCCATATAGCAGAATCAGTTAGGGCTAAGCAGAAGCTGTCCCTCTCTCTTCTAGCTCATGAATACACCCACACTAACCTTCATCTTTATCTAAAGGCCTCTGAAAGCATTTACGTGCAACTCCTGATATACATCTCCATTAATTCCTCATAAGATGAACACCACTTACTTTAACAGCAAGTTAACTTACTGTTCAATATAAAACATTTTGTCTACTTTTAAAATGTGATTAAAATGACCTCAACTTACTTCCCTACTTACCCTTTAGGATGGCCACTAAATTTGTCACAAAGTATGGTAACACGGTTGACTGAACCACAACCATGAAAGTGTGCTTCCAGCTCTTCTGCTGTTGCACCATAGTCCACCTGTGGGGATAAAGGGGTTATGTTTCACACGTACTGGGCAAACAAGCTCCCATCTCAACAGGTATCTCCGCCGAGCCTCTGGGCTGGGCCACCATATACACCAAGGCACATCAAATCTGATTCTTTAAGAAATTAATCCTTTTCTCTTCCCAACCCTAAAGCCTCTGCTGATCACCAGTACCTTTTACCCCCTCCAAACCCTCCCAATATTCCCCAAATCCACCACCTATCCTTGAGATGTTCCTTTCAATATTCCTACTAAGCAACTCCCAAAACAAGAGCTTCCCCCAACACTAATCAGGGCCCTAATACATACATTGCCAACATAAATGGAACGGGCATCAGCCTCCATCTTCTCTTCAATGGACATGATCACTGGGCCAGCTTTGAAGAAAAAAGAAATCGGAGGGGAAAACAAAGCTAGTTTTCTATTTGACCAATAAATGTACCCCTCCCACCACCAGTGCTACAGTGAAGGCAAAGATTTAGGTCTGCTCTGTTCCCTGCTGTACCCATTATCAAGAATACCATCTAACACACAAAAGGTACTCAGTGAACATTTGACAAATCAGCAACAGATTAACACAGTCCTAAAAACCAGAGAGAACAGTACAGGAATTCCCTCCTTCCCCCAAACCAAGTCCCTGTTTATTGAATAACTTTGAGTGAAATCATTTGAAAAGTGAACAAAATCAAGGGAACCCAAACTCAACATTTCTGGATTAAAGGGAAAGCCCCCTGTAGTGGAGCAATTTCTTAGGACTCTTAAAAGGTCTCAAACTAAAAGAAGAACCATGAGCCTTGAAGGTCAAATGCCAATTGGAAACCTCCACAAAGAGTAGAGGTAGAATAAAGAACAAAGAGCAACACATGTAAAAAGGACAAAGAAAGGCACAAGATTACCATCATCAAAACAGGTTTTTGCCTCACTAAGGTCAGAGGAACACACAATGGACAATGACCACAGCACCTACCCAGTAATTGCTCAGACAAGCAGCCTCAAAGTCCCGAGCATCTAATCCCATACAACCCGTGTTCGCATAACCCTTCCGAGGACCCGGGTTCCGCGTGCAACCGCCAGTTACTCACCATTGCCTGGAGGTGGACTCATATTCATCTGTTTCTCTACCTCGTTCTGTAGCTCCTTTAGCTTCTCGGCTTCTTCCTCCATCTCCCTGACTCGAGCTTTGATCGCTTCCAGCTCCTACAATGAGTGGAGAGGGTATGGAGAAGAGCTTAACAGGAACCAACGCAAGGGCTGCGCCCAGCTCTCCGTCCGAGCGCGGCCTCATGCTCGGCCATTTCCCTCGCCCCACACACGGGTCACGATGAAAAGAAAAGCAAGCTACCTTCTCTAAAACAATACTAAGCACCCATAACGCCCGAATCAACCCGGCTAGGCCCCTTCTGGCGGTCGAGGATCCGTCCCCGGCCCTGCCCCAGCCACGTTATTCCCCGCCCACCCCCACCCCCCGCCTGCCTCCCGCCTGCCTCCCGCTCGCCCGAGCTCTGGGCCTCCCGTGACACGGACGGCCCTGCTCGTTCGCCCTCCTTCCCTCACCGGGTCCTCAATGGCGCCGTCCCCCGGGTCACCCTCGACCAGTCCCGGCTCCTCCTCCTCCTCCTGGCTGCCGGGGGCTCCCGAGCCAGGCCCAGGGCCCGGAGCTCCCGGGGGGGCGCGGGGCCGGGGCGGCTCCTCTTCGGGCTCGGGCTCCGGCTCGGGCTCCAGCAGCAGCTCCTCAGGCTCCAGTTCCTCAGACTCCAGGCCGTTCCCGTAGTCCCCTGCGCCCCCCGGGGCCCCCTCCCCGGCCTCCCCACCGGCCCCGGGCACAAGATGGCGCCGCCGCCCCGGCCCGGAGCCCCGACCGCCCGCAGCCCCCGCTGCTGCTGCCGCCGCCGCCGCCGCCGCCATCGCCGCTCAGACTGGGGCCCGCCGCCCGGCGATTGGAGAACTGCGCCGGGCACGCCGAGGATTCATTAGTCTAGCAGCCTGCCCGTCACCACCAGCTAGGACTCCATTGGGGAATATTACTTGACAATCAAATAAGATCCCACCCTTAAGGCGGGATATTGCAACAAATTCTCAAATCCCGGTAGGGGAATTGGTCTGTCAATCAACACATGTCCCACCTCCTCTCAAGTCCTTAGGTAACAATACCGCCAGAGCTGTGACGACATTCCTGCTTCCCGCCCCGCCTCCAGGCGGATCCGCGAAGTATATGACGTTCGGGGATTGGCTGCTGGCTGGGTGAGGGGAAAGAACCAGTCTTCCGATCGCCTTGCCGCACCGGCCGTCTCAGATGCCGATTGGCTCGCGGGATTTGAAGGGCTAACACCCGTTTCGTGACAGGTGAACCTTGCCCCGCAACGGACGGCCAGGCTTCCATCAAGGGAAACCCGAGGTCACATGACTAGTCCTTAGGGAGGCCGCCATTTTGACACTACTGGTTGCCAAGTAGAGAGCTGTTGGAAGGCAGAGGCCGGAAACATTGAGGCGGTTTCTGGAATCTGGTTTGCTGACCAGGAAAGAATCAGTAGATGGGATGTTGCTGGAAATGGAGGTTCTGAATGGCGCTTTCCAGTAAGCTTACTTTTCCCATCCAAGTTATTGGTACCAACATCCACCAACCAGTTCTCCCAAACCAAAAAGCAGGGAGGAATCCTCACTCCAGAGCTACTAGCCCTGTCTGATCTGTCTTCCTTACACAGGCATACTTTACAAACCCCTGTTCATGCTCCGGTTTTAGCCTTTTTCTTGGACTGTTTGCTACAGCTCCCTAATAGGTCTCTCAGCTTCCAGTGTCATCTTTCCAAGCCTCGCCGCTACTTAGAGCCGGCTCCCTTTTGCTGGCCCGGTAAAAATAAAACTTTACCGTGGCCTTAAGAGATCTCAGGACCAGCCTACTTCGCAAATGTTATTTCCACCCTTCTCGTTCCAGGGGGGTGTACCTGCACACAGGTCTGTACCTCTACACGCAATGTACCCATGTACACTGCAGGCCCCAGCATCGCCTCTACTGAAGAACCTTTCACTACCCCCTCCTTTCCCATAACAAGCAGGCCTAGTCCCACTGTGCGCTCATTTTGTCCTGCATTGTGAGTTTGGGAATGAGTGGCTGGATCCTACTTATATTTGCAACCCCACTGTGGGGCAGTATGCTTTGTACATAATAGATGTCCAATAAATGTTTGCATTTATTGGGGATCTGGGTGCCACCCTCATTTTTCAAGGCTTTCCCACTCCCCAAACCTTCCTTCAGTCCGCAGAGGAATTCCTCCTCGCAGGTTCCCAACACACGTTTGTACTCTGAGATAACCAATGAGACCTAGTCCTGGAAAGCAGGGTTGCCCTATTGTAGCAGTGTTACTACGCGTTTTTTAAAAAGTAAGGAATGACGGTGTTAAGTTTGCAAAAGGGTTATTTGTGGACAGACCAAGCTACGATTTGACAGCCAGATTCAAATGAGGCCATTCAAATTAGTTAAATCAGACAACCCCAATAGGATGTGTATGGCTGGGGCAGGGATTTGGACAAGAGGAGATCTCTGTTAGCAAACCAAAAAGTCAAAAGCTTTTCAATATACCCCATTCTTCCCCTCACCCTCACTTCTCAAAAATCCTTACCTCAGGAACAGGGGAATTCTGAGCAGAGTCATAGTTCTTAAAATTTCACTGAAAATTACTTCAGCAGCCATCGCAGCTCCAGTGGTCTGGGAGAACTAACGTGAGCACCGAAGACAAACCCTAAAAGATTGTGAAGTCGCTGGAAGAAAAAGGTTTTCTACTAATCTTAACCTAATCAAGATGTTGATGTTTTATTGGTGCCTGATTTAAGCTAATCAGGCAAATCAAGGGAAATGTGATTTTTTAAATAATGCTTCAAATCCTAATTTTGTTGAGCACTTGATTTTGTAATAGGTACAATCCTAGATTCCTTATTATATCTCATTGAATCCTTAACAACTCTATGAAGCAAATATTTCCAAAACTATAACTTGTTTTAGGGATGAAGAAAGAGTGAAGTAACACCCAAATCATGGAACTAATTAGCAGTGAGTAGGTGGTAAAAAGTGGTGGGACATCTGACCAGCTCAGGTCGTGACCTCCCCATTCAGGAGTTAGAGCCCTGTGTCAGGCTCTGTGCTGATAGCTCAGAGCCTGGAGCCTGCTTCAGATTCTGTGTCTCCCTCTCTCTGCCCTTCCCCTGCTTATCTCTCTCTCTTTCTCTCTCTCTCAAAAATAAATAAACATTTTAAAAAATTTTGGAGGTGCCTGAGTGGCCCAGTCGGTTGAGCGTCCGACTTCTGCTCAGGTCATGATCTCACAGTTTGTGGGTTCAAGCTCCACATGAGGCTCTGTGCTGACTGCTTGCTCAGAGCCTGGAGCCTGCTTCAAATTCTGTGTCTCCTCTCTCTGCCCCTCCCCCGCTCACGCTTTGTCTCACTGTTTCTCAAAAATAAATAAATGTAAAAAAAAAAATTTTTTTTAAATTTTTTAAAAAAAGAAAAAAATGAGCAGGGAATTCAGAGCCAACTTTCGAAACTTAGGTCAAAATTATTACAAGGTCTGCTTTAATACACAAAAATTACATTATGTATGATGTTGAAATTCGGAAAAAGACTAAATTCCCACAATAGACAAATGTTTAGGCAAGTTGTTATTATATCCAAAGATTATTATGCACCTATTAAAAGGTTTACACATAGTGTGTAATAACATGCAAAAGTAATTATGTTAGGCCAAAGAAGTAAATATAAAATTGTATATAAAGTATGATTAAAGTATCATTATGATGTCTTAGTTTTTAAAAAAATAATTTGGACTGGGGCACCTGGGTGGCTCAGTCCGTTAAGCTTCCAACTTCGGCTCAGGTCATTATCTTGCAGTTTGTGAGTTTGAGCCCCGTGTTGGGCTCTGTGCTGTCGGTTCAGAGCCTGGACCCTGCTTTGGATTCTGTGTCTCCCACTCTCTCCGCCTCTCCCCGCTCATGCTCGCTCTCTCTCTCTCTCTCTCAAAAATAAATAAACATTTAAGAAAATTAAAATAAAAAAAATAATTTGGACTGAAAAAATAAATAACTTGGACTTCAGGGGAAAAAAGGGAGCAAGAATCAGTTCGATGTTTCCTTTGGTAATATGTACTAAAAGCTTTCAAAATGTTGAGATTCTTAAACCAGTAATTGTATTTCTTATGATCTGCTCTAAAGAAATAATCTAAAAACTGGATCAACATTTGAGAATAAAGACATTCATCAGAGTGAAAAAAATGTAAGCAACTTGAATGTCCAAGTGGCATACTCAGGAAAATTATTATATACACATAGATGTAATTTTATATGGTCATTATGCCTTCAAAACATTTTTAGTAACAAGGAAAAACTGCAATATAATGGTAAGCAGAATTGTAGTATAGAAAATTGTATATACAGTATGATCATAAAATATAAGCACGGACAGAAGATGGGAAAGAAATACGCCAAAATATTAATAGTAGTAATTTCTGAGTAGTAGGATTATAACTGACTCATAATTTTCTATGTTCTATGATTTTTTTCCACAATATCATATATTATTTTTGTTTAAAATTAAAAAACCTTCCAACTCCCAAATTACTCTAATAAGCATGATTACTTTTACAAACACATTTAAAAAGATATTTGAATGGTGACTTGTAAAGTAAGATACTTCCCTATTAGACTGTAAACTGTAAAAGGCAGGGACATCATCATAATTATATTTGTATTCTCATTGCCCATCACTCTGTATTCAATAAATGGTAACTGCATTAATGATCTTCCGTAATAATTTTAATATCTTACCTGTTGTTGATGCATAGAGAACATCAAAGAGATAAGTTTCTAAGAATGAATTTGTAAAAAATTATTATGCAATGATGTGAAATCTACCCATTATGAGTATAATTTTCCTTCATTAATAACCTCTCAATAGAGGGCCATGGAATTTTGGGAAAATGGAAACTCATTGATGCTGTGTGCCAGAAGAAGGAAACATGTGCTAATAGAAGTGAATGGATAGTGGAAAAAAAGGAGAATTAGGGGTGCCTGGGTAGCTTAGTCGGTTAAGTGTCTGTCTCTTGTTTTCAGCTCAGGTCAGAGGATCTCATGGTTTGTGAGTGTAAAACCCGCATCGGGCACCATGGTGACAGTGCGGAGCTTACGATTCTCTCTCTTCGTCTCTCTCTGCCCCTCCCATGCACTATGTGTGCGTTCTCTTTCTCTCTCTCTCTCTCTCTCTCTCTCTCAAATAAACTTAAAAAAAAAAAAAAAGAATTAAATCACTAAAAGGGGATGAGGGCAACTCCAGTTCTGTACAAAAGGGAAAAGTTTTCTTACTAAACAACATAAATACTTGGCTTTTTGGTAGTTTCATTCCTGCTTTTAACTCTTGCTTTTTTTGCATGCTGCAATAATTCTCTATAACCTAGAACTACGTTATTTAATGTGGTACCTCTTAGTCACAAATGGTTTGAGCACTTGGAACATGAGTAGTCTGACTGGAGATGTACTGAAAGTATCAAATATACACGGAATTGCAAGACTCTGTATGAACAAAAGACTGTAAAATAAATTAATAATTACTTAATATTAATTATAGGTTGAAACTATAATAATTTTTACACTGGGCTAAGTAAAACATTGTGAAAATTAGTTTTATAACTGTTCCTTTTTGTTTTAATGAGACTACTAGAAAATGTAAAACTACATATATGGCTTGCGTTATATTTCTGTTGGACAGTGCTGATACAGAACCTTGAAA
This sequence comes from Panthera leo, assembly GCF_018350215.1. Lineage (NCBI taxonomy): Eukaryota > Metazoa > Chordata > Mammalia > Carnivora > Felidae > Panthera > Panthera leo. The sequence continues at coordinate 73,570,227 of NC_056684.1, read as the reverse complement.
CCTTGATCATATACTTACCTCTATCGTGGAGCCAACTCTCAATTATTTTCTAATGCAAAGTCTAGCCTCGCCTACCTTAATTCCTTAGGTCTGTCCTTGCAGGGAAGTGAGGTGTGCACTTAAATGAGAAAGAACCTCCTTTGGGCTGCTTATTTTCTATTCTGCTTCGTTAACTTTTTAAAAACTTAAACTTATTTTAATATGCTGTACCAGAAATATGTGTTCTTTATAAAAAAAAATCAGAAAATACTGACAGTAAAAAGAACAAAATAAAACACCAGTAAAATCCAACACCCACAGATAATCACTAATGATATTTTGGCATATATCCTTCCTGAAATTTTCAGTACATAAATACATACAGAGGCATGTACACACACACATATTTACATATTTATTTTAGCAAAGTGGGATCATACTGTATATATTGTTTTCTATTTTCTTTTTTACCAAGATAGAAACATCTTTCCGTATCAATAAAAATATTTTTCCAATTTCATTTTTCATGACTTTCCTCAAAAGTCACCTTAGAAATGAGGGTTTTCCCTGACTATTCTATTTAACATTGAAATTTACAGTTACACTTTCCTAATTCCATGCTAATGAATTATTTTTCTTTATAGCATTTATCACTTCATAACATGAAATGTTATGTTAATGAATATCAGAAGTGAAGTGAGTAAGGGGAGAAATGCTCATTGTCATTAGAGGCCGAACCACAAGTGAGGACTTGGTCACCATCACACAAAGATTTGGGGTAAGTTTTCCTTGTTTTGGTTTGTTTTTTGTTTATAGCCATCCCAAAGTACTGTATATACACACCCTCTTAAGATTTGGGTTGGCATAGGGGCACCTGGGTGGCTCAGTCAGTTAGAACTTGGAGCCTGCTTCAGATTCTTTGTCTCTCTTTCTTCTCCTCTCTCTGCTCCTCCCCCACTAGCACTCTGTCTTTCTCTCGCAAAAATAAATAAACTTAAAAAAACCTGTTTTTAAATAAATAAAATTAAAAAAAGATTTGGGTTGACATAGATGGAGCTCTTGGCTTTGGGCATTTGGCAGGGGTTAGGAGATGGGGAACAACTCTGATTTTCTTTTCTTTATGGTCTCAACACTTTCCCAAGTCCTTGTTACTCTAATTCTTGCCATTAACAAGGTCACGAAGAGATGATTAGATCAAGAAATGTCCTGACACCAGGCTATAGAGTGTAGAAGTCACAAACCCTGCTCAGTCCTTCTCATTAAACTTCTGGGCTTTATTTTTTTTTAATACGACCATTACATATTACACAAAAATAAAAGTCAAATGAACTTGATATTTATAAATTATTAAATAAAAATACAGGAATATATATTTATATTTATAGAGCTTTTTCTTTTCTTCTAAACTAACCAAATCTGTTCTCTCGCCATTTTATGATTTAAAAAAGTAAAATAGTATATACCCTAGAATAAGTGGGGAGTAGGATTAATAATCGCAGGACCTAGTTGCCCTACTTCTGCTCCTTCCTTGGCCTAAGCAAAATCCCTATATGTCCCTTTGGGCTCTGGAGAGCAAGAAACACCCTCTCTACCTATTTAATCTCTGAAAAATGGCAATTAGATTTATTTCCCTTATTTTTTAAAAAATGAAATAGATTTAAAAATTGGGAGCCATACTCAGCCTTCCTGGCCAAGAGCTAATCCCAAGGAACTATATGGCTCTAGAAGAGTCTCTAGTTTTCCCTGACAGAAGAGTCTCTGGGGTTTCCATTGCCCCTCAAGAACAGGACAGATCAAAACTGCCCACTACGGTCCCATTCAAGCTATGCTTCTGGGAATCCAAGCCCTTTACCCTTTCAGAAAACAACTTCTCCTTCTACCAAGGTGTGAAGGCCTCAGAGCAGGGCATTTCAGTTACCTGACCACGGTCCCTGCTGCTCCTGTTTGCTAAAGGCCCCCAGGAGAGTTAACAGGGATAGGTGGTCTTGTGGTAGAGGGGAGGGTGGAGTCTGCCCCAAACCTGGGGGAGCACAGGCTCCAATTTGGAGCTGATGGTCTAGTCAGTGGTTTTCCAACTTTTTTTTTCAGCAGCAAACCCCTTAATGCAAATAAAATCTTACCCTGAACCCCGATATGTAAGACAGCTACAAGGGGAGCTATTCTGTTTAAGGACAAGTAGCCCAGCTTGCTCAGCACCCCCTCCCTTCACCTCCCCAAGGCCTCCTGAGGCAACCCCTAGGAAACCTCAGGGCTCTGCCAAGCAGCCTGAAAACCACTGGTCTAGTTTGTCCTGAGCAAGTCAGAGACCCCCCACCCCACCCCAACTGCCTGCCACAGACCAGCTCTGAGTTTCTGGTATCAGCATACTCACGATGGACCAAGTGGCACATGCAGTCTTCCACCTCCCCTATAAATACCATTAAAAAGTGCAGCCCTCTCTCAAAAGCAAAAGTCTGGGCTAAACACCTGAGGCCAATTTTGGTCCCACATTCTTGTGAGTACAACTATGTTGCCACATTTTGGGACCAAATGAAAATCCCAAGAAGAGTCAACTATGGTCTAGCTAAGCTGATCAGTGCTCAGGATCAAGGGCAGGGTTCTAGAGCACTGTGTCTGAAGTCAGCATTGGAGAGCAGCAATTTTAGCACCTTGGGAAGTGCAGCAGTGAGGTCTGGCTCAGGGCATGCATCTGGAGTGAAATCATTTCTTTCTCAAAAGAAAAAGCTATAAGTGGAATCTGTTCTAGAGGACTGTGAGCTCTAAAGTTAATGTCCTCAGACTCAGAGGTACAGACAAGTAACACCCATGCAAACAGCGTGGCTTCAAAGAAAATATAAATGCTTCTAGGTCATGGTAGGTACTCTAGAACCCATATATCTGGCCCTTGATAAAGCAGCACCAAAGCCCACTACACAGAATAGGCCAGTCACGGAGTATAGGTCACCCTCACACCTATGGGGTTCAGAGCTGGAATGTTCCTCTCAAGGCATCAACAGTCTCACTGAGACACAGTGCAAGACCCAGACTGTACTCTAGATCAGCATTTACCTCCACACACTCACAAGGAAAATTAGAGTCCCAATTTAGAGTTTGAGTTTGGGTACAGAAGGTCCCAGAGACAGGGAACACTTTAGGCACCAGTGTGCCCCAGTGGGAGAGGAGGGCGGCAGGTAGGTCCAGCTCCCCACCCACCCCCACTGCAGGCTCCACGGCCCTGTTTTCTGTCAGAGCCCAGGAGGCAGCAGCAAGTGCATGATGCACAAGGAATAGGGACGGTGAAGCAACAGGGCCAGCTAGAAAACTTATCTCCAAAGCCCTGCAAATGACTTTCTGTGGAAAAGTGCCCAAAGCCCTCTTCTGGATACAGTGTTTTTCCCATAGCCTTGAGGCATCAGGACAAGGAGAGGGGGAGGAGGGAGTTGGGAGGAGGGGCAGAGAGCTGCCCCTTGTTCTTGCCACTTCAACAGGGAATGTTTTCTCTGTGAATACGGCCGCCACCATGTTAGACAAGCAGCCTAGCATGCACACAAGCACGTGTGCACATGCATACACATGTCCAAGCAGCCCAACATCACAGCCACCTCTCCCTATCACCTGAGAACTCCAAGCTTCCATTCCAAAGGGATGTGCCTTTGGTGTTTTTCCCCAAATCTCACTCATCCAATGGAGACACAACCCCTTATGCAAATCCTCCTTCTTTAGGGCTACAAAGTAAGCTCTAGTTATAGTTTTGTGTTCCCATACCTATAGGCATGATCTCTCCCACCTCCTCCCAACCCTGGAATGCCTCCATCTCCTGGCCTGCTCGCTTTCCAAACACATCCCCTAATGTCTCCAGCTCATCCTTCCGACTGCCTGCCTGGCACACACAGCTCCTTCCTACAGTACCCTGCCCCTTCCCATCCCCATTCCATGCCCATCCATTCACCCACTTCTTCCAAGGGCATTTCTCTTGTTCTGTTCCTGCTCTCTTGTCCCCCAACTACACCTAGCCCCACCTGGCCCTGGACTTTCTCACTTGCTAGCAAAAAAGGCCCCTACAGTTACCAGGGCCCCCAGTGCCACGGCCCCTGTCAGCACTGTCCTCACTGAGGCCCAGTTCCCCTCCCGCAGACGCCGCGCCTCCTCCAGGGCCCCGTCCCCGTATAGAGCTGTGAACTCCGCCTGTGGGAGAGAAGGGAAGTAGGAGAGAAAGGAGAAAGGGATATCAGGAGAGGAAAGAGTGGAGGAAAGAGGAGAGGAAGAGTTCCAGTTCCATCCACTACAAGCACTACCCCATACCCAGCTCCTCTCCAGCCAAAGCTCTACTGGCTGCAAGCCCCGATCATCCCCCATGAGCGCCTGGCTCATTTGCCCTTTCTGCCTCAAGTGAATCCCAGCCTTTCCCTGGCCAAACATTTTGCTCAGAACTGGCATCCTTTGCCAAGGCTTTCCTGACCCCCTGACACCCCCCCGCCCATGCCACATACTCTGGTGTAAAAAGCTCCTGATGGCTGGATGCCATTTCCCTGCAGGCACTGTGTATTCTGTCCTCTGCTTTGGACCATGAGCCCATCCAGTGATGACTGCATGGCAGCCCTGGAGTGCGTGACACCCATGGTGAGAGCATCTGATTCCACCCAAATAGGGAGACTCAGACCCCAGCCTCCAGCCAGAACCCCTGTCTTCCCTCTGGAGACCATCTTTGCAGAGGGGTGTGCAGAGCAGCAATTGAGAAGCTTCTTACCCAGCCCCCACTGCTGTGGATCCAGTCGGCCAGCCGTGTCTCCAGGTAGGCCACCATCCACTCTTGCACTTGTCCCACAAGTGGCTCCATCTCCTTGTTGACACTCTCAGCACACAGTGCGGCTCCAAAGACAAAGAAGGCCACAAGGCGGCCCCAGTTGGGGCCCCCTTGGAAGAGTTCATCAGAGACCTGGGTGAAGCGTTGCTGGGCTGACCCAGGGGTCACATGCAACTGGGCTGCCAAATCAGAGAAGGTGCGCCGGAAGCGGGTCTCAAACTCATCTCCAGCTGCACGCATGGCTTGGTGCAGTGGGTCAGCTGCTGGGCCCTCCCCAGGGCCTGCTCCACAAACATAACCCTTCTGCCTCAGCTTATAGCCTACAAAGTCTGCCACTAGAGCCCGTGTGTCTGGGGCTGAGGCTGGGGTCGCCATCCGGGCAGCTGTAAGAGTCAAGGATGAAAGACTGGCATGAATATATGGTCAGAGAGCCAGAAGGGGCACTTCAGGCTTGGCCAACCCAGTGAGAGTTGGGAGGAAATGCTCAGAGACCACTGAGCAGGGAGGAGCAAGAATGTGGGAATTAAGTCAAGGTGAGAGGCCAGAGCATGAGGGGCTGACCATTAATTTGTAATGTGTTAAATTAAATGTAAAACAAGCAAATTTTATTTTTAAAATACTTTAGATTATTTCCATAATAAAAAAACACCAACTCTATAACCCCCCTACAAACCCCCTTTCCACAATACACACCATTTTAGCTTAGGGTCTTAGTACCTCCCCAGAGGGAAGATGTGAAGATGCTGGCAGAGGCACAAGATGGGGGAGGAGACAGGAGCTGAAGGAAAAGGTGGGAGAAGCAAAGGGCTGCCAGGGACAGAGAAGGAAGGGGACACTCACCCAGCCTGGATGGCAGCTTTTAGGACCCAGCGCTGGTGGCAAGGAGCCCCCAGCTGGGGCCTTTCATCCTCCTGGCCAGCGTGGAGCCCTGGGAAGGGGAGGGGGAGAGCAGAGCTAGGCGGGGAAGGCCATGGATCACAGTCTGGACAGAGAAGGCTGGGGGTGCAGCTCCCGGGACCGGCCCCTGCCCCCAACGTTCTACCAGCTGTGTGGCCGAATCCATGTTTAATGACTGTCCTCCCAGGAAACCCAGGGCCAAGGGCTTCCTGCCGACACCGTATCTACTCCCGGCTCCCCCCAGTGCAATCCAACAGCCCAGCTCCTCCTTTACCCCCACCCTCAGCAAGTCTCCAACCCCTCCTGCCTGCCAGGTTAGGGATCTCACGGGTCAGGCCGCTGCCAGGATCCGGGCCGTTTCCTGGTGCAGAAGCTGGGAGGGAGGGAGAGACGGAGGAAGGGAGGGAAGGAAGGAGGGAGGAGAAAGGGGGGTGGGAGGGAGGGCCCGGCGCCGGGTGATGATGGGGCCCAGAGATGCGTCCAGAGAGAGGGGCGGAGCTGGGAAGCAAGCTTGGGAAGGCCACAACTCCGGAAGAGAGAGGGCTGCTGGAGGCCAAGAGAGCAGGGTGGAGAGGAGACAGAGGGCCAGGTTGGGCTCCTGAGCCTGAAGACTGCCCAGAGAAGCCAGCTAGACCTCAGGAAACCTCGGAGCAAATTCAGCATTTCCAGAAGGTCTCTGATGTTCCACGCACTTGTTGAATTTTTCCAGCCTTAGAGTGGATGCCTGAATTAGAGGAGCAGTTCATTCCAGTGGGAGCTGCCTGCCAGGTGCCTCGCCCTGTGGTACTGGCAGACATGACATAGACACCGGACATCTCACTTCCTCTTTTCTCCAGGAACTTTAACCCAGTAGTCGCTTCAGAGGCTGGGGCTTTAACCAGGCATCAAGACTTGGATCGCAAGTAGTTTCTGCAGGTAACTTTTCTTCACCTTTTTTCTTTTCTTTTCTTTTTTTTTGTAATCAGATTGGTTTTCTTTTTACTTCTCTTTACTCAACACATGAACTTATTCTCATTATGACAAGTTCAAACAATATAAAGGTATAAGGGGAAAAAAATACGAGTCCTCAATCTCCCTCCTTCTACCCTTTGCACAAATCCACCTCCCTTCCTGGAGGTTACCAATGTCAAGGTTGCTGTTTACCCTTTCAGACAGACAGATAGATAGATAGATAGATAGATAGATACACCTATTATTTATACATGGCAATATATTTATACAAAACAGTTCACAGGATATGAAGCAGTCTGACCACAGGTGATCCTCAGGAGGGCCCTTGAGCATTCTGACTGGGCCCCTGGGCCCCGCTGGCTCTTGCAGCTGGCATTTCCTTAGGCTCCATTTAGAGGGATCTCTAGCCAGAGGCTAGAAAGAGGCAACCCAGTTCTCCTTTCCTGCTGGTTCCCTTTGCTTCTACCTCCAGTTCAAGTCTTGATATTCCTACCTGCCCCTACAGTCACTGGAGAAGAAAGGTCATATCTGTAACAATGATCGTAACAACTAATACATTTTGAGGACTTATTAGGTGCTAATATAGCTAATAGCTAATAGCTAATTAGGTGCTTTCTTTTTGTGCATGATATTTTATCCTCACACCAATCCCTATGCTGTTTTATCCCCATTCTGTGGGTGAAGAAAGTGAGGCTTGGAGAGGTTAAGTAATTTACCCAAAGCCATATACTTAGAAATTGTACTCAATTTTGTCTGACTTTAATGTTTATTTATTTTTGTGTGTGTGTGTGTGTGTGTGAGAGAGAGAGAGCACGAGCAGGAGAGGGGCAGAGACAAAGGGAAACACGGAATCCCAAGCAGGCTCCAGGCTCCAGCTGTCAGCATAGAGTTGGACACAAGGCTCGAACCCACAAACCACGAGATTATGACCTGAGCTGAAGTCAGACACTTAATCAATTGAGCCACCTAGGTACCCCTCAATTTTGTCTCACTTTCAAGTTTGTCTTCACTTTACCTATATTGCTATAACGTCATCTCTTCTGCTTCAGGTAATCAATGTTGTTTTAACACCATTTATAAGTCTAAACTCATTTATCCCTTCCATTCTGAATGTACAGCAGATTCCACACCTTTATGACTGTATCCTTTCAACCATCCTCATTTCTTCTTTGCTCTTAGGCTGATCATTCCAGCTGCCACCAACAAGTCTGCCTTCTTCTTTAGAGAATAACCTAGTCCAGTCCTTCCTGTGCAATACTAATTTCTTCTAAGACACTTACTTGAAATAAAAACATTTTTAAGTCTCAGGATCCAAATATATTTCTATATGCCTGCCCATTTATTTATAAGCTCTGTGAGAGCAGGAACAGAATTTTATTCACTTTTATGTCCCTCTGGCCTAATAAGCCCTCAGTAAATGTTTATTGAACAAATCATTCAATGCCTCTGGCCAGTTATTGAGTAGGCCAACACTGATGCTTGAAGATAACCATAGTGGCTATTTAAGAAACAAAGACTGAACTGTAAAGAGGAAAACAAGAAAAAAGAAAGAAACAAAGATTGATTTGGAATAGAGGTTCAGTGTCAGTCTGAGCAGCCAGAACATAGCAGCTGGACCAACACAAATTATACCTGGTCCAAAGCTGTGTATCTCAAGAATCTTCCCAGACCAATATTATGGAGCTAGGGAATGGCAATTCAAACTATAGACAAAGCAAAAGTGTTTTAATAGAAAACCTCAGGCCATATAGGCCCACTTTGAACCTTATCTATTCCTTCAATGATACATTTTACAAGAGCAAGGAAGACAGTTTTTATTTTACAACATTTAATTTATTGCTCCTTACATAGTTATGTGGAAGAAAGTTTTACAAAATGCTTGACTGTAGGGGAGTACAGGTGGCTCAGTCATTTAAGTGGCTAACTCTGGATTTTAGTTCAGGTCATGATCTCATGAGTTTGAGCCCACGTCAGGCTCTGCGCTCACAGCAGCAGAGCCTGCTTGGTATTCTGTCTCCCTCTCCCTCTGCCTCTCCCCCATTTGCTCTCTAGATCTCTATTTAAACAAATAAAAAATAAAAAAATAAAATATAATTAAAATGATTAACACAAATTAGTATAATGTCTAAAATAGGAAAAGTGTATACATATATATGTATATATACACATATATATACATATACATATATATGTGTGTGTGTGTGTGTATATATATATATATATATATATATATATATTATATATATATATATATGTATGTATAAAATAGGAAAATAAAATTCAATAGCCCTCCTGGCTTTGCTAAGGTTAATAGTGGAGTTAAAATGCAAACAGGAATGAATTGTATAAGATAGTATGTGTCTCACTGTTTATTTCCAACTCAGTCACTTGGGATTTTACAGTTAAACTATCCTGCTGCTTTAAATTTAGAAATTCCATTTCTAGGGCACCTGGGTGGCTCACTCAGTTAAGCATCTGGCTTTGGCTCAGGTCAGGATCTCAAGGTTTCTGGAGCCTGCTTCAGATACTGTCTCTCTCTCTCTCTCTCTCTCTCTCTCTCTCTCTCTCTGCCCTTCCCCACTTGATGTCTCTCTCTCTGAAAAATAAACATTAAAAAAAAAAAAAAGAAAGTCCATTTCTACTCTAAGATTCCTCATTACAATACTCTGAAGATGTTAACTACTACTACTAAATGTTTTAATCTTATAGAACCAAGTGGGTACGAGAGTGGGCTCTAGAGCTGGACTGCTGATGTTCTAATCCCAGCTCCTCAATTATTATGTACATGACCCAGGACAAGAGTCCTATCTCCTCTCTCCCTCAATTTTCTCATCTGTCAAGTAGGCATAATAATACTCCCTGCTATTTTGATGGCTGTTTATATGGGTTAATATTTGTAAAACTCTTAAAACTGTACCTAGTACATTGTAAGTGTTATACAAAATCAGTAGGGAATTTAGGGGATTCGATGAATATTTGGGATTTTCTCTCTGCCTCTCCCCTGCTTGCACTCTCTCTCTCTCTCAAAATAACTAAATAAACCTAAAAAAAAAAAAAATCGGAATTTAGGGAAAAAAAAACTATACAAAATACTTCACATCTTTTTTCACTAATGTAGAACAAAATGAAGGAGAAAAAAAGCCAGCTCTGTGCCCCTGTTGGAAGCTCCCACTGGAACTAGAACCCCACAGTTGTAGCTCCAAAAGAGTTGTGTGTCCATTCATTCAATAATTTGAGAGCCTAGTATGTGCTGTAACTGACCAGGAATCAGACACACCCTCTGCCCTCAAAGGCCTTGCAGTGGGGTTAGAGATCAGAACTCTAATCCACTTTTTCACAGATGAGAAAACTGAGGTCCAGAGAAGTTATGCCTTGCTCAAGGTCACACAGCAAAATATCATCAGAGGTGAGACCAGAGCGGTTTCCCACAACTCAGTTCAGAACTCTTTTCCAATTGACCACCCCACCCTTTTGAGGGTCACATCTCAGCTATTTGAGATACTACCTAGTTTTCATGACCCTCCCTTCTGTGCACCCACTGTCACCCTCGCTCCCAAACCTGGAGCCTAGGATTTAGAAAAGAAAACGGTGAGCCCTGAAGAGAAAGTCACACACTGGGTATTTTGAACCATCCTCTGCAAGAAAAGGAAAGGTTACTCTGGTCTCCCAGCATTAACTCTTCCTGTGCCGGAGAGGTTGAGGCCGTTTAAAAACAAAAAACCTGAGTGGTCTCACTCAGGACCGAAAGGGTAGATCCCCGCCCCTGGTAAAGCAGCGAAGACAGATGGGGAGCCACCTGTCAGAGGACTGTGGGCGGGGGCCGGGACCGAGAGGGCCGCGGGACCAGAGGGTGAGCGCCGCTGAGCGCACGCTCAGAGCAGACAGTTCGCAGGAGGCAAGAGATGATGGTCCAAAACCCTGGGAGCTGACGGCCAGAGCGGGAGGAAAGGTAGTCACGGAGGGGAGGCAGAGCTACAGGAGGTGGGGGATCCTGGAGGTGACAGCAAGGAGAGTACGCAACCGCGAGGGGCAGCTCCAGCGAGGACGCCGGGCGGTCGGGCGAGAGAAGGCAGGGCAGCGCCGCGGCGCTGCGGGCGGGCTCCGCCAGGGCGGGGGGTGCCATGTCTCGAGAGCGGCCCCCCCGCACCGACATCCCGCGCAACCTGAGCTTCATAGCCGCGCTGACGGAGCGTGCCTACTACCGCAGCCAGCGGCCCAGCCTCGAGGAGGAGCCGGAGGTGGAGCCAGGCGAGGGCGGGACGCGCCTCGGGGCCCGGTCCCGAGCTCACGCTCCGAGTCGGGGTCGCCGGGCCCTCTCTGCGCCAGCCGGAGGCGGCGGAGTTCGGGTGCCTCGCAGCCGCAGCCCCGACACCCGCAAGAGAGTGCGTTTCGCCGACGCGCTTGGGCTGGAGCTGGCCGCGGTGCGCCGCTTCCGCCCCGGAGAGTTGCCCCGGGTGCCCCGCCACGTGCAAGTTCAGCTGCAGAGAGACGCCCTCCGCCACTTCGCGCCGTGCCAGCCTCGCGCCCGCGGCCTCCAGGTAGGCGGGCGGCATCGGCACGCCCCTTCCCCGGCACCTCCCCTACCCGGTCGCAGCAGGCGGCCGATTTAGCAAGGAACACCCATCTCCATTCCCAACCCTAGGCTTGTTCTCGCTCATCCCTTTTGGTGCCACTCTCCCAGCTGGGCTCCACTCCGACTGCTGGACGCCGGGGTCCGCTTCGGATTGGTCCAGTGCCTCACCCTGACCCCGCCCCCTGTCTCTCCTCTCCTCCCCACCCCCTCAGGAGGCGCGCGCCGCCCTAGAGCCGGCCAGCGAGCCCGGCTTCGCCGCCCGCTTGCAGGCGCAGCGCATCTGCCTGGAACGCGCCGAGGCGGGACCGCTGGGCGTGGCCGGGAGCGCGCGTGTGCTGGACCTTGCCTACGAGAAGCGCGTGAGTGTGCGCTGGAGCGCTGACGGCTGGCGGAGCCAACGCGAGGCCCCCGCCTCCTACGCCGGTCCGGCCCCGCCCCCGCCGCGCGCGGATCGCTTCGCCTTCCGCCTTCCGGCGCCACCCATTGGGGGCGCCCTGCTTTTCGCCTTGCGCTACCGCGTGACCGGCCACGAGTTCTGGGACAACAACGGCGGCCGTGACTATGCTCTACGGGGGCCCGAGCACCCCGGGAGTGGCGGAGCCCCGGAGCCCCAGGGCTGGATCCACTTTATCTGAGACTCTTGCGGCCGACGGCGCAAAAAGCAAAGGCACCCAGGGGCCGGGGGAGCCCGAAGATTTGGCTGGGAAGAACGAAAGAAACCGAAATTGGCTGGGAGCTGTCCAAGAGAGTCAAGTGGGGGAGGGCGAGGAGGACGGGAGAATTCAAAGGGGTGTGGGAGTGGGCGGAATCGAGGAAGGTTGGGAGGTGGTGTAAAACATTAGTTGGATGTGAGTGATAGCAACCCAACGCATATAGGAAAGAAAACCAGAAAAGGCTCTGGGGGGATTAGGGAAAAAAAAGCCAAGATGGGGGTTGATGATGATGTCCTATTCCGTGAGCTGGCACTGGGAGAAAGTAAGTGGGTTCGTCAGGCCTAGGAAGCTGAAGGTTAAGGTTATCTCTTTGGGATTGAGGAAGTATTATGTTTGAAATATGAGCCCACCCTACTGAAGTCATTTGGAGTGCCAGTTTATTCCCTCTCTTACCCGCCTTTGCCACCTCAGGTCCCTAGCCCTGCTCATCCTAAGCTTTAACTCAGCCATAATTGCCTTGCTTAAGTCCCAGGATAAGTCCCCTGTTATTCCCGAAGATCCCAGGCTTCATTCTCCCCTGACTGGCTGGGGAGTGATGGCAGACCCCCGCGGCCCCCAGGCAGTCCTGGGGATTAAAATGAAGGCAAAACCGACTCCAGGCCTGTCCTTGTAGCTAAATAATGTCGTGCCTGAGGAGTTGGTACACTCAGGGGCTTCCAGAAAAATGCCAGCCTTACCTTTCTGGGGTGCCTTTTAATGACCCCTAAGCACTTTATGGAATGCATTTGTCAAGGAACAATGAGTCACAAGAATCACTCTAATTCTGCCTCAGAAGGAAAGAGTCACTGACTAGCTGTATTACTTTGGGCAATGTTACTTCACCTCTCTGGGACCCAGTCTCCAACTTGGGAAATTAGATTTTGATTAAGTGATCTCATACAGCCGATTCTTGCTCTGACATTTTATGATCTACTGAGTGGCAGAGTGTGGATGAAAAGCCACATTCTCCAACCTACAGTTGGAGTACCACAGGTCAGAACACAAAGCATCCCAGCATTGGATTGAGGCCAAGGATGTGTCCTCCAGTTTTTGACACAGATACTCCAGAGGCCAATAAGCATCCCATAACCAGCTTGCAGCCTTATGGTATTCCAACACCTTTTTCAAACTGCAGCTCATCCTCTGCCCCTTGCCTTTTGCTCTTGCCCCCACAGACTCCCAGTCTAGGTGCTCTGAGACAGCTTTGAGTAGGTGCATCTCTGTTGGGGAAAATGATGTTTGGGAGCCCCAGAGATGAAAGGAAACAATGTTGAGGCTCTCTTGAGGATAAAGAATTATGGATATAAGAAATGGAGAACATTTCAAATAAAAAAACAAAGCTACTGAATAATTAAGTGGCACCAGAAGATGGCAGTGTGTTCTATACCCTGAGCAAGTGAAATGGGAAAGCAGGACTCTTCTACCCATTCACAGTCATGCCTTAGGTCTCCCCTCCTGGTTAACCTCTACTGGTAGTTTTTCCTTTCCTGTTACCCTATTCCTAAGCTCTTTGCCTTTTTGTTTGTTTGTTTCTCTCTCTCATCACTTTCACTCTTTTAGCATATAGGGTATTTACCTTCGTTTTCTCTTTTCCATTTGTCTCCCTCTTCATTCTTGTTGATCTCTGCTGTTCCTTCTCCCTCCAGAAGGGGTGGAGAACCCACTTCCTTTTCTCCAAGACCATGGTTGATCCACCTTCCTCCCTCAGGCTCCTTCTTGACAGTCTTCTAGAAAGGAGAAGAGGGAAAAGAAGCAGTTCCTGATGCACATGAACAACTGCTCCCAGGTAACCAGCTCCCTGCACCCTTTTCTATCTGTTAACTAATTTCTCAAAAATTTCTGAATCCCCCTCCTCCTTATTACTAAGAGAGTGCATGCACAAAAGCCCATACATGCATTTAGAACACAGTATGGGGGCTAGTTACCCTGCCCCTCCTGTCCAAAGCCTTAGTCCTTTGAAGGAAGATGGGCGAAAGAGAGGAACTCCAAGTCACTTCTCAGAAATGCTGGCTTAAACATCATCCTTATCTAATGAAGAAAACAAAGAATTTCATGCATCTTGTGGAACACCTTCAGGTCAAAGTACCAGCAGAGTGAAGAAAGAAACTGCTAGAAGCCACAAAGCAATGTGCTTTTTAGTCATCAATGAAGAGCCCAAGGGAGGTTGATGGAGAGGGAGACTGGGTTGAGGCTCAGTGTATAATAATCTCTTGCCTAATGTGTATGCATTATTATTATGTTGTATTAACAATCATAATAGCTCACATTTACTTATCTGCTAAAATCTGGTGTCTTGCATGCAATACAACCCTCAAAACAACCCTATCAGTTGAGTAATATCCCTATTTTAGAGCTTAGGAAACAGCTCACAAAAGCTCAGTAATTTGTTCAAGATCACATAGCTAGTAAATGGCATAGCTGGGATTGTGAACTCAAGATATCTCCAGAGGTTCTGTGCATAACCATTTGATTATAGTTCTTCCTTTAAAAACAAAACTGACAACTTTGCCATATATAGTCTCTTATTAGGAAAAGACCACAGTTTCTAACTGCTCTGCCTTCCTATCCTCCCAGTCTCCTGAACTGGCATAGAGAAGGCAAAGCACTGAGGGGTCCCAATTCCATCCAGGAGCTTGCTGCTGTCTCCTGTACCAGTGTCCCAGCTCTGCAGAATCAGCAAGGGACCATCCTGCCTGCCTGCTAGAGAACTTGGGAGCCCACCTGAACTCAAGCTTTTCCATACATTGGAATTCTCTCCTGGCCCTAACCAACTCTCTACACGTGTTGGTGTGTCATGCCCCTTTCCACTCCCCCAAATAGTTTTGAACTGACCAATCCCTAAAGTTTCCACTAGAAAGTATCCCTGACTAGGACAATTGCTGAATGGTCTGTGCCTGGACCCTCTCTGCAAGCCCTGGTATTACTGAGTAGATAAACGTAAACTGGTTGGAGATGGAATGAAGAATAATCCATTTTTCCCTGAGCTTTCTCAGTAAGAAGTACCATGGCTCACCCACCCCCCATTCTCAGCTTTATGGAGCCAACACATGAATCTTCTAGTTTTCCCATATAGAGCTGCCCCAGGGCCTGGGAGTAAACTGACAGTCTAATCTGATATGGGAAACACTAGGAGTTTGGTGAAATCTTTAGGAAGGTATGTGTTAGGCATTGGGATAGGGACTTTCCCCTAAAGGCTGATGACTATATGAACAGGAGCAATTTGGTGTATATAACATGTCAGCCATAGACGAGGAAGTGTTATATAAGAAAAAACCTTACGCTGGTCAGGGGCTTGGGTCCTTGAAGCAACACAGCTGGACCACTTTGCCTGTTTCTCCTATCCAGACCTTAGATATCTTCCTACACTTAGCTGTCTGATAGCCTTCCTTGTTCTTTTGTTTCTTTATGAATGTAGCGCATCATTTATTGCCACAATAAGCCATAACTTCTGAACTCTCCAATCTAACTCCCACATTTTCTTGCTTCTAACACCTGTGTTTCTCTGGAGCTTCACTGGATCCTTGCAATCCAAAGATCATAGAATCAGAGACCAGGAAAAACTTGTCTTTGGAGATTACTGGGTCCATGCTCCACTACAGATGAGGACACAGGTCCAGAGATGAGAAGTGATTTCAGCAGGGTCAGAGAATTTGTTAGTGCAGCTCAAGATGGGGCTTACCCTCAACCTTTCTGCACACATGCCATTCCTGGGCTATAAAACAGGCCTCTACATAGTCAGATCTGCGATTTTTCATGGCAAGGGATAATATCAGAAATGTTTCATTTTCTCCTGCTACTTTCCATTCCCTTCCCCATCCAGGCATGAAAAGAAACAAAAGGCACTTGTAGTTTTCTTTGTTTTCCCAGTCTTGGCACTTCTTTGGGTGATATTGCTGAGGAACAGTGAAGTTGCTAAAAACATGGTATAATCCACCCATTGACTAACCTGGAGAGGAAATTAAAGTTTGCTTTGTGAATTCCCCCAAACCACTGTTCTCATCAGGCCCTCCCAGAGCATCCTCATACCGTTCACAGTGTAGCCATGTTCACTAGGCCCCAAACCCACTAGTTCTGTGCCTCACTTCAGCTTCCACATGCAACTACCCTTCCTTCTGGATAAAAGACCTCATATGTGAAATAAAGTCAAAATATGAAAGTATATCATATAATATTGAGAAATTGTTTGTTTGGGGTGGAGGGTGGCAAGAAACCCAGAGGCAAGATTCCTCTCTCCCAACCCCCATTTCTTGGTCATCTCATTTCTCTATTTGCTGGTGTCCTATTGCTATGCAAAAGTTGGATGGGCAGAAGATATGGAGGAGTTGGACAGCCCTGGTATAAGACACCCCGGTATAATCCTGCCACCATTTTGGGTAGTGGTGGGAAAGTTATGAGGGTCCAGCTTTATTTAGTTCCCTGGCACCCAGTGCCAATTCCTGGTGCAGTTAAAGGGTACTGCTTGGGTAGAAGCCCTAAGTTTCCCGTTGGATGGGGTGGGGTGGCTATTCTTACTTAAGGAGGCAATCTAAGTTACATTTCTCCTTAAGCACTGGAGGGAAGAGGAAAGCCCTTTTCTCTATCAAGGGCAACCCTAAGGCAAAAGATGAGAAATATGATGGAGAGGGAAAGCAAGGACCTCTGTCTAATCCGGAATGGAACAATAGATTAAAGTGAGGTATCCTTGAAAAAATTAAGTTCTAACATAAAATTGATTTCCACATCACCTGAACGATGAGAAAATTCAATTACCCACAAAGTAACGAGACGTTTCTAATAGGGAAGCCCTAGCCTGAGAAGAATCAGAGGCCTCTGCATTACATCATAATGGCCAAGTTGTGATGTCACTGCAGAGCACCCATACTTATATTGTGAAACCAGATAGGCTAAAGGGTAGAGTCAGCATGAAGAGCAGACACCCAAGGAGAGGTAAGTGGGGGCGTTGCAGAAGTTTTCTCCATGGCTTATTGCCTAAGGTCCCTCTGTGGCCCTAATGTCTTTCCAGACGTCTCACATCTTAGTTTAGTGGTAGGTCTTTCTGAAATCCTTCTTTCACAAACTCCTTCACTGCAGCTTTTGATATCCCAGTTCCTCAAGACTTGCAGTTCTGATTGGTTAGCACTCAGCTTTTGTATTTCTTAGGAAACAAGGCACAGAACAGTGGAGCATGGTTCCCCTAAATGAGGCAGAAACTCACCATATCCATTTGGGTAGTCCCAGAGGTAGATCGAAGTTTTTGGGTGCTTGAAACATACAACTTTCAGAGCCTTTTGAAAAGAAACATAAATGCATTAGGCCCAACAATGAAAGTGCTTTAGAATGAGAAAATATAAATTATAATTTTTATTTTTTTTTAATTTTTTTACTGTTTATTTTTTGAGAGAGAGAGAGAGAGACAGAGTGTGAGCAGGGGAGGGGCAGAGAGAAAGGGAGACACGGAATCTGAAGCAGGCTCCAGAGCCTGACGCAGGGCTCAGACTCACAAACTGTGAGATCATGACCTGAGCTGAAGTCGGACGCTTAACCGACTGAGCCACCCAGGTGCCCCTAAATTATAATTTTTAAAGAGCTGACAAATATAACATAAAATCAAGAAAAATAACACAATTTTTTAAGTGTCTACTTAACATATTTTTTTACAATTTTGTTTTTGGCTGCATGCTCTTTAATATTTTTTCATATGATGCTTATATATATAATGTTTTCTATAAGGAGTATAGAAAGGTAATTCAGTCTTCTACATGATCACTTTTTAAAAATTCTTAGTGATTTAGAAAATGTTCACCTTCGCACTTTGTAAGTGGTAATGTCATAATTTTTAGCATTTTTGTCAAACTTGAAGAAAACACTCAAATTTCTTTGATATTTGTGGTGTAAAATTTCAGAGCACTTCAAATTTGTAATGATTAATGCCATATACTCTGAATTGTTGACATTAGAATTATACCTAGAAGTTATATGTATTAGTCTGCTGGAGTTGCCATACAAAATACAACAGACTGGGTAGCTTAAACAGAAATTCTCCCACAGTGTAGAGGATAGAAGTCTGAGATCAAGGCATTGGCAGAGTTGACTTGATTCTGAGGTTCCCCTCCTTGGCTTATAGACAGACATCTTCTCCCTAGCTTCTCATGGTCTTTCCTATGTTCATGTCTGTGTCCAAATTTCCTATTGTAAAGACACCAGTCATACTGGGTTAGGACTCACCCTGAAGACTTCATTTTAACTTAATTACCTCTTTATAGACCTTACTTCCAAATAAACTTACATTCTAAAGTACTAGGAATTAGGACTTTACTATATGAATGGGAGGGGGGGGGCAACACCATTCAGCCTATAACACTATGCTTAATATTAAACTACTTACTAATAAACTACTAACTCCAAACTAAATGTATCCTCAAATTAACTTCCCTAGCCAATCCCCAAATATCCATGGCATTTCCACTGCCACCTAACAAAAGAAGAAGTGTAATGGAGGGGAAGTCAGAAAGAAAAGGGACCTCAATCTTAACCAATTGCAGTTTAAATATTTTTTTCAAAATTTACAAAAAGCCATGACCACATTATCACATTGCTGGGGCTCTAGTGCACCTACAGTGCTTTAGAAGAGGTCTGTGCAAGGGATGGTCCTAAAAGTTCAGTTTCTTTACCTATAGGGTAAATGTGTCTGTCAGTCCTGCTAGTATCTGAACCATGCAAACAGAAACAGAATTTTCACCAAAGATGGGGGATTAACATCTCTACATTGAGGATAACATGAGTCCCCACTCTTCTGCACTAGTCCCAGGAAGAGCTGGGAGGGTTAGTGTCTTGCTAAAGGTGAGGCCCTCCTTTCTCTGATATTGTCAGCCTGGATCTCTTCCTCTCTTCCAATCCCCACCACAGGACACTCCATCTTCTAAATCTTTAGGGTGAAATCCACATCAAAGAGGGAGGCTTCAGCCTGTACTCCAAAACTAGGGCAGAGGAGTTTCTTCTGTCCTTGGATTTTCCTTCTCCTAAACCTGTCTTCAATTCTGCTCCCTACTTCTGTCTCAGGAGCGTGTTTCTGAGAATTGAAAGGTGACACATTTGTCCATCTTTCATATTTCCAAGCCCATGATCAGTGATGCCCAGAATGCCTAATTGAATCCTCTAGGGACTGGCACTACGTTCCCACAGACATTGCCTGCCTGGCTTTCCAGCCAGATAAGCATGTCAACCAGACAACCCAGTCTTGTTATTTTTTTAGATTATGAAAGAACAACCTCTCCACTGAAAACTGAGGGCTGCTGCTGCCTACAATGTTTCACTTTTCCTTTCATCACTTACAAACCATTGGGGCATTGTAGTAGTCATGATTTAGGACAAACTTTGTATATACCACCAGCCCTGGCTTAAACCCTGAGGGAGCAGAAGTTTCTAACTCTAAATCTGAGTATATATATCTTTGCTTTTTTTACTCCTATGATGTTTTTGCCGGATACCAGTTTGAAGGATGTAGGGCTGGCTCTTAGAAGTTTAGTTTTATTAAATGTAATGGGGCTGGGGGCAGGCAGGGGTAAATACAGGGATAGTAACATAAAATAGGGCTCAATGCTGAAGAGGAAATAAATTTCCTTTCTTTCTTTCTTTCTTTCTTTCTTTCTTATCTAGGAAATAAATTTCTGAATTCTGACAACCTTGAAAGAGCTCTAGACCTTAAATTGGAGTAATAATGAGTAGTGGTGTTTTGGGGGAGTATATAGAGAGGGGTGAGGTCTATCTGCGGAATACAGGGCAAAGTCTGAAATTTTTTTATAAATTACTGTGGCTATATAAGCTATTAAGTGACCTAAACAGGCAAGAAGACAGTTTCAAAGACCAGCGTGAGAACAAAAGAATCACTTCAGAAAGTACCATTCCCAAGTTTTAGTCAAAGACGGAGAATCCTAAATATACAAACTTTTGGCCCAGAACTTCGGGGTGTGGACTACCACTTTGGTGAAAAGTCCATTTCATTGCCATCCCTTTCTAGACAAGAGAAAACCAAGGTCCCCAGATATGAGGTGGAGTTCCAGGTCCTCTTCACTGGGACAGAAAGGGGACCTGGGGATCTGGTAGGTCCCAAACAGGTGCCCCCTTCTGACACTTCGTCTTTGGGAACACCTGTGCAGTGTTCCGAAGGCGCCGGACAGCTAGGATCC
This sequence comes from Panthera leo, assembly GCF_018350215.1. Classification (NCBI taxonomy): domain Eukaryota; kingdom Metazoa; phylum Chordata; class Mammalia; order Carnivora; family Felidae; genus Panthera; species Panthera leo. The sequence goes on along the minus strand of NC_056684.1, from coordinate 73,550,187 downwards.
TCGTCTTTCAGGTGGCAAGACATTTGATCCATCTGTAGAACAAGTTCCCGGTTGCTCTAGGCGCTACATTTACAACGACGCTGCTGACGGCGGTTGGGCCCTCGGCTGGGCGGGCGCGGCTCAGCTCGTGCGTAAGTCTGACAAGGGGGTGCTGAAAAAAGTCTTCCTTCAGGAAGAACAAATAGGGAATAATTGTAAGGCAATTCAACAAACTGCTGTGAATTCCCAGGGGAATTTCGGGACGACCAGGGCTCGCAGTGCTCCGAAGGTCCGGCGCGGAAAGGTCGAAGGCGGGGGGAGGTACCATTCACAGCACCCTGGCCCCGGGGGACATCTTCCCTGCCCCACGCAGCCAATAGCCACCCCGGCTGAAGCCGACGCAGCCAATAGCCGACTTCAGCCGAGACTCACGCAGCCAATGGTCGGCCCAGTGCGTTCCGCCAGTGTCCGCCTGCCTGCGTCTACCAATCCGGACTCGGGCCACCTTGGCACCGCCCCTGGAGCACCCCCCACCCATCCGCCCCGCCCCCAACTCGCTCGAGCAGGGTTGGGCTTAGACGGGCGCGCTCTCGGGGACAGGGGGGGCAGTCCCGGTCCCGGCCCTCCGCGCGGGTGGGCTTGGAGCAGGCCGCACCGGGCGGGAACCCCACTCCCACCCCGGAGGCCCCCTGCCCTTTCTCCCCCTTTCCCCCCGGCCCATGGTGCGAGGCTGGGAGCCGCCGCCCGGGCCGGACCGCGGTGAGTGATCCCCAGCCCCTTCGACTTCCCCTCCTAGCCCCTGTACGATCTCCGACCTCCGGAGCCCCATCCCCGCGCTGGGGGGAGGAGGATTCTAGGCTCGAAGTCGCCTGGTTCTCTCTTTCTCCTCTGGACTTTTCGGTTCCCTGTTGTAACTGGGGGAGGGTGAGTGGGTGTGTAGGGAGGAGGGGAAGGCTGGATTGGGACGGTCTCGGCGAGGGGAGGATTGAGATTCGCCTGCTCCCTGGGGCTCATCGCCCCAAGTGCAGCAACTTTTTGTTCTCTGACCCAGTTTGGAGCCTTGTAGACTGCCTGCGAAATGGAGGATAGGAGAAACGTTTCCTTCCCAGGCCTCCACCTCCCCCCCACGACTACCTCCTGGCGACCTCAGCACACGTACAGAAATCTGGCCTTACTTCTGGGGAGCAGTGGTCTTTGGGAATGAAAGGTTTGGGAGAAACTGCCCCTGACCCCCCTACCCAGCCATACTCAGAAAACAAACCAGAAAAAAGAACCCAAATCCTCAGAGGTTCCTGGTTTTGCGTCCTAATATGAGACTTCTAAACTGAAAGAAGACTCAAGCTGAGACCTGTTTGGTAATGTGGGCCCAGATCAGGAGATCTTTTATCATACAAACCCTCCTTCTCACTATACACTTGAAGCCCTTTTATATTATATGATTAGGACAGGTAGATGGCAATGATTGGGAAAAAAAAAAAAAAAAAAGCCAGTTAAACTTGGGAATTTTTTAAATGATGCATACATCTCTTAAGCATTGTCATTAAAAGTATATTCATTTCACCAATCTTTTGGGGTAATATCCAGGCGTTTTCTTTATAAGTCTGCTGACTGGAGTTCCCAACTGCCTTTCTGGTATAAACTACACAAGCAAATCTCAAATCTGGCTGCACCCTGAGAACTTTTAAAAGTACTGATGCCTGAGCCCCAGTCCAGACTAATTAAGTCAGAATGAGGAGGAAGATTCCCTGGTTTAAATTTCCCAGGTAATTCTAATGTGCCACTGCCTCTCATCATCTATGATTTCCAGGTTTGGTTTATTTAAAATGGAGTGAGAATCTAAACACTTTTGAAGCAATCTGAATGTAGAATACTTTTGAGATTTTTAAGTCCCCTGCCCCTCCAGTCTTTTACAGTTGCCTACCATTCCCAACTCAACAATTGTACACTCGTTGTATTATGTCTTTCCAAAGCATTTGACTTTGTTTTCATAGAAACAATTTTTAATGCACTAGTTTTTCATAGGTTTATGTGGTATTTAATTATGTTATTATATAAATAAAAAATACAACAGGCATAAACAGGTTTGGAATCATATACAACTTGGCCCAAGCACACAGGGCAGCTGAAAGAAGCAGATGATTTTGGCACACTAGAGAGTAGCCTACCAGGCTCTAGGATGTAGCACACTGTGGGTATTGGTCATATAATCCAGTGGGTTAAGCCAGGCTCCTGGCCCAGCTGAACACCCCTCCCTTCCACTATCTCCAACTAGTATCACCAATACCCAGTCCCTTCTAGACCTATTTAAATTCTCCTGAGTCTTTCCATCCACTCTTTCCATTCATTCACATCAAGATGTATGTTCCTCTTTAAGCAATTACCACCGCTGCCTTTTTATTCAGTTGGGAGGACATAAGGCAGAGGTTCGTAACCTGGGCTTCTGGGCAGTGAGCCCTCTGAGATTATATATATATATATATGGATGTTTATTGGGGGGGGGCGGGTAGTCATAACTTTCTGAGGGTCCATACCTTTATCTGATTCCCAAAGAAGTTCATGACCCAAAAAGTTGAGAAACATGTAAGTTGAATACCACTAAAAATTCTTTAAGGCCCTTAAAACTATCACCAAAACACATTTCAGGCAGCACTGCAGTTCTGTGAATAAAGATTTAGGGAATTTACGCAGGATCATATCTAGTCTCTCATTTGAACTGTCTCCTGCTTTAACCATAAGCCTAATAAGATCAAGCCTAAAGTTGTGAACACCTTTTTCCTAGGATTGTATGGACACCTACATGAAGTTTAAGGCAGTCCATTCTTTTCTTCCATCTGTCCACGGGCATGGAAAGCCCAAAGGGAAAGAGGGGTGATATCCTGTCTCTGTTTTTCTGATTATATTTTTTATTAGCTACTTAAAGTAGCAATAGGGCAAATCCAACATACTCAATAAGGATCAAATTTAGTAATTATTCAGAATTGATAATCCCACCATTACTACCATCTCTGCCCACAGGAGTCCTTTTTTCTCCAGTTTTGATTTCCCTTCTTTTTCTAACCTCTCCAAATGGAGGCACAAGAACACAAGACCCCATAGTGCCTTCATGGTGGTTTTGATTACTGTGGGGCCTACCCTCTTTGTTAATACCTCTCATGAGCCACTCTCTGATTGTAGCTTCTTCCTATGCCAAAGCAGATTCTTCCAGGGAGGCACCAGGTAGCTATACAGCTGTGCCTTAATTTAAGCCACCATTCTATATCAGGAAGTCTTCCACAATTTGTTTTGTGTAATTGGAAAACTGGATGTATATAGTACACCAAATATGGTATTTGTATTACTACATGTTATATTGAAACATCAAACTGATGTCATGAGAATCTGGAGGATAGCAACCCACATGAATGAAAGCAAAATGCTTCCTTGTAAGGCTTATAGCTGTGCCTGCCTTATTTCCTGTCTGGCAGTCTTCATCCTTACACTGGACTGCTTTCTTCCTTATGCTACATTTTTCTCATATCTAAAATGTTATTGTGTCCTTAAAAAACAAGACACAAATAAGGTTAGTAGATGTCAAGTGTTGCAGTCATTAAGTATTGTCCAGCTTAAAATTGGTGGTGTTCCTGGTGGGCCACAATGTCTAAATGTTAGTTTAGCACCTAGCTGTGCAAGCATTTGTTCATAGGCCATGTAGCTGTGTCTGGGATGAACCTATAGGGTGAAGGTAGAGCTACTACTAAATTGGCAATTCATCTGGAAATCAAAAAGGATTTATATCCAAATTATGGATTCAATTCTCCTAAAGCTGTTGTTCTCATCCTTTCTTTCTTTTTTTTTTTTTTTTTAAACAACAAAATCCATTCGGGAATTCTATCCAACTCCCAAAATATGGAAAGCATAAAATCATATATACCCTAGTTTCTTCCACTGCTCATTAGAATTAGGACCCTGCAAAAACAGATTGAAAACAAGGATTTTAAAGAATTCAGCCTTGGCTGCATTTCCCTCCTTGTGTCTAGAAAAGGAGCATTACCATATATCAGAATCATCCTGTGAGGCTGAAGTCATGAGGAAAGCTATTTGTTGAGCCTTTACTTTGTTCTAGGCATCATGTCAACTGCGTTTTTTTAATTTAGTCATAAACTTGCAAGGAAGGTGCTGTTCTGGCCTTTTTTTCTGATGGGAAACTAAGGCTTAGTGAAGTTAAATAATTTGTCCAAGGACAGCAGCATTCTAGGAAGTGGTGGAGCTGCAATTAATCTCAAAACTGCCTCACCCCAGGCCTCCACCCCAACAGCTGCTTTAGGCCTTGCCTACGCAGGACACCTAGTGCATAGTAGGTGCTTGGTAAAAATATATAACTTTACATACACTTGGCACTGTATGCATTTTTTACACATGAAGAAACAAAAGCTCATTTAGCTACTTGTCCAAAATCACATAGCTGGTAAGTGGCGGAACTGGGATTCAAACTGCAGGTTGGCTTTACTCAAGGATCATATTTCTATCCACTCTGCTATGCTGTCTCTGTTTACCCTCTTAACGTTCTCTTCAAGCTGTATAGCCTTTAGGATCTGCATGGCCTTCGGTTCATTAGATCTGCTTTTTAAAAGTAAATGGTGACACATCAAAATGCTACCAAATTTTTCTAATTGTCATATAAAATCCTTTGATACCACACTGCACTGTAACTTCCTGGGCTTGAGATTCTTCTCAGTTCATCATGTAGCATATACATAGGAATCCTGTCGCATCCTTAACATATCAGAGGTAAATATTTATAAACTCGGGTGGGATTCCTCTAAGTGGAAAGGGTAACAGATGTGTTAAAGAGTTTCTATTTCTAATGCCCAGACAGGGAGCTGAGTTAAAATTTGGTCAACAGAACTTTCTGGGAAATAACCTGAGCAGGTGTTTCAGGAAGGCCAGAGTCAGGGCCTGTCCCTGCAGCCCCCATACCCACAGACCTGGGAGCAGTGGTGCTGCTGGGGAGCTTGCAGGACCTGGCTGCAATTCCTAATGAATCTGCCTACCTGGCTCTGGGAAGAAAGCTGGGCTGCAGAGATAAGAGCTGCAGGCCCTCTGCCCTGTGTGGAGGAGCTGTTACAGTCTGAAGGAGCTCTTCCCAACTCCCCCTGAGAGACACTGAGCTGTTGAAGAGACAAAGGGGGGAGGGGGAGGGGCTAACCTTTGTTCCGTGGAGGACTTGAGGTGGAAACAGTTCCCTCTGTCTACCCCCAAAGACCCAGGGGGAGTAACCCCATTTATCCCGGATACCCTATCAATTATCCTACAGAGAGAAAATAAAGCTTAGCAGATTTGGGTTTAGGGCTTGAAGGTACTATCATTCCTCTGCCTGCAGGACTTCACCACCAAGAAGAGAAAAGGAATGGGGGCAGGGGCTAGGCAGAAGGACAGTACTATCTGTCCTGCCTTCTAGAAATTCCTCTCTTGGATTCCCTGTCTCCACATTCTAGAGGTAATCATAAATTGTCAGGAGCTAAAGCATTTGCATCAGTTCTGAGATTACTGCACTTCATGTTTTTGTAGTTGAGTTTCCATTTTGTGACTCCTGTTCCATGATCTTAGAGGGTGAAGTGAGTTTGCATCAGAAAAATAAAGGCAATATAAGGATGCGTGTTCCTCCTTAACCTCTAAAGACAGATTTCACTAGTCACGTGACTTGGGGTAATGAACTTCTATGGACTTCGTTTTTTTCCATACATATGATAGGAATTATAACAGGCTCCTAAGGTTATGAAAATTAAATGAGAAATTTTTTTAAAGCACTTTAAAAGCAATCCAAAACAGTACACAATAGACAGTTGATTGTATTGGAGTCCAACATTTTGTTTGGCAGAAAATGAGCAATGGGCTGAAAGAGGAGCCCCAGTGATTGAGCTGTTTCTCTTCTTATTACAGCTATCTCTGAAGGGCACAAGTCAGAAAGCACCATGCCTCCTAATAAAGAGGCCAGCAGTCTTAATAGCTCCCCTGCGGGGCTCATCTGCCTCCCTCCAATCTCCGAGGAGCTACAGCTTGTGTGGACCCAGGCAGCCCAGACCAGTGAGCTGGATGGCAATGAACACTTGCTACAAACCTTCAGCTACTTTCCCTATCCCAGTCTAGCAGACATTGCTCTTCTCTGCTTACGCTATGGGCTGCAGATGGAAAAAGTCAAGACTTGGTTCATGGCCCAGCGCCTCCGCTGTGGCATTAGTTGGTCATCTGAAGAAATAGAAGAGACTCGAGCCCGAGTGGTCTACCATCGGGACCAGCTCCATTTCAAATCCCTTCTCTCTTTTACTCATCACGCAGGGCGGCCCCCTGAGGAGGTGCCTCCTTCTCCAGTGCCACCTCCAGAACAAATGGGTCTTGGAATAGTGCCCTTGACTCTTAGCGAGCCTACCCAGATGAAAGGATTGAAGGTAGAGCCTGAGGAGTCCTCAGAGCTGCTGAGTCACCAGAAAGCAAAGGAACCCCTGATGGCACCTGGCAGTGGGACATTCTCCCACCAATCAGATTTTTGGCAGGATCTTCAAAGCAGTGGCCTCTCTAAGGAGCAGGCAGGCAAGGGTCCCAATCAGTCACATGGCCTAGGTTCTGCTTCCTGGAACCACTCCACAGCTGTCCACCAGCCACGTGCTCGGGATAAGCCCCCACCAATCTCATTACTTGCCAGTAGTTGTAAGCAGGAGTCAGCATCTATTATGACTCCTTCTTCTTCCTCTACCTCTTCCACTTTCCAGGTACTGGCTAATGGAGCTACTGCCACCTCTAAACCCCTCCAGTCATTGGGCTGTATCTCACAGCCACTGTCACCCAATGAACAGGCACTGCCCCCACATCTGGAGCCAGCCTGGCCCCAGGGGCTAAGACATAACTCAGTACCAGGTAGGGTTGGCCCTGCAGAGTACCTTTCCCCAGATATGCAACGCCAGCGAAAGACCAAGCGCAAAACCAAAGAGCAGCTGGCTATCCTCAAATCTTTCTTTTTACAGTGCCAATGGGCACGGCGTGAGGATTACCATAAATTAGAACAGATCACTGGCTTACCTCGGCCTGAGATTATTCAGTGGTTTGGTGACACACGCTATGCTTTGAAGCATGGGCAACTAAAATGGTTTCGGGACAACGCAGTACCTGGTGCCCCTAGTTTCCAGGACCCAGCAATTCCCACACCCCCACCTTCAACCCGCTCCTTGAATGAATGGGCTGAGACACCACCTTTGCCAAACCCCCCACCCCCACCGGATATACGACCCTTGGAGAGGTACTGGGCAGCCCACCAACAGCTTCGGGAAAGTGATATCCCTCAACTGAGTCAGGCATCAAGGCTTAGCACCCAGCAGGTACTGGATTGGTTTGACTCTCGTTTACCTGAGCCAGCTGAGGTGGTGGTTTGTCTAGATGAAGAAGAGGAGGAGGAGGAGGAGGAACTGCCAGAAGATGATGAGGATGAAGAGGAGGAGGAGGAGGAAGATGATGACGAGGATGATGATGTGATCATACAAGACTGAGGGGTGGGGGAGGGGAGGGGAGGTCTGTTACTAAAAGATGAACCAACTTAGTAACTGTTTAAACAAAGAAACCACATTTTTTTAATTACCTTGTGGCAAAGAACTAAAAAGCTTTGTGTTCTTGAGGTTGGGGGATGGGGGATGTAGTGAGGGTGGGCCAGGGAGGATGACCATAGGACCCAAAGAGAGGTGAGGATTGGTTGGGCAGAAATCAGGCCTTTAGTCTCGGTGAAGAGAGTGCTAAGGATCTGGTCCAAACCATGGGCTGGGAAACAGTTATTGCTCTCTTCATGTCTGTTCTTTCCCCTTATTGTACTAAGGAGAGGCCAGACATTGGCCCCACGTCTTTAGTACTGGAAAGGAGGAGTAAAGAATTTTGATTCAATTGATGATTCTAGTGCATCCCCCAGTCTCACCATTTTCCCTGGAATATAAGGCTGCCTCACACCCACCACTTTCTTCTCTGAGCACGAGTCCGTGCATAATACAGCTGAGAGTCTTAGTGTGTCCCAGTCTCACTACAAGTATTTCCTTCATGCACACCAACTTGACGCTGGGTTTTCCCTGCTTCATTACTGAGTTGCACAGGTAGCAGAATGTTTTCACTTCTGATACTGGGACCATTTTGCCTTGTACTTTTTTATCTTTTTCCAAAATCCCTCGTTCTGTTCGCTATTTGTCTCAGGGTAAATCTTCCCCATGGAGCTTGTGAAAAAGTTTAATAATTGGGTGGAGAATAATTTAGACTGGATATTTATTGGATGTGGGAACTGGGGGGAAATGTCCTTTTAAAAAGTAGAATTAGGTTACAGAGGGTAGAGGAGAGGGATGATTTCTACTGTTCAGAAGGTGGGTGCAGGTAGGTTGCAGGTTTGGTTTTACAAATCTGAAACTTCCTCCTGCCTAGCTTGACAAAGACTAATTTTTCATCTTTTTGGTGTTGGCTCAATGTGTGTCTATAATAGAGACTTTTTCCCCTCTTTATAGGATCTGTCTTGGGGACAGAGGGACCCTGGTCTTAACTGAATTGATTATTGATGTTTTAGAATGGTTTTCATCAGTTGGAGTCAGATATAAAGATATCAATGGGTTAACCATCTAGAAATAAGAGTGGAAGCCCCAAATTGCTAGAATAATAAAAGGCCAAAAATAAAATTGTTTCTCCTCCACTTTGCCACTTCTATGGTTTAGAAATTAATGGAGCCAAATCTATTAACATTCTGACTTAGTATACTTTTTTTTTTTTTTTTTTTAGAATCAGGATATATTGAGGTAGGTTAAAAGAATAAAACTTTAAAAGGCAATACATCAGTATCTTATCACTGGGAAGATTTGTTTCCTATACTGCTATAGGACAGGCTCTTCCCAGAAAAGATGTCTAGAAATACCTTTAAAAATAAACTCAAGAGTTCCAGAAAGGGTAGGGAATGCTAGTTCAGCCTCATGGTCATTCCCAGGACTCAATTTATTTCTGGCAGATGTTTGCTATCTTTATATTTTTTTTCAAAATTTTTGCTTATGGTCTGCCTGCCACTGGCCAACCCATTTAATTCCTCATTTCTACTCTTTAATACCCAAAGAAGAATACATGTTCCATCTCACTGGTGGTGTTCTTTGCCCATTCCACCATTCTAGAGCTTGTTATATACCAATAGAGCTGCAATAACAATAAAAGGACATCTTTATTTTATCTGTGTACTTTAGTAAGCTGAAAGTCTGGGTCTCCAGCTGTTATCAGACAGAAAGGAAAATCAACATAGTTAACTAGGCATAGAGGAAACAATAGACAAACAGAAGTAGTATAATAAATTAGGACAAGGAACAGAGTTGTTTATTAGCTTTGGCAATAGGTGAATACATCCAAAGCTTAAAAAATGAAATCTAGAAATAAAACATACTTAACAAGTGTATGATTTCGCACCTCCAGTGAGCCAAGAATTTTTTTACAATATTTGTTTTAAGTTGTAGGAAATGAGAGAGCTACATTTGAGTGTGGGAGAAATCTAAACATCTTCCTGAAGAACTAGCCTTATATAATGCTGATCGTTTTCCTAGGAGGTAATATAGGGTGTATATGGTAAAGAACAAAGCAGATAAGGGTACACAGTGAAATGTGGAAAGAAACCAGGGAAACATTTTCCAAAACCATCACACTTAATGAGTATTGGATGCTATATGCCTTCCTTAAGCAATATATATGGATTGGACCTTGAAGACGATCTATCTGGAAGTAGTCCATGCTTCTCTTGCCCTGGCTAATCCCATCTGTCTCTGTTCGTACAGAGTCTGCAGCAGAGGACAGGAAGGCAGATATGGGCATTTATAACAAAAAGGGCAAATAAGGCCCTCTTAAACCACTTTATGAAGTTTATTAAGACAGCAAACCACCACTGTGCTTCCCCATAGTTTTCTCCATTGCATGATAACTGTTCCAAGATTTGTACTAAGATTTGATACATCTGTGACAAAGCCTTTGTTGCTAATTATGAAACTCTACAACATCTGAGTGGCTTATGGTGATAATAAGGCAGAATATTTAAAGAACTACTTTGGAAGACCTGGAACCTATGACTACTATGCTGAAATGTGCTTACCAGGGAGGCAGGATTCTTATGCCCTGGGGAGGTGGCACTTAACTTCAATAGCTTTTTTTTTTTTTTTAATCTTACTGAAATTTTCAAAAAATACAAAAGTAAAGTAGTATAATGGACTGACGAGTATCCATCACCCAACTTCAACAAATAGCTCATGGCCAATTTTTTTCATTTCTACTCTCACTGCCCCATGTCCACTAGATTATATACTAAAGCAAAACCCAGACAATCCCTTAACTTCCTATTTCTAAATATTTTAGTATGTATCTCCAAAAGATAGACTATTTTTAAAAACAACCACAATAGTAGTATGCCCACACACAAAAACTAAGAATTCCTTAATATTGGGGTGCCTGTGTGACTCCGTCAGTTAAGCGTCTGACTTCAGGTAAAGATCTCACGGTTTGTGAGTTAGATCAAGCCCCTGCTGTCAGCTCAGAGCCTGCTTCAGATGCTCTGTCCCCATCTCTCTGCCCCTCCCTTACTGCACACATGTGTGCGCTCTTTCTCTCTCTCTCAAAAAATAAAAAATAAACATTAAAAAAAAGAAAACAATATAAAATGTCCAACAGGTATTCAGTTTTCAACTTTCTCATAAATGTATGTGTGTGTGTGTGTGTGTGTGTGTGTGTGTGTGTTATACAGTTTTAATCAGGCTCCAATAGGGGCCATATGTTTGCAGATGGTTTATATGTCCCTTAAGTCTTTTTTCATCTGTAGGTAAATCCCTCCATTTGTAAGGATCTCAGGGATGTTATTTCCCCAGTGTTGCCTCTTGCGGCTTAGACCCTAATTCCTTGCCAATGAAAATAAAGGGCATTTGGAATATGAGAGCAAAATATTTACCCACCTTAGTATGTCCTTGGGCTCACCAGGAGCTTGGCATGGAAAAGAGCCTAAATATCCTCAAAACCTGGGCCATAAAAGTTAACTTAAAAGGCAAGACTGGACTTGGCATGTAGAGCTCCTTACAAACCTCTCTCCTTATTCCCATGCCTTCTTCCTCTTGTTGCTGACATATCATAGTCCCATAAATTTATAAAGCCTTATTCTAACCATCTCTAGAGAAGTACATGTGATTTTTCCTAGTTCAAGTAGTACCTCTATCCAAAAGATATATTCCATTGAAATACTTTTTTGTGGAGCTTTTGGGAATGTCAGTTGTGTCTACGCACTTAGTTCACACTGGCCCAGACCTCTCAGTTTAAAGGCATTCACTACCATGTGACCTAATTTTTAAACCCCAAACCAGGAAGCTGATCTGATAGTAGGAAAGAATCTTTGAAATTGAAACCATTCTGGAAAATTGTGAACATTTGGTTACCACACTTGAAACCCGTATCATTCTCCACTGGTTACATTTTACCACCTTAAGAGGAGACCAAAAGGGTATGTTGTGCACAGGCCCAACCATGTAAGTTTTTCATACACAGGCAAGTTAGACTAGCCAGGGCTCACCTGCTGGACTGGTAGCTGGAAACCAGGAAGACTCTCTAGTGGGGTTCTGCTTTCCCTCTGACCTGAAGGACAGAACTGGAATGGTGAAAGATAACTTCCTTGGGCAGTTCTTTGGCAATGTTACTTATGGGTCAGGGTAAATAGGTAGGTCTTAATCTGTAGAACACCACTCAGAAGGGAAAAAGACTTAGCTAAGCAATTTAAGAGACATGCTATAAAGTCATTCTTTTCCTAACTTCTTTCACCTTGAAAATCCTCATTTTAGTATACATGTCAATGATTGAAGTTCCATTCCTTTGGGAATGACATTTAACACACCTGAATTACTGGGGGTAAGGGCTCTTGCGTAGCCTGAATCCCCACCATTTAGGGATGGTCTGAAAGAAAAAATCCCCTGTCCAGAAGAGGCAGGTGAAGGCCTAAGGAGGGGAAATAAAAGCATCAGCAAAGAAAACGAAGGTAAAGGTAAAAAGCGTATTTAAAGGGACAGCCTATATATTTAGACAAGACAGGAAATAAATCCCCTGCTTGCAACTAAAAATAAAATAATTCTGATGTATATTAGACACAGTACTATTCAATGCTCTCTTGTTTACAAGGTAGATTTATAAATGTCAGGGGTATAGGCTAGTAGAAGTAACCCCAGGGCTGATAGCAGAGTGTCAGTGTGAACAGATCCCAAGTGAAAGGAAGCACAGTGCTACTTACCTATAAGATAGGCTGTGAGTGGAAGCTGGTGAAGGGGTTTCTGGAAAACATAAAAGTCAGCCTGTGAGATAACCCATGAGCTGGAGAAGAGATTTATTCAGGTATACTTGGGGCCAGGGCAAAGAAATTGGGGACCAAAGATTTTTAGTGTATATGTTAGGCTTAGGGACTAACAACAAGTAAAAAAAAAACTCACAAATCACCTAGCAGTGAAAGTTGCTTTCCTCCCTCTCATGGATTTGTGGGCCAGGACCCAGTACTGCCTTGATGTGTTCTAATGTATCTGTGTCTTGGTTTCCCCTCTAAGATGGGGATTACTAGGAAGAATGGCTAAAGACAAAGGGTCATTAAATTGGTTGGGAGTGACAGCAAAAACGGTGGCATAAGGACCTCCAAAAATTCTCTCCATAAGAGGAAAGAGAAAACTAGCAAAAATTGTCAGAACCAATTTTTTCAGAACTCCAGAAATTAACAAAAGCCTTGCAACAGTCTGGGGAATGTTTATTCCAGAAAAAATAGCCAAATGAAGCTAAGAAGAGTGAATTTTCTGGCATTTTAACTTGCCCCATTCCCATTTCTCCTCCAGCTCCATGGTAGCCTTGAAAACCAACATTCTGGCAGTCACTGTGGGGATGGAATGGGGTTGGGACTCTTACAGTCTCATTCCCAGAGAATAATCACTTGACCTGTCCAGTGGTTTGCCGGAAGACTCTACTTGCAAGACTGCCTTTATGTGACTTGACTTGTAGCACAAACTCATCATGACTTAGAGCTTAGAGTTTACCATGTGTGAAAAGCCTTTTCCCCAGGAGTGTTTGTTGTAAACAATTAAAAGCACTTCTTTAGGTTGCCTGAGGATGTGAATATTAATTGGGGCAAACAATAGGCTAACCAAAAAGCATAGATGGAAGAGATGGGGAATGAGTTGGTAAGAACTCTGAAAACAACACGTTCTTGGGATCTAGACCATATGCATGTGCAGGACTATGTGCATGCTCAGAAGAGACCTGAAAAGGCCTTAATCTCTTACCTTGAGGTCATATAAGCAGGATAAAAGCTAAGGCACAGTTCTCAATTGTCTGGCTAAGTGCTGAAACTGAACCCCAACACACACACACACACACACACACACACACACACACACAACCCTTCAGCAAAGACTGAGAGACTTACTGGTTCCAGGTGTTTAAGGGAAATCTCTGTCCAATCATTAGCTTACCACTAAGCTAACTGAATAGAGACTTTGGTGGCATTCCATGACAATACAGATTTTTTTTTAATTGATTTATTTATTTTGAGAGACAGAGCACGAGCAGGGGAGGGGCAGAGAGAGGGAGAGAGAATTCCAAGCAGGCTCTGCAACATCAGTGCAGAGCCCAATGTGGTACTCAAACTCACAAACCATGAGATCATGATCCAAGCTGAAATCAAGAGTCAGATGCTTACCTGACTGAGCCAGCCAGGTGCCCTGACAATACAGATTTTACAGACTTAGTTTTAAAGAGTCACTAAATAACTATAAACAGCAACATCAAAAAACCCTGGGGAGGAGGAATAATCTGATTCCTATAGTTGCCCTGTTACATTATTTTAAATGTCCAGTTTCCAACAGAAAATTATGAGGTATGCAAACAAATAGGAAAGTATGACCCATATAAAGAAATAAAGCAATCAATAGAAACTGTCCTTGAGGAAGCCTAGACATTGGACTAAGCCCAGACTAGACTTTTTTTAGACAAACATTTAAATCTGGTATTTTAAATATGTTCAAATATCTTAGGAAACCATGTCTAAAGCACTAAAGTATGAGAATGGTGTCTCAACAAATAGAGAATACTAATAAAGACAAAATATATTTAAATTTTTTTTAACATTTATTTATTTTTGAGACAGAGAGAGACAGAGCATGAACAGGGGAGGGGCAGAGAGAGAGGGAGACACAGAATCCGAAAAAGGCTCCAGGCTCTAAGCTGTCAGCACAGAGCCCGACGCGGGGCTCGGACTCACGGACCGTGAGATCATGACCTGAGCTGAAGTCGGACGCTCAACCGACCAAGCCACCCAGGCGCCCCAAAGACAAACTATATTTAAAAGAACCAAATATAAATTCTGGAATTGAAAGTATAATAACTAAAATGAAAATTTCACTGGAGGGGCCCATCAGTACATACAAATGGACAAAAGAAAAAAATCAGCAAATTTGAAGCCAATTGCGGTTATATAATGTGAGGAAGAGAAAGAAAGAAAAAATAATAAAGAAAAATGAACAGACAGCCTCAGAGACCTTGGTGAAATACCATCAAGTATATCAACATATGCATAATGGGAGTTCTAGAAGAAGAAAAGAGGAACAGGACAGAAAGAATATTTGAAGAAATAATGGCTGATAACTTCCCAAATTAGATGAAAAAAAATTGATCTACACATCCAAGAAACTCAACTAACTCCAGTTAAAGAGATCCACACCTAGACATATCATAAACTACTGAAAGCCAAAGACCAAAAAAAAAAAAAAAAAGAAAAAAAGAAACTTGAAAGAAGTCACTTATAACATGCATGGGATTCTCAGTAAAATTAGCATTGATTTCTCCTCAGAAACCAGGGAGGCAAGAACACTGGCAGATAACATATTCGGAATACTAAAAGAAAGACTGTCAACCAAAAATTTTAAATCCAGCAAAACTATTCTTCAAAGATGGAGAAAGGGGTGCCTGAGTGGCTCAGTCAGTTGAGTGTCCAACTTCAGCTCAGGTCATGATCTCACAGTTTGTGAGTTTGAGCCCCACATGGGGCTTTCTGCTGTCACCGCAGAGCCTGCTTTGGATCCTCTTCCCACCCACCCCACCCCCCTTGCACTCACACTCTCTGTCTCAAAAATAAATAAACATCAAAGATGGAGAAATTAGGACGTTCCCAGGTGAACAAAAACTGAGAGAATTCATCACTATCAAATCTGCCTTACAAGAAACACTAAAGGGAGTCCTTCAGGCTTACCTGAAAGGACACTGGACAGTAACTCAGATCTTCATGAAGAAATAATAAAGAGCACTGGCAAAGGCAATTACATTGGTAAATACAAAAGTATATGTGTATTTTTGTTTGTAACTTTTTTCTCCTATCTGATTTTTTAAATATGTATTCATTTTTGAGAGAGAGAGAGAGAGCATGAGCAGGGGAGGGGCAGAGAGAGAGGGGGACAGAAGATCTGAAGTGGGCTCTGGGCTGACAGCAGAGAACCCAATGAGGGGCTCAAACTCACAAAACTGTGAGATCACGACCTGAGCTGAAGTCGGACACTCAACCGACTAAGCCACCCAGGTTCCCCTCTCCTATATGATTATAAAGACAATTGTATAAAACTAACTTTGTATTGATGAGTATACAACTTATACAGATGTAATTTATGATAACAGCACAATGAAATGGAGCAGAATGACGAACAAAAAAGATCCAACTATACACTATCTATACAACACTCATCTTAAATTCAAAGACACATGTAGGTTGAAAGTAAAAATATGGAAAAAATATTCCATGCAAACTGTAAACAAAAGAGGGCAGAGTGACTTATATCAGACAAATGCACTTTGAGACAAAGGTCAAATGGTAAAAGGGTCAGCCCATCAAAAAGATACAACACTTATAAACATATATTCATCTAACAACAGAGTTCTAAAATACAAGAAGCAAAAACTGACAGAATTGAAGAGAACTGGAGAGAAACTATTGGAATCTTCAATATTCCACTTCCAATAATGAACAGAACAACTAGACAGAAGATCAGCAATGGAATAGAAGATTTGAACAACGTTATATACCAACTAAATCTAAAGACTTCTTTAGAACAAACACTCCACCCAATAACAGCAGAATACACATTCTTCTAAAGTGTACATGGAACATTCCCCAAGATAAACCATCTGTTAGGCCATACATTTTAAATCATACAAAGTATTTCGTCCAACCACAATGAAATGAGACTAAAAATCAGTAACAGGAGGAAATTTGTGAAATTCAAAATATGTTAACATTAAACAACACACTGCCAAAAAAAACAATGATTCAAAGAAAAAAAATCACAAAAGAAACTAGAAAATACTTTGAGATGAGTGAAAACAAAACCAGAAAATACTAAACCTTTTAGGATGCAATGAAAGCAGTGCTTAGTGTGAAAGTTATAACTAAAAATGTCTACATTTAAAAAGCACATCTCAAATCAATAATCCAACCTTTTATCTTATGAAACTAAAAAAAGAACTAAACTCAAAATAAGCAGAAGGAAAGATATAAAGCTTAGAGCATAAATAAATGAAATAGAGAATAGAAAAACAGAGAAAATCAACAAAACCAAAAGTAGGTTCTTTGAAATGTTCAACTGATTGGCTAGTCTTCAGCCAACTTTTTTCTACAAGAAAAGAGTAGAAAGCTTCAAATAACTAAAATCAGGAACGAAATAGAAAATATTACTACTAACCTGACAGAAATAAATTTTCTAGGACTTCTACATTTTTTAAAGGGTGAATATGAAAGAATTGGAGGGAAACTATTTGGTGATTTTCAAAAATGATTATACAGAAAGAAATGTGCAAATTTCACCCCTGCCTCTTGTGAAAGAAAGGGAAATCCTCTCTGATAAGTATTCTCTATGGACTGGATAATGCCCTTGAAAATAGTAATAACAATAATAGTTCTAAGAGGAAAGAGACAAGAAATTAAGTGGGTATCCTTCACTGGAATTTTTAATACATAGTGAAGAAGCTGGATTCCCCTTCAGGCTAACACAACGGGCATCTTTTAGACCTAACTTCTACTGCCATCTTGTGGCAATTTTAAAAATCCAAATCTATTTTACTCAAGTTATCCCATCTCTTTATTTACTTATTTTGAGAGAGAGAGACAGATCACAAGCAGGGGAGGCGCAGAGAGAGAGGAAGAGAGAGAATCCTGAGCAGGCTCTGAGCTGTCAGCACAAAGCTGTGAGATTGTGACCTTAACTGACTGAGACACCTGGGTGTCTCTTGACCAGAGACTATCTCCCCTATCTCTTGACCAGAGGCTTTCAATGACTTTCCATTGCTCAAAAAAAGTTTCTCCTTATCAGTTTGAGAACAGAAATATTATTCTTTGAAAATCAGTAATATATCTCTGGATACCTGGAATCAGTCAGTGTCTGGAAAAAAATTAATTGCCTTATATTATGCACAGAAAATGCATAATGGCATTATACATGCAGAGTAAACCAGAAATCTTCTGGTATCTGTACTGAATATATGTTGGTTTCTGATCCTTTCCCAGCCCCCCTCTCACCAATATATGAGTCTCTGGGAGTACTTTTTCCTTGTAGGCCTCTGACTCCCTGATGGACAAACAATAAACATCAATTAATAAATACATCCCCATTCTCTGGCTTCCATATTCTTTGCTATTTCTCTATATCTGCACATTGAAGCATATATTGTTCTCCCAGAATGGGCATGGTAGTCCAAGGAGGATCCACACTTTATTACTTCCAAAATGAACTATTACTATTAACTCAGTCTTTAAACATTTCCACTACTTTCACGCCACTTATTCTCTGTGTTAGCTTCTAACATCAGGGCTGCATTGCCAAAATAAAAGAAAGTCAGGCATGGCATCAGATAATTTATACCAAAACCAATATAAGGTTAATATTTTTGCCAGAAATCTTTGCTTTCATTTAGCATTAGAAATCTCATTCTGGGAAGAGAAAGTAAAGTATCACTTACTTGTCCCAAGCTAGTAAATCCAGACATTCTGTAAGGGACAGATTCTACCGAGGAGGACCGACTGTATAAGGTGAGACAGAAAGAAAACAAACAAACCTGGTGTTAAACTCTACATAGACCTAAAGTCTCTTTAGTCCCTATCTCTGCCATATCTAGGTATTTCTTTCATATTCCAACTCTTGCCAACAGTTTTAATATGGCTGTGTAGGCTGTCTACTCACCTGACCACTTGGCTGCTGTGCTGAGAACTGGGTCGTGGAGTAACTGAAAGAGAATAAAGTGAAGTATGAAAAGTAGCCATCAATGGTGTGCCCACTGCCTTGCCTACCCGATCTGTCACAAGTGGGTATCTGGTTATATGATCTTTTCATACCATACACAAGATTAGAAAAATCACATTACAGTCTCTGAGAGGGAACTATCTTCCATATGGGAAAAGGATATTTATTCACCTCACACAGGTATCTGGGCAAAAAATGTTCACTACCTGACTGTGATGGAGAAGTAATGCCTACTGGTCGAGGTGTGGCTGACCTGAAAGGAAAAAAAAAAAAAAAAAAAAAAAGCAGCAGCAGAAGTTAAGTACCCTCTAAGAGGATCAATCAGATCATTGTTTATAGAAGTAACAGCTTACTCTCTGAGCACACAAATTGCTTACTATCATGTATTACAGGTATCACCGCAAAATATGGAGGCAAAGTTTCCATATGAGACTCCTTGGCTCTCTAATTTCCTAAGTGAAACCTTCTCTACTGCCTGTAATAGGAGAAATTTTGAAGTTCTCCTTTCTTCTTTCCCTCAAGGCCTACAAAGTACTCTCAGTTTTACATGTATCTATCCACCTGTTCATCCATGCATAAATCCATCATTCCCTCACTCCTTCCATCCCCTCATCCATCTCTTCAACAAGCATTTATTTAGTGCTTATACATCCTAGATCCTGAGATTACAAATGTAACTAGAATAGGTTCCTATATTTGAGAGGTTGGAGAGATAAAAAGATAAATAAAAGCAATGTTTAAGTATTATAATTGGTGTATCAGAAGTACAGAAGCATGAAAGAACACTAGACTGTCACTTCTGTGGGTGCAGGAACCATGTCTCTTAACACACCAAAACAGGGCTGAGATTAAAAAAAAATCATTTAATAGTTGGTAGGGTACGGACATTACCAATGAGACTAACTGGTGATGTACACCCAGCACCTAATATGGCACCTGATAAACAACAGGCAATTAAGATTTATTGAATAAATGATTAATAAAATATTGAACTCTGCCTAGTGAAGTCTTGACACAGGAAGTGACATATGAGTTGAATTTTGAAGGATGAGTAGGATTTCATAAGAGTGAACATTACATTCAAGACTTTACTTGAGCACTTTTCTGTGAGTAACTGGAGAAGTGAAAGATAACTTCAACCATTTCCTCCACCTTACAGCCCACACAGGTGTGTTGCAGCCTAGAGTTAAGAAAGAACAGCAATTTTCAAACAGGGCTAGTATGGGACCTGATAAAACTGACCTGCTTCCTTGGTACCAATTTGGAGATTCCTGTAAGTGAAAAAAATGGGAGTGAAGGAAGCTGCAGCTCAAGGGTCCTAACGAATGAATGTTACTTGCTAGATAACTAAGCTGCAATGTCCTCTAGCTGTTGTTGCTAAGATTCCCAGCAGGAGAAAAAAGAGCAGCAATGCTTCCCTAGGAAATTATTAGCTTTGGCAGGATAAACATTTAGTTACTCTTCATAAAAACACATTGGGAATCCTGAAGACTGATTTACCTGGGAAAATATGGAGAGTCTATGGGGG
The DNA here is from genome assembly GCF_018350215.1 of Panthera leo. Classification (NCBI taxonomy): domain Eukaryota; kingdom Metazoa; phylum Chordata; class Mammalia; order Carnivora; family Felidae; genus Panthera; species Panthera leo. The sequence goes on along the minus strand of NC_056684.1, from coordinate 73,530,375 downwards.
AGGGAAGGGAAAATGGCAGGATAAATGTGCTAGAATAGTTTCAGGAGTAGGATCAATAGGAAAATTATATAAATACAAAGAACATTCTTAGGAAGAAAGAAACGTCTAGGAAATAGAGGTGGATTGGAGGAAGAAGAAAGGTCCTGAGGTGTCTTGGGATTCTTTTTTTTTTTTTTTTTTTTTTTTTGGTGTCTTGGGATTCTTAAAGAGAAATTTTAAGTTACAATAGATGTCTCTTCTATAAGAGAGTTTCCCAAATGGTATGTCCTGACTCACTGATGTTCGAGAATGGGTTACCAGTGTTACATGTTGATTCCTTCAGTCCAAGGTGTTCTGGGGCCTCGACAATTTACCAGAGTGTACTTGTACAAATATTATCAGTTATTTATGCCAGGATGTGAAAAAGTTTAGGAAACACTATTCTACACGTCAATTGGATATACGGGAAAAGTAGGAGAGAAAATAATAGTAAGGAAAATCTGTTTCATTCACCTTTAGGATGGCAAGAAATTTCTTCAGTTCTCCATTCTCCTTCTTTAAGACTGACAGCTCTCTAGGCAAAAGATGGAAATAATCATCTCCAGCAGGTCAATGGGATAAAAAAACCCTGATTTTTATTGTTAATATCTAGTTAATACAGAGAGATGCCTGCCACTGTACAAGGTATTTCTATCAGAGATCTAGGGATTCAGGAGATAGGAGCTGAGTTTGACGGCTAGAAGAATCAGGTGGACAAAATAAGCAGTCACTTGGTATGATTTCAGAAAGGAGTTTACACACAGTTCCATTTCCCTTCCACACATACCCCTGGCCTGCTGCTGTCTGAAAACTTCCATCAAGGATTCCATCTTTTAGCTTAAGATTTCCAAATATGCCCTCCTGGAGGTAACATCTGAAATGTTGTCTCTCGTCTTTATATTGAAAAGCTATGCCTCATCTCCCCAAAGAAGCAATTTTTGACAAGGAAGTACAAGAGGAAAACTATAAGGTGAGCAGGGCTCCTTGAGGGAAGAAAGAGAAAAACAAAATGGAGATTGAGGGGACCAAAAATTTGGTACCTGATTTGCCCAAGACAAACACAAACACACGTAGAGCAATTTCGAGGCTTTGCAACCATAAGGAAATAAGGGTTACAGCTTCTCTAAAAGAAAAAATGCTCTCTGGTGATTTGATTTGTCACTTACTTTTCCTGGCTGGTCACCGTCTGCTGTGCCTCCTGCATGGCTGCTTCTAACTTTGTAATTCTATGCTTATAAAAGGCGATGAGGAGATCTGTTTGTTTCTTCTGGAAACTCCACACCTACTAGGGAAAAACAGGTCTTTGACACACACACCCATAACTCCTTTCCCCTTACTTCTGGCAACAAAGAGAAATCTACCAATTCATCCTTTAATGATCATTTTCTTCTGGAGTATCTGGCCTAATTCATGTCTCCCCCAAAGTAGACGATTTGGCACTAGGGAAAGCCAAAGCTTCTCATTTCCAGGAAAATGGCTTCTTAATATCTTAAAAAAAATTTTTTTTAGTGTTTATTTATTTTTGAGAGAGACAGAGCATGAGTGGGGGAGGGGCAGAGAAAGAGAGAGAGAGAGAGAGAGAGAGAGAGAAAGACAGAATCTGAAGCAGGCTCCTGGCTCTGAACTGTCAGCATAGAGCCTGATGCAGGCAGGAACCCAAGAACCATGAGATCACGACCTGAGCCAAGTTGGACGCTTAACTGACTGAGCCACCCAGGTGCCCCACTTCTTAAAATCTTTATGAGAATATTCTGGCATGGTAGAATGGCCCTTTAAAAATATAATCTTTCATCTTGCACAAGAAGAGTGATACTCAAAAAACTTTTTCAGGCTTAGAGTTGGTTCTGATCTAACTGTCTACTATTAGTTTGGCCTCAGCTTCCACATTCCTAGCTATTACGGAGCACTGGTAACCAATTTACTTTCCCTGAGACACCCACAGGGGCACTTGCAGCCTGTTTATGCTGCTACAGTAAAGGGCAAAGAAGCACAGGAGGAGATTATCTATTCCTGAATTTTATTTCTGGGCATGGGCAAATAATTTTATCTTTTGTTTTGCTTTACCATTTGATATACTGATGTGCCTATCAGAGGATTACTGACTCAGAGCAAAAGTTAATATTTAGAAAGTGTTTTAGCTTTGTCAGGCTCTACTTCTGAACACACAGCAGTGTTTATGTCTCATCTGCTTCCTCCCTATTCAGATTATAAACCTTTTCTCTAAGGTCCTTCCCTAAATCTTGGTATTTTTGTCATAAACTTTTTGTTTTCACCTAATTTGTGAGTTGCTTTTACCACCCTACTACAGAATTGAACTTAAAAGTTTATAGGGGTGCCTGGGTGACTCAGTCAGTTGGGCATCCGACTCGATTTTGGTTCAGGTCATGATCTCACGGTTCTGGAGTTTGAACCCCGAACTGGGCTCTGTGCTGACAGTGCAGAGCCTGCTTAGGATTCTCTCCCTCTCCCTCTCTCTCTGTTCCTCCTCTGCTTGTGCTCATTCTCTCCCTCAAAATAAATAAATAAACTTAAAAAAAAAAGTTTATATAGCTTCTACCCTCTTTCCTTTCTACTCACAAGCAAACTGAACTAATTCTAGTTAGGTAAGATTTCATTATAGTCTTCTTTAGTTGTTTTTTTTTAAGTAGTTGTTTTCACAAAAATAAAACATGTTAACTTTTTAAAATTTGAGCAGTGCAGATGTAGGAAAAGGCGCTCAGAATCCCAGGAGTTACCTAAAGTGGCGAGGGGTTGGGGAGCAATAGATGTTAAGATAAGTGTAATGTTTACCCGAGAGACAGTATCCCAAACATCTTAATCCATTCTTGGGATTAGTTTGCAGTGAGATTAAGTTAGGACCAACCTTGGGCCAAGAAAACCCAAATCCTGCCCTAGACCAGTTACTCTTCCCCTAGAGATCATCAAAGGTCCCATTTGTCTCATAAAAAGTTAATCATTTTAACTTACTGAGCTAAGTCCTCAAAAAGGATAAGAAAAAGATAGGGAGCAATTGGCAATCTCCTCTCGAACTAGATAGAACACATGACAGATGGCTGTTTAAAAGGAAATAAAACTTAAGAGAAAAAGAATTCCCCTTTTAAGTTCCTCCCTTTCCCATCTAATAAACTGATTTAAACTACTCCCCTCCTAATAATCACCCATGAGTACATGTTACTGCCTTGTCTTTCTAGATTCTTCAGGAGGAAGAATTTATCCAACCTTAATTTTTATTTTAATTCAAATCAATAGCAAATTTGTCTAATTTCCAAATTTCCCCCACACTTCCAACTCCACCACCACATGTTTTTTTCTGAGCTAAAAGAACTTTGGTCTGTTTTTTCTTTTATTTATTTATTTAAAAAATTTTTTTTGAGAGAGAGAGAAAGAGACCATGCACACATATGAGCAGGGGGAGAAAGGCAGAGAGAGGGAGAGAGAGAATCCTAAGCAGGCTCCACACTCGGTGAAGTGAGCCTTATACCCCATAACCCTTGGGATCATGACCTGAGCCGAAATCAAGAGTTGAATGCTCAATCGACTGACCTACCCAAGCTTCTCTGTTTTTTCTTTTGACTGAGAACTTCTTTTGCCTTCCCAGACTTGCCCACCTCCCCCACTCTGTGCACAGGAAATAGATCCCCCTCTGCAACTCCAGGAGTCTAGAATAGACTACTGAAGGGCCTTTTGCCTAGGCCTGAGCAGGACTACTTACCCAAAAACTCAAACCCAAATCCTAGATTTGACCATTCCAAGAAGAGGAAAGACAAATCCAGAATACAACCACTAGCAAGAAGGGTTATAGGAGAGGAACACACGCTTTTGCCTGATGTTAGAATACAAATGTTTAGCCTATTTTGAATACATCCATCAAAATAGACTCTAAAACCTAACTCAGGAATGAATTTCAGTATTTAAGAAATCTTGATCATTAGCATACTCATTATTCTGTCTCATTCAAATTCTTCAGCCTCATTAAAAAAAAGAGTTCCGCTTCTTTTTTTTCCTGAAGAAGGACAAATTTTGGTGACTTCTTTTCTAAATTGGGATTATTTCGTTAATACAACATAGAGCAGATAGTAATAAAAGTAGTTCTGTTGATAACATAAATGCTGTCTAGATGATGCCAAGTATTAAATACTGTTTATTTTATTGGAACAATGTATGAAACTACCTATTTCTAGACCCAGATTCCTTTCCTGTGTCTCCATACTAGGACCAGGTAAGGGTATCCTGGTCTTCAGGCTCTGGATTCTCACTCTTTTTAGAATTAGTAACATGGAACACAATTTTTACTTCATTTGCTGAAGACAGTATTCTAAACCTTCAGTTCTGAAATAGGTCCAGTTAATGACAAGGGCCTGGAGAAAGCAAGGGAGAAACCACTAAAAGATACCGGAAGAGGAATCACAATGGAAGGAAAGGGGAAGCTCAGTAGTTTATTATGATAGGACACAAGATATTTTGGTCCAATGTGGGGTATGCATTTTGCTGCCTAATGATTTTTAAAAAAAGATATTTGTTTGTTTATAAAAATTGATATACACCGTGGAAATGAATATTAGCTTGACCAACTTTTTTGTACTAAGAATTGATTTCCTAAGTCTTATTTTTAATGTCAGAGTTTTTAGTTGAAGATTTATATTCCCATACAATTTTAATGTTTTGAATATTTGTAAAGATGTTGCAAAAAAAAAAAAAAAAAGGGGGCGCCTGGGTGGCGCAGTCAGTTAAGCGTCCGACTTCAGCCAGGTCACGATCTCGCGGTCCGTGAGTTCAAGCCCCGCGTCAGGCTCTGGGCTGATGGCTCGGAGCCTGGAGCCTGTTTCCGATTCTGTGTCTCCCTCTCTCTCTGCCCCTCCCCCGTTCATGCTCTGTCTCTCTCTGTCCCAAAAATAAAAAAATTAAAAAAAAAAAAAAAGATGTTGCTAAGTTTTAGAAATTTACTTAAAAGGTATTGGTAAACTCATTATATACCTTTGACTCTCATAACCTATTGGTTTGTCTTATCTATCTTTTATGAAACTGACTCCCTCATTCCATTGTATCTAAAGTCTTAGTAAGTTTTTTAAGTTTATTTATTTTGAGAGAAAGAAAGAGAGAGAGAGAGAGAAAATGAGTGGAGGAGGGGCAGAAAGAGAAGGTGAAAGAGATCCAAAATGGCTCTGTGCTGACAGCAGAGAGCTTGATGAGGGGCTCGAACCCAGGAATTGCGAGATCATGACCTGAGCCAAAGTCGGATGCTTAACCAACTGAGCCACCCAGGTTCCCCTAAAAGTCTTAGTATTTTAAATTATATCTCAAGGTAATCATACTGTTGAGAAAAGGAAGTTTCTTTTTATAAACATATTCCACCTAAAAAAAATGAGATAGAAATGACAGAATTAAATATTAGCATTTTGCAGTTCCTTAAAAAAATTTTTTTTTCAATGTTTATTTATTTTTGAGAGAGAAAGACAGAGAGACAGAGTGAGAGCAGAAGAGTACAGAGAGAGAGACACACACAGAATCCAAAGCAGGGTCCAGGCCCTGATCCCTCTCAGCACAGAGCCCAATGCAGGGCTCGAACTCATAGACCGCAAGAGCTTGACCTGAGCCAAAGTTGGACAGCCAACTGACTGAGCCATCCAGGGACCCCAGCATTTTGCAACTCCTAATTACTTAATGGATCAATGTAAAGTTCATCATTGGCTACAATCACATAAAACAAGAGACAGAAGACCCTTATGTACCTCTTGGTGGAACACAACACTGCTGTAAAGTAGTCTTGCCTCCCACTCACCCCCAATCAAATGATTCTGATTAAGGAAATACAGAGCACAAACAAGCATTATTAAATGATTCCATGGGGATACAATGAACAAAATCCACACTGGAGAAAACTCTATAAGACAAAAGAACATTTTCTTCAGTACTAATAAAAAAAGAAATGAAAGGAAACTTATAGTTAAATAGAAACTTGAGACATTAACAACCAACTGAACTATATAGACCTTATAGAAACCCAATTCAAACAAAGTTTTAAAATAATTATAACAGCTGCAGAATTGGATAAGATTAAGGAATTATTATTTAAAATTTTTTTTAATGTTTATTTATTTTTGAGAGAGAGAAAGCGACAGAGCACAAGCTGGGGAGGGGCAGAGGGAGAGGGAGACATAGAATCTGAAGCAGGCTCCAGGCTCTAAGCTGTCAGCACAGTACCTGATGCGGGGCTCGAATCCATGAACCGCAAGATCATGACCTGAGCTGAAGTTGGATGCTTACCCAACTAAGCCACCCAGGTGCCTCTGAATAGAACTTTAAAGAAGATATACAAATGGCCAGTGAGCACAGGAAAAGATGCTCAACATCATTTGTCAAGAGAGGAATCCCAAATCAAAACCACAATGAGATACTACTTCACTCCACTAGGATAGTTATAATCAAAGACAGTTAAGAGTTTATAAGAGTTAGTGAAGATATGGAGAAATCAAAACCCTCAAACACTGCAGATTAGAATGTAAAATAGTGTCAGTACTGGAGAAAACAGTCTGACATTTCCTCGAAAAGTTAAACATAGTTACCATTTGACTCAGTAAGTCAACTTCTACATATACATCCAAGAGAAATGAAAACATATGCCCCCACAGAAACTTACACACAAATGTTAATGGCAGAATTACTCATAATAGCCAAAAAGTAGAAACAACCCAAATATCTCTCAACTGATGAATGTATACATGAAACATATACCCGTTTATATAATGGAATATTATTTGGTTATAAAAAGAGTGAAGTGCTACTGAAGTCTTAATACATGTTACAACGTGGATGATCCTTAGAAACATCATATTTAGTGAAGGAAGTCAGTCACAACAGATCACACATTAATTCCATATTTATGAAATGTCCAGAATAGGCAAACCTATAGGGATAGAAAGTAAATTAGTGATTGCCTAGGGCTGGGGAGGGTGGAGAGGATTTGAGAAGTGCCTGCTAATAGATATAGGGTTTCTTCTAGGAGTAATAAAAATACTCTAAAATTAGGTAGTAGTGATTGCATAATTATGTGAATATACTAAAAACACTAAAATGAAAACTTCAAAGGGGAAAATTTGGTACATAAGGTACATGTCTATAAAGTTGGTATTTAAAAAGTAGACATGTATTTTATACTTTGAAAATAATTTAAAAATCCAAACTTCTTTTTACTTATATGATCTTTAATTATTTTCCTGCAGGTTTGTGACCTTCCATAATCTACTATGAGTTCTCCACATTATTCTGTTTTAATTTTTTAAGTTTATTTATTTATTTTGAGAGAGAGAGAGCACAAGTAGGAGAGGAACAGAGAGAGAGAGAGAGAGAGAGAGAGAGAGAATCCCAAGGAGGCTCCACATTGTCAGTGCAGAGCCCAATGTGGGGTTTGAACCCATGAACCATGAGATCATGACCTGAGCTGAAATCAAGAGTTGGATGCTTAACCAACTGGGCCACCCAGGTGCCCCTCCACATTATTCTTTAAACTAATACAGTACTTTACAACTTTAAGAATATTTTCATAACATTATTTCACTTGATCTTTATAAGAACTAAGATGAGTATTATTATTTCACATTACATGTGAAGGAATATGAATGGCTCAAAGAAATGGTTGCAAGCTAGCATGCAGATTTGGTCTCAATATTTCTACTTCAATAGTTTTCCCAGTACTACCCCTTTACCATACTTCACATACTATATTAAAGGAAAACCTCAATAGGAAAGATTATTCTATTGATTCTTTCAAAAAATACTTACTGAATCCTACTGTGTTCCTGGTACTATGTTAGGAGGTTATATAGAAGATGAATAAGATTAATACTGCCCCTATCCTCATAGGACAACATGAGCAAACAAAAAATTATAATACGATATGGCAATATGGTATTATATTGTAGGTACTGTGTGTACTTATCCCTATATATGTTTGAGGATATAATGTTCTAGACAGATGAAACAGCATGTACAAAAGTCCAGAAACAAGAGAGAAAATATTTATATAAACAGTTAAAATAGATTCAATATGTCTGTATATAGTGGGATAGGGGGAGAGGAAAAGAGGTGAGACTAAAGGGATAAGCAGGGACCAAAGCAGACCTGGCCCTATGGACCATGTTGAGCATTGGACTTTATTCTCAAAGCAATGGTTGTACTGAATAGTTTTAAATAGGGAAATGAACTAATCATACCTATATTTTGAATGGTTTCTTGGCCTCAATATGGAGAATTGATAGGAAAAGGAGAGACTGGACATCAAAAGAACTGTTAGGAAGCTACTATAGTAATTTAGGAAAGAAACAATGATAGATTAAACTAGAAGGCTGGAGGGGCGCCTGGGTGGCTCAGTCGGTTGAGCGTCCGACTTCGGCTCAGGTCATGATCTCATGGTCCATGAGTTCCAGCCCTGCATCGGGCTCTGTGCTGATGGCTCAGAGCCTGGAGCCTGTTTCAGATTCTGTGTCTCCCTCTCTCTCTGACCCTCCCCCGTTCATGCTCTGTCTCTCTCTGTCTCAAAAATGAATAAACGTTAAAAAAAATTTTTTTTTTAAATAAATAAAATTAAAAAAAATAAACTAGAAGGCTGGAGATAGAGAGTATTCAAGTATTTAGAGAGACAGAACTGACATGATTTAATAATGGATTGGATATGCAAAGAGAAAAAGGAATCAAGAATGACTCCTAGATTTTTGGTTTGATTGTTATGTGGATAATGGTTATCATTTACCCTTATAGAAACAGGAGGAGTAAGTAGCCTATTTTCCTGTGTGTATTGGAGGGTGAGCAGGGTGGAGGGTGTTAAGAATACTGAGTTCAGTTTGGGACATATGGAAGATTAGTGAAGATATCAAGGCAGCAAATGGATATATGTCTGAAGTGGGGCGGGCGGGGGCGGGGGAACACTGATTATTTCTTTCTTTTTGAAACATTTCCCTTTCTTAGTTTCCTGTGATATCACACTCTCCTTGCTTTCACTCATTCATTGCTTCTCTTTGTTAACTCCACCTAATCACTAGATTTTGAAGGGGATCCTTCTCTGGGCGATCTCATCAAGTCCCAAGGCTTTAAAAACTCTCTATCCTAATGAGCTCCATACTTATATCTCTATCCTTGACCTATGTCCTGAGCTTCAGAATGATAAATTTATCTGCCTTTGTGATTTATCCTACAGGAGTTCTAACAAGCATCTATAACCTAGTATCCAAAATAGTATTTTCCCTCAAATGGTCTTCTCAGCCTTGGTAAAGAGTACAATCATCCCACTCAGCTGTTCAAGACAAAAACCCAGACATCTTCTTTGATTCCTCTCTTTTTCTCATCTTCCACATCCAAATCAACAATGGTTCTTCCTAGAAAATATCTCAGATTTGACTACCCTTCTCCATTTCTACTGCTACCATTTTAGCTCAAGAAGTCTTGCTTAGATTTCTCCTAAAGCCTCTTAAGTAGTCTCTTTGCTTCTACTCTTAACTTCTCTATGATCCATTCTCCACTCAGCAGCCAGATTCTCTTTTAAAATTACATATCAGATGGGGCGCCTGGGTGGCTCAGTCAATTAAGTGTCTGACTTCAGCTCAGGTCATGATCTCACAGGTTCATGAGTTCAAGCCCCACGTCAGGCTCTGTGCTGACAGCTTAAAGCCTGGAGCCTGCTTTGGATTCTGTGTCTCCCTCTCTTTCTTCCCCCCTCTCTCTCAAAAATAAATATCTATTTAAAAAATAAAATAAAATAAAAATAAATAAAAATAAAATAAAATTTATATCAGATAACACCATTTCTGTGCTTAAAACCCTTACCATGACCTACAAGTTCCTATATGTTCAAGCCTCTTTCTCTGACCTTGACTTGAATCATTCCCTCCAACCCACCCCCCACCCCCAGCCTTAAGGTGCATTCATTCATTTATTTTTATTTTTTAATGTTTATTTATTTTTGACAGAGAGAGAGAGAGAGAGACAGAGCATGAGCGGGGGAGGGGCAGAGAGAGAGGGAGACACAGAATCCGTAGCAGGCTCCAGGCTCTGAACTGTCAGCCCAGAGCCCAACGCGGGGCTCAAACTCACAGAGCACGAGATCATGACCTGAGCCGAAGTCGGACGCACCCCAAGGTGCATTCATTCATTTAACAAACATTTCTTATTTACTTAATTTGTACCAGGTACCTCATTAGCCATTAGGCAATACGAAGCTGATACCTGTCTTTCAAAGGTTTTGGTTTAGTGAGAGAAACAAAGAACAAATAAAACACTTTCACAGAGTTAAGAGCAGGTGGGATAGGATTACAAAAGTCTTCACAAAAATTTGCCTACAGGAATCAGGGAAGGCTTTACCAAAGAAGGAACAATTAGTGGTATGCTTTTGAAAGATGGCTAGTTATGCATAAGGGTGTAGTCTATGACCTAGGATTAGAAGAAAGCTCACAGGCTAGGGCAGTGTGATTAACTATTGGTCATGGAGTAGGACAGCAGAAAAAAGCCCTTGGCAGGTCACTCGAGAGATCTGGGATGATTAAAACACAAGTGGATACTTAGATCAATGTGCCATTCATTCATATAATAATTTTTTGAGTGTCCACTACATATTAAAATTTATCCAAAGAGCTGGTTATATAACAATAAAAAAACCTACCAAATATCTGAATTTATGGGCCCTACATTTCAGTGCAGGATTCAGACATTAAACAAGTATATAATGTTAGATAAGAGCTACAATGAAAAATAAAGCAGGGTAAGAAGTAGACAGTGCTGGGGCTACCATTTGAGATATGAGAGTCAGTAAAAGTCTGACTGAGGAAGAAAAATTTGAGCAGAGACCTGAATGAAACAATCTAGATATTACTTGGATCAGTTGTTCAACTTCACAGACAGGAAAACACATTTTCAGACATTGCTGACTTTACCAAACTGTCCCTTCACTAAAGTGATGATTAACTCACCCTTTCCATTTATTTTATCTTGATTTTTTGACCATGTGTAATTGGTCCCTTGATTAGGCAGGTTAGAATTTAGACTACATATAATTTCTCTACTGATCATTAACTAATCCTGGGTTTAGTTATTAACCAAAGGTCTGCTCCTTCTCTGGTTCATGTGACCTTGTTTTCATTTCTCCCTGAGTCTCAGCTAGATTTTATCTCCCCATAATGTTAAATAGTATCTCAAATATGATGGCTCACCCAAGCAGCTAAAAGCAGAATGTAGTGAAAGCCTAATTCCCCTTCTTCTATTACCAGGGTTAGGATTGAGTGCTGAGACAGCAAAGAAAAATTAAATCCACTATCTTCAGCCAGAATATGACAAAGGATCATGTTTATGTTTAGGAAAGGAATACACTCACAGGAGTGGAGAAGAAAAACAGTGATAAAATCTCAAGAAACATGCCAAGATAGAAATCCCATTAGGCTATGAAATAATCTCAGTGGGAACTGGAGAGTGGGGGGCGCCTGGGTAGTTCAGTTGGGTAAGCATCTGACTACAGCTCAGATGATGCTCTCACGGTTCATGAGTTCAAGCCCTGCACTGGGCTCTGTGCTGAGAGCTCAGAACCGGGAGCCTGCTTTGGATTCTGTGTCTCCCTCTCTCTCTGCCCCACCCCTGTTTGCACTCTGTCCCTCTGTGTCTGTCAAAAATGAATAAACGTTAAAAAAAAAAAAAAAAGAAAAAAAAGAATTTGCCTGGAGAATCTGATTTTCTTCACTTTTGTTTCTCATACCTGAGAGATGTGACTAAAATACTGCAAAGCTGTCTCCACAGGGCTTTTGAAGTATATCTTCTCCTGAGGTTTCAGCTATAAAGAGAGTAAGACAAATATTGAACTTATCCACAACAGAATGAAATAAAATACCAGCAAATATGGCAAAGGATGTACCACGACTTCCTAAAGCACGAGTTATTATTTCACTATCCTAAATATGAGGATGCTCACCACTGCCCTAGGAGATGTAGACTATATGTTTTAATTCTCCTTACCTCGTGCTTCGATAGCAACAGCCACAAACAATTCTTCTGTTGTTTGCCCTTTTTAAAAAATATATAATAATTGCTATCTGCAAGTTTTTCTTTTCTTTTCTTCCTTTCTCTTTCTTTCTTTCTTTCTTTCTTTCTTTCTTTCTTTCTTTCTTTCTTAAAAATTTCAGTGCTTAGTCACTCATCAACTGTACTCTTTGTATACTTCCTATAGGCCAGGAATGGGATAAAATGGTTTGTGGTTGGAGAAGAAAAACTTACATTATCAGAAAGAGCCAGATGCTTGCAGGCAGTTCCACAAACAGCACATTTTTCTAAGGGGGGAAGGGAAAAAAATGTTCAGTTTTTACGGTCAAGAGGTATGTTCTTCCTAAAATACATGGTAATAGCCAAGTAGGCTAGCAAGAAACAGGCTCTTACTAAATTTAGAGTATCTTTGTGCTACAAAAGGACATCTTGAGCTCTGTTCTCAAAATCAATATTTGCAAACTTGTATGTTGATGACAAATAAGGCTTTCACACTGTACCTCTACCCATTTCCTCTTTATACATTCCCAATTTTCTTCTGCAGATGAAGGGCAGTTCTAACCCCCCAGCAAGTAGTACTAGGAAGAACACAAGAGTACTAATGGTTTCGGGTGTAAGTTGCTCTTTTTCCCCCCACCTACCTGACAGTAGGCACACTGTAGATACTGTAAGAAACCGAATTATTCCTGCCCTGTTCTCACTTTGCTAATTTGCTTGGAACTTGCTTTGAAGCTCTCCTGCTCTCATTCTCTAATTAATCAAATCTGAAAGAATAAAAATTAAAATTCCTCATCTTTAAGTTGAAATTTTAGTGGCGTTGGTTATTGTTAAGATAAATGCCATGTCAAGAGAAAATATCACATGACATATGCTTTACCGAGACAAACCTCTTCAAGGTGAGCTGCTGTTACCATAAAATGGTTTTGTTACATTAGCAGATAACTTAAAAGGGTTATGAGATCCAACAAGAGAAAAACATCTTCAGAAGCTAGTAACCTCACTCTGCTTTCCTTGAGGACTAAAGGTTTTTCCCAGCCTTCCCTCTGTATTATTGCCAGAGTGAGCTAGCAAGTAGGAATCATTCTTCTGTTTAAGAAAAACACGAAACAAAGAAATTTCCCCAGCTCTCCATCATCTGCAGGATAAAGTTCAAGGTCTTCAGTTTTGTATATAATACCCTCCCATCACCTGGCCATTGCCTACCTCTCCAGCCTCATCTCTTAACCACTTCTTTCTTTATTCTCTATGCTCTACCAATCCCCTGCAGTATGGTTTTATAGTGTGGTATGTATGCCCTTACACACGATGTTTTCTTAAACTAAAATGATCTTCCCTGCTTTATCTACTTGGCAACTCCAGTTTATTATTCAAAACTCTACTGAAGCAACAGCTCTTCTATGAAATCTTCCCTAATCAAGCACTTTGGCATTAAAAAAAAAACACCTCAAATTCAGGTCTAATTTCTAGACTTAATCACTGCAGGAACTTGGTCAAATCACTTATCCTATCTGAACCAGTTCCTTATTTGTAAAATGGATCTACTAATAATTACCTCTTGGAATTGTGGTGAGGATATATAAAATTTGTACATGTGGAAAATACTTTTTAAACTGCAAATGTATCACTGTCACCACTATTATCATCTTCATCATCATCATCATTTCTAATCAAATTGATTTCACAGGCTAGACCATTTCCCATTAGAATTACTCTTGTTATCAACCAAACTTTCCCCAATTCCTATTCATTACTGTTATTTTTTTTTTCTCTTTTCTCTAATTAGTCTGATAACCTTGGCTTTCCCTGCCACTTGTCAAAACACTGGCAAGTACCTTTTGGTGTTCAAGTAATAGATATTCCATTTGCTAAATCATTCTTTATCAATGGGTGCCTAAAATTTCCATAATCAAGAGTTTCCTACTGTATCTATACAACCTTTGGCCCAATATGTGATTTTTATCCCAAGTCACACAGAGAAATGGCTAATAATTATTACTAGGTTAAAAATATTTTTTGCCTGAATTTGAAAACAGTTAAGTCACTCACCCAGAGTCACACACTTTTTACAAAAAATATGACCACAGCTGGTGACAAAGAAATTGTCTCCATCTTTTCGACAGCACCAGTTACAGTGAAACCAATCCATTCTGGAACAGATAAAGAGAAAGATTAAAAATAACCTGGAGCATTATATAATTATAGCTGTTCCAAAATCTATGTAACAATGTTTGCTTAGCTTCTGTTATCTTTTGGAGATGTAGGCACTATTATTGTGGGTATTCCTGTTGGTTGTAAGGAAGTACATATATCACTGAAGTGAAAAAAGCAGACTACAAACTCTGCTATACAGTTTTAAAAAAGAAAATATATATATATTTAGAAAAAGTATATACCTATATATTTAGAAAAGTAATGGGACAATGAGATTTTTTTTTTTTTGAATGGTGAGATCATGGGTATTTGTGTGTGTGTTACCTTTACACTTTCCCCCCCCCCAAATTTCCTAGATTAATTCATGTACCAATTTGTAATCAGAAAAAAAATCTTAAAAAAAAAAAAAAGAACTGTCTGTCAGGGCACCTCTTGTGGCACAGTCAGTTAAGCATCCGACTCTTGATCTTGGCTAAGGTCATGATCTTACAGTTTGTGAGTTTCAGCCCCACATCAGGCTCTGTGCTGATGGTGAGGAACCTGCCTGGGATTCTATCTCTTTCTGCCTCCCTACCCCCTGCTTGTACTCTCTCTCTCTCTCCCTCAAAATAAATTTAAAAAAAATATATTTCTTTCCTAATAACTCCCTGTGACACAGTAAGATGGAACAAGGAGGAAGTACTGGACCAAATAATAGAAGATCTCATATGAGCCACTTGGGACATATTTTATATAAGGGAAACATGGTTTCTGAATGATAATGTTGTCTCAGCTTATACACTTTCCCTTCTACTCTACAGACACTCAGAATCATAGATCTGGGAGGGACTTCAAAAATCATTTCACATTTTATCCAATACCATCATTTTTCAAAAGATATACCTGATGTTCACTGAAATTTAATGACTTGTCCAAAGTTCCATCTTTAGTTAATGTCAACTCTAGGATTAGAACCTGAGTCTTCTTACTCCCTGTGTCAAGTTCTTGCTACCACATCAAGTACACCTTGGTGTTAGACATGGCACCCATACATCCTATATTTTCTGCCAATACTAATTCCATATAATTGGTGAAATACATAATTACATTAATGTGACTTTGTAAGATTTTAAATGAAGAAATTGACATATTAAAAATACATAATTGAGCTGATACACACTGAGCTGCAATTAGTTCATACGTATAATGAATTCACATGTTTAATTCCAAGAATATGTTATTTAAGAATATAACATGTTTGATTTCCTTTAAAATTACATTAGGAAAATAAAACAGAAGGTAACTTTTTTTCCCCACCTAAGTATTTTCTTTAAAAAAGTTTTTAAGTAGTTTATGGAAAGGTTTGCTACAAGAATGATGGCTCGTTTGCACCACCCTTTAACATTTTTAACAAGATTCACGATAAAATCTTGCTGAATAATCGGTTCAGTGCAAGGGCATTATACAGAGCCATGCATTTTAGGTTTCCATTTATTGCTCATAATACACTAACTTCTATCAGGAGGGGAGTCTGAAGTATTGCTGAAAAGGCCCCACTATATATATCCGGCTTTGTACAAGGGCAGCAACAACAATGTTAATCAAATAGGTTGGCCCTTAAAAGAAGGGCAGTTAAGCGTTTGTGAGGACAACGCTTGCCGGTTTTCAAGGGGGTAGGGGGATTTAGCAGTCTCAAGACCAGTAGTTCTTTTCTAACTACATTCCCTACCCGCTTGGCCGCCATGATCTTATAAGCCCTGGTATCTCACCTAAATCATCCAGTTCTCCTCACGAAGAGCTGGAAAAGGGCGGGAAAATACACAGCAAGCCTGGCACCTGCGAGAGGCAAGAGGCTGGGCGTGGCCCGCGGCGGCGTGCGAGAGCCCTGGGCGGGGCCCCGGGCGGTGTGCTAAGTGAGTGGGCGTGGCCTGGTGCGGGCGCGAGGCTTGGGCAGAGGTCCCGACTGCGTACTGGGCGCAAAAATTGGGCTCTTGGTAGCCGGCAAGAGGCAAGAGCGCTTGCCTCTTCTTAGTAGCCGAGGAAATTTTTCTTCGTTTGAGAATGGGAACAAGAAGAATATGGCCTAATCCCATTCAGGTTACTGTGGAAACGGGGTAAGAATAAACCTAATAATGTTCCTATAGATAATAACACACTAGAAAAAATTTGGTCACAAAGCAGATGAAAGCTTCTACCAGTATTTTTTAATGAAAGAAAATAATGGGTGTTTGAAAGAATAGTATAAATCCGAAATAGAAAAGTTACAAAGTGATATGGATAGAGAACAGACATTAAATAAGAACTAACAATGGGCGCCTGGGCGGCTCACTCGGGTTGGCTATGGTTCATGAGTTTGAGCCCCGCGCAGTGCCCTGTGCTGACAGCTCAGAGCCTGGAACCTGCTTCGGATTCTGTGTCTCCCTCTTCTTTCTGACCCACTCCCAGTCACACTCTGCCTCTCTCTTTCTCTCTCTGAAAAATAAACATTAAAAACATTTCTAAATAAGAACTAACATATCAGGAAAAAAAATTATAACTTTTTTTCTGAAATAAAAAAAAATGAGGAAAAAAGCACAAGTAAGGGCTGAAAGGAGAATAGTTTTTCTTTTAAAAAATACAAGGTTTTAAGAGAAAGTGATGGATATAGAAAACAAGCAAAAGAGATTTTACACACACACGCACATTTATTCCCCCAAAGAAAACCAGAGAGCAATGTATCAGAACAAATGTTTAAAACAAAACTTGGAACAAGTTTTCCTGAAATAAAATAAGACTTAATTCTACATACATACTGTGTATAGGAGAAAACTGACCCAGAACAGTCAAAACCAAAACATTTTCTAATAAAACGATTGGTCTTAAAAGTAAGGAAAAACCCTTTTGAACATCCAGACAAAAAAGTACAAGTCACTTATAAGGGAAAGAAAAATAGACTGTCATCAGACTTCTCTACAGTAGCATTTTATGCTACAAACAGTGAAATAGCATTTTCAAGATTTTCAAAAAGAAAATATGACCCAAGAACTTTCTCCTTACATTTTTCTCCTTACGTTGTGTTCAGGTATAAAGGCTGCTGACAAAAAATGAACGTGAGCTTTTCCTGAGGAATCCACTAGTGGTTCTCAAACTTTTTGGCCTCAGAACTCCTTTACATTTTGAAAATTATTGGAATGCCTGGGTGGCTCAGTCGGTTAAGCGTCCAGCTTGGGCTCAGGTCATGATCTTATGATTCATGAGTTTGAGCCCCCCATCGGGTTGTCTGCTGTCGGCACAGAGCCTGCTTCAAATCCTCTGTTCCCCTCTCTCTGCCCCTCTGCTGCTCACACGCTCTCTCCCTCTCCTTCAGAAATAAACATTAAAAAAATATTGAAGGCCCTCTTGCCAAAAAACTTTTATTTATGTGGATTGTGTCTATCAATATTTACAGTATTAGCATTTAAAACCAAGAAATTTAAAAAATATTTATTTATTAGTTCATTTGAAAACAATAAGTCAATTAAATATTAATATAACTTATGAAAAATTAATATATCTTCCAAAATAAAAACAATTTAGTGAGAAGAGTGGTGGTGTTTTAGTTTTATAATCTCTTACTATCCGACTTTACACAAAGCAGAACTGGCACAAGAACTTAGCTTCTACATTCACGCTGTTGCAGTATATGCTGTTTTGGTTGAAGTGCGTGAAGAAGATCTGAAACTCACCCAAATATGTAGTTGGAAAAGGCAGTAGCATTTTAATAGCCTATTCAGATAATTGTGAATATTTTTCTTTCCTATTCCACCAAAATGCAAGAAGTGGGAGCTTGTTAAAAGCTAGTTGCAATGTGGGGTCTAACACCATGCAATGAACATGTAACATCCTACATTTGGACCAAACTGGTCATTTGGAAAATACTGGTTCACTGAGTTATGCAGATTGACATACAATATTAAGTACTGACACATTTTATTATATAATACTTAAAAATAACTTAAATTTTTTTTAGCGTTTATTCATTTTTTTGAGAGAGACAGAACATGAGTGGGGGAGGAGCAGAGAGCAAGGGAGACACAGAGTCTGAAGCAGACTCCTGGCTCTGAGCTGTCAGCACAGAGCTCGACGTGGGGCTCAAACCCAAGAACCGTGAGATCATGACCTAAGCCGAAGTCGAAAGCTTACCCGACTGAGCCACCCAAGTGCCCCCAAAATCACTTTGTAATATATCACTACTTATTTCGTCAGAAAAGTCTTTGAATACTGGGATGCTCTCAGGCTTACAGTTGCAGATACAAGTTTTCCAAAATTCTAGTATTTGTCTAAAAGCTTGAATTTTATCATTGTCAACAAATACTATCACCGTTTTCCTTGAAGTGAGAAGTTCATTTGGTTTATTTTTGAGAAAATTTCTACCAAATACCCAAGCTGGAATAACCATAGTTTGTTAGTTGTTCTTTCAAGTAAAAATGATGTTCCATAAAATAAGTTAGTTCAGCTCACAACTCAAACCATCACATAAATGTTTTTTCTAAATATAGTCTTAATTCTATTTAAATATTCTGGATCATAGAAAAAGGAGACTTTTAAAAATTTTAATGAAACAAACTTAAATTAACATTGATAGCAAAAAATGATAAAGATTGTATACATGAATAAAACAACAGAACAGTCTCACTTGAGACTATTGATGCAAAAATATTCTTTTTAAGTTTACTTATTTTGAGAAAGAGAGAGGAAGAGAGAGTGCACATGTACCACTGGGGAAGGGGCAGAAAGAGGGGGAGAGAGAATCCCAGTCGGGCTCCATGCTGTCAGCATGGAGCTCGACATGGGGTTCAATGCTGAACTCGATCCCATGAACAATGAGATCTGACCGGAGCCGAAATCAAGAGCTGGGCACCCCACAATTTAAATTAGATATTAGCAAATAGAATCCAACAACACATTGTAAAAAGTATACATTACAACCAAGTGATGTTCATTACAGGAATGAAATGATGGTTCAAAATTACAAAATCCATTAATGTTATTTATTATAGTGATATTTCTAAGAAGAAATACCATGATGATCTCCACAGTTGCTAGTAAAGCATTTGTCATAATTCACATCCATTTCTGATTTAAAATCTCATTGAAGTAGAGATCAGTGGATATTTCCTTAACATGATTAGAAAGTGTGTGTGTGTATATGCACATGTGCACAAAAGCTAGCATGTTTTGAAATGAGGAAACACTTAAGACATTCTTTCTTGCTAGTTAGGAATAAGACAAGAATGCCACTGTCACTTAAGATAAGATAAAAATATCTTTTTAGCTGATTATATGATGTATATCTGAAAGATCGAAAAGAATCAATAGGAAAATGTAAATAAAAAGAAAATTTAGTAAAGAATAATGTTATAAAATTAATAAAAAGAAATACAGTAACCTTTCCATATTCAAATAATAATCAGAAGACATAATAGGAAAGAAGACTCTATTTAAAATAGAGTCTTTACCTGCAGCAAAGCAGGTAAAATGGTTAGGCAATAACTCAACAGAAATATGCAAATGTATATGAAGAAAACTTTAAAACATTACTGAAAGAGGCAAAAAACATAAATGGAAAAGTAAGTCTTGTTTTTATTTTTTATTTTTATTTCTTTATTTTTAATTATTATTTATTTATTTTGAGAGAGAGACAGAGAGCCCCAAGCAGAGGAGGGACACAGAGAGAGTCACAGAATCTGAAGCAGGCTCCAGGCTCTGAGCTTGTCAGCACAGAGCCGGACGCGGGGCCCGAACCCACCAATGCAGCCAAAATCAGACGCCCAACTGACTGAGTCACCCAGGCGCCCCAAGTAAGTCTTGTTTTTAGATAGGAAGAGTCAACATCCTAATGATGTCAGTTCTTTCTAAGTTAATTTATAAATGTAACATGATCACAGTAACGAACACCAGCAG
Organism: Panthera leo; assembly: GCF_018350215.1. Classification (NCBI taxonomy): domain Eukaryota; kingdom Metazoa; phylum Chordata; class Mammalia; order Carnivora; family Felidae; genus Panthera; species Panthera leo. The sequence continues at coordinate 73,510,293 of NC_056684.1, read as the reverse complement.
GCTGTTTTCTGGAATTAAACAAATTGATCATAGAGTTCACATAAAAAAAATGACTAAAACAAACAAGAATATTCGGGAAAACCCTGACAATTTTCAGTGTCCTGTGTGGTGGATAGCTAGCTGCATCCAATATTAAAATGTATTATGAAGGCATTATAATTTAAAAAGTATGATATTGGTGCATGGATGAACATCCAGACCAATTCAGTAGACTAGAAAGTCCAGAAATAGAACCATGTACCTTTGGAAAAGGTATGCTAAATGTGGGGAGTTCAACTGGGAGGGGAGTTGAGTTTTTTAATAAATAGAATTGGGACAACTGGATAGCCATTTGGAAAAAAATAAAATTAGGTCTCTATTTTACATCATTAATCAGACTAAATATCAAATGGCTCAGAAATCTAAGTATAGAAATGAAATGTACAAGTACAAGAGGAGGACATCAGATGAAAACTTATAACCATGAAGCGGGTAAACCTTCCTATGATTCAAAAATCTAGAAACAGGGCACCTGGGTGGCTCAGTCGGTTAAGCATCTGACTTTGGCTCAGGTCATGATCTCATAGTTTGTGAGTTTGAGCCCCGTGTTGGGCTGTCAGCACAGAGCCTGGAATCTGCTTCGAATTCTGTGTCTCCCTCTCTCTGCCTCTCTCCTGCTCACACTCTGTCTCTCTCTGTTTCTCAAAAATAAATAAACATTTTTTAAAAATTCAAAAATCTAGAAACAATAATAGAAAAGAATGATAATTCTGACTAAAAGAAGAGCTTTTGCATGGCCAAACTCACCATAAAGTCAAAAACTGAGTGACAAATTGGGAAATAATATCTTCTACTTAACTCACAAAGGACTAATAGCTTTAATATACAAAGATCTTTTTTAAAAAGAAAGCCAATGACTTAATAGAAATTTGAGCAAAGGTATTTTTTGTTAAAATTTATTTATTTATTTTGAGAGAGAGAGAACAAGGGAGGGGCAGAGAGAGGGAGAGATAGAATCCCAGGCAGACTTTGGCACCCTGAATTCTCATTAAATTCTAATTAAAGGTGATATTAAGTAGCTATTGCTCAGGAACCCCTGGGTGTCTCAGTTGGTTAAGTGTCTGACTCCTGATTTTGGCTCAGGTCGTGATCTCACGGTTCATGGGTTTGAACCCCTCATTGGGCTCTGTATTAGCAGCATGGACCCTGTTTGGGATTCTTTCTCTCTCTCTCTCTCTCCTTCTGCCCCTCCCCCACCTCAACATAAATAAACTTCAAAAAGAATGTTTAAAAAAATTAAAAAGTTAAAAAAGAATTTATTTTTTTAAAAAAATTTTTTAACGTTTATTTATTTTTGAGACAGAGAGAGACAGAGCATGAATGGGGGAGGGTCGGAGGGAGGGAGACAAAATTGAAACAGGCTCCAGGCTCTGAGCTGTCAGCACAGAGCCCGATGCGGGGCTGGAACTCACGGACCGCGAGATCATGACCTGAGCCGAAGTCGGCTGCTTAACTGACTGAGCCACCCAGGCACCCCAAAAAGAATTTAATTAAAATTAAGTTAACAAATAATTCCGTATCGTCACCTCTATAATGTTCCCTCCCTACTTCTCTAAGTAACCTTTTTTGGTAATTTGTTTTATCTTCTAGTGTTTCTGAGATTAGAATTTCTGAATTTAACTCATTATATGATTTCATCTTTTGAAAATATAATTGGTTTACATATTCAAAAATATAATTTAAAAGCAATTCCTAAAAATTGGGGGGATATGGGGACTGAAACAAATGACTTTAACTGTACATCAGATTGGTAACTTTTTAAACAAGCTTATTGAGATAGAATTGGCATACAATCAACTGTCTATATTTAAAATGCACAGTTTGATAAGTTTTGTCACATATACATCCTTGAAACCATCACAACAATAAAGATAATGAAGTGATATCCATCATCCCCAAAAGGAGCTCCATGCTCCTTTGTAAACCATTCCTCTGAACCCTCCCCACACTTCACTCCTCAGGTAACCAGAGTACTTTCTATCACCACAGATCAGTTTTCGTTGTCTAGAGTTTTATCTACATAGAATCATATGTACTCTTTTTCGGTCTGGTTTCTTACATTCAGCTTACCTATTTTGAAACCCATCCATGTTGCTGCATGTATTGATAGTTCTTTTATTTTTGTTGCTGACTAGTATTTCACTTTACTTCATTTCACGTTTCATTTTATATAGAGCAGTATGTATATACCAGTTTGTTTATCCATTCATCTGTTGATGAACATTTGAGTTGTTTCCAGTTGAGAGCTATTATAGCAAATAAAGCTGCTATAAATGTTCATGCACAAATCTTTGGACCTAAGCTCTTTTTCTCTTGGGTAATTAGCTAGAAGCTGAATGGCTAGATCATATAGTAGGTGTGGTAAGTATATGTTTAATTTTTGAAGAAACTGCCAGACTTATCCACAGAGGATGTACTGTTTTACATTCCCACCAGCAATGTATGAGAGTTTCAAGTTCTCCACGTTATTGCCAGTGCTTAATATGTTCAGCCATTTCTTTCTTTCTTTCTTTCTTTCTTTCTTTCTTTCTTTCTTTCTTTCTTTCTTTCTTTCTTTTAAGAGGGAGAACAAGAGAGAGCACGGGGGAAAGAGGCAGAGGAGGAAGGGTGGGGAGAGAATCCCAAGCAGGCTCCACGCTCAGCACAGAGTCCAATATGAGGGTTGATCCCATGACCCTGGAATAATGACCTGAGCCGAAATTGAAATCGAAATTGAAAGTCAGATGTTCAAGCCCCAAGTCTTTTTAATTTTAAAGATTCCAGTAGGTATGTAATAGGTCCTTATTGTGATTTAATTTGTGTTTTCCTCATGACTAATGATGAGGAACATCTTTTCATGTGCTTATTGGCCATCTATGTATATATTTTTGGTGAAGTGTCTGATTCTTTTGCCCATTTTTAATTGGGTTATTTATTTTTTTATTACTGGTTTTGAGAATTCTTCATATATTCAGAAGAAACTCTTTTATCAAATATATGCCCAGTTTGTGACTTGTGTTTTCAGTCTCTGAATAGTGGTTTTTGAAGAGCAGAAGGTTTTACTTTTGATAAAGTCCAACTTACCAATTTGTTCTTTTATGGAGCACTTTTTGGTGTCATATCTAAGATATCTTTGCCTAACCCAAGGTCACAAAGATTTTCCCATGTTTTCTTCTAGAAACTCTAGAAATCTGGACTATATACTTTTGAATTTGTAATCAGGAATATGATTCACTTCAAGTTAATTTTTTTAATGTTTATTTATTTTTGAGAGAGAGCAAGCGAGCAGGGGAGGGGCAGAGACATAGACAGAGACAGAAAATCTAAGCATGCTCCGCACTATCAGCGCAAAGCCAGACATGAGGCTTGAAACCAAGAACCATGAGATCATGACCTGGGCCAAAATCATGTGCTCAACCGACAGAACCACCCAGGCACCCCTTGAGTTGATTTTTCTATATGGTATGAGCTATGGATTAAAATTCTTTCATGTGTATGAGTGTGTTGTTTTGGTTTTGTTTTCTGCATATGGACATCCAATTGTTCCAGCACCATTTGTTGAAAAGATTATCTTTTCAAAAAAAAAAAAAGAAAAGAAAAGAAAGGATTATCTGTCCTCGACAAAATTGTCAAAAAAATTAGTTGCCTAGGGCACCTGGGTAGCTCAGTCAGTTGAGCATCTGACTCTTGATTTCGGTGCAGGTCATGATCTCATGGTTAGTGAGTTCAAGCCCTGCATCAGGCCCTGTGCTGACAGTGCAGAGTCTGCTTGGTATTCTGTCTCCCTCTCTCTGCCCCTCCCCCAGTTGCTCTCTACATCGCTATCAAAATAAATGAAAATAAACTTGAAAAAATTAGTTGTCCATAGAAAACAATTCCATTTATGATAGGATCAAAAGGAATAAAATACTTATGGGATGCCTGGGTGGCTTATTTGGTTAAGTGTCCGACTTCAGCTTAGGTCATGATCTCGCATTTTGTGAGTTCAAGTCCCGCATCAGGCTCTGTGCTGACAGCTCGGAGCCTGGAGCCTGCTTCTGATTCTGTGTCTCCCTCTCTTTCTGCCCCTCCCCAACTCACGCTGTCTCTCTTTCTCTCAAAAATAAACATTAAAAAAATATTTTAAAAAGAATAAAGTTGGACCCTTACCTTATGATATATACAAAAATTAACAAAAAATCGAACAAACATCTAAATGTAAAGGCAAATCTTCATGGCCTTGGATTTGGCGATGGTTTCTAAATACAACAAAAGCACAAGCAACAAAAAAAGAAATGGATAAGTGGGACTCTATTAAAATTAAAAATTAAAAACTTAAATTGAAAAATTAAAATTGAAAACTTTTGGGGGCGCCTGGGTGACTCAGTCAGTTAAATGGTCTGACTTCAGTCCCAGTCATGATCTCATGGCTCGCGGTTTGAGCCCCGCATGGGGCTCTGTGCTGACAGCTTGGAGCCTGGAGCCTGGAGCCTGCTTCAGATTCTGTGTCTCCCTCTCTCTCTGACCCTCCCCCGTTCATGTCCTGTTTCTCTCTGTCTCTCAATAAGTAAACATTAAAAAAAAGATTAAAAAAAAATTTAAACTTTTGTGTATCAAAGAACACTACCAAGAGAGCAAAAAGGCAATCCACAGAATGAGAGAAAATATTTGAAAATCATATAATCGATAAAGGTTTAATATCCAGAATGTATAAAGAACTTCTACAACTCAACAACAAAAAGGCAACTCTGTTCAAAACAGAGCAAATGGGGGCTCCTGGGTGGCTCAGTCGGTTAAGCGTTTGACTTCAGCTCAGGTCACGATCTTGCGGTCCGTGAGTTCGAGCCCCGCGTCGGGCTCTGGGCTGATGGCTCCGATTCTGTTTCCGATTCTGTGTCTCCCTCTCTTTCTGCCCCTCCCCCGTTCATGCTCTGCCTCTCTCTGTCCCAAAAATAAATAAATGTTAAAAAAAATTAAAAAAAAATAAAAACAGAGCAAATGATTTGAATAGACATTAATAAAAGGAGAGATACAGACAGCCAATAAACACATAAAAAGATGCTCAATATCATTACTCATTAGGGAAATGAAAATCAAAACCACAATCAGATACCATTTCACTTCTATTAGGATGACTATTTTTTTTTTCAAGAGGAAAACAGTGTTGGGGAGGATATGGAGAAATCGAAACCCCAGTATATTATTGGTGAGAATGTACAAGATGCCTTTGCTGGAAAACAGTCTGGTGGTTTCTCACAAAATTAAACGTATAGGTACCCTACCATATGATGCAACAATTCCACTCCTAGGTATATGCCCCAAAGTATTGAAAACAGGGACTCAACCAGATACTTGTACATCAGTGTTCACAGTATTAATGCAGCATTATTCACAATAGCCAAAAGGTGGAAACAACACAAGTGTCCATCAACAGATGAATGGATAAACAATGTGCTATATCCATACAATGGAATATTATTCAGCCATAAAAAGGAATGAAGTTCTGATACATGCCACAACATGAAAGAAACTTGGGAACGTGCTAAGTGAAATAAGTCAGACATAAAAGGACAAATATTGTATGATTTCACTTATATGACATATCTAGAATAGTCAAATTTATAGAGAAAGTAGATTAGAGGTTGACATGGAGCGGGAGGAGAGAATGGGGAGTTACTGTTTAATGAGTAGAGTTTGTTTGAGATGGTAAAAAAATTTGGAACTAGAGGTGATCGTTGCACAATGCTGTGATGACACAACTTTAAAAAGAATACCACATAGATGCAGTGCTCTTCTCATCACATCAGGAAGTTAACGATATCCACAACAAACTGGTGATGTTAATCTTGTTGACTTAGTTAAGGTAGTGTTTACCAGACTTCTGCCTTCAAAGTTCAAATATTATCCCCTTTCTATATTCCATAAAGTCGGGGAGACGTGGTTAAGTACCACCTCCTGTAAGGAAGAATATCTACATACATTATTTGGAATTCTTCTATAAAGAAAATGTATTTCTCCTCCACCATTCAGTTATGTTTTCAGTCATTTATTTATATTAATATAGACATATCTATGTTTATTTTACACTTTTTGGATTATAGCAAATACTACACTATTTATTGTTCATATTATTCCATTTGGATATTGGGGAGCTCTTTCAGGTTGATTCCTTCAATCCTCTGAAACTCCTTTCCTTTCTGGTATCACAAGATGCTCCAGACTTTTGTATTTTCCTTGTACCAGCTCTAAAATCAGACATTTCTGGGGTGCCTGGGTGGCTCAGCTGGTTAAGCCTCCAATTCTTGATCTCTGCTCAGGTCATGCTCTTATGGTTTGTGGGTTTGAGCCCCGTATTGGGTTCTACGTTGGCAGTGTGGAGCTTGCTTGGGATTCTCTTTCTCTCACTTTCTCTCTGCCCCTCTCCCACTCACTCTCTCTCTCAAAAATAAACATAAATTTAAAAAAAATCTTTAAAATCAGACATTTCTCCAGGGTTCCTTGGTTTCTTTTATTGGAGAATGGCATTTTGAAACCAAAATCTGAGCACAAGGTGTGACCATTCCTGTAGGAATGCCAGTGCTTCTAGGCCCTCTCAGTGGACAGGCCTAGGGAATATATGTATGTATACTAATTGATGTATACACACATTTCTTTCATTGTTTCTGTCTTTTTTTTAATGTTTATTCATTTTTGAGAGAGAGAGAGAGCATGAGTCGGGGGGAGGGGCAAAGAGAGAGGGGGATAGAAGATCTGAAGCAAGCTCTGCGCTGATAGCAGCAAGCCCTATGCGGGGCTCTAACTAACTCAAGATCATGATGCGAGCAGAAGTCAGAGGCTCAACGGACTGAGCCACCCAGGTGCTCCTGTTTCTGTCTTTTAATCTATGTATATGAAGTTAAACACAAGTTCATACTGATGTCTCCAATTCTAATCCATTACCACAGAATTCATTCTAGGCTTACTTTGTTCCCTTCTTGTTTACTTTCTTCCCTTCTTTTTTTTCTGACAGTGAGAACCCTGAGAAATAAATTTACCAGCTAGAGTGCAGTGTTTATATATAGTATGTGGGCCTTTTTTGATACTTGAAATTTGATTATGGACTGGTGTTAGTTGATACTAAAAAATTATTGTTAATTTTTTAGGTATGATAATGACCTTGTGGTTATATAAGAAAATTTCCATATTTTTAAGATTTGCTTCATAAGATATGTAGGGATGGAATGATATCTGGAATTTTCTTTAAAATATTTCAGCAAAGGAGAACAAAAGAAATAAAGGAGGAAAGTATGGATAAAGTAATTGACAAAATCTTGATAATTGTAGAATATGGGTAATGATCCTGGGATATGGGAGTTCACTGTACTCTTCTTTCTGCTTTTGAGTATGTTTGAAGTTCTTCATTTTACAAAATGTTTTATTACTGTAAATTATATTTATTTTTCGTAGGCAAATTATTTACTTAGTGAAAATTCGAAAGTTATCAGAAGATATACAATGAAAATTAGTCTTCCTTTTCCCCTTGTTCCCAGCCACCAAATTCTGACTTCCAAAGGTATTAGTAGTGTTGGTTCTTGTGTATCTTTTCACAGATGATTTCTATATTTGCAAAAATATGTATATATTCCATTTTCACACACACACAAATAGTAGCATACTTTATATCCTATTCTATACCTTTTTTAAACTTTTTATAATTTCAGACTTATGGAAAAGTTCATAGAATTTCTGTTTACTTTAGTTCTGATTCTCCAAATGTTAGCATTGACCACATTTGCTTTGTTATTCTCTCTCTATTTTTATTTTTTTCTGTTCCACTTGAGAATAATTTGCAGGCATTAATGCCTCATTACTCCTAAATATTTCAGTGTATATTTCCCATAAACAAGGGCATTATCTTCCATAAACACAGTACCATTATCAAAATCAAGAAATTAACATTGATATGGTACTATTATCTAATCTAGAAACCTTACTCAAATTTCACCAATTGTCCCATAGATGTCCTTTATAGAAAGAGAGAAAAATTGTTTTTCTATTCAGAATCATATGTTGCATTAAAAAAATTAGTTGTCCATTAAAAAAAATTAAAACACAAGTTTATAAATTGGAAAGTGAAAACCTATTGCCCTTGATCCTATTCCCCAAAGACAAACATGTTTGACAACCTTTATATAAATCCTTCCAGAATTTCTTTCAATACATATACCAACACACACCACACATATATGTTATATACCTTTAAACAAAAATAAGAAATTATACATAATACCTACAATTTGTTTTTAGTTAATATTTCATTTTTTTATATATCATTCTTAAAATTTTTTTTAATGTTTATTCATTTTCTGAGAGAGAGAGAGAGTTAGGTAGGGGCAGAGAGAGAGGGAGACACAGAACCCTAAGCAAGTTCCAGGCTCTTAACTGTCAGCACAGAGCCCGACGCAGGGCTTGAACCCACAAACCATAAGATCACCACCTGAGCTGAAGTCAGACACTTAACCAACTTAGCCACCCAGGCACCCCTTTTGTATACATTTTATAAATATATCTTGAATCCAGCATCTTTCCATTTTTACCACTCTTGCTTTCTTTTAGTCTCCCTTTATTCCTTGTTTTGATTAATTACCTCCTAACTGCTCCCTGCCTCTGAATTTTCCCAACTCCATTCCATCCTATGGCTGCTGCCATATCCAATCACTCTTCTGCTTAAAATTGCCCAACATTTTCAAGATCATTTACAGAGCATGGCACTCAAGCTCTTCACGATCTACATTTCTTTTTGCATCCCTCAATGTTTGGTCACCCTGCATTTCAGTCACACTGAATTTAATTCAAACAGTTTGTGCAAACTGTTTCCTTTGCTTGGCATATCTTCCTCATTAACTTTTATTCATCCTTTCAGACTTAGCTCAAAAATCACTTTCTCCAGATTCCTACTCTGGCCTGCCCACAGAGTGGAACTCCCAGAGCATCCTGTGCATATCTCTATCATGGCCCTTGTCTCACTGTGCTATAATTGTTCACTTCTCTCTCTCTCCAACCAGACTGGGACTATATATATATTCACTTTGGGATTACCAGCCCTTCTACAGTATCTAATATAAGTAGTAGGTATTTATTAAATACTTGATAAATGATAGAATATGAAAAGAAATTATCAGGGAGGTGTTGTCTTGCTTCCAGACTCACTTTAGCATACTCAAACAGGATATACAACTCAATGGGAAAAGAGAAATTTAGGGGTAAAATGAGAACATTGGTGATTATATAAAGTTGCCACCATTTGCAGGAAAAGGCTCTGTCTGGCAACTGAATTATTCATTCAATAGATATTTCCTGAGCAAATGTTACAGGGCAAGCACTATTCTAGTCCCTGGGGATATAGCAAGGAAAAAAGATAAAGTCCTGGTTCTCATGGAGTTTGCATTCCACTGGAGTTCTAGTGGGGCAGTTGTATCTAAGCTCCTACTGTATCCCAAGCAGAAAGCTACATGGGGATAGGGGAAAGGTACAAAGACATAAAAGATATTATCTGTCCCTTTAAAAAGCCTGAGACCTAACAAGGGAATCCAAATGTATATATACTACAAAGCAGAATATTGATCATTTCCAAAACATTAATTTACCCAGTCAAAAAATAATTGAGTTTATATATTATGTACCAACTGGATATGGTAACAGATATGCTCTTGCTTTCAAGGCACAGTATAATAGGAGAAAAAGACATGTATTTTTTTAAATCTCACAAATAAATATATAACCATTAAATACATTAACTATAGTCATAAAAGACAAAACCCCAGGAAGTATGAAAGCATATAATTCAGGAAGGCTTCCTTGAGGAAGTATGGAGTGCTGTGGGAACACAGAGAAAGGAGAGGTCAGGTTAATTCAGACAGGTTTCCAGATGAATAGATATATGAATGAGCCTAAAACACTGTGAAAGTTTCATCCCACAGCAGGAGGGGGGTAATTCCAATCAAAGGGAAAGCATCAGTCAATATGGGAAAGCATCAATCAATATGGGAAAGTACAGGGTAGTCCAGTGTGATTAAAGGAAAGAGTGAAATGGGACATAAAGAGGGATGGTGAGACAAAGATGTTATGAGGAAAAGCTGGAGAGATGAATTGAAGCCACTAAAGACTTTAGACTATATTTTCTTTTTTTTTTTTTTTAGTGTTTATTTTTTATTTTGGAGAGTGGGGAAGGGTCAGAGAGAGAGGGAGACAGAATCCAAAGCAGGCTCTAGGCTCCAGCTGTTAGTTCAGAGTCATATGCGGGGCTCGAACCCATGAACCCCGAGATGACGATCTGGGCCAAAGTCGGACGCTTAACCGACTGAGGCATCCAAGCGCCCCTAGACTTTATTTTCTAAGCTAGTGGTTCCCTCAAGCAATAAGCAGATCCATTAAATTAGAACTAGATCCATTGAATTGAATTTGGTGGGTGAAATGAAGATACGCCATTGCACGAAGTTGCCACCAGAGGGTACCATAAGAGAAGGTCTACCTGAGAAATTATTGAGCACTTCCACTATGCCAAGTATATATTTCCTCAAGTGATTGTGGTGCTCACTTAGCCAGCCGTAGGAACCCCTGATTTATACAGTAGAGAACCATCAGAGGCTTTGAGCAGGAGAGAAACATGATTAATCCCATATTTTGTAATTCTAAGGACAGAATGAAGGGATGGACGGTCACAGGAAGGGAGATTAGTTGGTAGCCTATAGCAGCGGGACTAGAAAAAGAGTTCTGGAATAGGGCAGCAGCTATAGAATAAGAAGACAGTTGTGAGACAATTTTCAGAGGCAGAACCAACAGGACTTGGTTACCAATTGGATATGGGGCTATGAAGGGAAAGGGAGGGAAAAAGATGAAGGTCTCAGGCCTGAATTATTAAAACCATGATGTTATGATAGCAAGATGTTATGGCCATGGCTGTAAGTGGGAACACAAGAGAGAACAACTTTGTCTGGGGGAACTTAGAGGAGTGTGGTTTTGAAATCAATGACTGGTATGACCTGTTGGGGCTAAAATTAGGGCTCATAGCTGGGTCCTTTATTCTCAGTCTAAGCACCTTTTTTGAGTATATGAATTGTAACTTTTTGGAAGCTTTCTTCTGCTCCTTGCATCATCTATGTTTTTTATTGTCTGTGGCTTTCATGATAGAGCTTTCCTCAAATGCTCAAGGATCCTTTGTTGGGGAGTCCATGTAACTTGGTTCTTGGGAGTCCAGAAAGCTATGGACTTCAGGAGGAAAGAGAAACACCTAAAGTCTGTATCTAAGGCCCTTGTATTATGGAGTGTTCTGCAAGGAAACAGAACCAGTAGGGGACGATGGATGGATGGATGGATGGATGGATGGATGGAGATAGAGGCATACCTAGTTGTATTGCACTTTGCTTTATTGTACTTCATAGGTACTGCATTTTTTACAAATTGAAGGTTTGTGGCAATGCTAGCATCATTTTTTCCAACAGCATTTGTTCACTTGGTGTCTCTGTGTCACATTTTGGTAATCCACACAATACTCCAAATTTTTCATTATGATTATATTTGTTATGTGATCTGTGATCATTGATCTTTGATATTACTATTATAATTGTTTTGGGGGCATCATGAACAGCCCTCAAATAAAATAGCAAACTTAATTGTTAAATGTTGTGTGTGTTCTGACTACTTTACTGACTAGCCATTCCTTTATCTCTTTAACCTCTCCCTGGACCTTTCTATTGCTTGAGACACAATAATATTGAAATAAGGCCAATTATTAACCTTACAATGATCTGTAAATGTTCAAGTGGAAGCAAGAGTTGCACATCGCTCACTTTAAATCAAAAGCTAGAAATGATGAAGTTTAGTGAGGAACACATGTCAAAAGCCAAGATAGGCTGAAAGCTAGGTGTCTTATGCCAGACACTTAGTCAAGTTGTGAATTCAAAGAAGAGTTCTTGAAATTAAAAGTGCTACTCCAGTGGACACAAATGATAAGAAAGCAAAATAGCCTTATTGTTTATATGGAAAAAGTTTTAGTGATCTGGATTGGTCAAACCTGTCACAACATTCCCTCAAGCCAGAGTCTAATCCAGAGCAAACCCCTAAGTCTCCTCAGTTCTTTGAAGACAGAGAGAGAGCTGAGGAAGCTGCAGAAGAAAAGTTCACAGCTAGAAGAGGTTGGTTAATGAGGTTTAAAGAAAGAAGCTGTCTCGATAACGTAGAAGTACAAGGTGAAGCAGCAGGTGCTGATGTGGAAGCTGCAGCAAGTTATCCAGAAGATCTAGCTAATTAAAGAAGTGCCTTTAACTTAAATTTAAAATTTAAAACTGGCTATACTAAAGAACAGATTTTCAATGTAGGTAAAACAGCCTTATATTGGAAGAAGATGCCATCTAGGACTTTCTCTTTTTTTTTTCTTAATGTTTACTTATTTCTGAGAGAGAAACAGACAGAGAGCAAGCGGGGGAGGGGCAGAGAGAGACACACACAGAATCGGAAGCAAGTTCCAAATCCTGAGCTGTTAGCACAGAGCCTGATGTGGGGCTCCAACTAATGAACTGCGAGATCATGATCTGAGCTGAAGTCAGATGCTTAACCAACTGAGCCACCCAGGCGGCCCACCATGTAGGACTTTCATGGCTAGAGAGCATCATATGCTATAGAAAAATCTTTTGTAAAAAGATGAATCAATCAACGTAACAAACTTCATTGTTGTCTTATTTTAAGAAATTGACACAGCCACCTTCAGCCTTCAGCAACCACCACAGTGATCAGTCAACAACCGTCAACATCAAGGCAAGACCCTCCCTCAACAAAAAGATTATAACTTGATGAAAGCTCAGATGATGGTTAGCATATTTTAGCAATAAAGCATTTTATAACTAAGACATATACATTGCTTTTTAAATACATAATGCTGTCACATGTAATAGATTGCAATATAGTGTAAATGTTAGCTTTTAGATGCACTGGGAAATCAAAAAATTCATTTGACTCGCAATATTTGCTTTACTGGAACCAAACCCACGATAGCTCCAAGGTATGCCTGTATGGATATAGGTAGTGGTAGACGTCTAGATAGAGACAGAGATAGAAATAGGACAGAAACAGAGACAGAGATGGAGGTTTATTGTGATAAATTGGCTCATGCAATTATGAAGGCTGAGACAATCTGCTGTCTGCAAACTGGAGACCAGGCAAGCTGGTAGTATAATTCAGTTAGTCCAAGGGCCTGAGAATCATGGGAGGCAATGGTTGAAATCCCAATCTGAAGGCTAGAGATGAGATGATGAGACAACCCAACTCCAGCAGGCAGATTTAAAACAGGCAAAAAAGGGCAAATTCCTCTGTTTTCTGCCTTTTGTCCTATTCAAGCCCTTAACAGATTGGCTGATGCCTAGTCACATTGGGGAGAGCAGTTTACAGAGTTTGCTGATTCAGATGCTAATCTCATCCAGAAACACTCAAAAACACACCCAGAAGTAATCTTTAATCTGGGCACCCTGTGGACAGTCAAATTGACACATAACATTAGTCATCACAATGCTTGAGGTCTTTGAAGGCAGAAGGTCTTTGCTCACCATTATATTCCCAGTATCTAGCACAGTAAACAGTTGATCGGATTGGCTGAATATGTTAATGAAATTGAGTACACCCAGTTACATATAATCCAGTTTCTACTAGAATTTTTTTCTCTATTAGCCTAATGAATTGTGTAGTATTGGAAATTTCCTAAAAGACCACATTTTCTTCTTGGGATTTTATATTCTGCATCAGTGATTTCCACACCATAGCCTGGCAAAAGTTGCAAGTGATTGGATCCATAAATTTTCACCTACCTAGACTTTTGTATTTTCTTTCCAACTTTGCTACGCATTTCTAGTATAGGAGATCACAGCTAATAATCATGATTTGGTGAGAAAGAAGAAAGAAGAAATGAAGCTATATTTTTTAAAAGTGGTCTTGAGGAGAAAAAGTAAAGGCATAGCTATCACCAAATTAGCCACTATAGTTCTGGCATTCCCACAATTAGGACATTCTTGAACTCAGTGCCTGGAATTGGGTAGTCTTTGTAAAATCCTCCTTTGGAACTTAGAATTTAGATTTTCAACAATTGGCATTGTGATTAAAATTTATTTTGAAAATATACCTTTATAACAATTGGCAGTAAATGATTAAAATTTATTTTGGAAATATACCTTTACTCTTCTAACTGATTCAATATGCAATGACTGTTGAATGAATATATATTTATGAATTTGTGAAAAAGCAAAATTTAACTGAATATTAAGATCAAATTGGCTTTATTCAGCAATTCATGAATCAAGCAGCATGCCATCTAGAAAGGGGAAAAGGAGCTCCATGGAGCTGTACATAATGAAAGTCTTTTATAGGTGGATGGAGGCAGAAAAAAGAATTTTCTAACCAACAGTGGATTATTTCAGGCAAGGTCACCTTCCTTTGAGGGAAGGGCAGGGGGTCTATCAAGAAGATTACCTCACTAGTGCTGATTAAGTAATACCAGATTGACTGGTTAAAGGTCACATTTCTGGGAGAGGCTGAAACTGCAATTAGATTAGATATAAATCCTTGGTTTGCTGACCTGGGACTTAGCACAAGTGACTCCATTTTGAACCTGTTGTCTCTTTTTTTTCTTTACAAATTCCTCCTATATGCCAAGCACTGCTCTAGGCATTAGGGATATAATGGTGAAGAAACAAGCCAAGTTTTATGTTTGTTTGTATGAAAAAATGTAAACATATACAAATGTAAACATATACAAAGTGACTTCTAACTACACACCATCCATCTTAAATAATATCAACTCATAGTTGACCTTCTTTCATTACTAACCTACCTCTCTATCCCTCCCCCTATATTATTTTGAAGCAAATCGAAGATGTCATATTGTTTCATCCATAAATATATTGGCATATATCTCTAAAAGAGAAGTATTCTTTAACCATAACCATAACCCACCTAAAAACAACAAATTCAGGGCACCTGGGTGGCTCAGTCGGTTCAGCATACAACTTCAGCTCAGGTCACGGTCTCGTGGTTCATGAGTTCTGAGTTTGAGCCCTGTGTTGGGCTCTGTGCTGACATCTCGGAGCCTGGAGTCTGCTCTGGATTCTGTGTCTCCCTCTCTCTCTGCTCCTTCCCCGCTCACACTCTATCTCTCTCTCAAAAGTAAATAAACATTAAAAAAAAACAACAACAAATTCAATAATCTGGAGCTTACATTGCTTCTTGGCCTTTTGGCTAAGATCAAGTGTAGTATCTGTTCTTATCAGTTTAATAATCTGGAGCTTACATTCTAATAGGAGACACAAACAAGGAACAAACAAGCAAAAAACCAAATGATATTAAGCAGTGATGATAAAAATAAGGTCCATTTGGTGGTCAGAGCAACCCTCTGTTAAGGAGGCAACATTTACTGAGGAACATGTGTAACATGAGGGAGCAAGGCATGTGACTGTCTGGAGGAAGTGTTCCTGAGAGGCTCCAGCTAGTGCAAAGGCCTGAGGCAGAGCTCAGTGTTCAAAGAATAGTAAGAAGGCCTGTGAGTCTGGTAGGGCTAAGTGGAAAGAAGAAAAGAAGGATATAAATTTGGAGTGGCCACTGGGGCCATGATAAAGATGACTTCAGATCTGATTCTTATTATGTATGATGGACAGCCACTGGAAGGTTTTGAGCAGGGGAGTGACATGACCTGATTTATGATTATAAAGGATCATTCTGGCTGCTGTGTCGAGAACAGTGTAGAGGAGGACATTTGTCACAGAACAAATATAGAAACGGGGAGACCGATTAGAAAGCTACTGCAGGGGCGCCTGGGTGGCACAGTCAGTTAAGTATCCAACTTTGGCTCTGGTCATGATCTTACGGTTCATGGGTTTGAGCCCCGTGTAGGGCTCTGTGTTGACATCTCAGAGCCTAGAACCTGCTTTGGATCCTGTGTCTCCCTCTCTCTCTGCCCCTCCCCCACTTGCACTCTGTCTCTGTCTACAATAAATATTTTTTTAAAAAATTAAAAAAAAAAAAAGAAAGCTTTGCAGTAGTCCAGGGGATTGCCGATGGTAAAGTGGTGATGAACTTGGGCAGTAGCGGTGGAAATGATATAATAAGAAGTTATTTATTTCTAGATAAGAGTAAATCTACAGCTAACAAGATTGGCTGACAAGACAAAAAATGTAGGGCATGTGAGAGAAACCCAAGTCAAAGTTGACTTCAGGATATTTGGCCTGACCAACTAGTGCCATTTCCTAAAGTGGGGAATACTGGAAGAAGAACAGGTTTGGAGGGACTTGCAGGCACTAGATATATTAAGTTTGAGGTGCCTATTAAACATCCAAACAGAGATATCAATTAGATGACTAGATCTAGAGTTTATGAGCGAGATGAGGGCTGGATCTAAACATTTGAGAAATATCTGAGATGTCATAGGGCTGAAAGTCCTATGACTTTCTAAAAGTCATAGAGCTGGTTGAAATCACCCAGTTAGGGAGGATAGAGAAGAGGAGAGGTTGGGAAGAAAACAGATCCAGCTGGGGTGCCTGGGTTAAGCATCAGTTAAGCATCTGACTCTTGATTTCAGCTCAGGTAATGATCTCATGTTCTCTCTCTCTGCCCCTCCTCCTCTCACATTCTTGTGTGCTCTCTCTCTCAAAAAAAAGAAAAAAAGATCCAGTCAAGGAGCCTGAGAAGAGGCCAGTGAGGAAGGGGAAAGCCCTTCCTCAGGAGAGGGGATGTCCAAGAGCCATGCTTCTGTGAGATCAGTAAGATGAAGACTGAGAAATGGTCACAAGATTGGACTCTGTGGTGGCTATTGGTGAACTTGACAAGAATAGATTCAGTGGAGTGATGGGGATAAAAGCTTAAAGGTAGTGGATGAATGAAGTGATGAAGAAGTAAAAAGGGATCAAAGAAGTTGGGTGGCAGCTGGAAAGGAATATAAAGTCAAGGGAAGTTGTTAGGGTTGGGGTTTTGTTTGTTTTTGTTTTTTATGGAAGCCATTATAGTATGTTAGTATACTGATAGGAATAATCCCCTAGAGCGTGAAAAACTGATGATGCAGGAGAGAGGAATAATTGCAGGAGCAAAGTCCCTGGGTAGGTGAGCTAGGTCAGGGAAGCTGGTGTACAAGTCAGGGAGATACATAGGAGCAAGTACAGCACATCCATTTCTATGGGAGAGAAGGCAGAGTATGTGGGTGCAGCTTATGGCATATTGACAGAGTTAGTGATTGGAGGATGTGGAAGTTCCTTCTGCCATTCTGTTTTCTCCATGAAATAATAGGCAAGGACATCAACTGAAAGTGCGGATTTGAGGGATGGTATTTGCAGAGAGGAGAATGAAAGTGAATGGAAGAGTCAGTTGCCCGTAGTGTTGGAATGCCAGGCAGTGTTGGGGGCCTCCTTGAGATCTGTGTTCCATATGAAATGATCTTCAAAGTCAAACCTTTAATTGTGTTTTTCTCTTCTGTCTACAGTTCAGCTCCTCTCCAAACACTGAGGACTTGACTGCATCTTACTACAATTAACCCACACATCAGTCCATCAGCTATTATTTAATTTATTTATTATGAATTAATGTACATTACTATTCATTCATTCATTCATTCATTCATTCATTCATTCATTCATTCAATCATATTTTTTGAGTTCTAGGCACCATTTTAGGTACTGGGGTTACAACAGAGAATAAAACAATGTGTAATTTCAGGGAACTTATTTTCCATATCCTAAAATACATGAGCTTCCATCTTTGGTAAACATAAATCCTCAGCGAAAACCAATTAGAAACTGGAAGTTTCCACATTTAAGTACTCAGAACTTGATTCGCCTAAAGGCTTAGAAAGAATACCAAAGCCCTGAGACAGATTGGGCCCAGCAAAGGAGTTAAGCACATGCAGCTGCCTCAGGGAATGCACCTTTATTTCTTTCCCACTAGTGCTGGTCTAGCTCTCTGGAATCCAGCCAAGTGCAGTAGACAGAAGAGTAATCTGCTGGAATTTTTGTCTTTATTGTCAGAGCAAGCATTCATCATTATCTCCAGAAGAGCATGAATTCATTGACCATCATCACAAAACAGGATCTGCCCCATCCAAATTCTCAGGACTACATAAACCCTAGAAGATACAACTTCCTTTGAACTCATAAATATGTCCAAAAGGCAAACAGAGCATACACTAAAAAGAGCTTATTAACTAACTACATCTTCTCATTTTATCTTCCTTTCTTTCTGACCTGTTTTGTCTTTTTCTTTTATTTCTTTCCTCTTTGCTCACTAATTTTCATCTGCTCTTTACTTTAATGAAATAAAAGGTCCTAGAATGCTAGCTCAGAAAGCCACTGTTTGACCATAGGCAGTGGTCACTGCAACTTCAGGAAGAAAGCTGGCTTTAATTGAAAGCAGAGTTTCCTCTGACTCTGGGCATATAGGTGCAAGAAGAAGAGTGGAGTGTGAGTATGGACTATGAGTTTCCTCCAGGAAGAGATTTGGGTCCTCTCTTTTGATCTCAGAGTTCACAGCTTTGTTACAATGAATAAATAAAGTGCATGTCTACTGGGTCCAGAAAAAAAAAAATGGAGTAAATGAGCTTTGTGCTCATGTATTCCTCTGCATTAACAGATACTTCTTGGGGCACCGGGGTGGCTTAGTCGGTTAAGCGTCCAACTTTGGCTCAGGTCATGATCTCACGGTCCCTGGGTATGAGCCCCGCCTTGGGCTCTGTGCTGACAGCTCAGAGCCTGGATCCTGCTTCAGATTCTGTGTCTCCCTCTCTCTCTGTCCCTTCCCCGCTCATGCCTTGTTTCTCTCTCTCTCTCTCTCTCTCTCTCTCTCTCTCTCTCTCAAAAATAAACATTAAAAAATACTTACATAAAATACATAAAAATACAGATACTTCTGTATCTTACTTACATACATAAAATACATACATACATCTTACTGTATCTTACTTACTTACATAAAATACATAAAAATACATAAAAAACAGATACTTCTTAGCTGTTGTTGCTAAAGGGAATATGGCAACAGAACTTTTTGTTCACTATGTACAAGTAGCATGTTTCTGTGCCATACCTTCCTTTGTGCAGTAGGTGTCAGCCTCACACAGACTTTCTCTTGCTAAGTCCTTGTTCATAAGAAAATGACCCTCTTACCCACCCTTTCCCAGGTTAAAAGGATCACCTTCTTCCCATCCTAAGCATGCAAATCAATAATAAACAGTCACCCAGATACTGGAAACAGAGTTGTGCTAATGCAGTTGGAAAATGGCCAAACTGAGGACTATGTGAAGGAGGTGACAAATACTGAGGGGAGGGCAGAAGTCCTGTGAGTCACTGAACAGATGTTAACATAAAGGTGGCTCTCTAAAAGGCACAGTTATGACACCAATTTAAGAAGATGTGGACATGGCCCTGATCAAAGTCTTTAAGTAGCTATAGTGTCCTGGGAAAAGCTCTCCATGTGTAAACTATTGACATCCCACTTGCCCAGAAGTAGATTGTCTTGTCTTTGACCTCAGGCAAGACACTTCTCTGAGCCTCAGCTTCCTAATCTTTGTAAGAGGAAAAAGTAAGTGGCTTCTCTATCCAAAGTATTTAATAAGGAGGAGAAAAAACCCAGATGTTGTGCATAAAACAGTTTGTAGACTGTAAAGCACTGTTGAAATGCAGAAAGCAGAACAAAAGATACAAAGGCAAATGTAGAATAGTTATGAATAAAAATAATTCAGTGCTCAAAATTTAAGAAACGTCAGTTAATCATTTCTATAGATTTTTTTCAGCATGTTACACCAAGACTGTTTTTACTCTTTTGTGTTCAATGTTAGTCATGTGGAATTTTGACACACCTAGGGTTTATTTCACAAAAAGAATCCAACATCAAGAGAGCCATGTAATATGAATAAAAGGTTCTGTTAAAAGAGGGAAGAGTCCTAAGTACTAAGTACTTTAGTGGTGTGCTTAGTACCACTATATCCCAAGAATGGATTTGATCCCACAATCCTCCTTAACTTCTTTTTTTAAATTTTTTTTAAAAGTTTGGGTTTTTTGGGGCGCCTGGGTGGCGCAGTCGGTTAAGCGTCCGACTTCAGCCAGGTCACGATCTCGCGGTCCGTGAATTCGAGCCCCGTGTCAGGCTCTGGGCTGATGGCTCGGAGCCTGGAGCCTGTTTCCGATTCTGTGTCTCCCTCTCTCTCTGCCCCTCCCCCGTTCATGCTCTGTCTCTCTCTGTCTCAAAAATAAATAAAAAAAAATAAAAAAAAAAATTTTTTAAAAAGAAATAATTTTAGTTTAGATTTATAGTGTGGTCTGCTATATTGCTTCTTGCTGCTTTTTTCAAAGTACTTTACAATTATAAATAGATATCATTGCTCTCACCATAAGGCAGCAGTTCCTGGGTGAAATTCTTCATGGAAGCCAAGACACAATATCAACATAAGTTGGTAATTTCTTTTTTTCTTTTTTTTAAAGTTTTTTTTTTTAATATTTATTTAGTTTTGAGAGAGAGAGAGACAGAGCGTGAGCAAGGGGAGGAGGAGAAAGAGAGGGAGACACAGAATCTGAAGCAGACTCCAGACTCTGAGTAATCAGCACAGAGCACGACGTGGGGCTTGAACTCACAAACTGTGAGTTCATGACCTGAGCCAAAGTCGGTCGCTCAACCGACTGAGCCACCCAGGGGCCCCAGTTGGTCATTTCTTCTCTAAATTTTTTTTTTTTAACGTTTATTTTTTTTTGAGACAGAGAGAGACAGAGCATGAATGGGGGAGGGTCAGAGAGAGGGAGACACAGAATCTGAAACAGGCTCCAGGCTCTGAGCTGTCAGCACAGAGCCCGATGCGGGGCTCGAACTCACGGACCGTGAGATCATGACCTGAGCCCAAGTCGGACGCTTAACCGACTGAGCCACCCAGGCGCCCCCAGTTGGTCATTTCTTAACATCAACACTCTGTTTTGTGATCAGAGAGGTCTTGATAGCTCTTCACTCCTTCCCCGAGCTGTCTTTCAGATAATTTATGCATGCAAAAAATACTAGAAGCTGTGAAAGGCTCCATCCTACCAGATTTTGTGTCATTCTTTCCTAGGTCCAGAGTGGGAGACATTTTCATCCTGCCTTAGCTAACACAGAATAGAGCTGTGAACAGTAAGGCTACTACCTCTTCCTGGTGATTCTTTCACCTATGCTCTTCACAGCTCACAGTTCTACTAAATGAACCTCTTTTACATTATTCTTAATTCTTTCCATTCCCCTCCCCCAGCCGCGAATTTCCTTCTACTTTCAGAAACTTGAAGACAAGGTCCCTACAACCTTCTCTCCTGTATCCTCAAATGATCCAGATATAAATATTTTAGCACAGTCGCCTGTGTATTTCTGAGGAAGTGTCTGCACAACCGGTCCCTTATTTATAAAGCTCACAAATGCTGTATGACCTGTAATGCTATACCAGCTAATGATCTCTCCCAGAACAGTTGACATGGAAGGATTTTACTTCCACTTCTCACAAGGAGAAAGATGGAGAATGAGAGACGATTACAAAGCAGAATATTTTAATCCATCTTCTCGGTGATCTTTGGGGGCTGTGTGCTAATATTTAAATTGAAGAGGAGGGAGGAGACGGACTGAGGATGGAGAGAAGCCGAGGAGATGGGGGCGGAGCTAGCTCAGCCTATAAAACCCCATGCTAAAAGGGAAGCACATTCGTGTGTGCCAGGGCCACTCTCCCGTAACCTAGAGAGATGGGGCAGTCTGTGCCGTGAGGACGGAGCTTGGAAGAAAGAAAACAAGGACAGGAAAACAAACGAGACATAAGAGGACATCTGGAGAAAGCGGAAGGCAGAAGACAGGGAGGGGAAAACAAACCCACAGCAGGTGGAAACAAGATCTAGAGCAAACCGGTCTGGTCCACAGTTGTTTTTCTGGAAGAGAAGAAAGTACCGGAGGACTGCCTTTTTTCCCTTCAGTTAATGAAAACTCTTATCTTCATCATAAAAGAAAAGGCTAAGGGGAGGTAAAGACAATCTTTGTTTTCTTGGGGGCAGAGCTGAATGAAACCCAGATTAGCTCTTTGAAGCGTCTAAAATAAGCCACTGCCTGGTACACATTGCAGAACCATTCTGGTCTCTGAAGATCTACATCCCCTTCAGGAAAATTCCAGCTGGAGTAGCTGGCACAGTTCTATTTTTATATTTAAATATCTATGTCTCTTTTCCCCCCACTTTTAACAACCCTTTCCTAGTTTGTAAGCACGAGTGACAAGAAAGTGTCAATACAGAATAGGAAGATTTTCAGTTTTTTTCTTTTATCTGCCTGAGTCTTTTTTAAGAGGGTAGGAGTGGTCCTTATTTCAGAAAAGGACATTTCAATTTGAAAGACAATCTCTTAAAATATATTTACACCCACACATATTTAGAAAGAGAGATACCTTTCGGAGGTTGAAATCCAATGGGAAAGATGGAAAAAGGAGCCAGGCACCGAAACAACACTGAAAAGAGCCACCCAGGTGGGAGCAAATCGGATACCACCCCGGAGTCTGGTTCTGGAGGGGGCGGAGTAGCCCTGAAGAAAGAAATTGGATTGGTCAGTGCTTGTGGTATCATTGTAGGTGAGTCCAATTTCCTTTCCCATCCACCACTCCTCCCCTTCTCTGGTGGTCCTCTTATGGAACCTATGCCCCCTCTAAAGTGCTATTTTTGCTTCCTACTCCCTTAGAAAAGGATTGTCATTCACCTGTGCTGTAACCCATCCCCAGAGGTCATATTTGATGGGTCTAGGAAGCTGTGTATGTCTTGCATCTCTTCCTTCAAAGCAGGCTGAGCAGTTCTGTCCAGTGTTCATAGAATGGAGCAAAGAGGGTTCACACACCTGGCTGACGGTCAGCATTGCCTGGGAGCTTGTTGAAAATACAAGTCTTCTGGCTCCACGCTTGAAGGTTCTGATCCAGTTGGCTTAAAGTGGGGCTAGGGAACCTGAATTTTTAACAGGGTTTCATGCAGCCATCTCTTTAGCAGGTTGGGGACTGTCTTGAGACATATTTAGTAAATGTTTTGTTGTTTTATGTCCTATGAAACATAGGGGGCCTAGGGAATGGATAATAAAAATGGCTACAATGGCGCTAATAATACCTTGCCTTCCTATAGCTTTTTTCATCTTATGCAGCACTTTCACTTTGTAAAGTAGATGTGATGGGGCTGTTATTCCCATTTCACAGATGAGGAAATAAATTATGGAGAAAGGGAGAGACAGATTGTGCCTCTCTGTAAACAGACAGTTTGCAGTTTCTCTAGTTGCCTGTGAGTCTGCCCATCTCCTAACATTCATGGAAGACCTTATGAGGCTCTCAAAGAATGACTAGAACGTGGAGTCAAGGAGGAACCGATGGTTAAAATGGGTCCCAGCTGGAAGACTTTGACTTTGAGGCTGGGGGGCCTGAGTGTTCCTGAGAGTGCCAGTATAGGCCACTCCAACCCCCTAACCACACACTGCTTGGCAGAGGGTCCCAAATATGGTTCTGTCTCTAGACAACACATCTTGCTCTTTCCAGAGAGGCCCTGGAGATGGATGGGCAATGGCTCATTACTTCAGAGAGTGAGCATTTCTTCTGTTTTTGGTAGAAGGTTTTACAGACTTCCCAGAGAATGGGGTGAGGGATGGTCAGGCCAGATATGTTTGTGTCCTCTCTCCAAAGTTCCTTTTGAACTTTTTTCTATTGCCCTATTGCCCTATTGTCCTACTGCCCATGAATCAGTGTCTCTGGATGAGCCCATATTACATGCACAGAGGCATTTTGGCACCCGAGCAATAATGACATTGGAGAACGCCCTTGAAATCAAATAAAATCAGTATAGTATTCAGATAATCCTCTTCACCTCTACACCCAGACTTTGGTGATCATGTTATCTCCACTCTGTTTTCAAAATGGAATCCCATTCTATCTAATTCTCTTGACTCTGGGAGGTTTTCCAGGCATCTACAGTTAAAAGAAATGTAATGTTATTTTAGAAAATTACAATCATGATCTGAATCTCTCATTACCTTTTCTTTGCTTCTCCTTTATCTCAATTGCTCAAAAAATGAGATCAGCAAAGTACTCAATACGTACAGCACATGCCAATTTATGGTCTATAAATAGCCCAGAGCCTGTTACCTCTTTCACCAGTTTGACTGATAGGATTAAGCATTTTCCTCCTCTTATTCATATGCAGATGTGTACACCTACATGCACACAAGCACAGTCAAACCTCTTTCCTGCCTCAGCCTTGCTCACCCACCTCTGTATATGTGCAGGTATTCAAGGGTGGAGGACATTTCTCTATATCCTGAGGTTGTTCTTGTCTCTTTCTTCAACAGGTTTCTAAATGTTGAAGAAATACAATCTTAGTTGGGTAAATATTACTACTGCTTTACCCACAATCTCATAGATTGAGCTTCAGTGTGAAAATAGTCCCAATATTCCCATTGACATTACAGTGACAAGAATAATAACTCTAAAGTAAAGGGAGATCCCAAATAGGTGATTTCAGAGAAATCAGGATATTTTTCCAAAGTGTGAGAATCTTTGTAGAGTTAATAGGCACTATTCTAGCTCCATTTAAACTAGGGTGAGACACAGATTTTCTCTAGGATTATATGGGGGCAAAATTTTTTCTGCTTTTGTCAGAAGGACATCTGCTTCCAGGAAAAAAAATTCTTCTTGCTTCCCCTCCTGCATGGCTGTTGAATTGCAGATATGCTGAGCAGCAGCCCCATTCTCTTCTAGAGGGGTTTCTGAGTGGATGATAGTGATTCAAGTTTTTTCAAGACCAAATGCAAAAATAGAAATGGCCTTTTCCATGCAGAATTCAGTGATCTGGTGTTCAACATCAAGACTGTGGAAGAAAGAGAATTAGAAGGCAAAAAGAGGAAAGAAATTTCCTAAGTGAGTCCGGTGATATGGTATGGGAAAGTAACATCTGCCCCAAATCCAACTATCTCATACCCAATTGACTTAGAGGGATAAGTTAAACTATATGTTTCATACAAGCTCATAAAATTTCATTAACAAGCATCATTGATGATCTAAAGTAGGAATAATAGAATGGTAGGTGTTACAAGAATGTAGACTGAACTAATAGAAACCCATGCCCTAGAGTTACTTATAATATGACTAGAGAGATGACATTCATATACATTAAACAAATAACGAAATTAATGAAATAGTTGAGTTGTGTAAGAGCTGAATAAGGGCAAAGTTAGGTGAATGGTAGGAAGCACAAGGAGAGAAGTCTCATCCAGCACTAGATTAAGAAACATCTTGAGGATGTTGGAAAAGATGGGATAGAGAAGATGATTCTGGGAGATTTCATAGGTAAAACGTTGACAACTAGGGGCAGCTGGGTGGCTCATTTGGTTAAGCGTCCGACTTCGGCTCAGGTCATGATCTCACGGTCCATGAGTTCGAGCTCCGCGTCAGGCTCTGTGCTGACAGCTCAGAGACTGGAGCCTGCTTCAGATTCTGTGTCTCCCTCTCTCTCTGACCCTCCCCCGTTCATGCTCTGTCTCTCTCTGTCTCAAAAATAAATAAACATTAAAAAAAAAGAAACTTTAAAACGTTAACAACTAAACTGTTATTCCCTTGAGCAAAAAAAAAAAAAAAAAAAAGTATCTTCTACATCTCTGAATCTTTAGTGTGTAGCCCTATATGGAACAATAACTCAAATGATTGTTGGACTTTATTGGCTCTTGGGAAAAGTCTGCATATAGTAGTAATAAGAAGTGTTTATCTGAAGAACTGTTGGGAACCTGGCTTGAAAATCTTTAAGCAAGGAATAATTTCATCAACATAGACAATTAGGTTGGGCCATTAAAAAAAAATTTTTTTTTTAAGTAAGCTCTACACTCAACGTGGGGCTTGAACTCACAAACCTGAGATTAAGAATTGCATGCTCCACTGGCTGAGCCAGCCAGGCATCCCAGGCCATTTTAATTTTTAATATCACCTTTACCTTAATCTAACCAGTCTATTGTTCTCCATGTACTTGGCTAAGGAAATCTGGTGACAACAGATGAACTTAGATTTCACTATGAATGTGTAGTTCCCCCAAAATCTAAAGAGAGTGTGACACAGCAGCAAAATTCATCTAATGATACCGAAGTTACTGTTAAGAGCTATCTTTTTTTTTTTTTAGATTTTACTTTTTAAGCAATTATCTCCATCCAACATGGGGCTCAAACCTACAACCTCAAAATCAAGAGTCGCACGTTCCACTGACTGAATCCCCAAGAGCTATCATTATTAAGCACTTAATATATGCCAGACACTTGTGCAGTTACCCAATATCATTATCCTATTTATCCCTCACAATACCTGGCATGGTAGGCACTTATCTCTTTCTCCAGATAAGGAAATGGAGGCTCAGATGGATAAGCAACTTGTTGAAGATCACATGGCTAAAAAGTATTGAAGGCGAGATTCAAACCTAGAGCTTGTCCCAATTCTGAATTGAACTTTTAAGCATTATTCTCTACTATTTCTACTTTTATGTTCTAAAGGAGTGTTTTCCTTTAGACCCTGGGCAGAGGTCCCTCTTTGTTTGTGTATATATATATATATATATATATATATATATATATATATATGTTTTTTCTTTTTCTTTTTCTCTTTCTTTCTTTCTTTTTGAGAGAGAGAGAGTGCACGCACACATGGAGGAGGAGCAGAGGGAAAGAGAGAGAATCGTAATCAGGCTCCACACCCAGCCTGGAGCCCACCCTGGGGCTTGATCTCACAACCATGAGGTCATGACCTGAACTGAAATCAAGAATCAGATGCTCCATGGACTAAGCCACCCAGGCACCCCTGAGATATTTTTTTAAAATAGTATTTATTGGGGTTCCTGGCTTGCTCAGTTGGTGGAGCATGTAACTCTTGATCTTGGATTGTGGGTTCAAACCCCACATTGGGTGTAGAGATTACTTAAAAATAAAATCTTTGAAAGAGTAAAGATAAAAGAGTAGTATTTATTGAGCTCTTACTAAATGCCCACAGTTCCTGTGCTATGAGTTTTTATGCATATTACCTTATTTAATCCTGACCATAATCCTATGGAAGTAGATATTATGACTATCTCAATTTTTTTAATTAAAAAAAATTTGTTAATGTTAATTTATATTTGAGAGAAATATAGACAATGTCGAGTGGGAGAGGGGCAGAAAGACGGGGAGACACAGAATCTGAAGCAGGCTCCAGGCTCTGAACTGTCAGCACAGAGCCCAATGTGGGGCTCAAACCCATGAACCAAGAGATCATGACCTGAGCTCAAGTGGGATGTTTAACCCACTGAGCTACCCAGGCGCCCCTCTATTTTTAAACATGGGGAATTGAGTCACAGAACTGGTAGGTAATTTGCCAGTGGTCACACAACCGATTACTGAGATGGTCTGACTCCAGGGCCAAAGCTTTTAGCTATTCTTTATTTCTAATCAGTAACAGAGAGAAAAAGGAGTAAGGCCAGTGTGTATTGTGTGGTGGGGGAGTGGGCCACGGAAGACCATAACTATGACATCAGAGCATCAGAGCCAGTAAAGACCATGGATGTCTGGTACTGAAAAGGCTGGGGGAAAACATTTTTTTTTTTAAGGCTATTTGTCAACAAAAAAGTGTGGCTATTTGTATAACCATATCAAAATGGTACTAGGCTGATTTGGAAAATTTTCAAGTCCAAAAGATTTTCAGACCCATGTGTTTTATACCACTTTAGAAGATTTTATATTTTAGTCTCTAGTATGATGTATTAGCTTTCTAATCCCCCAAATGTCTATTGGATGTTAAACAGAGGGTTGGAGTGTGAAAATTTCTTCTTGAGTTTGCACTACAACTTTTTATTTTTTTTTTTTAATTTTTTTTTTCCAACGTTTTTTATTTATTTTTGGGACAGAGAGAGACAGAGCATGAATGGGGGAGGGGCAGAGAGAGAGGGAGACACAGAGTCGGAAACAGGCTCCAGGCTCCGAGCCATCAGCCCAGAGCCTGACGCGGGGCTCGAACTCACGGACCGCGAGATCGTGACCTGGCTGAAGTCGGACGCTTAACCGACTGCGCCACCCAGGCGCCCCTGCACTACAACTTTTTAAAAAAAACATGGAGGGATTAAAATTTGGTTCATTCAGGATGCAAACATGTTTAAAACTCATTGTTCTCAGAGAAAACTCTGAGACAGAAGCCAAGTAGGAGGCTTGTCAAAAGAAACACATCTTGGTTAGCAGAGAAAGGCTTACCCAGCAGTGTAATCATAATAGTAAGTAGCGGGGTGCCTGGGTGGCTCAGTCGGTTGAGCGTCCGACTTCGGCTCAGGTCATGGTCTCACAGTCTGTGGGTTCGAGCCCCGCGTCAGGCTCTGTGCTGACAGCTCAGAGCCTGGAGCCTGTTTCCAATCCTGTGTCTCCCTCTCTCTCTGCCCCTCCCCCAGTCTCACTTTGTCTCACTCTGTCTCTCAAAAATAAATATTAAAATAATAATAATAATAATAATAATAATAATAGTAAGTAGCTACCATTTACTGAGCACTACTATGCACTGATAGTGGTATCTTGGTCAGTGCTTTATGAATATACTCTTCTAGGGGCGCCTGAGTGGCTCAGTTGGTTGGGCATCCAACTTCAGCTCAGGTCATCGTCTCGCAGTTTGTGAGTTCAAGCCCCACGTTGGGCTCTGTGCTGGCAGCTCAGAGCCTGGAGCCTGCTTCAGATTCTGTGTCTCCCCCTGTCTCTGCCTCTCCCATGCTCATGCTCTGTCTCTCTCTGTCTCTCAATAATAAATAAACATTAAAAAAATTGTTTTAAATGAATATACTCTTCTAATACCTTGTAATTAGTACTGTCATAAAAAGGAAGGGTTTGAATGAATAAGTGGGCAATGACAGACCCAGGATTCCCCCCATGTCATTGAACTCTGAAGCCATTGGGCTTAACCAAAGCTCTCCACAGCATGTAACTGGGCAGCTGGGGACAGGGATCCTGTTGCATGCTTCCTGCCTCCAGGAAACACGGAGCTCAAGGAGCAATCTGGTTGAGGCTGCTACTGGCAGGACTATAATATGTTCTCCCAAAGAGCAGGGTTATGCAGATTGAGTGATTAGCAAGAGACTCTTGGGATTGGGAGAAGAAAATAGGAACCCAGAAGGTAAAAAAGTATGTCCAAGAAACAAAACCAAATAGCTCATCTTATTTAGAAAAACAACAACATCAAAAATACCCTGTACCCAGATCAAATGACCTTTTGGAACAGGCTGGCACCATATATATATCTTTTCTGAATTAAAACAGCTTATTAAAGTGGTGTGGAGGTAAGGAGCATACAGATTGGGGTTTCTCAAATTGCCTGGTTACCAGGGTTTTTGGCTTTCTTCTGAGGGTTAATCCAGCATCACAGCTGCCTATAAAGAAATGTCTCAGGAGATTCTTTTGTTGCTCTTGTTTTGTTGTTAATGTTTGGGGTGATGAGGGAGTGTCAAAAAAGCAGGCATGAGCAAATAATCCCAAGAATATATTCTGAACCCCCAAAATAACAACCATGTAGAGCCCAGGGAACTAGGAATTGTTCCTTTGCAATCTTTAACTCTTGGCTAAGTATATAGAGCAAGAAAGACTATGCTTGCTCCCCTCCCAGAACACGCCTACGGATGAGGCACCCTGAGTTGCTTCTCTCTGGAGATCTGGAAATGATAAACTGCAGGTTGCTCCTGGGGACAGAAATGGGAGTGCTGGTTATAGGATTTGAGACTCGTCCATATTTTAACATTCAGCACTCACCGAGCATATTATATGCTGGATCATGTGCTGAGCACTGGTCAATTTTATTTTTAAGAAGCAAAATTATGCTTCAGGTTTATTTTAAGCTATTTTATTTATAGAATGAATGAAGTTTGAGCTAAGAAGCTTTGTTGATTACATCTCATCCCTCATTCTTTGTCACAGTCACAAGTATTCCCATTGGTTTGCTCCCTACCTTAAATATCCTCAGCATTAGCACTGACGTCACTTCTGGGGAGATGGTTTCACAATATGCCAAAAGATGTTCCAGGCAACCTCACACCACACTTCATGTGTGAAGGTGGATTATCCAGAGAGAGTACCCTTGCTGCAGAATTATCAGTATACTTTTTCCATCTGTATGTAGATTTTAAAGGTACCTGTTTGTATATCTATGAAATGCATAAATGCTTTAGCTGCTTCTTTAGAGTACAATTCTGCATAGAGTATTTAGTAAGCAGCTAATACACACAGGTCATGTTGCCTTAGAGATAAGGAATAATTTGTTAAGTAGATCCTGATGCTGTAGTAGAAGGGGTATAATGAATTTGTCCATGATTTGTATCAGAGTGTTGTTGAAAGGGAAGAAGCATAAATGATGTAGCCGAAGGGGAGGGGCTTTGAAGGGAGTCTTAGGTTTGCAAGCTGCTTGCCTATTTATAAGCTTCATAACCTGCAACAAGTTAATTATCAGTTTACTTACCTGTAGAACAGAAGTTTTTTGTGAAGTATTAAAACAAAGCTGGTATCCTATGATATATATTCAATAAATATTAGTTTCTTTCTCTCCTTGAGCTCCTCCTCCTCCACCACTACCCTTACTTCCCCTCCCACCTCCAGTCCCCTGACACGCACTCATTAATTCTGGTTCAGAAATTTAGGTTGGGAGGTGCCTGGGTGGCTCATTTAGTTGAGTATCCAACTCTCCAACTCTTGATTTCAGCTCAGGTCATGATACCAGGGTCATGGGATCAAGCCCTGAGTCAGGCTCCACACTCAGCATGGAGCCTGCTTGGGATTCACTCTCCCTCTCAATCTCTCTCTCTCTCTCTCTCTCTCCCTCTGCCACTCCTCCAGTTCCCACTTGCTTTCTCTCTCTCTCTCTCTCTCTCTCTCTCTCTCAAATAAAAAAAGAAAGAAAGAAATTTAAATTGGACTGATCAGGCAAAGAGAAGAACTGGCCAATTCAGTTCAAACCTGACCTGCTTATCAACCAGCCAACGCTTTCCCCTTCCTCTCTGCTGATTTGAGTCTTCTTACTCATCAACATCCATCTTGTACTTCCCCTCTTCCAGGAAGCTTGTTGTGTGTGGCCCACGCCGGTGGGCCTTTCCATCCTTGGTATCCTGTCATACAGCACAGTTGTTGTCAGCTCCATGTCCACTTACATGCCCTCACTTCATACACTTCCTTGAGGGTAAAGACTCAGTGTTACTCATTTTCACATCCCTGAGTATTCAGCCTGGCACATGGCAAATGCTTAGAAAGTATTTGTTGAATAATAGCAGCCAGTTAAAAACAAATCATCCACTGGAGATATTTCCTAACAATGTAAATATACTTAATGCTACTGAACTGTACACTTTTTTTTTTTTATCAAGAAGGTACCATCTTCAGATTCTTTTTTTTTTTTAACATTTATTTATTTTTGAGACAGAGAGAGACAGAGCATGAATGGGGGAGGGTCAGAGAGAGAGGGAGACACAGAATCTGAAGCAGGCTCCAGGCTCTGAACAGTCAGCACAGAGCCCAACTCATGGGGCTTGAACTCACGGACCATGAGATCATGACCTCAGCCAAAGTCTGACACTTAACCGACTGAGCCACCCAGGCACCCCTGAACTGTACACTTAAAAATGGTTAAGATGGTAAATATAATGTTATATGTCTTTTACTACAACAAAATATTCTTTAGCTTAAAATTGGGTTATTCCCATGAACAGTAAATGTTTGTGCTTGGCATAAAAAAAAATCATCCAAGTTCCAATCTAAAAGGGATTTTAGGGATTAGCCAGATAATGACAATGAGGCTTGAAGTTAGAACAGTGTTTTTCAATGTCAGCACTGTTACCTTCTGGGCCAGACACTTTGTGGTTGTGGGGTGCTGTCACATGTATTGAAGGATGAATGCTTAACATCAGCCATGGCCTCTACTCACTAGATGCCATAGCACCCCCTCCCCCAATTGTAACAATCAAGAGTGTCTCCAGTCATTGCCAACTGTCCCCTGGGGCTGGGGGACATGGTACAAAATTGCTCCTGGATGAGAACCACTGATGTAGAAAAAACCTGTCTCTGCTAGTGCCTTCTTCCCCAACAAGACAGGGAGATGCTGGAGGTTAGATGTGAATGTTAGTGGGCATATGTGAGGATGCACATATGCACTCATAGCCCTTCAAGCCAGGATGCTATGCTTTTCAGGGGCTGGTGGGTGGTGGTTGTCTCCGTCTTGTCATTAAAAGTCCATGTGTGAACAAGTGCTTCCCAATTACCTTTTAAAGCAAGCATGTACAGAGTGGGTGCTTAATAAATACTTTTTGAGATGCAGTTACCTGCTGGCCGCCCACTTACAGCATCTAAAAATTATACCTAGACAGGCAGACAAATGACTCAGAGAATGCTTCATGGTCCTGGCTCTACAGCGCTGTTTTGGAGCCAAGCTTCCAAAGCAAGCCCATTGGATTCTTCTAGATATAGACTCTATCTCTACCGCTATAAATCCTAGCAATTCCTTATATTTGCTAGCATTTTACAGACTATAAAGTGCTCCCACACATACATGACCTCCACCCTCCTTTTTTTTCATATGTGACCTCCCTTGATTCCCATAACAACCTTGTGAGGTAGTCAGGGCAGGAACAATTATTCCCATTCAGCAGGTAAAGGAAAGGGCTGTCAGAAAAATTCAGGTCACACAGCTTGTGAGTGGCAAAGCAAGGAATCAATGGCTCCCCCAATTCTGAGCCTTCCGCCCTTTTCATTTTTCAGTAAGGAATCCAAAACAGCAGAGTCCTGCAGCACCTTCCACATGTTTATTCTGCCAGAGATAGCAACTCTGCAGGGCACATGTCAGTCTTGACCTGTTGTCACCCTGATGTAACTATTTGTATGGTCCTAATGGGAAAGTCTATACAGGGTAGGAAACATGGTGAGCTTCCTGCCATGAGGATCAAGGCCCCCAATATACCAGATCCTGCTTCCACACTTCCCCCAGTCCTGAAAATCCTGAGATCTTCTCAGCCACTTTAAGGAAGAAGCATAAAGAAAGTTCACCTGGCTTTCTCTAAACATTATAGAAATGGACAGAACCTCCAAGCCCTAAGAGGATCTCTGATTAGACTCTAAGACTAGCATGAGCTATTAAGGAAGGCCAAAAGCTTTTGGATTAGAGGGTCTGTTGGGCATTAGAAGTCTGTAATTCCATGCCGTAGGAAATTCTTTGATGCCTACAGCATTCTAGTGCGGACAGGCCTGGATGTGAGTAAGGCCTTAATAGGAGTCACATGAACATTGGCCCACAAGTGGGGAAATCAAGTTATACATGGCAAATGTGGATTTTCTTAATTCCAAATTTTTTTCTGGTGAAGACTTGCCCACTGATATAACCTGGAGTGGTTTGCTTGGCTTTTCTTTGACAGAAGAAGCCAAGTTGGGCCTCATTGTCCAGGCATCCTAGGACTCATTTTTTACCAAAGAAGATCTATATGATAAGGTGATTATATTACTAATTGGGATGGATGAAAGGAAGGATTGAAACCTTGGCTATACCAGATGAATGGGCATCTCATTCTTAAATGGTTTTATAGACAATGAGTCTAAGAGTAAAACGATGGAGAAAAGCATCCCTACAGTAATCAACTTTCTTCCAACCTCTCATCAAGAAAGGTCCATAGTCAAGATAGAAAAGACCTTTCCCACTTCTCCTTTTTCAAAGCCACTCCAGAAAAAACACATTTGGACAGGGTCCAAGTGTAAAAGCCCTCCAGTTAAAGTCTCTATTGTGCAATTTCTAGAGGAGAGGCCCTGTAGAATAGTGCAGGAAACCCAGGCTGGGAGTCCAAGGACTTGGACTGCTTATGCAGTCCTTGCTGCCTATGCAATATGTGACTTTGGTCAAGTCTCCTCACCTCTCTAAAACTCAGTCTTAGCAAAGGTAAATATAAATGATAGTACCTGCCCTGTGCACCTAAGAAGGTAGTTCTGAGAATCAAATAAAGTAATGGATGTGAACACTTTGTAAATCACCATCGAAGGTGGCACAGTAGAAAGAAGGAATCAGATCTGTGTTCTAATTCCTTAATAAGCATCTTATCTTAATAAGTATCATCTTAGTAAAGCTGGCTATTTCCTGGGAAAAGCTTGAGGCTGTGTGACAGAAGATTTAGGTTCTAATACAGTTACTACTAACCTACTCCGTGATTTAGGCAAATAACTACCTCTCTGGGTCTCAGTTTCTTCATCCATAAAATAGGGATAGTAATACCTCTCTCATTTTTTCCCATTTGGAAAATGGGAGTAATAGTTGCCCTATTTTCTTCCCCTATAAATTGGAGACAGTAATAATAGCCAGATCACTCTCTTCAGCAGTGAAAGAAGTGGGTTGCTTTACTCATTTGCCTACAAAACACAATTGACCTACTTTGCAGGATCTGGAGGTTCCAAAGAAACATGTACATTAAATTGTTCTGTGGACATAAGTTCTAGATGGATGTCTGACATCATTCATTCAGTAAACATTTATGGAGTGTCTACTGTGTGACACTTTACAAGTGAGAGGATGCAGTAAATAGTAGGCATTACTCTTGACTAAATGTAATGTGAATGTTCTTTCAGCTTCAGAACACAGCTCTGTGTGACATTCCTTCCCCTGCAGAAGCTCCAGAGGCCACTAAGGTGGAGGAAAAGTTATCTGATTCTGGTTTTCTAGGTAGCGGCTTCCTAGAATCAGAGAGACATTCCTCTTCTTCCTGTTCTCTAGCACTCTGTTTTGGCTAGCATTTTTTTTTTTTTTTTTTTTGTTTTTAGCTTATATCTTTGTAATTTTAGTTTGGTCAAAGTTAAGATTTCAGGGCAGGGGGTAGAGTCAAATTTTTATAAAGTAAAGACTCTTGTCCCAACGTCAACCCATTATGACCCTCACCATCACCTCAGCAGCTCCACAGAAGGACATGTTATCCAAGAATAAGGAGACACAGTTAAGTGATCAGAGTCGCAAAGGGCTGTTGGTGTTGCACATCCCATTTTCCAGCAGCTGCCTGCCTCTGGAATGAGAAAAGGAGTACACACTCTGGAAATGCCAGAACAAAGGCTGGAGAACAGAAATGCTTACAGATCCCCACTGCAGTATTTGTTTTCCAAGAATCCTTGGTGGAACATTGACACTTAATTCCTGAGAAGACGGAATCTCTTTGATAACGTTCACTCCCACTTCCTCCTTGTGACAGCCATTCCTGGCTCTGAGAAACACCTACCCATTCCTCCACCACCTCCCTTTCCAGCACCTTAAAGACCAAAGTCAAACCTTGTTTTTCTCCTGTATTGATTATTTTTCTAACCCCTTGAACTAGTTTTATAACTCTAGCTGTATTACTCTCCTCTTGGCTGGCTTTGAAATGCCCTACAAATTACTTTTCTGATAAACTCCTGCTAGGCAAGGAGTTTACTATCACTTTTCAGCATTGTTAGCAACCCCATCCCTTGTTCTCAACTCCCGGCACTTGGTGTCTTTTAGGGGACAGGAGCACGTTACGTTTGGCAAATTAAGGGTCACTTGCTAGGGTAACTGTGTCCTGAGTCTTAGCACACTACCAGAAGGCCTTCTAGTCTCCACTAGCCTAACCTTCATGCAAAACACATATGGAGACTGGTGGAGGAGAGAGGGAGGCTGTTCCTATCACATAGGACTTTAAGTAAACGTACAAGAAAAGGAAAAGTCTTTAAGAACTAATGGGGCCCAGAATCTCATTTTTCTATCTCTCTTTGCCTGATGTTTAGATCACAAAGCTGAACATAAGGGATTGTTACTTCTTTTAGCTTCATCTGTGTATTTAGCCTGGTTCTGTTGGGATAGACTATCTGCACAGAAGCAAGGCAAGTTTGAGACAAATGTGCTTCCTTACCATCTGAATCTAGCTGCAGATGCTGTATGTCAGTCTCACGGTTGCTGCTGTCATACCTGCCTAGACCCCTTTCCTCTCCCATTAGTCATCTGAAGCTGCAATTTTTTAGTGTGAAAAGCATTCTTTATCCAAGAGGAATAAGATGTATTATTTAAAAAAAATTTTTTTAATGTTTATTTATTTTCGAGACAGACAGAGCATGAACGGGGGAGGGGCAGAGAGAGAGAGCGAGACACAGAATCCGAAGCAGGCTCCAGGCTCTGAGCTGTCAGCACAGAACCTGATGTGGGGCTCGAACTCATGAACTGTGAGATCATGACCTGAGCTGAAGTCAGACGCTCAACCGACTGAGCCACCCAGGGGCCCCAAAGTGTATTATTTTTAGAATGTGACTATTCACTGAAATAGAATGTTCCCTTTCACTGAAATAACCAGATGCATGAATTTTGGTTTAGATGTGAAAGTTCCAGGACTGGACTGAGGTTGAGTTGTGGTTGAGATCTGAAAGTCGTTTTTGAAAGTTGAGTGTAAAATCTCATACTCTGCATCTTGTTCAGCCCAGATATGGTTCCAAACCCCCTAAGAGAGGTGGTGGGAGTTTCAGATGTCCTCAGAACATTGTCAAACCAAGCTGGCCTCATAATACTCCAGTTCTGATTTTCTACCTGCATTCACTTAGTCTCTGATTCTTCCCTCAGCCCTCAAAGAGCTTTCTTTCAAAGAACCTGTGCAGTGCACCCTGATCACCTTGAATCACAAGAAGTAGAGGAAAGCTTGGGATGGAGCATGTCAGGAGCTCCTCCCACCCATCTGTTCCTCCCCTGCCCAATATACACATCCCAGTAGCCAACTATTCAGTCCTTGCTACCCGTCTCACCTCTCAGGAGAAAGCTGGCCTTTCTGCACACAGAAGCAGAAATAGATTAGTGGAAAATGCACTGGATTAAGCATCAGGAGACTGACTTCTAGATCCAATTTTACCCATCAGTGGCCGTGGAATTTGGAAAAAGTCACTTAACCCCTCGATGTCTTAGCCTTTTTGTAAAATAAAGAGAGAAATACCTATTCTTCCTCTTCTTCCTGAATTTCGTAAGGTTTTTGTGAGGGTCGCATGAAACAATGGAGGGGAACGACCTTTGGAAGAATATAGTGCTGAACCTTTGCACGTATTGCACTCCTACAAACCACTTCCAAGCTACTAGGACTGTTTTTATAGGGTTATTTCATATTTCTTACCAAGGGTGGGGCTGTCATGTCTGGGGTAAAAGCCAGCCTCTAGAAGTGCTATCGATGCTCCTGGGTCTTAAAAAACCCCAGGCATGGGGTATGACCACAATCTATACAAAATTTATGGCCCTTAAGCTCATTTTTGAAGCTTTCTACCCTGCAGATTGTCTCTGGGAATAGATTGCTTTTCCAGTCCTGCCATTTCCAGTTAGTCTTAAGATTTCTGTTGCCTCGAGTAGGCCATGGTACAGCCCAGTAAGAGGGTCTTAAAGTTCAGTACCTGAGCCACTACTTGCTACCATGTAGACTTGGACAATGCACTTGATATCTCTGAGACTCAGTTTCCTCCTCTGTAAAATGGATAAAATTATATCTGACTCCATAGGGGTATCCTGAGGACCAAAGGAGACATATAAATTATTACTAGACGCACCTGCCTGAAGGTGTGTTCCAAAGGCATTTTAGGATCAAACTAGAGATGAGACCACTGCTGCAAATGCCAGTCTTGCCAATTGTGCTGACTCCACTGTCTTCCCTGACAACCTTGGTGCCTCCTGCAGGGAACATCATTGGCTCTGGGATCTTCGTCTCGCCAAAAGGTGTGCTGGAGAACGCTGGCTCTGTGGGCCTTGCTCTCATTGTCTGGATTGTAACTGGTCTCATCACAGCTGTGGGAGCCCTGTGCTATGCTGAGCTTGGTGTCACCATCCCCAAATCTGGAGGTGACTACTCCTACGTCAAGGACATCTTTGGAGGACTGGCTGGGTAAGAGGACCCACAGAGGCCTGTGTTGTCTAGAAGCCAAGGCCAGTGGTTTCCAGTGTGCCTAGGAGAGCTAGAGAATAGGATTCCTCTTTTGCTTCCCTGTCATGGTCACTAATGTAGCTGTGTGTCCCCTTGATTCTTCTGAGGATGGCAGAAGAACCAGGTTGTAGTTTTTACCTCTTTGTTGATTTCAGTGGGCAACATTCTATGAGTGGTAACAAATTGGGCTTTGTGACAACTCTGACCATAGACTCACAGAGAAAGCACATCACAAAACAAAGCCCTTTTGTTTTACAAATTAGAGTGACCACCTAAGAAATGGGGTACCCTCTTCTCACACTATCAAGGATGAGGCCTCCCAGCAGAGTCAGCCTCTGATCTTGAATTTCGTCAGCTTCTGCAGCCCTGCTACTGAGGAGCTGAACCCTTACCAGGGGGCCAAGAATGTGGAGGGCACTTTCCCCTCATGCCCCCACTCAGTGCCGCCCCTGGCAGTTGCTTAAAGTGGCCACACCCTAAGCATGTCCTGGCTGTCAGAATTCTCAGGTTGCCTATTTTATTTTCCACCACTGGATTCTAGGAGCCAGGGCTCAGAGAAGAGATTATAAAAGGAGAGGGGAGAGAGAAGAATGCCGAGACATGTGTTCGCACTAGCAGACACTTAGCTCCTCGTCGTCAAACCACTTTATTGTCATTGCAGAGGGCCAACTGTCTCATTGAGCAGGAGTTGGGGTCCTCAGCATCCCTGAAAATGAAAAGGAAACGTACCCCTTTAGCCCACCCACCTCTACTGCCCAGTGACTTGCCCAGGTTTCTTTTGATGACTCTTGAATCCCTGCCATGCATGTCATTGGGGCGGGAGTCTCTGTGGCTGTCTTGGGTCAAGTTCTGTCCTGTTCCCCCTTCAGGTTCCTGAGGCTTTGGATTGCGGTGCTGGTGATCTACCCCACCAACCAGGCTGTCATCGCCCTCACCTTCTCCAACTATGTGCTGCAGCCTCTCTTCCCCACCTGCTTCCCCCCAGAGTCTGGCCTTCGACTCCTGGCTGCCATCTGCTTATGTAAGTGCCATCTGGGCCTTGCTCCTAGGACGGCCTCTTTTGGCCTTCCTGGTGGTCCGCTTGTCTCTGATTCTCCTTCCCCTCCCTCTTTCTTTCCTTCCCTCCTTTATTTCCACACCCTCCCCCCATTACTTTTCCAACATGTGTGCCTTGGATGAATTGATTATGCATATAATTATCTGGTGTTAAAAAAGAAGAAACTAGGGTGCCTGGGTGGCTCAGTCGGTTGAGCATCTGACCAGCTCAGGTCATGATCTCATAGCTCGTGAGTTCGAGCCCTGCGTCGGGCTGTGCTGACAGCTCAAAGCC
This sequence comes from Panthera leo, assembly GCF_018350215.1. Classification (NCBI taxonomy): domain Eukaryota; kingdom Metazoa; phylum Chordata; class Mammalia; order Carnivora; family Felidae; genus Panthera; species Panthera leo. The sequence goes on along the minus strand of NC_056684.1, from coordinate 73,471,026 downwards.
CGGAGCCTGCTTCAGATTCTGTGTCTTCATCTCTCTCTCTGCCCCTCCCTCACTCACGTTCTCTGTGTGTGTGTGTGTCTCTCACATTAAAAAATTTTCAAAAAAAAAAAAAGAAGAAGAAGAAGAAGGAGAAACGTAAATAGCTGCTCAGGGGCACAGTAATTTTCACCGGCAAGGTTCTTTACATCATACACAGCACTTTCACCTATATTATCTGATCTGAGCCTCATGACAAATCCATGAGGTAAGCGGGGCCAATATTATCACTTTCCTAGAGCAGGTAAGTACAAGAGCCAGGCAAATGAATACTCAAGGTGGCAGGCCCTGAGTGGAGCCCAGATCTCCTAATTCCTTCTCTTTCCAGCACATACACTGTGGAGGCTCCCTGATGCTTTAGGAAGATTTTTTTTTCTGGCTTCATCCATCTCTACCTCAATCTGCCAGTTCACAGCTTAAAACTCTTTGGGAGGAGAGTGTAAAGCTGTGAGTTGGGAGAAAATAAGTGCATCGTCTATGGTCTCTACCCTTAATATGCTTTCTACCTAACTGGGGAGAAAAGCCACAGAAACAGGTTCTATAGTAAGGATTCAATTTCAGTAAAATTTCAGAGAAGGGGCAGGGGTGCCTGGGTGGCTCAGTCCATTAAGTGTCTGACTGCTGCTCAGGTCATGATCTCATGGTTCATGAGTTCGTGAGTTCAAGCCCCAGAGTTTGCTTCAGATCCTCTGTCTTCCTTTCTCTCTGCCCCCACCCTGTTCTCTCTCTCTCTCAAAAATAAACATTTTTTAAAAATTCAGAGAAGAAGGAAAGATGTTTGTGAGCTGGAATAGATTAGAGATTTGTGTAGAGAAATTCTGCAACTCATATTTTTAGGAAGTATCAGGGATCTCAATAGATTGAGATATTTTATATATTTTAACCAAAAACTAATTTTTAAAGAAAATATTTGGATTTTTTCCAGGCTCCACTTTTTGGAATTAACATGATCCCTGCCTTCTCGTACCTTTCAACACACATACACTTAGCTGAAGGCAGTGACAATCTGGGCCACACTTTTTCCCAGATCTTGATGTTTTCCCTCTGTCAGGGTGGTGGGAAAGAAGAGGAGGGGTCACTTGCCCACCCCGAGGCCTCTCACAGGGGTAGTCTCCTTGGCAAGCATGCCCTCTTTGGCAGTGGTATACAGCTCTAGGAGAGACCCCTACCATCCAAGCAGGTGGTACTATGGGGCCAAGATACTTATTTGGGGTATATTCCCTGTGCTTGGTCAGGCCTGCTCACGGCCCTAGAGGCAAAGGAATGTGGACTCCAGAACCAGGTTGCCTGAGGCTGCATCTCTGCACCACTTTCTAATTGTGGCAAGTGCTTGGCAAAGTTCCCCACCCCACCCTGCTGTGAGATGGAGGTTGTAATCCTGCCTGCACAGGAGGTCATGGTTGTAAGGATTGCATGAGATAATAAATGTTCTTAGCACACAGGGTCACGTAGTCACTGAGGGTGGTCACTCAGTCCTTGCCTGCTAGCTGGATCCAGAGCTGGGAGAGGTGTGGGGAGGGGGAAGGTGGCATGGGAATGCAGGAAGAGTTGCTATTTCTGCCATCAGACAGGTTAATGGAGGTAGGAAGGAGGACCACATAAGTGCTGGCCACTGCTCTTTCAGTGTCTCGTGCACACAGCCTCGGCTTCCTTTTTCCTGCTGATACTGCTAAAGTATCTCAGACAGGAGGCCACCCTTACTCTCCAACAAGAAATTGACAACCATGAGACTGGTCAGTCTGTCCCCACAGAGAAAAACCAGGCCACACAGTGGAGTTGCCTTGGCAGCTGACCCCACAGCCTCCTTTGCCTTCCCCCAAACTGCCAAGGGTAGCTGATCCCTTGTGCCAGGACCCTCTGTAGTTGTATAGTCCCATAGATACCCCCTCAGGTCAGACAAGGTTATCTCTTGCCTATAGCCCAGCTCTGGAAAGACAGTTGTGCCTTGTCCCCTCCACAGCCCACTCCTCAACTGGACACTGCTAGCACCAAGCCAAGGAGGAATTTAGAAACTCTGATGACAAAATGACAAAGTCCTCTCCTCTCCCAATTCCTGCCATTAAAGGTTCAATAAAGCTTATCTGACCTGTCCTCTGCCTCCTAAGTAGAACTGCAGGGAGATTATCTCCAACTTAACATTGGTCAATCTTGTTCTCCAGAGACAGGAATTTTTCATTGTCCTTGAGCTAGGTATTCAAGTACTTTTTCACCTTCATAAGCAGAAAAATCTAAAACCCAAACTTATTTCTCCTTATTTCTTTTGGCGGAAATGGAAAATAGCTCCTTACCTAACCCCTTGTGCTACCCACTTCTTCCCAAATGTGAAGGCCATGTGGAGCCCATGACCCCTCTCCCGGCAGGGGTGTACGTGCAGACATAGCCACACACTCACATTTTCTCACCAGATGCTACCAGCTGCTTTGAGTCTGTGCAAAGAAAGTTCTGTTTTCTGGTTTGTTGAATACTTTTTTTTTTCCTGTTTTTGGAATCCACTTCTATAGGCCCTCTAATCATCTCTTAAGGTATTCAGTGAAAAAGGAACCAACTGTCCAGAAGGCTTGATGGATGCTACTTTCCTTAAATGCTATTATCTTTTATTCCAGCACCCTGTCCTCTTTGCAGGTGCCAGGCAAGCCAGCTGTGTAAAAATAGGCCCAGTGTTCTTTGGCAGTAGAGCCAAGAGTGGCCCAGTCTAGTCAGGTTTTTGAGAGAATCAGTAGAAAGTTTGGGATGGTCTGAATGTATTGAAATAAAAAGTTCTGCTTTCTGCTGTGTCATTTTGGTATACTGATGACAGGCCTAACCCACTGTAGGATGAGAATTTTTAAGGCCACCCTCTGTGAAGAGGTATATCATGGAGGGAGCAGGAAGACTGGGTGGGGAGCCTGGCAGGGAGACCCCATGGGCCCCTGGCTGGAGTTGGCCGTGGGAGGGAAGAGATGAGGTCAAGTCTGGTTCTGTGTTGGGGCCAAAATAGATCAGATGAGAAATGGCGGTGGAACAGCCAGTTGGGGGTGGAGAGAACCTGCTATAACTGGCTTGCCTGCTAGGAGCCTGGCAGGTTGGGGGTGGGGGTGGGGAGGGAGAAGGAACTGCAGAGCTGGATCTGCTTATGCAACTGCAGCTGCCACTTTGAGTTATTCTATTATGTAGGTCAAAGCTGATTATTCGCTGCTGAGTCAGCAGAATATCCCTTGCCACCAGGCAGTAAGAAAAAAAGAATGTATTTTACATTCTAATTAAATGAAAAGCCTTTCTCCCTTCTCCAGAGTGGGAGGAAGGACTTAAGAAAGAGGGGGAACAGGAGGTGTTGAAACTTGGCTTTGATGCCTTCTTCTGTGATTTTCTTGAGTGTTTCTCTTTTCTTTCTTTGTCTTTTTACTAATTTATAAATGACTATATTCTCTAGGTAAAAGATTCAAGTAATTATATAAAGTTGGTCGACTGTGAAAACTTCCCCTTACTGTCACAGTCTTCCCCTGCCCAGTGGCCGTGCTAACAGTTGATAGGTATCTTTCTAATTCTAAATAAAATGCATCTCTCCATGTATGTGTCTGGACATATAGACAAACATATTGACAGGTTATTTCTGCAGCTTGCTGTTTTATCATTTAGTTATATCTTTTGGCAATTGCCTGAGTTTCTAGTTATAAACAAAGAGGTCCCATTGACACTGAAGGAGCTTCAGGTGTTCTGGGGTCCCCCATTTGTGCTTCTTGCTTCCTAACACTGGGTTTTCCTTTGGGATCTGTCTCCCTCTCCTTGGGACTGGGCCACCTTTCACTCAAGCAGCTCTTGGTCTCCTTCCTGGCTTTGGGAGCTAGGGTCATGTCCAGAAGCTAAAGTAGAATTTTTTCTTCTCATTCAAGTACCCTTTCCCCCCTGAATGCCTGTCCTAAAAAAGCTCCTTCTCCTTTCTCACCCTGAGGGGACAAGAGTGTGCTGCATGCATTTCACAAGTAAAAAATGCTTCTTATCTTATTTTCTATCTCTCTACTGAGATTCCTAAGAGGCTAGTCTTTTAGGGCTTCAGATTTCTCCTCCTCCTCCTGCTTCTGCTTTTCTCCTTTCCCTCCTTCTCCTCCTCCTTTTTTTTCTTCTTTTTCTCTTTCTCCTTCTTTTTCTTCTTCCTTGAGCAGCTTGGAAAAGAAAGAACTTCACTATTTGTGTAATTTTTAACTCTGATTTGCTCTGCAATTCCTCTGTGGAAAGCTTCCAGGTCCTTGATGCAGGATGCTATGATAGATAAACGTGTGTATTGTTTTGCAAGTCTCTTGCAAATTAATACCTTGACATCAGAGGGTTCTAGTCTTTCCTAATTTCTAAATCCCTTAGTCTTGGTTCATTTTCCTTTGAGGTTTCTTTCACATTCTCTAACCCCAAATTTATCTCCATTTACTAAACCTGTTGCCTCAGATGCCTGGACAGCATTGCTTTCTTGCCCTCCTTAATTCCCGGAGTTCTCTGGATGTCTCATAATCCTTATATGTATGAATCCAGACAAACAGACTGCCCAGATTTAATCCATGTATATCCAGGTTGTCTTCTTTCCCCATACATCGTCTAGCATACAGGCGTTCCTGGGTGGCTCAGTCTGACTTTGGCTCGGGTCATGGTCTCACGGTTCATGGGTTCGAGCCCTGTGTCAGGCTCTGTGTTGACAGCTCAGAGTCCAGAGCCTGCTTCAGATTCTGTGTCTTCCTCTCTCTCTGCCCCTCCCCTGCTCACGCTTTGTTTCTCTCTCTCTCTCTCTCTCTCTCTCTCTCTCAAAAGTGAATAAACGTTAAAAAAATTTTTATTAAAAAATAAATAAATAAAATCTAAATACAGTTGACCCTTGAACAATGGAGAGGTTAGGGATGCTGACTCCCTGAACAATTGAAAATCCACATATAACTTTGACTTCCCAAAAACTTAACTACACTTAGCCTACTATTGACTAGAAGCTTTACCAGTAACATAAACAGCCAATTAACACATATTGTGTATGTTGTATGGATTATATATACTGTATTCTTACAATAAAGTAAGCTAAAAACGTTAAGAAAATCATAAGGAAGAGAAAATACATTTACAGTGCTGTGCTGTAACAAATCCACATTTTAGCGGGCCTGTGATGCTCCAACTCATATCGTTCAAGGGTCACCTGCATATTGAAAATCTCTTTAATTTTTTACTCAGTTGTCAATTTGACTAAAATCTCGTTTTTCATTTTTATGATTCATAGAGACTAAAATTATTTTGTAAGTGGCTTTTCAAAAAAGAAAGAAACTGCAAATCTATCAGTTAATCACCATATTGAGCTCCAACACTGAGGGGCGATGATAAGGCATTATTTATAGAGTCTGGGAAGAGGTTAAAGGCTAATGAAGACATTGGTGTACAAACAAATAATTACAATACAATGTGATGACAAAAGTGTGTGCAACACAAAGAAATGTCCTTCAAAGTTGCCAGAGGAATGCTAGGTAAGGCTCCCAGATTGAGCCAAATCTAAAAAGGTAAGTAGGTGGGCTCCAGATAGGCATGAAATAGAACAGCCAGGTAGAGGGATGGGCGCAGGAAAGACTTTGTGTCAAGAGAGAAATGACATGTTGGAGAAAAGCAAGTACTTTTGTGTGGATGGAGCCCAGGAGAGTGATAGGAGATGAGGTTGAACAGGTGAGAAGGGCCCAGATCTCGAAGGATCTTATATATCATACAGGAGAGAGCAGGCTTCATCCAAGGCATGGGGAACCACTGAAGGATATTGAGCAGATGAGTAACATGATTAGGCTCACATCTGAGTGAAGACTGTGACACTTGAAGCAGGAAGACGAGTTAGCAGGCTAAACATTTGTCCAGGCCAGCGAAATCCTGGCCTGAAATAAAAATGAAGTTACAAGGTGACAAAAACCAGAAAGATTTAGGAGTAGAATCAGCTGGACATGGTGATTGACTACTAAGAAGGAGCAATGTAGTTTATCTAGGATGAATCAAAATGAAATGTTTCAACTGTCTAGTGTTTGTGATGAGCATTCACAATGTGTTCTCTCTTTCTGCCTTCCACCACCTCCGCAAAGCCCTGAGGAGCACTGAGCAGGTCTTTGGCTGGAAGCCTTCCTCAGGGTGGCTACCCCAGGTTGTTGCTCAAAAGTCTGCTGTAGAGCAATACAACCTAGAAAGGAGTTGGGACTCTTGGGAAGCATTATATAAACGAGAATCTCAACACTTTGTTCATTCAACAAAGATTTATCAAGTGCCCATGATGTGCTAGATACTGTTTGAGACACAGGAGATACAACAGTAAACCAAAAAACCTCATTCTCATTTGCGGTGGCAGCAGCAGGAAGTTGAGACTTAATAAACATTTACTGAGTCCACATGTGTGTCTTCCAGGTACCACAGGGGATACAGAATCATTCAATTATTCTCAAATAACTGAGTGTCTGTTCTGCTTCAGGGACTGTGTTAGACATGAGGATACTTCGTTCCTGTACCAAGGAACCCACAGTCCAATGGATGATTCTGACAAAGACACAAGGAATCTCAGTTCTAACTCGTAAATTCCCCAAGAGGACAACATCCAAGCAGAGCTAGATATAACAGAAACGGGAGTAGAGGCGCCTGGGTGGCTCAATCGGTTAAGCGTCGACTTCAGCTCAGGTCATGATCTCGTGGTTCGTGAGTTCGAGCCCCACATTGGGCTCTGTGCTTACAGCTCAGAGCTTGGAGTCTGCTTCAGATTCTGTGTTTCCCTCTGTCTCTGCCTCTCCCCCACTCACGTTCTGTCTCTCTCTCAAAAATAAATAAACATTAAAAAAATTAAAAAAAAAAAAAGAAATGGGAGTAGGGACTGTGGTTGAGGAAAATCTTGGAGAAAATTACATATAAGTTGAGGAAAGACCAGTTGGAGATAGGGCAACATTCAGCATGGAGAGAAAAGTGGAATGGGATGGGACAGGGAGAATGTTACAGCAGGAAGGATTAGCATGTGCCAAGGTCTAGGAACAGGAAAGAACATTCCCCCTTAGGGGAACTTCAGGTGATTCAGTATAGCCACAGCATAGACTAAGAGGTAGGAAATGTAGATAGAAGTGAAGACTCAGCCATGAAAGGGCCTTCTGGGCCATGCCAGAGAGATTGGGCTTTACTCTAGGAGCAGTGGGACAGCATTAAAGGGTTTCAGAAAATTGATATGATCATATTTACATTTTAGAAAACTCATGGCTGCAAGAGTAAAGGATGAATTGGAGAGGGGAATAAGATCAGAGGCAAGGAGACCAGTTATAATGTGGTTACAGGAATCCAGGATAGGGATGACAGTGATATGAATTAGGGATGGAGCTGTGGGGGTATACAGAAATAGATGTATTTGGCATTTACAAGGTAGAATTTACAGGACCTGGTGATTATGGTGATTGGGGAGTCAAGGATGGCACATTCTCATTGGAATGCAAGTGAAATAAATTGAGGATAACACTGGATTATATTTTAATGCCTTGTCATTGGTGTGGTTCATACTGTGTTGAGTTGGCCCATCTGTCTCTCCAATGCTCACGATTCACTTCCCTTCCCATTCACCCTTCCCATTCACTCTCCAACACTCATGATCTGTTGCTGAGACTTGAGGAAGGCATTCCATATGCTTTTGGAATTCATGCCTATAATGGCAGAGTAAACACCTGCTCTTCAGTGCCATTTCACCTCCTCCCTGCCCTATAAGACCTCTGGAGTATCTTTTGTGCCTATTACCCTCATCTTAACACTTCTTTTTTTTTTTTTTTATTTTAGAACTATCTAACTTTTATTTTATTATTTTTTTCCAATATATGAAATTTATTGTCAAATTGGTTTCCATACAACACCCAGTGAACATTTCTTAAGAGCGATCCAATCTTGAGCTCTAATAAGAACAACTACCAATAAGTGCTCTATAGTTTATATATCATAGTAAGCAATTACAAATATCACAGCAAATTCTAGAGTTTGGATCTAGAGATCCATTGGTTGTTGGACACTTCTGTCCATTAGTCTAAATCTAGTTCTGTTCTCAGATCAGTTTCTTTGTCTTCTTTTTAGTTTCAATATGCTTCAATTCCTGGTCCAGATCACCTCTTCTTTCCTGGATTCCCATAGTGTCTCTTCTAGTCTCCAGCTTTCACTCTTAAACTGGAGTTTGCTGTTCAAAGGGTCCAAACAGCCAAAGTCCTGGAAATTGGGGAATGAGGAACTTGTTCCTGGGAATGTGTCCAGCCCTACTTAAGAGAGTAATAAATGGGATTGAGGCTTCCTAAAACAGGGAGTTTTCTAGTAGTTCAGCTTCCACTAGGATGGAAACAGCTTGCTAACTTTCTCAAACCAGCCTTGCAGATTAAATTCTCCTCTGGCCTTTTGTTGCTGACTTTGTTTTACCAAGAGGAGCCAGAGCCTGTGGTTTATGAAGTTCACATTTATTTCACATACCCAAGAATATAAAACTAGAAGACTACTGGGAGTGGGGCCTAATGTTACAGAGAGTTTTGGGGTAAAGATGAGAGGGAAGATTTGTTTTTGAGAGTTTAGCAAGTATAAGTACTACCTGCCATTGGAGTAGGGTTATAACTGAACCAATCCTGGGAATTTTGCAGCCTGGGTCCATGCTTATAAGCTTCAGTGACACCAACAGAGCCCACAAGTGTTCTAGTCCAAGAACCAACCAGACCTCCCAAGACTCACACCCTTTCCTCCGAGGCTGAGGGTGATGAAAAGTGAGGCTAGCCCTCTTGAGCTCTGTGCAGACCCCACAGAACCTGCCCCATTCCTTTTCCCATTTTGTCTGGGAGGCATCTGCCCTGAGAATTGGGGGGATGAGATAACAGGAATTTTTGAGGCCAGTGCTGAGACAATAATGAGTAGGATTAAAATGTAACTCTCAGAGGTAGCATGGTGCACTAGGTCTGTCTCCCCTGCTTTCCAGCTGCTTTCCATTTTTCTCTCCCCCCACCCCACCCCATCCCTACCCTAGCTCAGAAGCCATGTTTCGTTCATGCTGAAGAGAGAACTACTCAGCTCTTGGAAAATGCTGAGCTGGGAGTTTGGGCTTCTTGGCTAAACTAAGTCCCAGATGGTGATTCAGCAGAAACTCCAGGTCTAGCAACTGGCACGGAGGGGTCAGGATAAGAAGGAAGGGGAAGAGAGAGCCAGGGAGGGGGGTAGGGCAGCATGGGTGGGAGCTTAGCTGGAAGAATGCTTCCAGATGTAAAGGGCTGGAGAAGGACAAAACGTTACTGTAGCATGGTGCAAGATCTGTTTCACAGCCCCATTGTGGACCTTACAGAAGCTGGGATCAAAGCTTAGTTTATAGGAAAGGGCTGCTTTGATTGATTTTGGTGTTATTGTTGTTGCTTTGTTTTGATGTTTTTGTCTTTCATCAGTCAAGTTATTTATACTTACCATAATACCAGCCTTTGTTTTAGATAGGCAACAACTTGAGACTTTATAATACAACTCCTCACCCCGTGTGAAAAATGTCTCACCCTGGGTGAACAGGGAAGGATTCTAGGAAGCTGGCTGTGTCTTTCCACTCACACCCCTTTCCCCCCAGGTCTCTCTGAGGACTCATAGAAGGAAAGATAGCTCAGTCTGGCCCGTGTGGGCAAACCTGGAACCTTATCAGAGCCTTGGGTTGTGTTTGTTAGATCTCAAACAGGGCTCTCTGTTTTCTTTGCGTATCAGTGTCTTTTGGCAGCTGGCACTGGTAACCTCCTAGTTCTGGAAATGGCTGAGGTTAGGCAAGCCAAGCCCAAGCAGTCTCTCCACAATTAGAAACACGTGCCCAGATCCTTCCAAGAGCAGGACGGGAGATGTAGCCAAGGAGCCCTGTCCAGCCTATCACAGAGCTCAGTGTCACCACACCCCCTCCTGCGGGCTGAGTGCTCACAGGCTTGCTGCTCCAGCCTGGGCACCGGAGGGCTGGTCTAAGGGGCGTCACCTTGCCCCTTTTGCTCCAGGTCTGGAGGGGAGGGAGTTAGGGGGAGCTGACAGAGCATGGCGGAAGGCGGAAGGAGGAGAAGTGTGTGCCCCAGCAAAAGGTGAGACTAAGAAACCAATGCCTATGACCCAGGTGAAATTTATGGCTGCTTCAGAGGTCTGGGAGCTCCATCCCGGAAAGGTGGTTATTTTGAAGCTCTGGAGAGGAACAGGGTGTTCTGATTTCTACAAAGTGGCGTCACAGCTTCCCCTTTCAGCAGCTGTTTGTTTAGTGCATTATATCTTTTTTCTGTCCTGGCCTTCTCTGTGCTGCATCTCTCAGGCTCTTTCTCCCTTACTCATATCGATGTGTACTGTCCCTCCTCTTCCTTCCTCCCCACTGTTGGCTCTCTCTTTCCCTCTCTTCTTCATCACCTGTCTTTATGGACTTTGACAAGTCTGGGCATTTCCCCCCACTTTCTACTGCCTGTTTTCTCTTATCTGAAAAGACAGAGAGGCCTAGTTCTGGAAGTGCTAAACAAAAACAAGTTGTTCCAAGCTGCCTCCAGCCCATTCCTGAGAAAGGTATGAGACAGCACGACCAAGAAATCCTAAAGAAGTTCCCAGAGTTCAAGAGAACAAGTGATGGTGACATTGACAAGGGGCCAGAGAAGGGGATACAAAGGCAGAGAACCAAGACTGCCAGTGGGAAATAATTTTCTAAAGCTCTAGGAGCAATGGAGGTGACTCTTTTGGTTTCTGAGGGGTAGCCATCTTAGTCTTCCCCTTTGCCACATTGGCATCTCATTTCCTGCTAGCCTGAAAGCAGACTAGCTAGTATCTTCAGGTCACTTCAGAGTGGCACTTCAGCAATGATCTTGAGTACCACTGACAGGAGCAGGAGAAAGAGAATGTAGGAATGGGCAAAGGGAATGCAGGGCAATGTGTATATGATAAAATAAAGGCTGATGTAGTGGGAGAATAAGCAACTGAGAAACTGGGGGCCAGGAGGACATTAGTTGGGGTCTTACTCCACTCTGTATAAAATGACGTCCTGAGTCTCTCAGGTCAGTTCCTGGCTCTGATTGCTCATAAGGCTAGAAATGTGCCTCTGGATAGTAGGGCAAAAGCGTCAAACATTTCCCCCTAGTTTGGGGGCTTTCTACAAGGAGAGCCCCAACTAGTTCATTCTTCTGAGCACAGTTCTTTTTCTTTTTCTTTTTCTTTTTCTTTTTTTCTTTTTTTTTTTTTTTTTAGAGAGAAAGTGTGAGTGGAGAAGAGGGACAAAGGGAGAGAAAGAGAGAATCTTAAGCAGGCTCCATGCTCAGTGTGGAGCCAGACATGAGGCTTGATCCCATGACCCTGGGATCATGACCTGAGCCAAAATCAAGAGTTGGAAGCTCAACCAACTGAGCTACCCACACGCTCCCTGATCACTGTTACAGGGGCACCTGGGTGGCTCAGTTGGTTAAGCATCAGACTCTAGCTCAGGTCATGATCTCACAGTTTGTGGGTTCAAGTCCCACATCGTGCTCTCTGCTCTCAGCACAGAGCCTGCTTTGGATCCTCTGTACCCCTCTCCCCCACCGCTCCTACCCCACTGTCTCTCTCTCTCTCTCTCTCTCTCTCTCTCTCTCAAAAATAAATAAATGTAAAAAATTTTTTTGTGGGGAAAGACACCTGAGTGGCTCAGTCAGTTAAGCATCTGACTTCGGCTCAGGTCATGATCTCACAGTTCATGAGTTCAAGCCCTGCATCGGGCTCTGTGCTGACAGCTCAGAGCCTGGAGCCTGCTTCAGATTCTGTGTCTCCCTCTCACTCTTCTCCTCCCTTGCTCACACTCTGTCTCTCTCTCTCTCTCTCAAAAATAAATAAATAAACATTAAAAAAAATTTTTTTTAACCAGCCCCCTATCCAAATGGCCCCATCCTGGCTTTCACCTCATCACACCCAAACGACATGGTACATGGAGCAGAGCTGGCTTAGCAAAAGGAATGAGATTGGGGTTCCATGTGGGAAGGTCTTCACTTGGCCTCTGATGAAGACATAAAATGACCCTTTGCCAGCCCAGCTCAGCAAGAGGCCAGAGTCCTGTGTCCAGAAGCAAGGGAGTACCTGAACACATAAACCTGGCCTGTGCTGGTTGCAGATACTTAAAACCAGCCCCACCATTCCCTAACCCATTTTCTAAATGGAGATTTTAGTTATTTTATGCTTGCAAGTCACTGATGTTCTGTTTAAAGATGGACTACAGAGATTAATTTTAAATTGTCTCTTTTACCTATAATCTATAATATATCCATCTAAGGTAAAGGTTCCCAAAACATGTTGTTCATGTTCTTCCCTTCTAAAATTTGTTAATCCTTTAACCTTGCCTCCCTTCCTGGGGGGTTGGGTTGGGTTGACTCAACCTGGGAAAGTCCCAGAACGGGCTCTGCCAGGGTGCTTTCAGTGTTGTCCACTGCAAGATAGTGCGCATTGTGGCCACTCTATCCTTTGACTTGAGGAAGGAACCCAGTCTCAGGACACTTGAGCCCATCTCTTAGCTTTTCATCTTGACTTCCTCTATGTCTGTGATTATAGCCTCTGGTCAGTAAAATTAGGAGACCAATAAAACCATGGGGGCAGAGAACAAAGGAACCATGTTTGTGAGCATCCCAGGGCTATACCCACCTTGTAAGAAGTTTAAGACTCTTGGGCTTCCATTTGTATGTATATCTGGGTTGTGTGTGTGGGCCTGAAGTTTCATGGAATATGGAGGAGACTGGATGAGAACCTGGGGTTGCATGAAGGAGGGATACTAGGAGTGTTTTTTTGCTCCAAATTTTTGTGAGAAGAAAATCACAGCTAGGGGTGCCTGGGTGGCTCAGTCAATTAGGTGTCTGACTTCGGCTCAGGTCATGATCTCATGGTTCGTGAGTTCGAGCCCCATGTCGTGCTCTGTGCTGACAGCTCAGAGCCTGGACCCTGCTTCGGACTCTGTGTCTCCATCTCTCTCTGCCTCTCCCCAGCTTGCACTCTCTCTCTCTCAAAAATAAATACATTAAAAAACTAAAAAGAAAAGAAAATTACAGCTAGAGTTATTGGAGGGTGAGCCTGTTTACTACTGTATAGAATTACAAAGGGAAGGAACAGGAGGCAGTAACACTTTAGCTATAGGATCCTGGGGGTGTGGAAGAGTTGGGATGCTGTCATTTGGTGTGGAAATTTGCCAGCTAGGTCAGCACATGCGTGACTTCACTTTCACTGACCACTTCTAGAGGGCCCCACCTCTTTCCTCCACAGGTGTTCTGCAAGGTCTGTGGACAGGCACTCCTTTGGGGTCTTGGATATGCTGTCTGGTTACTCTTTAAAAGGTTTGCTCTTTCAAGGTGTGCCACCTGCCTTCTGGTCTTTCTGTATGCTGCCTGGCCCTGTATTAGCTTCCTATTGCTGCTACAACAAATTATCACAAACTTAGTGACTTAAAACTACACAGATTTGGTGTCTTATACTTCTGAAGGTCAGAAATCCTAAACTCAAGGTGTCAGCAAAGCTGTGTTCTTTCTAGAGGCTCTGGGAACAGTTGTTTCCATGTGTTTTCCAGCTTCTGGAGACTCCTTAACATTTTTGATTCATGGCCCCTTCTTCCATCTTCAAAGCCAGCAGCATGGCTTCTTCAGATCTTTCTTTCTCCCTCTCTGACTTCTGTTTCTGACATCATGTCTCTTTTCCTAACTCTGACCCTCCCTGCCTTCCTCTTATAAGAACTCTTGTGACTACATTGCACTCATTCAGATAATCCTCGATAATCTCCCCATCTGAAGTTTCTTAATTTACTCACATTTGCAAATTTTCTTTTGCCATATAAAGTAACATGCTAACAAGATTAGGATGTTGACATCTCTGGGTTGGTCATTTCTCTGCCTACCACTGGCCCCATGAGTTCTGATGTCATCATCCGAGGGAGGAAGTGAAGGAGAAGCTTCTGTGAGTCCCCAAGGGATCAGAGTCTGAGGATCAGGGCTGGGAGGGGACTCAGTCTTCTCTGCAGGATACAGGAGCTTGCCAACCCTCTCTACAGTGGACATTGTCCAGGTCAGTGACAGGATCTGCATTGTCATCGACCCGAGGACTCTGCATCTCTCTTTCAGTCTTACAGTTTTCCCATGGACAGGAAGTACTGAGCCCACCTCTCCTATCTGGCAGTTGAGAGGCCCTGTGCTCTGAGCAGGGCACAAGATTGCTGGGGGGCACCTAGGTGGCTCAGTCAGTCAAACATCTGACTCTTGATTTTGGCTCAGGCCATAATCTCACAGTTCACGGGATTGAGCCCTGCATTGGGCTCCACTCTTTTAGTGTAGAGTGTGCTTGGGATTCTCTCTCTACCTCTCTCTCTGCCCCTTCCCTGCTCACACACTCTCTCTCTCAAAATAAGTAAGTAAACTTAAAAGAAAAAAAAAAGATTGCTGGGTTCTAAATTCCCTACTCCTGCCTGTCTTGTTTTTTGTACCCCTCCTGTCCCTTGACATTAAGGTGTCACCTTGTCACCTTTTCCAACTTGGCAGATTAAGTAACCAACTCCTGACTTCAGCATCTTCTTGAAGTATCGGCTTCTTGATAGTCTTTTTTTTTTTTTTTAACCCAGCAAACAGAAAGGAAACAAAAGAGAGAGGAGAAAATGCCCAAGAAATACAGATAAGTCTAAGATTCCATGGAGGCCTCTAGAGAAGCAGCAACCACCTCACAGCCAGATTACAATGGACAAGAACAAGAATCTTATTCCTTCTTATTTATTTTATCCAGCTGGGCCAAAATTATAAAATTCTTCTTTCTGTTAGGGTCTCTCCCTCCTATAGGAAGCATCTGATTCCCCTGGGCTGAATTAGCCCACTGGCTTCCATGAAGAGCTCTGTTGCCACCACATTGTGGCATGATCATTGTTGCATGATTATCTTTTAGCTCACCCAACATCCCCCCTTAGTCTGTCAACTCCCTGTGGGCAGGAACTTGTGTCTTACTTAGAACTCCCCTAGGCACTCTACCAGAGTGCTTAGAATATGTAGGCCCTTTATAGATGATGTTTGGATGGATGGATGGATGGATGGATGGATGGATGAATGGATGGAAGAAACTCCTCACATTTCAAGCTGTAGTTGGCCACTAGTCCCCATCTACATATGGCTTCCCTGAGGTCACTGTCTCTCAAACATGCATAATGCAGGGTCTGGCTGAGAAGAGAGAGGGGACACAGTAATCAACAACAGAAAGGGGTTCTGGGTAGCAGACAGGCAGAGACAGAAGGCCTGAGCAGGGCAGGGACTTGGCAAGCATCCGACAGTGTTGTCTCCACTCACTGACCTTTCCTCTCTGGTTGGAGGCTCGGGTTTCAGCCTGCTGTGAGGAAAGGTGTCCTGTGGTAGCAGGAGACTCAAAGTGCCCTCTTTCCCCTCAGTCACATGCTGTGATCACCCAACTTCAGGGTAAAGGGTCAGATATAGGGCCTGCAGCCATTGTTCTAAGGAGATTAGTGTCACAGGCAGCCTGTCTCTCCACCTCATTCTCAGGATTTCTCTTTTTATTTCTGAAAGATCCCTGTAAAGGTAAAAGGTTAAATATTAGTCAAGGGCTGGGTTCTTGTGAAATTGTGGAGATAAGCTCAGGTGGGACAGAAGACACCCACAGCAAGTTTATTTGACAAATTATCCCTTCCTTCAAACATCTCCCATCCCCCAGCACTACTGTGGAGCTGACTGAAGGAATCTTTCTGGTTGCCTTGACAAAGTCCCCTCCTAAGGAGATGATTTTGTGTTTTTTATTCCAGCCTACCAGGAGGTGGCCACATCCCCCCCCCCCCCACACCTGCTGGGGGAGAGGAGTTTCTGTGAGTTGTCCTGCTCATCTCTTATTTCCCTCCAAGTACTTTGCTGTCTCCTCTCCACCATGCCCTCTCCTCCCCTTTGGTAGAGGATAATTTTCTTCTCTGTGATCACAATCTGGTTCCTTAATCTGTAATCCTTACCTATCCCTGAGCCTCATGGGTATTGTGTCCTAATCTTCTTTTCATGTATCAGTCTCTTTTATCCTTAAGTCATTGCTTGTGTCTGCCTGAATTCCTAGGGCCCCAGGGGCCCAGCCTTGTATTTAGCAAGCCTCAGGGCCCTGAGGAGAAGCAGATCACAGGCCCCGGTGCTTAGAGTGACTTGGGTTGGATTGTCACCAGGCATGTGATCCTGAAATCCTTTTTGAATTGAGTAAGATAAACCAAATGTGTGTTTATCAGGATGTCTCAGTCCATCTGGAACATTCGAGTATTTACAAGATGTTCTCCCTGTTCAGGCGCTTAAAATCCTTCCTCTGACAACATGTTTTGGTTCTCCTTATATGACACCATCTTGGATAACAGCTCCTCCATGAGGAGTCAAGAGTTTCTACTCTTGAAGTCAAGTTTCCTGTTGCCCTTTTGGCTCTGTACAACCATCTGGGGATTGTGTCTTCTTTTGATGAGATTCCTGGAAAACAGGGGAGATTCTGTGCATTGTAGAATGTGTAGACTAAAATGAGATTACAGGTCTAATGATATGGGGCATTTTCTTTATCCAAGTATTAAATATTTGTTGAGCACCTGCTATTTGCAGGCACTAATGATGCCCTGGGATTAAAAGCTTGAAAAGTCACAGTCCCCGCCTTCCTGGCCTACATGAAGACAGAGAAAAAGGAACAAATCATTATAATACAAAGAACTAGATGCCAAAACTAAATATAAAGAAAGTGGTCTGGGGGTAGAGAGGAGGGGCAAACTTTGTTCCTTGTCTATAAAATGCAGCTGGTATATCTTACCTTGCAGTCACATTGTCAGGAATAAGTAAAATAATAAAGACTCACGAACAGGTGACATTTGAGCTGGATCTTGAAAGATGAGAAGGAGCTTGCCAGGTAGAAGAGGTGCAGGGAGAAAGGTTACAGGCAGATAATAACATCAGGTCTTTACCCTTACTGAAACTCTCTCAGAATCAAGTAAGGTTGGAAAACTCTTGAAAAGTAAAAGGGCAGTTTAAGGATCAAGTATTGATATAACTTGATTAGCTGTTCAAGTGAAGTCAGAGGCCTGGCCAGAGCTTGAGAAGAGATCTGGTGTTTTTTGTTTTTGTTTTTTAATAATTTATTTATTTAGTTAGCATATAGTGCAACAATGATTTCAGGAGTAGATTCCTTAATGCCCCTTAACCATTTAGCCTATCCCCCCCTCCCACAACCCCTCCAGCTACTCTCAATTTGTTCTCTGTATTTAAAAGTCTCTTATGTTTTGTCCCCCTCCCTGTTTTTATATTATTTTTACTTCCCTTTCCTTATGTTCATCTGTTTTGTATCTTAAATTCCTCATATGAGTGAAGTCATATGGTATTTGGCTTTCTCTGACTGACTAATTTCACTTAGCATAGTACCCTCTAGTTCCACTCATGTAGTTGCAAATGAGATCTGGTGCTTTTACATATATGACTTTTACCTTTAGAGGACTAGAGGGAGAAATAAGAGGATTTTAACTTCCCTTTGTTCTCAAGCTCTTCCTAAGCATGTATGAGTCCTGTTCCTATGGCACAGGCTCCCCCAGGTTGCTTGGTGAGTGTGGTGGTAGGATTCAGCCTCTCAACTCTCTTCCAGCCCTTGGAGGCTCCAGGTTGTTGGGATCTCTGTGGGAGCCCTATGACTCCTAGGAAATAAAACAGAGTTAAAAGCCTTCATGCCACCAAAGAAGATATAGGGATAGTGGCAAATAAGCACATGAAAACATACTCAACATCATTACTCACTAGGGAAATGCAAATGGAAACCACAATGAGATACCACTGCATACCCACTAGAATAGCCCAACTTTTGGAGCTGACAATACCAAATGCTGAAAGGATGCAGAGCAACAGGAACTCATCCTGTTGTCACTGGTGGGAATACCACCTGATATAGCCACAACTACCTGTTGTCACTGGTGGGAATACTAACAGATATAGCCACTCTGGAAAGCAGTGTGACTGTTTCTTATAAAGTTAAACATACATTCAGAGGGCGTCTGGGTCACGCAGTCAGTAGAGCATGTGACTCTTGATCTCAGGATTGTGAGCTTGAGCCCCACGCTGGATGTAGAGATTACTTTTAAAAAAATTAAATCTTTGGAGCACCTGGGTGGCTCAGTCAGTTAAGCGTCCCACTCTTGGTTTCTGCTCAGGTCATGATCTCACAGGTTCATGAGATCGAGCCCCGCATCTGGCTCTTCACTGTCATACAGAGCCTGCTTGGGATTCTCTCTATATATCTCCCTCTCTCTCTCTGCCCCTCCCCTGCTCATGCTATCTTTGTCTCTCTCAATTAAAAAAAAATTTAAGTTTAATAATAAAACCTTTAAAAAATAATAAAGTTAGGGGCATCTGGGTGGCTCAGTCAGTTAAGCATCCAACTCTTGACTTCAGTTCAGGTCATGATCTCATGGTTCGTGGGTTCGAGCATTATGTCGGACTCCACGCTGACAGTGCAGAGCCTGCTTGGGATTCTTTCTCTCCTCTCCCTTCCCCCCCTCTCAAAATAAATAAATAAACTTTAAAAATAATAATAATTTACCTTATGACTCAAAATCTCACTCCTGGGTATTTACTCAAGAGCAATGAAAACCCTTCTCAAAGATATCTACAATCCATTTAAAGACTTCTGTGCAAGTGTTTATAGCAGCTTTATTCATCACAGCCCCAAACTGGGAGCAACCCAGATGTCCATCAGCCAGTGAATAGAAAACTGATACATAAAATGGAGTACTACTTGACAATAAAAGGCCTAGACTATTGACATACACAGCCATACATGAATGGATCTCAAAAGCATCACAGAAAGTGAAAGAAGCCAGACACAAAAGGCTACATATTATATGATTCTGTTCATGTGACATGCTAGAAAAGGCAAAACTTTAGTGAAAGAAGCCAAATTAATGGTTACCAGAGGTAGGGGAAGGGGACTGACCTCAAAGGAGCACAGTGTACAAGAGAGAGCACTTTTTAGGGTGTTGGAAATGTTCCGCATAAAGAGTGAGGAAGTGGGGCACCTGGGTGGCTCAGTCAGTTAAGCGTCCAACTTCAGCTCAGGTCATGATCTCGCAGTTTGGGGTTTGAGCCCCACATCAGGCGCTGTGCTGACTGCTCTGAGCCTGGAGTCTGTTTCAGATTTTGTGCCTCCCTCTCTCTGCCCCTACCCCGCTCGTGCTCCATCTCTCTCTCGTAAGTAAATACACATCAAAGAATGTGGAAGTGATTAAATAATGAAACATGTTTGTTGAATCTCATCAAACTGTACACTTAGAAAAATGAATTTCACTCTATGGAAATTATACCTCAGGTAACAAAAGATTCCCCTAACCTCTATTGCCCCAAATTCAGGCTGAGGAAGATGACATTCAGGATCTACCAGCTGCTCAGGGCTCCTCCTGAGCATAGTGACCTGAAAACAAAGCCCACACTTGCACCCTGGTCAGATGCTGATTTTCCCCAAAGCCAGTGCCCACACTTACATGCCTGCTTCTGGCTTTCAGCCCTGGGCAGGGCATGCTCTGACCAAGCTCTAATTTGTGGCACATAATCCCCATTTGTAACCCATTAACCTAGCCAAGGTTTCTGGACACTGGGCTGAGCTTTAGGGAAATTTGGCTTGCCCGTTACAATCCCATCATCAGGAGCAAGGAGCGTTTCTGTTTCTGTGCAGAGGGCCTCATTATAGCCCTGAGGGTATGTTTGGGGATCTGTCATTTCAGTGCTCCTCACATGGGTCAACTGTTCCAGTGTTCGCTGGGCCACCCGAGTTCAAGACATTTTCACAGCTGGGAAGCTCCTGGCCCTGGCCCTGATCATCATCATGGGAGTTGTACAGATCTGCAAAGGTGAGTATCACCTGAACATCAGGGCCCTACCCAACTCTCCACCCCTTGCATGTACATACCCCTTCACACTGTCTTTGAACATGTGCACACCCTGAGATTTCCCAGTTCTGGCCTTGAATGACTTTTCTTCTTCACTTGCTTGACAAAGGGAAAAAGAAACCATTTTTCCTGGGGTGGTTGGAAGTTGAGCATGCCCCACCTGGGTTGCAGAATTTAGTTCTCCCATGCTGACCTCATGGCTCTAGCATAGCTAGGTAAAGACCCCAGATCTCTGGACTCCTGTTGCCCTCTTGCCCCAGCCCCAGGAAAGCTCCCTGCATCTTATATTGTATGTTGTCCATATCTTAAAATGAGGAATGGAGGAGATTTTTACACATTTCAAAATACTCATAATCTCTACAAGAGAGAGCTCGACATTCCTGGGGCCCCTGCCAACATTCCCCACTGGATTTGGTCCTTTCCAAGCCCGAGTCTGTATTTGGCTTCCATGGGAACCATGGCACCACTAGGCTCTGCCCAGTGTCACTGCCTCCTGGAGAAAGTCAGATGACAAACAGAGAGACCTCCCATCTGCCTACAAGCTCTAAAGGCCTTGTGGGGTGCCTGGATATTTACTCCAGGAAACTAATTAAAGTTTGCTGTTATTTCAACCAGTTATGTTAAGTTCTTTAGCAGGTTATATTGTTTAAAGAAATTGTTGTATGTACTTACCTGGCAGGGGAGATACCATGATCATGAAGGTGGTATTCCCAGGGCGAGTCTTATCCATTGTACTCCGGATGTGTTGACCCCTGCGATTTCTCCAAATGTGAGAAACGTGATTACATAATTTGTGGTAGTGGGGACTATGCTCACGCTTTCCCCTAAAAGAAAGAAAGAAAGAAATCACTGTGCTATCTTTTCAGAGATAGTAAGTTCCTCCTATTCTGGTCCCAATGCTTTCTCCTGATCACTGTAATCTTATTTCCTGTCCAAGTGCTGGATTACAGATGAATAAGTAAAATATGGGCAGTTAATCCATGTCTCATTACAGTGTCATCAGCAACCTTTCTTGAGGGCCCACTGTGTACAGGACCCTGTGCTAAGGGTTGGGAAAGCAGTAGAAAATCTCTTTGCTGAAGGACTTTGTCCTCAGGGAATCTATACCATGAAGAGGGAGACCAGACACACACCTTAGAAAGAGATAGGAGGATATTGACAAAGAAAGAGCAAGCATGAACTAATAATGGCATTATAGGAGTTTATGTGTGAGTGTTTGTTGTTCTTCATGCTTTGTGAAAACTGTGTGGCAGGAGAGCCTCACAGCTCACTAGGTACAGAGCACCTAGACCTTATTAAAGTTACGCACTTAGAAAGCAAACCTTCATATGCTAAAACGGCAACTTCTGGATGCTGGGTGCTCAGCAGCAAGCATTGTACTCTAATCTCTAATAATCCCCCTGGATTATTTTTTTGGTTTAAGTCAAGCCTGAGGCTGGTGAGCAGTAGCTACACACCCACATTGTATGTTCTGTGAATGCTAGCTCTCTTGAATTTGGATACTGGTTATTTTTTATAGAGTGTAAATCAAGTTTTATATTCTACAATACAAACAGGTACCTATCTGTTTCTAAATAAAACTGTTTACATTCGTATAAAAAAGTAGATATAGATATATCTTAGATACAAAGGAAGGTGGTCAGGAGACTGCCAATGACCCTAATCCTGTATCTCCAAATCTCAACAAGCCAGCCCCCCACCCCCCACCTGCCCCAGATTTACCCTGCCCTAACCAGTGACCACCCCTGGCCTTTCTTTCCAAGTAAATTTGCCTTTTAAAAGAACGTTGAGCACTGTGCTTTGAACCTGAGTCCCCATTTGGACTCCTGGTTAACAGGTTCTGGGGAAGTCCTAGATCTCTATTTCCCTGCTCCTTTTGGTCCCACTTCTCCGATGTGTGGGGTTCACTGGAGACAAGACAAAGAGCTGGACCATCACTGCAGGGAGGGGCCAAGAGGGGACTAGGCAGGCTAAGGGCCGCCAGGCCTCTGGCTTATCTCTCTGAGCAGCCTCCTGCCCCTTGCGTCCACAGGAGAGTATTTCTGGCTGGAGCCAAAGAACGCATTTGAGAATTTCCAAGAACCCAACATCGGCCTCATCGCACTGGCTTTCCTTCAGGGCTCCTTTGCCTACGGAGGCTGGAACTTTCTTAATTACGTGACTGAGGAACTTGTTGATCCCTACAAGTGAGTTGAAATAGCCCAGCTCTTCCCAAATCCCTCAAAAGGTCATGGCACCTGCTACTAGGAAAAGGGAGCCAGGTGTCCCCTGGCCACTTCTCCACCTCCAGCCCCATCTGACCATGACCTGGTCTATTTTAAAGAAAGAGTTATTTCCTAGGAACTTTAACCATTTGCCATACACCCTGCCAGGAGGAGAAAAATGATGCCATGACGGTCCCAGAGCAGATTAAAAAGTTGAAACAGGGCTGAGGAAACACCACTGCCTTAGAGGATGAAATGTGCCCTGAGAGGCCTCCAGACATCTTATTTACCTGTCTTGGGACAGGAGGGTCTTTGTGTCTTGAGGCAGGGGAGAGAGGTACATCATGGAGATTCCAATCAGGAAGGGACCAACAGTATGGAGCATATTCCCAGCCTACGCTGTTTCATTTCCTTTAAATTGTCCTGCCCATATTGAGACAAATCCACCCCCCCCCCCCCAGGGAGAGGGAGCATCACAGAAAAGTGTAAAGTCAGCTGCACTGCAAAGTCAGTTGTGTGCAGAAAGACAAAAGGCACTCCCCAGATCCCATCACAAAGCAGGTGGTCCCAGGTGCCAGGCCTTCCCCCTCTCACCTCCTCTCCCTCTACAGGAACCTTCCCAGAGCCATCTTCATCTCCATCCCACTGGTCACATTTGTGTATGTCTTTGCCAATGTCGCTTATGTCACTGCAATGTCCCCTCAGGAGCTGCTGGCATCAAACGCAGTCGCTGTGGTAAGAAATCAAACTCACAGTCCTTCAAACCAGGAATGTTGACATAGACTTGCCTGATTAGCCCCACTCACTTTTCCCTGATCCATGGATTTGTGGAATTGGAAGTCAACCCAAGTACTCAGGGCAGAAACCACATCTTCAAGTGCCTAGGAGCAAACTGACAGCCGTGTTGTACCTACAACAGCAAAAACGGCAGAGTTGTCTAGTTGCCACAAACACTGTATGGCCTGCAAAGCCAAATTACTTACTATCTGACCCTTTACGGAAAAAGTTTGCTAACTCCTGATCTGGGGCACTTTAAACTCTAAATGTGATGATCATATAAAGGAGGCAGGCTCCTCCTCAGAAAGATATAATCTAGCAGAAGACAACACCATTTCTCTCTGCCTTCATTTCTTCCTCGGGAAATCATGCAGCCTGATTCCTTCCCTCATCAGGGAAAAGTGTGTGCCCGTAAATAGTCAGAAAGTAGGAATGGTTTGTGCTTTTTGGGGAAAGAGATCATGTAGATCCAAGGCACTGGGGTCTTTGATATCCAGGAAAGACCTGGGAGCCATGCCGTTCCCTCACCTGGCTTCACCTGGGCCTGGATGCCACCCTGCCAAGCTGTCATCACATGGCTTATCTCAGAGGACTGTAAAGAAAGAGGTCCTTCAGTGGTAGCCTGTTTCCATGACCACCAACCAGCCTAACCCAGCAGGACATCTACTCTAAACAACCCCTCCCCCATAATGTGCTAGAAATTGAATGTGTACTTGGCTCAGAAAACAGAAAAGGCTAGTCCCCTGACATTTTATATTCCTTCAATATATGAAGACTAGTCTGTAGCTTCACTGTCTTTTCTTTCTCAGCCTATGTAGTGGCTTGTTATCATTTTTCCCTTCTTAGCATATTATTTCTATAAATTTAGAAATTCTCATTCTATGAATTAGGATCCATTTCTGTTTTACAGATGGGAAAACTGAGGCTCAAAAATTAAGGACCTTGTTCAAGGTCTCAGAGCTCCAAACTGTTGGGCCTGCCTGTCTTCACTCGTGTATAATGCACATGAGGCCCAGATTCACACAGCTGGCTTCTAGTCCTGGCCCTCCACTTTCTGGGTTTGTGATCTCAGTTTGTGCCTTAGTTTTCTCATCCATAAGACAAGGAAAACAAATGTTACCACATCATTGTCATTGTTGTTGTTGTTGTTATTATTAGTATTATTATTACCACCATGCACTGTCTCCTTCAGTTAATAGCCCAAAACACTGATTAAATGCCCACTGTGTGGTGATCAACATGGGAAGGGAAGTGGCGGTGTGGTGCAGAAGGGGCCTGGGGCCTGCAACCCTCCCCTCAGGACCCTAGTCAGAGAGACTCAGCAAGGATAGAGATGGGAGGGAGCATTCCCAAGAATGATGTACAAGTGGAGGGTTGTAACCTCTCCTTTTCTGCTCACCCCCTTGTTTTCTCTCCCAGACTTTTGGAGAGAAGCTCCTAGGGGTCATGGCCTGGATCATGCCCATTTCTGTTGCCCTGTCCACATTTGGCGGAGTAAATGGGTCTCTCTTCACCTCTTCCCGGTGAGTGTTGTCCAGGCCTTTCCTGGACCAGGGGCCATTCTGCTGTGCTTATTGCTCTGTGTATATGTGGGGTATTTGTCTCCATCAGCAGGGGTCTGTGTGGGCACCTGGGTGGTGACCTGGTAGGGGGTGATTGCTCACATAAGGGCAGATGTGTGTCAGCTTGGATGCAGAGGGGTGTGTGCTGCTCACGTGGTTACCTGCGATGTGTGTGGCTTCACATGTAGTGGCGAGAAGCCCCATCCCACCTCATTTCAGTAGGAGCCCAGGGCTGAGGAGGTCCCAGGCCACCTGATGCAGTCCTAGGTCTGAGTACTGTGACTGGCAGCAGGACAGTGTCTCAGCTGCAGCCTCAGAGCCCCTTTGCTACTTGACTAGAAACAGGCTATGCTGGCTAGAAAGGAACCCCACTCTACAAGGGACCAGGAGGAGCATGGGCCTGGGGCTTCTGGGCTGGTGTCTCATGGAAGTTCTGGGACCAGCCCATAGGTGGGATGGATCATCTCTGAGTGCCCTGCAGCTTCTCCTTGCTCAACAGACATGTGGCTATGGGCAGCCTTCTCATGGTCGCTCAGGAGACTAGGGCAGAGTGTGTGAAGTAAGAGAAATGTGGAAGAGCTAAAGGAAAGCATTTGTCCAAAGCCATGCCCCAAACTCCCAAATTCTCAGGGAAGCCAGAAGTTCAAGTGGGTCCAGGAAGCCCTAGCTCCTGCCTCCACACCTCTAGGAATCTGGCCCCTCCTCAGTGTCTCTTCTTACTATCTCCGGAATGGGCTATTGAGGCCGGCAGACACTGGATAGTTTCCATTGGTGTGGTTCTAGGGGTTCTCCCAGTTTTCTTAGAAAGTTCCCTGCCCCCAGGGCACAGTTCTACTGAAAAGATACAGTAAAAGTGGTGTCCCTGGGTTTAGCTGCTTCCAAAGCCACCTATCCCATCAGGGAGGAGTTCTCATGAAATGTCAAAGGAGTACCATGTTTTCAGGATCCAGGGCAGGGAAGAGGGAGTGTAGGTATCCTCTTTACCCCAGGACCCTATGAGACTCACCCACAGCAACCTCGTGTGCGTATTACACAGGAGCAGTGGCCACCTGGAGGCCTCAACCGAGGGCGAGCAGTGGAAGAGCAGTGACCCATGAGGCTCTCTGAGATCTATTGGAAGGAGAGTGACTGGCTATAGTCACTTTAGAGTGGGGTTTGTCCCTCAGGCAGGCCAAGCAGTGGTCTGCGTGCATGTGGTATAGCTGTGTATGCATGCAGGACACAGTGGCCCTGGTGTGTGAGACCTCTGATTCAGAGGCACAGCTCACCTACCAGGCCTCCTCTGCTCATCTTTCCAGTTCCTTCCTTCCTTCCCCCTCCTTCCCTGCTCTCTCTTATTCTTTTGTGTTTAGTGTATGGAGAGGATGATCCTTCCTGAGGAATAGGAGTGTGTGTGGCGTGTGTCATGCTTAATGTCATTGTCTCTTCTGTTGTCAGCTAGCTGGGCAAGAATTGTCTCTTGTGAACTTGACACTTGAAAATGCTGTTGGACCTGGACAGTTACACATGGTCCTGGCTGCATGTGGAGGAGGGATGTGAATGCAGAGCCCTGGCTATGTGCATGATGAGGCCCACAGAGCACCTGTGGCTCAGTTGGGTGCATGAGGCTGCACCGTAGAGGGGCGATATTGTGTGGCTGCATGAAACTAGTGACAGTGGCCTAGGAGGTTGATGATGGCAGCTGATGGTGATGCACATGGGTACTTGGGGCCATAATGGACTCCCACACTTCTACCAAACTGCTGCTGTTAGCTCCATCCCCCTCACACACAAATTACAATGTAAGTGACAGTTTTTTTCAGAACACCTAGCATGCTGATTCTGTCCTTTCTGTCCCCATTACACCATCCCCTTCCTCCAACCTCTAGGTGTTTCTTTCTCCCTACAAAATTCTAGAGAAAAGAAAAAGCTAATCCGCACTAATATGTAAATGACTCCCAACAGCTTCTTGTATTCTTTTCTCTCAGAAAAGGGACAGAGAAGAAGCGTTCCCTTATGTTAAACCTTCTCTTTTTAAAAATAAACTTTTAGGGCACCTGGGTAGCTCAGTCGGTTGAGTCCGACTTCAGCTCAGGTCATGATCTCACAGTTCATGAATTTGAGACCCACATTGGGCTCTCTGCTCTCAGCACAGAGTCTGCTTCAGATCCTGTGTTCCCCACTGTCTTTGTCCCTCCCCCACTCATGCTATATCTCTCTCTCTCAAAAATAAACATTAAAAATTTTTTTAATAAATAAACATTTTTTTAAATTAACTTTTAGGGGCACCTGGGTGGATCATTCGGTTAAGTGTCTGACTTTGGCTCACAGTTTGTGGGTTCGAGCCCCGTATTGGGCTCTGTGCTGAGATCTTGGAGCCTGCTTTGGATTCTGTGTCTCCCTCTCTCTCTGCCCCTCCCCTGCTCATTCTCTCTCTCTCTCTCTCTCAAAAATTAAATAAACATTAAACAAATTTTAATTAATTTTTATTTTTTTTTTCAACGTTTTTTTTTTTTTATTTATTTTTGGGACAGAGAGAGACAGAGCATGAACGGGGGAGGGTCAGAGAGAGAGGGAGACACAGAATCGGAAACAGGCTCCAGGCTCCGAGCCATCAGCCCAGAGCCTGACGCGGGGCTCGAACTCACGGACCGCGAGATCGTCGCGGGGCTCGAACTCACGGACCACGAGATCGTGACCTGGCTGAAGTCGGACGCTTAACCGACTGCGCCACCCAGGCGCCCCAAATTTTAATTAATTTTTAGACATCAGTAGCCTGACCGTGATATTGTACTATAGTTTGGCAGTATGTTACCAGTAGAAACAGGGTGGATACCTAGGATCTCTCTGTATTATTTATTCCAACTGACTGTGAATCTACAATTCTCTCCCCAAAAAAGTTTAATTTTTAAAAAGTTTAAAAAATAATTTTTATTCCAATTATAAATTCCTTGTCTATTTTAGAAATTAATTTTTTAATAAAGTCTAAGGAAGATAATTAAAATTACTCATAATCCTATCACCCAGAGATAATCAGTTGGTATGTTTTTACATGTCCATAATTTCTAAATTAATTGGAACCATACTGTATGGAACCATACAGTTTTCTATCTTGCTTTTACCATTTGACATTGTATTGTGAGCATGTTCTCATGTGATCAATTTTTTTAACATTATTATGACTGTAAAATATTCCATATTAATAGATACACCATAATTTATGTAATCAATCTCTTACTTTTGGGCATTTAGGATATTTCCAATCTTTTTTATCATTAGAGTATCTTTGTATACATACCTTTTACTAACTCATTATTCATTTCCTTAGGATGGCTTTTTGGGGAATAGAAAAAGTAGCTTAAGGATATATAAATTTTTAGGTATAATAAAATACAATATGTACAATACAATAAAATACACAGATGTAAGTGTTCAGATTGATGAGTTTTGAAAGATGTAGACAGCCATGTAAGCACCACCCAAAATGAGATATAAAATATTTCCATGTATCACCCAAGTTTCCCTTTCTGGTCTACCACCCATTCTCCACCCCCAAAGTAGCAACTACTTCTTGACTAGGATATCAGTGTTTTTAAGGTTTTCCATGGACAGACAGTTCAATTCCCATGTATCAGAGAACCTGTATCCCTCGAGAATGGGGGAAGCACATTTTTAGAGGGATTAAAGCATTATGAGGCCCGTAAAGTGAAGGCACAATCATCAGTAACCCCAAACCACTCAGACCATACTCGGGGTCTCCATGCACCCAGAATCCATCCATTATCCACTGGCTGCCTCTGGTCTGCCTGCACCTGCACTTGTGAACGTGGGTCCTGTGACAAGTGGGCTGGAGTGTGCATGGGAAGGTGGGTACCTGGTTGGGGTGGGGAAGATGCTCCTGTGTGAGCAGAAGGTAGGCATGGATGAGGGAGACTGGGCTGGGGAGGGACCTTCCTTAGGTGGTCCATGGGCCATCCCAGGCTGACTTCCTTTTCTTTCTACCAGGCTATTCTTTGCTGGAGCCAGGGAAGGCCACCTTCCCAGTGTGTTGGCCATGATCCATGTGAAGCGCTGCACTCCAATCCCAGCCTTGCTCTTCACAGTAAGGGCCCCTCCTTCTGCCAGTCCTATATACACCCTTTCTCTTAGCACTTGATTTGAGCTGGGAGCTCACACTTCCCCCACACACCCCTGTCCCCCTCTGGCCTGCTCCTAGGTTTCACTGGGTCTTAGATAATCTGGCAAATGGCATGAGTGGGCTTTGTGAATATCAAGAGAAAGAACAAGGAAAAACCCTGAGTCATGAAACACCTTCAGGCTCTCATCCTGGCTCATTTCTATTCTCCCATCCTTTTGGGTCAGACTGAAGGGACTGTCTCATGACTCTACAGCCTCATAAAGAAACTTCTCCTTTCTTGGCTTTCCCCTACACCTGCTGCTCACGGAGTTGCAGCTTTGGGCCCCTGCTCCTGACCAATTGCTGCACACTCCCAGCACTCCCCTCAATCTTCTTACCCCAGGAAGCTCTGCCTATCTCTTGGAAAACATGACTGAAACAAATTCAGTGTTATGCGTAGGTACACCAAATAAGAAAATCATAAAGAAAGGAAGACTAGTAACTGAAAATGAAGAAAAGGAAACTTGGGACAGGGAAGAAATGAGGGCAAAATGGCCCCGAGTAGAATCATTTGGAGGGGTAAAAAGAAAGAGCAAAGACTTGTCCCCACTGAGTCTTTTGAGTTATTTTTTTTTTCTTTCTGTATCCTGAATACAGTATTAAAAATGATTTTGTTCCATCAGAGAAGCAGTTAGACCAGGATAATAGAGTTCTCAGGAGTCAAGTGGAAACATTGTACAACATGAGGGGAGTTTCAGAATGTTCAGATACAGGATGAAGGCCATCTGATTGGTTAGCTGTGAAAGGTGCCTAGAGACCACCTAGTGCTCCCAGTGACCCACAGACTTGTTTCCAGTTTGAGCCATTGGTGAAGTCCTGTGACTGCAAGGCAAGTATAGTCAGAATCTGGTTTATTTGCCTGTTAAAATCTTCTAGATTATTTTCACCATCAGATCTTACAAGAGAACTGAACCTTCTCTTGGCCTTAACAAATTAACAAAGGGGCAGAACATGGTTCTGAGAGAGCCACTGAGATGATTTTGAAGTTGGAAAGTGGACTCTGTCAAGAAAACCTCATGGGGCTGTTATGAGAGTTAGATGGGTTAATATTTGTAGAACACTAAGAACAGGGCTCGGCACCTAGTAAGTGCTTTATAACTGTTATAAACAGTTTTTTTTTTGTTTTTTTTTTTTTTTTTTTTTTTTGGCTGGGATTGTTATAAAACTGTGATATTTAAAAAAGCGGGGCGGGCGGGGGGGGGGAGGATAATGACTCAGGAGAAGAGATTGAGGGTAAGAATAAAGCTTTAATCTGCAGTTAACAATCTTCCCTAAGGGACTCAAAAAAAAAAAAAAAAAACAAAAACAAAAAAAACCAGCTTGAGCTACAACCAAGGAAGAAATATAAATGAGACCAGGGCAGACGTAGAGCCACTGTCGCCAGTGTAGCCAATCCAGTTGTTTACAGCCAGTATCTGTTCTGATTGGTTAGTGCCCATGCCATACCAGTGCTTAAATATTTTTATTATCACTCCTGCAATAAGAAAGAACTTACTGGCAACGAAGGTGTTAGCAATGGCCAGGGTGACTAGGGGATGCTGTAAAGTCTCAATTTTGAGACATTCATCATAAAATGGTGTTGTCTTCCTAGAGGCAGAACAGTCCCCTGACCTGTAAATAGCTCCTCCAGTGTCCAAATATCTTTCTGATTACTGATGAGTTTCTCCCATTCTCTACAGTGCATCTCAACCCTGCTGATGCTGGTCACCAGTGATATGTACACACTCATCAACTACGTGGGCTTCATCAACTACCTCTTCTATGGAGTCACAATTGCTGGACAGATAGTTCTTCGCTGGAAGAAGCCTGACATCCCCCGCCCTATCAAGGTGCTGCCCTTGGGACCCCCTCCATCTCCTCTACTGGTTCTAGCTGCAGCCCAGATTTTTAAATCACCTTGTTATCAGCTGCTGACCACAGATCATAATTTCTATGATGGTAGCAGACCCTCTGGGAAGCAAGGGTTATGTATAAATGGGGCAGCCATTTCCATTTTCCACTGGAGACAGGACCAGAACAAATTGCAGCTGGAAGAATAAGTTAGATTAAATGTACTTTCATCAGGTCATTTCTTTGTTTCCTATGACTCTTATAAACTCCAGTTGATTTTTCCAGACTCCCTTATCTCTCCAACATTTCCCTGAATCTGCTGATCTGTCCAGTCTCCTCCTTATCCCTCCAGATAGCTGAGTTTACTTGAGCTATGTCTCCATCCCAGAATGAGTTTCCTTCTCCCATCTGCCTATCCAAATCCTAACCATTTTCCACATAGGCCTCAAGTTCCTCCTCTTCCCTGAAGCTTCCCAGTCCACCCCAACCCTCCATGTGCCTCTCTTGTTAAACTACTAGGGCCCTATAGGTAGTAGGGTGCTTGGTGAACCTATTGATGGCTACAAGAGATAATTGTGTGGTGGGAATGAATGGGGTTGCTCAGAAAAAAATATGTGAGAGCACTCTGGGTTCTCCTGCAAATTGGAAGAATAGAGTATATCCCTGAGCTATTTGAACAATCCTATTCTAGAAACAGAGAAGACTAGATCCTTCCAGAAGATTCTTCCAGCTGAGGAATTCCAGCTCTTGACATCTGTTTTCCACCACCACTTTCCTACCACTCTTAGAAAGCCTGCTAGGATGACAACATAGAATAACCCATCCCTCCCCCAACCCTTTCATACCCTCTGAGAAGAGATGACAGGGAAGAGAAAGGCAGCTGAATCTAGAGTCTTGAAGAAGACTCTACTGGGAACTCCCACCTGTGGCCAACCAGATAAGATGAAGCCCATAGAGCTGATGCTTCTTTTTGAAAAAACTGAGGCCCCTGACTGTCTTATACTATGGTAGGTTTCCTGATTTCTTGGACCTTGGCAGATTTATCTTCTCAAATGGCTAGAGAGACACATTGAGACTGATCCTGGGATTAGATCTTTCACATTGAGAGGGATGGACATTTGCCCACATGGTGCCCAGATGAGGGCCCTGCCTAGAACCGGGCAAGGGTAAGGAACCTGACATATCCAGGCCAGTTCCTTCTTTCCTCTCCCTCATTCCTCCACTTCTCCTCCACCCTAGGACCTCAGCAAATATATACCAATATACCAACAAGCTTATCGATCCCCATGGGCTTCTATTATTGCCACAAACACATGGCATGGATGACAAGGTGTTGTTTCATCCTTCCCAGAAGAGAAGATCCAGTGAAAATCATTCCTTCCCTAGTTCCCCTCTCCTATTCCTATCCCACTACCCAAGTTCACCAACATTTGTTGACATAGCACTTGATCTGTCAGGCCTAAGGGTGTGGAAGCCACAGAGCTGAGTGAAGTCTACCCTTTGCCCTCAAAGATGCCTCCCTATAGGTTGAGAAGAAGGAGGATGCCCTGATCCTGGGGCCCCTGGGGTCCACACAGCTAACAGCACCTCTGCTCCACAGATCAACCTGCTGTTCCCCATCATCTACTTGTTGTTCTGGGCCTTCCTGCTGATCTTTAGCCTGTTGTCGGAGCCTGTGGTGTGTGGCACTGGCCTGGCCATCATGCTGACAGGAGTGCCCGTCTATTTCCTGGGTGTTTACTGGCAACACAAGCCCAAGTGTTTCAATAACTTCATTGGTGAGTTGTTGAGGGCTCTGGATGGATAGAGGGCCTTCTGGTCTGGACTGGGTCTCCTGGTCAGGAGTCCTAGGCTGGTCCACAGAGCTCCGTAGAAGAAGACAGGATGAGAAAGGGTGGGTGCCTTCCCAGAAACCTCTGAGGAGGGGAGAACAGCTGAGGTTTGCACACAGACCTTAGACCTATAAGAAAATAGGCAACTTGACAGCCATCCTGCAGGAGCTGCCTGAGGTAGAGGCCAGGGAAGACCCTGGAACTGGTGGTCAGCAAGTGTAGGGAAGGTGCAGGACTAAGGCTTTTATGGGAATGGGCAGCCAACAAACAGGCTTCCCAGAGACAGAGGAGGTGGTAAGGTGGCTGTCTCCTGGAATGGAAGTCTCCTGAAGGTGTTGGCAGCTCTGCTGAGTCTACATCTGGGGCAGGAGATCTGGGCAGGGCCATAGCCTGGTTGGCTGTGTTGATGGGATGCTCAGCACTGACCTGTTCTGTGTAACCTCCCATAGAGCTGCTAACCCTGGTGAGCCAGAAGATGTGTGTGGTTGTGTACCCCGAGGTGGAGGGGGGCTCAGGGACAGAGGAGCTGAATGAGGACACAGAAGAACAGCGGCAGCCCATCTACCAACCCACTGCCTGCAAGGACAAGGACTCGGAGCAGCCCCAGCCCTGAGGACCACCATCCCCTCTCAACTGGCTTCTTCTTCCTACACCCCCTTTTTGCCCTCCTTCCCGGGCTGGGTCCCACCCCAACACACACACACACACACACACACACACACACACCCCTCTGCTTCTGTCAAGCAGGGGCAGGACCTGGGTGTGGGTGTAAAAAACTATAAACAAAGACACTGACATTTGTACCCAAAGAACCAGTTTCTTACCACCAGGGCCTATGTCCAAAACCCTTGTGAGGGTTTGCTCCAAGCAGTGGGAGGAGAGAGGAGCTGCTGGGGGTATCCTACAGGGCCTTCCTGCACCGCCCTGGGGGCTCAAACCCTCACTTGTCTCCTCAGGAGCCCAGTTCAGTACTGCCTTCCCTCCCCATTCCTGAGCCCAAGGGAGGCCTCTGCTCAGAGAAGTGGAAGCAACAGTGAGTCTTTTGGGGAGGGACAGACTCAAGCAAATCTGTCATCTTTAAAGGTCAACTGGAGAGACCCATATCCCTCTCCCTTCACTAGGAACCCAAGAAATCAGAGAGATGCTTCCCTCTGTTCTCTCCTCTCCCCCTCCCCAGGTACCTCCCCCCACCCCAGCTTGGGCTCCCTGGCTAGAGCAAGGTTCCTGTCGGGACACCACCTTCCTACTGAGCTAAGGACCAATGAGCAGGAGAACTGCCCCCTCCTCCTAACCCCAAGCCAGGCCTGTGGAAGAGATTGGGAAAGGCTCAAATTGCAGAAACCCAGCCCTGCCCCTGTCTCCTGCATCCTGACCCCCATTCGGTGCCAAAGCTTCCTGAAGCCAGAAAGTCTTCTTGTTTTCAGTGTAGTGGACATTTTTCTCTTGATGGCAAAGCTGCTCAGCTCCTCTTCCCTCCCTACTCCCACGAGAAGAAGCAGTCACTCCATTATCCCTGCAGCCATGCCCCCAACATGCCCACTGCTGGCACCCCCATCATGTCCTTTTCCTCCTCTCTGGCTTGGCTCTGGGACCAACCAATGTGAAGGCTCCCCAAGCCCTTCAGGCCTGAAACCCAAGCCAAATCAGCCTTAAGTCACCTCCCATCCAAGAACTGGACCTAAAAATACTCCCTGATTTCTAACCGTCAGGATAGACCTGGTATGAAAAGCCTTCCTGGAATGGAGGGTGCTTTCCCACCCACCCCTCAGAAGCGCCCATCCCATAAGCTGGAAGACTATTTGGGGAGAGAGTGTCTTCTGAAGGCTAGTTCATCCCTCCTCCCCCTACTCAGATACCCCCCTTTTTTGGTCCCACCACTGCCTGTCTTTAGACAGCCTCCAAGACAGGATGAAAGGACAGTGGCAGAAGGTACCCATTTTGGAGACACATTCTCTATGGTATGTGGACTTCTGGCCATCCTGTGGGCAGAGGCTGCCTTTCCCTGCACTCCAGAGGAAGGCCACCATGTTTGCCCTTCCTGCCACACTTGCTGTGCTAAGGACTAGGATCTTTTCATCGCAAAGCAGGATCCCCTCTTTCCTACCTCCCTGTACCATCTGCTTAGACTAGAACACGTGGGGAGTGCTCCTGGCTTGCTTGGCTCCACCAACTCCCCACCTGGCCTGCCTGACCCCCCATTGGTGAGCTGCCAGGTTTGGTTTGAGTTCTGGTCCCTTCCAAGTGGAGGGCAGGATAGGGCTGGCCCCTCAAGGGTCAGGGAACCGTCCTCCTGTTCTCTGTTCTCATTCCTCCAACCTCCATCCCTCTTTTAATTGTTGGGGTTGATTTGTTTGTTTGTTTCATAAAGTGAATGCCTTACTTTTTTGGATAAATATTTTTGAAGCTGGTATTTCTATTTCTTTTGGATTTTTTAATGTAAGGTTGTTTGGGGTGGGGGGAGGGCCTTAGTTATACCTGGATAATAATCTTCTGTCTTTGAGTTGGTTGAGGGTTAGAGTTCGTTTTGTGGAGGGTTTTTTGTTTTTTGTTTTTGTTTTTTCTTTTGATGTAATAAAATTTTAAATGGAAATGAAGTTGTTGGTGGTAATAACTCAGTGATCTTCTGAAACAAAGTCCCCAGGTGTTTCCTATCTCATGAGGATGCTTTGGTTGCCAGCTTCACCCCAGAATGGCCCTTGCTCTGTTCCAGGGACTCAGTGCCAGTACAAATACCACCTCTTTGGGTTTGTTGTTGTTGTTGTTGTTGTTGTTGTTGTTTTAACTCCCTCTCGTTTTGAACCAAAAACTTTCTCATTGCTTCAGTAAAATCAGAAAGTGTTAAAGTTCCTACTTTACCGAGAGCCCACAAACTAGCTGGGAAGAAGAACCTCCTCACTGCCCAGTTGGGGACATGGATGACAGACAGCACTAAGTTGAGTGGAGGGAGGCAAAGGCAGGGTGGTTCCCCAAGGCCGGATCAGCAAAGGCTTCTGGCACCAGGACAGCTGGCACCAGGTGGGAAAGGAAGGGACAGGCTGAGCTTGTGGAGAGATGCCAGGGAGACTTAGGAAAAGACCCAGCCAGATACAAGGGGTTTGACAGGAGGGACTAGGAGGTGAGACACAGTCCCCCTCAGCTGCACAGAGCAGACTGAGAGGACCGTGTCTAGTTAGAAGACTAGGAAGGCTGCTGAGTGAGGACAGAGGAGGGAGCAGGTACAGTAGGAACAAGTTCGCCTCGTGCTTTGAGTTAATTGCTGGAGGAAGTTGATGGGATTAGGCCCAGTCCTTGCTTGGAGTGCCTCCTTTGTGGGCAGCCTCCCAGCTGCCTGTCCTGGGGCTGCATTACTCCAGAGCCAGTACTTCTGGCAGACATGCGCAGGGGAGGGGGTTATTAAGACATCACCCTCTACCATCTAGGACACGTGAGGACACAGGCAGGCAAGATGCCTCTACTCCCAGTCCTGGCCTGGCCCCAACACTCCTCATTTATGGCTGGCATTTCTTCTAGACTCAGACTGGAGGTGTGCCAGTCACAAGGGTACAGATGCTTGGCTCTGAGTCCCAGGTCAGCAGCCACTAAACAGCTTGTGTCCTTGGGCAAGTCACTTAACCTATATAGCACTTTTAGAGAAAAGGAAAAGAAGAAAAAAAAAAAAAGGATTAAACCTATTCTCAAAGAGTCCTTCAATCTCCCAGCCCAAGGTTGTCCCCAGAGAGCAAGGGCAAAACTGGGCAGAGGCCAGTCTTGTGCAAGAGGCTTCTCTCCAGGACTCAAATCCACCCTTTTGAACCCCCTCTGCCCCAATACACATACTTTTCCTCTCCATGTTGCCTCATTCCAGCAAGTCTGGCCCTTCCCAGTCCCCTCTCACCCTGTGGAGACACTTGTTCCTATCCACTACCACCATCCCCCTAAGGTGACATTTGCTGACCTTTTTAACCTGGTCAAATGGGAAAATGTAGTCTCCTCCTGGGCAACATGCATTTATTTTTAACCTGGGCTTTTACCCTGTCTTAACCCTGTCAGTCACTTTAATGGTAGGAATTCAGATGCTCTGACCTTAGGGACTTTGGGGGTCACTGAAATCATAGCTGCTTGAGCATTCGTTAGTCACACAACATATCTTAGAACCATCGTGTCCAAGGGGTTTGTTATATGCTATGAGAATAGCAAACTTACTCCTGAATTTTCCAAATCAGCACAGATTTCAAATACTTAGTCCCGCTGACTCCATGAAAATATTCATACTTGACAATCCACCTCTACTAATTATAATTCAGGCAATATGGTCAGCTGAAGAAGTCCAAAAAGTGGATCTGACCTTACCCTCAAGGAGCAAATAGTCTATGATGGAAAGAAGGCACATGACATGTACATGTGCACTTTCAGGCATGGCTGACTGCCCACACCAGGTGGACTTCGAGCTGAGTCCGCCAGATCC
Source organism: Panthera leo (assembly GCF_018350215.1). NCBI lineage: Eukaryota > Metazoa > Chordata > Mammalia > Carnivora > Felidae > Panthera > Panthera leo. Next base: position 73,434,324 of record NC_056684.1, on the reverse strand, counting down.
CCAGAACCTGTATGGTGCCTGGTGCCTACATGCCCCAAAATACCTGTCAAGTTAAGGCATCGGATGAGGCTACAGATAGTTTGTCTACTTAGGAGACACAGATAAACCACAAGAGGTGGTCAGAGGAAGGGCAGAAGAAGACTGAACATTTACTGATAAGTTGCTCTCTATACATTATCTTATTCAAAGTAATTAAACAATCTAGCAAAGTAGACTTTACTACTGCCATTTTACAAGTAAGATTAAGTAACTTGCCTGAGGCCCCCCAGCTGGGAAGTGACAGAGGCAGGATGTAAGCCCAGTTCTCTCTGACACTTGACTGCCATGTTTGGCTGCCTCCCTGTTGGAAGGACCTGGTGAAGGAGGTGACTTTTGAACTGAGGCCTGTTACAAAGTCACTAAGATAATATATCATGCATTGTTTCAGTTAATGCAAACAGGTAGCAACTGAAGCAGCACAGGAGGAAATGATCCTGCTGGCCAAGGAGGCTTCTTTCCACTCCTGAGTAACTCCATGGAATCCAAGAAGCCCTCTGCTCTTAGCTGGCACTGCCCTCCCCTCCCCTGTTCCTGTCCAGTACCCACTCCTCCCCTGCAGGGACATCCAGAATGCAACCTGCCCCACCCCCACCACCAAGCCCCTCGGTTACTGGGAAACACTGATGTCAGTACTCCAGCAACGTCAGCCACCAGCCTGGGAGGTGAGAGACGGAGATCACTTATCTCCTACTGGCCCCAGCCTTTCTCATTTCCTGCCTGCTCTATTTGCACACTTCCCTGCTTCCTCCCCCGCCCCCCCTTCACTGGCTACTGGCTACTGACACGGTCTCTCGCTCCCCCCAGGAGGGCTGACTGAGGGCAAACATGGCTCTCTGAGTCACACAGCTCCCCATTTCCACACCCCTTCTTGCCTGGGGGTTTTAAGAACTAGCCTACCGCCCTATCCCCCAGGACCAATACTGCATCCTTGTGTGACCTTGGGAGGTTTGGCCTTTCAGCCTTGTTTTCCTCTTTTATAAGGCAGAGATAAAAATACCCTCTGTCTTGCTTACCTTCCCCCTTAACTCACAGGGAAATGGTCAGCATGGAAAAGTAAATGTTTCAATGATCAAAAAAGCATAACCCCAGAAAATGCCAGGCCTTAGCCATCATCACTATTCCAAAGTCGGAGAGGGCTAGAATTTCTCTTCATTAAGACAAGGCCCTGGGCCCAGTCCTCTCAGCCTACCCACCCTCCCGGTAACTACACTGCAAGCCCCCACCCCGCCGTGATTCTTCTTCCTCCTTCTGGGGGCCCAGCTGCTGCTTGCCCTTGTCATGGCTGTGGGAGGCTGCCCTCTGTCGGCCCCCGGATGCCTGACCACGGCAACCCCTCAAGTCCTGAATTCTGGACCAACATTGCCACCTGGTGGTCAACAGAGGCACTCCTGCCAAACAGAAGTACTTCAGCTCTGGTACCTGTTTGACCCAAGGTCCTTTGAAAAGGAGATCAGATAGAAATCTCCCCATCTGGTCCCTGAGATCTGTCTCCAGGATACACGCAGATCTCCCCATGCCAGGACAGGGCTTTCAGAGGAAGTACCTTAAGCTGTGCCCTTGGAGATGGGAGGGAGGAAGGAAGATGCTAACTAGCCTGACGGGTAGGCAGCCATGTCTACATTTGCATACTTTATTTTAATGTTCAATGCCACACATATCCCCTCTGCATTTGCCCTGGCCCTTCATGTACCCTACTTATCAAACCTTCTGGCCTCCAGAGGGTACTCACAGCATCTGCTGGTGATAAAAGTGTTGGTGACACATTTCTGTGTCCTTTCCTTTTCTGGACCTATAGTCCCTTTTGTAGGAGAAATTCAATAGGTAAACACAGAGCAACTGCAATACCTCTAACAGGAGAGAGTGGGGAGTTCCCAGAGCAAAAAGAAAAGGGAAGGGAGAGGGGGCTCAGCATAAGACAAAACGTGCCGAGGTTGGGCTTCTCCTGGAAACCCTGCAACAGAGTCCCAGGAAGAGGTGATGACAAAAAGAGAAGTCTTCTCAAGACTTGCAAGAGGAAGTGGACCCAAGAGACACGCAGCGAGGTCAGAGAACGGCTATGCAGAAGGAAAGACAGCAAACCGAGCTGCAGTGAGTGCCTGAGCCCTGTGGCACAAGGCACAGGAAACAGGGCAGAGCCCCAGGACCAGATGGGGGGGGTGGGGGCACAGTGCCAGTCTGAGGCTCTAGCAGTGCAGGGCAGCTGGAAGAGAGAGCACTGGAGTCACCGGAGGAGTGCAGCTGTCGGCTCCTGGGTCGGCAGCCTGCCTGAGTCTGGGGCACGGGGCCCAAGTCCTGAGCAGGTGCCTCAGCCAAGCCTTGGCAGTCAGGGATAGTGCCAGGCTGCAAGGGCTACCCAGGGCTGGAAACATAAGAGGGTTCGGGCTATTGCACAAAAACCTAGCAAATGCTCTGCACCACAGTGCAGGCTTGGTCCCAGAACCTGTCACTACTTCATAAACCCCTCAAACAACACCCCCTGGCCTGTACCCAAGAGAATGCCCTGGGAGGTGGGGCTACAAAAGGAACTGACTCCCCCTGGGGGTAGGTGGAGCCCAGCACTGGGTTGGGGGGGCGGGGGGCAGAGAGGGAGGCGTGTCAAGGGAGGAGCTCAGATCCGGCTGGGGTCGGCACTGGCAGAGGGTTTTCTCTGTTCATTCTGACTTGGCACCTCATCTGCACAGAACTTTTTAGAAGTCGGAGGGAGGAGGACACTCAGAGTGAGGTGTTGCCCTCAGGGAGGACTCTGGAATCCCCTGGACTCAACAGGGAGGGGGGAGGCATTCCCAGAAGCATCAGCTCCCAGGCGTCTGAGAACCCTGGCTTGGACCCTGACCAAAGAGTGCTCCCAACTGCTAAATAGGCCAGGGGCCCCCTTTCTCTAAGCCCTGCATCCCTTCCTCCGGGGTGCGCCCTGCCCCTCCCTGAGTCACCCCAAGGAGAGAGGAGGAAAAAAGGGAAGAGAAAAGAGGCATTGACTACAGAGGAAGGAAAAGGAAACAGCAGAGGAGGGAGGAGAGAGGCCACACAAGAGTGGGTGACAGAGGAGTCCGGAGAAGGCAGATCTAGGGCAGATCTAGGGCAGGGGGAGATAGGGAGAGGGCAGGTCGAGCATCCCAGAGGGTGCCCCAAGAGCAGGGCTGCAGGGGCGGGGAGCTGAGGGGGCGGGCCGGCCATGTCCCACGGGACCTACTACGAGTGTGAGCCCCGGGCTGGCCAGCAGCCACTCGAGTTCTCAGGGGGCAGAGCGGGGCCTGGAGAGCTGGGGGACATGTGTGAGCATGAGGCCTCCATCGACCTCTCCGCCTACATCGAATCTGGGGAGGAACAGCTCCTCTCTGACCTCTTCACTGTGAAGCCAGCACCTGAGGCCAGAGGGCTTAAGGGACCTGGAACCCCTGCCTTCCCCCACTACCTGCCGCCCGACCCACGGCCCTTCGCCTACCCGCCACATACCTTTGGCCCTGACAGGAAGGCACTGGGGCCTGGCATCTACAGCAGCCCAGGGAGCTACGACCCCAGGGCTGTGGCCGTGAAGGAGGAGCCCCGGGGACCAGAGGGCAGCCGAGGGGCCAGCCGTGGTGGCTACAATCCTCTGCAGTACCAAGTAGCACACTGTGGGCAGACGGCCATGCACCTGCCCCCAGCCCTGGCAGCGCCCAGCCAGCCCCTGCGCGTCCTCAAGGTAAGAGCAGGTCAAATCCCGTCCCTGGCACCCGGGAGCTGGAGAGAGGCCCGTGCTGGTGCAGGACTCTGAGCTCCCTGCTTACACTAACGAGTCTATGTTTGATGTTGCTGTGTGGAACTGACCCAGCCCAAAGCCCTCTGTGCTCACCACCATGCCCTCCCCCCCGACCAGGACCCCTCTTTGCTTCTCTGTGAATTCACGCTTATCCTAGACCCCACCGTATGGTTGGAACCCAGTGTGTCCTGCAGCCCCTGTGGCCAGCCGACCTGCCCTGACCTCAGGTCCCACCAGCTTCTCTGCTGCCCATCAGCCCTTTCCTCTTGTTTCTCTACCACCTGCTTCTAGAAGAGAAAACACCTACTGGTCGTAGGACTAGAGACTCGAGAGAGACTGAAGGAAAGTGTCCTCAGACCCTGTGGGAACATGAAAGGAAGTTTTGGTCAGAGCGGGGGACCCTCTGCATGCGGCAGGGCAGTGGCTGTTCTCACTGAGAGCCAAAAGCTGGCTCTGGATCCCGTATCTCTTTGACGCCCAAGTGTGCCTGTGCTGCTGGGATTCCTGCCCTGCCTCCACTCTGCTTCCTGGCCAGAGCCTCACCTCTGGTCCTTCTGTGTCCCCTCCAGGCCCCTGTGGCCGCCGCCGCACCCCCCTGCAGCCCCCTCCTCAAGGCGCCATCCCCAGCTGGCCCCTCACACAAAGGCAAGAAGGCGGTGAACAAGGACAGCCTGGAGTACCGGCTTCGGCGGGAGCGGAACAACATTGCTGTGCGCAAGAGCAGGGACAAGGCCAAGAGGCGCATCCTGGAGACGCAACAGAAGGTGCTGGAGTACATGGCAGAGAACGAGCGCCTCCGCAGCCGCGTGGAGCAGCTGACCCAGGAGCTGGACACCCTCCGAAACCTCTTCCGCCAGATCCCCGAGGCTGCCAACCTCATCAAGGGCGTGGGGGGCTGCAGCTGAGCCCAGCTGGCAGACTGTGACACCAGCCCTGGCCTGACCCTGCTGGGGCCCTAGAGCCCTCACAGGTTGAGCCTGAGACATAGACCATGGACAGATGGCAGCGGGTGGCAAGGGAGGAGGGCAGACCCCAGCATGATGATTCTATGGCTGAATAAAATTGCACTATGACTCAGTAATGGGCCTGCACACTGGGACTTGGCCTTCTCCGGCGGCTGGCGGGGGGGGGGGGGGGGGGTTGCATGTGTGGCATGGGGGCCTCAAGGGCAGGGAATGCATATGGCTGGGTCTGTATACCTCTCGGTTCCATGCACAAATGAATATCCAAGAATACAGATACACTGCCCACAGCTCTCCCCTGACACACCACATGGCCAAGCTGCGTGTCTGTCACTCTGCTCCGCTCTCCCCCTGCCCCTAGCCCAACCCACTCTATCCTTCTGGATAATGAAGGCACACCACCCCTGCAATCCCACAGGCCTGGAACAGCCTCTGGATGTTTCCCTAACAGAGTTCTGTGGCTTGTGGGGGGATCCCAGCACCTCCCAATCCCTGTCTAGGCCTGCTGACCCCAGCACCTTGATATATAGGTCCGGGAGCTCCTGTCAGCTTCCAGATGGCTCTGCCACATTTATGGTCCCCTAGCTCTTAATCCAGGACTCAATCTTTTCTCTCCAGTTCCACAGCTTGAGCCCGCCAGGCTGACAGCGCCCCCCCCCCCAACATGGCTCCTATCCACCCATTCCCTCTTTGCCCCTCATTCCCTGGGGCTTGAGTTCTCCAAAGCACTAGAATCTGAGTGCCTGGGGGAGGACTCCATTGGGAAAGGCCTGAGACCCGTGTGTATGAAAGAAAGTTGATAATGACAAGAACAATCACCTCTGTCAGTAAACCCCTTGGTTTTGTTGTTGTTGTTGTTGTTGTTGTTGTCGTTGTTGTTTAATGTTGATTTATTTTTGAGAGAGAAACAAAGCATGCGCATGAGCAGGGGAGGGGCAGAGAGAGGGGGAGACACAGAATGTGAAACAGGCTCCAGGTTCCAAACTGTCAGCACAGAGCCTGACGCCAGGCTCAGACTTGCAAGCCGTGAGATAGTGACCTGAGCTGAAGTTGGACACTCAACCGACTGAGCCACCCAGGCACCTCTACCAGTGAAATCCTTTGTGCAAAGTATTCTTTCTTGCTAGAACTCTAGCCCTCTTAAGAGGCTCCAGTTGAATCTCCCTCCGGTTCTTCCAAGCTGTGTGACCTGAACCAGTGACTTCCCTCTATGCCTCAATTTCCTCATCTGTACCATGGGAGTAGGATTAATACCCATCTCACAGTGTTGTTATGTTCATAGATAAACAGGGCCTGGCACATGGTGAGATGAATAGTTGTTATTATTCCACTTTACTAGAACTGGAAGGACCTCAGGATCTCATCTAAACTTCTCATTTTGTAGGTGAGGAAACTGAGGCCTCAGGAAGAGAAAGGGACTTAGCCAGAGTCACAGGATTGCTTAGAGGCAGAATCAAAAACAGCTCCACAAAAATCACAGATCTCAAGAGGTGCTGGAAGAGACCTCAAGAGATCGGCTGGTGGGCTTTGGCCTCAGACAAGCAAGATAGTGCGAGCCACATCTTACAGATAAAGCCAGAGGGGATAAGAGACATTCTCCTGAGGCTCTCTCAGTCCCTTTGCTGTGTCAGTACACGGCACTTGTCTCTACTCCTTGCTCACACCCTCCCCACAGAGGCACACAGGGTGGGCCTGAGAGTCCCTTCAATAAGTAACCAGGAATTATGGGCACATGAGAGACATAAGACACAATAGGGCCTAGAGTCTCTCCTGGGCCGCCAGTGACTTGTAGGCCACTGCTGAGAAAGCCCAAGTTAGACATTAAGGAATAACTTTCTGACAGGTGGAACCCAGTCTCTCCCTCTCTCTCCCTTCCCCTCATCTCCACATCCCCAGGGGCAGAGACTTCCTACATCTTGGGCATCCGTGGGCAGCACGCCAGCCTCACCCAGGACTCGGTCCCTTTTCCTGCCTTTGCCTCTGTGTCCCTCAGGCATCCTGTCCTACATCTCTCCCTGGATCCCACTGCCACAGATCTGGTCTGCACAGACAGATCTGAACCTCAATAGCTGGTTTATTCCTCAGCCGTGGGGCCTTCTGAGTTTGTAAGGGGGAGGCGCCAGTCTCTGTGGATGTCCGGGAGAATCCCGCACCTTCCTTTTAGCCCAGGGGGATGGGGTTGCATAAGGGGGGTTTGTACAGAACATGGTAAGTGACTCAACCTCCGGATTTCCTCCTCTCAGCTCAAGACCACTGCCCCTTGACTTATTTTCAAGGTTCTGGGTGATGGGACCTGGGTTGTTCAGCACCAACTCCGTGCTTCTTTCCCACAGCTCTGAATTGGGTCTCCGCCCAGCCGTCCACCATCCTCTGGGCAGGTGCTTGGCACCAGGGCTGGAGAAGGGTCCCAGCGCCGCTGTGAGAAAAGAACACACCTGGTGCCTGCGTGACAAGGAGTGTTGAGCATGCCCCAATGCTCTGGCAGATCACATCCCAGGGGGATGACACATAGCCAGGGGTCACACTTTCTGAATGAGGCTTCTAACCTGACCTCCTCTGGTTTGGGCCAAAGTAACTTATTCAACAAGTATTTGTTGAGCATCTGTCCCTGTGCCAGGCTCTTGCAGGGTGTTGAGAACACGGTAGTGACCCAGACAGACCCAGCTCTTCACTGAAGGAGTAGGAAGAAAAGGACAATAAGCGAGTGCACTATCTTCCTTTGCCTTTCTAGGTGCCCCCTACCCTTAGTCATCCTGCTGTGTTCCAGTCATGACTGGACGTTGGAGAGCAGCAGGAGGGCACCCTCTCTGCGGTAGGGGACAGGTACTGCCCTCGGCTCTCTTTCACAGGCTCCCTGCCCTTATGGCCCTGGGGGCTGTAATGGACGCTCGCTGCAGCTAGCCAGTTTCTTCATCTCTCCTTGCAACTTTCCCTTAATCCCTTCAGTCAATCCATTAATACCTCCATTTGGGGAAACCAAATGGATAAACAGGGAGGGAGGTTATTTTATTTATTTAAAAAAAAAACTTTTTGTTTACATGTATTCATTTTTGAGAGACAGAGCACAAGTGGGGGAGGGGCAGAGAGAGAGGGAGACACAGAATCTGAAGCAGGCTCCGAGCTGTCAGCACAAAGCCCGATGCAGGGCTTGAACTCAAAGACCACGAGATCATGACCTGAGCCAAAGTCAGACACTTAACTGACTGAGCCACCCAGGTGCCCTAGGAGGGAGGTTATTTTAGCTGGGGTGATCAAGGAAGGCTTCTCTGAGAAAGTGACACTGGAGTTGAAACCTAAAACATTTCAAGGAGGAGCAGATGTGCCAAATTGGGGTGGAAGGGTGAGCAGAGGGGAGAGCAAAAGGTGAAGGCTCTAAAGTTTGGGTGATCAAGAAAAAGAAAGCAAGCCAAGTGAGGCTGGCTGAATGGAAAGAAGAAGGAAAGGGGTAAACAAGAAAACACCTCCTTCTGTCTAGAATGGAATTGCAAAGGACTCTCTCCCTTTCCCATTCCCTCTGTGGGACAGGACAGTCCCTAAGAAACTGAGGTGTCACAGACAGCAAGCATCCAGCACCCAAACCCCTTCTCCAACCCACCCTCACCCCCCAAAGCAGAGCTGCCTCAGGGAAAGAAGAGGCAGAAAGAAGTGCTCATCCTTGGGCTGCGGTGACTTTAAGAAACCAGCAAATCAAGGTCCAAACAGCACACACATGCGTCCCATTGCTTTAGCCTCCACAGTGGGCTCAGGCCTGCTTTTCTTTCATGAGCTGAACTGGGGACCGGGATGAGAGTGCTGAGCTGAGAGACAGGACCTCAGGCCCCTGGGAAACGGCTGAGGTGAAGGAAGGCTACTTGGTGATACCGGGAAGAGAGAGGAAGCTGCCCAAGGTGAGGCAGCCAAGGTCAGTCCTGCAGTGGCTGCTTGTGAAAGCTGCTCCCCTGCTCAGTGCACACCTCCCCACCCCACCCCCCATGGATTGCCACATGCCTGGGCCCCCAGGGCCCCCATCCCAGTGTTGCAAGATCCCGGTTGGGGTAGTGGGGGTGGAAAGGGGCCTCTTCACCTCCACCCCTACCCTGTGCCAGCCAGGGAGGGGGCTCTGGGATGCAGGGGGCTGTATAGGAGATGCTGAGGCAACAATAGCCAGGGCTGGCTGAGGGCCTGTGCACCTCCTCTCTGACAGGCCAGTCACTTCCTGTCACCCTCGCTGGCCCCTGGCAAGCAGACCTCTCCTCTCAGCCTGCACTGTTCCTAAGTGGGAATGGTTAGACTTGGGCAGGACTCCTGACTGGCCTTTGTCAGCTGCTGCTATAAGCAGGCCCAGCCCCATAGAAACTTCCTTGGCTCATGAGAAATTCCCTGAGGCAACCCTGCTGGGGACATTGTGGGAAAATGGCTGCAACTGGCCGTCAGTTCTGACTTCTGGAAGTAGCAGAAGGGTCCTAGGACTTGGGAAAAGCCAGGTTTCCTAACAGGGAGAGCCCCACCTACAGAGCCATAGCCTCCCCCTGTGGTTTTAGAAACAGAGATCTAAGGTAGGTGAAGGCAAGCCATAGGTAGAATGGATCCCCCACACCCCAAAAGCCAAAGTTCAACCCGAAGCCCCAAACTGTCCAACCCTCTGTTGCCCCCCACGCCTAGCACTGTTGCCCCTGGCCAGGCCATCCAACCCTGCTGCAATCGGGACGGTTTGCAAAACGCCTGCTAGCTCCCGCTTTGTCACCATCTGAGGTTAGGACTGTACTTGGGAGATAAGCCCAGGCCCCACCCGCCCTCCAGAGCGAGACTGCTGGCCTGCTGCAATCGGGACGGTTTGCAAAACCCCTGCTAGCTCCCGCTCTGTCACCATCTGAGGTTAGGACTGCGCCCTAAGATAAAGTCTAGCCCCGCCCACTGGCTCTGCCTTCAAACTTCTCAGGCAGCATGGCCAAGAGACAGAGCTCCTGGGAAGCCTCACTCAGGCCCAGCACCAGCACAGAGGTGCCTTCTGCCTGGTCCTCCCCTCCCTACCTTTCCCCTCCATCCCCAGCCTCACCTCTGCACGTTGTCATTACCACCCTCTCCCTGCACTGGCCATCTGCTCTCTTCACCTCCCATCCCCATCCTTCCTTCCCCCTCACATCCCTCCTGTCTCCTCATCATACCCATTCATGTATTCATTTGCTCAAAGAATACTTATAACACCTACTCCAGGCTGGGCACTTTGCTTGTTCTAGAAGCTACAGGATACACAAAGAGAATAGTCCCTGCCCTCATGGAGCTTACAGATTCATGAGGGGGCCAGACATAACATCACAAATAAATTGATAATTCTAAATGGGCAGTGCTATGTGGCAAAAGTAAAGGGGCAACTGGGACGGATGTTAACAAGGGCACCTGACTTAAAGGTGAAGGTCAGGCAAGGCTTCTTCAAGGAAGTAACATGCAGATATCTCTAAAAGGTGAGGAGTTGGTCTGGCAAAGAGCAGGGGTTCCCAGCAGATGGAGAAATGTATGCCAAGGCCCCAGGCAGGCCCTTCCTGGTCACTCACAGTGGCTGGGGGACAGACCAAGTCAGAGAGGGGCTGAGACCAGACCTCCCTCTGATGGGATCCAGAGCATCAGAGGCAGGAACCACCTCCCAAGGGAGGTGGACATTTCCTCTCCTCTAAGGAGAAAGAAGAGACAGCGGGACAGCAGCAGACACAGATACAGGCACAGGTAGGATGTAGCAGGCTGTGGCCAGTTCTGTCTGTTTTCACCATGAGAAGAGGTGAGTGTCAGTGATGAAGCAGGAGGCTCTGAGAAGCAGGCTTCAAGGTGTAAGACCTCAGGTGATGAGAGGAAGGAGGACTGAGATTTCTGACTGGAGAGCATGCCTCCACTGAAGTCAATGATGACAATGGAGTGACAACAGACTGTTCTCCTGGGTGATTTCCCTCTGTGGTCCTTAGCTTCTGGGGGCCAGGGTAGAGAAGTCAAATGTTGGGAGGCAGGATGGACAGGATAGACAGTGAAGCGGGGGGTACTTTCGAAGGAGGGATTTAGTAATGAGCATGGAACCCAAGGCCGAAGATGAAAAGACAGGAAGGGCCAGCGGTCCTTCCATGAGCCCCTAGAACAGCTGCAGTAAGCCTACTTGAGCAAACAAACCGTAAGGAAAGGAGATCATATCAGACAGCACGATGTTTGATTCAGTTATTTCATAGGTGCTGCAGTTTCTGGTGATGATAAGGCTCCCGGGAGTGGCTTGTGAGGGTGGAATGGAGAATGTTAGAGATGGGAGAGTGAAGGAACTGAGAGGTCAGTGTGCTGGACAGAGCATCCACACAGGCACCACCACCACCAAGGCATCCTCTGTTCAGTCCCATCCTCTCCCACACCCCGCCCTCGTCCTAGCTGGCCTTCCCTTCCTCCCCTTCCTCCTCAGCACGTCCCTCCCAGTCTCTAATTTCCTCCCTCTGCAACCTCTTCTCACCTCTTCCCCTCTGGGATCTGCCCCACCCTCTCCCATGCCTCAGCCTCTTCTTATGCTGCTTCCCTCCAACCTCCACCTATTCTCCTTGCCCCCTCTTTCTCATCCTGCCCCTCCAATTGATCACGATCATGCTATGCCCTTGAGAACACTATTGCATTTTGGGTTAAACCCCACACTCACCACCTACTCACTTTGCCTAATTTTGCCGTGCCTCGGTTGTAAAATTGGGGTATTTATAATAATACGTACCCTGGAAGGTTGCCAAAAGGAATGTGTGAGTCTAAAGTACTTGGAAGATGTCTGGGCACAAAGGGAATGCTCCAATGACTGTTATTCTCACCCTCTCTCCTTTCCTCCTCTCTTTCCTCCCAGCCACCTTCCCACCTCCATTATCCCTCTGTGCCGACTTCACACCTCTTCAAAGAGGCACAGGCGAAATCAGACTCAGCCCCTGCCCACAGTCTAGCAGGGGAACAAGCACAGAAATAAATGTCAAGAGAATATAATAAGTGCTAGATGCACAAGAGCTGCTATTGGAGAACAGGGGCTATGCAAACCATCTCTGCCTGGGGGAGTAAAGAAAAAACTCAGCAGGCGGATACCCTCTGAGCTGGCTCTAGGAGGATGGGGAGGAATTTGCCAGGCAAAGGCAGGACAGAGGTATTCCAGCAGAAGAAACATGAGGTGTTTCTTGTGCTGTTTCTGCTGGAAGGTACGAAGTTCTGCATGCGTGTGTGAAGAAGTTAGCCTGACCCCCCGGCCCTGGTGGGGGTGCCCCTCCTCTGCGCGGCCATAAGGGGGCAGCAAAGCATCAGGAGCGGCTGCGGAGGGGCCGGAAAAAGGAAAGCCACACAGACCTGGACTCCCTTGCCCCAAGCCTCACCACAAGGGTTTTCCCCAAATAGGCTGCCCTGCCAGGAAAAAGAGGGAGTCTGATACCGTGCAGAATAGGGTTTGTCTTAGAAAAAGAACAAGAGTCCCCTAAAGATTTGTACACATGTTGATAAGAACAGAACAGCTCTCCACTGAGTTGGAAGTGTCTGTGGAATATGTACTGTTGACGTGACTTCGTATTTACCATGAGCATGGACACTGTTCTCAGCACTTTACAAATCTTTGCTTTCTCCTCAGAGCAGCCTTGTCAGGTAAGTATAATCACCCCCCTTTTGCAGATGGGAACACGGAGGCACTGGGCCAAAGCTGCATAAGCAGAAAGTGGCAGAGTTGGTTTGGCTCCAGCGTTTGGCTGCCTCCCTTGTAATCACCTTTCCAGCCACAGCTGTGGCATGTCAAAGTATCAAATCCAGCCTCCCTAGGAAGTCAGCGGCCCTTCTGGAAACTCTCATCCTGTCAGGAATTAGCAGTGTTGCTTTATGTCATTTCACCCCTGACCTGTTTCTTCAAAAGTTAAACAATGGGGTTAGGTTCTGTTCCTTCATCCACAACACAGACGGATGACTAGGCCCTCGGGACTGTGCTGAGTGCTGTGACTACAAAGCCAGCCAGGAAGCAGGCTTACCTTGAAGGAGTGCAGGATGCGGAGGGAGTGCCGCTAAGCCAACAATTATAGAAGGAGAGGGAAGGGGAGGCCTTCTGTGAAGTGGGCCTCCTCCCCTCCCCAGAGCGAGAGTGGAATTTGGGCAGGAGGTGTTAAGTAAGGAAAGCTTCCCGAAGTAATTATAGGGGAGGTAGGAATTAGCCAGGCAGGCAGGAAAGGAGAGCGGGAGGGGGTGGGGGGGAACAGGATGTGAAAACACAGTGTGAGCAAAGAAAACAGAGGGACTTCCAAGAGCTGGGTGAGAACATCTTTGAACATCTTCTCTTAATGTCCACTGTAAGAGTTGACTTTCCCCCGCAGCATGCCTATCTGTGAAGCCTCACAGAGCTAACACAACAGCCTCTCCTAGGAGGTGTCAGTCAACCAACATGTGTTTGTTGAGCACCCACTAAGTGCCCTATACAGATGGGGGTGACGCCTAAAAGTCTTGCAGTCTGGTTAGAGTCCACCCAGTTCTGATACCGGGGGTAGTGCCATGCAGAAGCCTTGTTTGCCCATCTCCAATGAGGTAAGTAGGCATCTGTGAAGCACAGAGTGCCCCTCCCCCACACACATACACCCTTATTTTAACACCAACTTTTTAGTTCTAGGAAGGTTCCAAGGTTGTCCACTCAGAAAGGCAGGGGAATTAGGATGAGAGATGAAAGAGGGTTAGGAGGGGTTCCCAGATGGCACAGGCTCCTGTTTGGAAAGATCAGTTGAGGCTTTAGGAATAACACTGCCCCGCCCCCCAGCTCTCCACTCCGGCATGGAGGGTGGGGGGGCGCAGCTTTGATCCTTGTGCTTCACATCCGACCTCCTGGGGGTAACTATAGATTTAGTCAACAAGACTCCAATCTTAAAAAAAAAAATAAGCAAGAGTGGTGGAGAGGGTATGGAGAGAGACAGTAAAGAGAGGGCAGCCAGAAGTAAGTGAGGCAAGGAAGAGAGGAGCAGAAGACAGGACCCAGGGCACGTTAGGGAGGACCACTTGTGAGATGTTGCTGCTGCTGTTCCTGGGGATTGCTGCAAGCAGATGCCTACACGATGAGACACAGAAGTCTGTGAGCCTGCTCAGGCCCCCTCTCTCCCAACTTGCCCCAGACTTCCGCTCTGCTTCCTTCACCCACCCTGGCTCTCGTGATCCTCAGCCCCTGAGAATCCGAACCTGCTATATCAGAGATCCTGTATCAGATGGAGCTTGGGATACTGAGGGAGCCGGAAGGAGAGGAGTACTTCATGCCCTGGTGGCTGCCAGACAGGCCGCTAGGAGACTCCAGGGTGTCCTCGCAGGTAAGTAGGGAAACCAAAGGTTGTCAGGGAGGGCTGAGGGTCAGAGGGCTATGGAGGAAGACAACCAGCGAAAAGGAACTCTAAAGATGTTGAGGTGAAATCGACTTCTTGTCTTTTTAAGCCCCTCCAGTGCAAGGACCCCTGCTTCTGAGTCGAGACCCTGCACAGTACTGCCATGCTGTCTGGGGAGACCCAGACACCCCAAACTACCACAGGTGAGATCATATCATTGAGAATGTACACGGTGCCTCTTCGGCGGTACCCAGAAATGTCTCCAGCTCACCTACAGGTATTCATTCTTGGCAGGTGCAGCCTCTTGAACCCAGGGTACAAAGGAGAGAGTTGCCTGGGAGTAAAGGTGAGATTTGGGGATCTGAAGATCTCTAGCCTGCCTAGACTTCTCCAAGACCATTATTAGCACCAAAATTGTTTAATGTCCTTCCTAATAAATGCAGATTCCTGAGCCCCTTCTCACCCTGGCAATTTACAAAATCAGAGATGGGGAGGGAAGGTGGCAGGAGTCCCTATTCTGACCAGCTGCCTACATGACACTAAGGCAGACTAAAGACAGAGACTGTCCACACTCCTCACTCCTAGTACCCAGTTTCCTATTGTCCTCATCTGCTAAACTAGATGCTACATTCTACTCCCTGCCAGATCCCTGACACCCATCTCCGTGGTTATGCACTGTGGCCAGAGCAGGGTCCCCCACAACTTGTCCAGCCAGATGGGCCTGGGGTCCAAAACACTGATTTTCTCCTGTATGTACGGATTGCCCACACTTCCAAGTGCCATGGAGAGGTGAGGCCCAAATCAAGTCCTTTTCCATGTTCTGTCTCTCCTAGTCTTAAATATCCTGGGGAGGGGGAGGGAGCATAAAAGCAATTTTTATTAAAAGTTGTGCTCATTTGAGGTAACTTGGGTCATGTTGATGAAGTTTGGGTGGGAGCTAAACCCCTTCAGGTAATCCCTTGGGACCATCCCTGCTGAGTTCCGTGGGTGTCTATTTTCAGAAAGATTTCTTCTGTGTTCTCCCACATCCCTGCTTTCCACCGCTACCTTGTCCTGGCCCATCCACAGCCTTCTATCATAGCCTATGCTGCCTGCTGCCAGCTGGACTCAGAAGACAGGCCCCTTGCTGGTACCATTGTCTACTGTGCCCAACATCTTGCCAGCCCCAGCCTCAGCCATAGTGACATCATCACGGTGATTGCTGCATGATGAATAGGAAGATGCAAACAGGTTGGGGATAGGGGACAGGTCACTCAGCTTCCCATGAAGTGGAAGAATCTATTAAGGTTGGAGGAGAAGGTGCCTCAGACTCTAAGAAGAGCTGATTGGGCAGAGGGGCTATGGAATGGCCGGTCAATCTGCTCCACACCCAGTCCCCCTCACCGTGCGGTCATTTGTCCTTAGGCCACACTACATGAATTGCTCCATGCTCTGGGTTTCTCTGGACAGCTCTTCAAGAAGTGGCGGGATTGCCCCTCAGGACCCGGTGGTAAATGAGAGGAATGAGAGTCAGCCTTCCCACAATGTCAAAGAGAGGGGATCACTACCATCCCACCAACTCCTTCCCTCCATTTCTGCTCTACCCTTTCTGAGTTTTCCTCTCATATTGCCTCCTTCACTTTCTGTGCTCAGTTCCAGAGAACTGTTCTACAAGGCCGCAAGTCACAAGGCGTGATGAGTGGGGACAGCTGCTTCTCACTACCCCAGCTGTTAGCCACAGCCTGGCCAAACACTTGGGAGTGCTAGGGGCTTCACTGGGTGTTCCCTTGGAAGAAGAGGTGAGACTGAGAACACCTCGGGGTGCTGGAAGGAAGAGGGGGTCATCAGGTGGCAACGGGCTACCTCCTCCCTAGGGCACTTTGTCTTCACACTGGGAGGCCCGACTGCTGCAGGGTTCTGTAATGACCGCTACCTTCGATGGTGCCCGGCGCACTCGACTTGATCCCGTCACTCTTGCTGCCTTCAAAGATTCAGGCTGGTACCAAGTCAACCACAGTGCTGCAGAGGAGCTGTTGTGGGGCCGGGGTGAGAACAGAGGAGAATCGCATAGGGGCCCTCACCACCTGAGTCAGCTTGGGGGCAGTGAGAGAGGTTGGAAGGGGTTATCTGCCGCAGACGTGTAGCTGAAGCATAAGCACAGCCAGCGCTGAGGGGTGTTGGGGGCTTCACTTGTTCTGAGGGCTCTTTCTCTTCCCACCTCTCAAGCAGGATCTGGCCTGGAATTTGGCCTGGTGACCACATGTGGGGCTGGCTCCTCAGACTTCTTCTGTACTGGCAGGTGTGTGTGCTGAGTGGTTGAGGGGCTGTATGGCTGTCGGGGACCCTGGTGTCAGCTGCCATCCCTTCCACACAGTGGACTGGGCTGCCACTACCTGCACCTGGACAAGGGGAGCTGTTCCTCAGACCCCACGCTGGAAGGCTGCCGCATGTACAAGCCCCTGGCCAATGGGGTGAGACGACTGGAGAAGAGAGAATGGAAGTGAGTGGGCCCGGAGAGGAGTCAACGTCTAAGGCATCTAGGCAAACACTATTCTGCCTCCTGTCCCGCCTTTCAGAGTGAATGCTGGAAGAAGGAAAATGGATTCCCACCTGGGGCAGACAACCCCCACGGGGAAATTTACCATTCCCAGAGTCGTTGCTTCCTTGCCAACCTCACTTCACAACTGCTCCGTGGGGACGAGACCAGGCGTCCCTCTCAGATCCCACACCTGAAGGAAGCAGAGCTCACTGGCCGCTGCTACTTACATCAATGCACAGAAAGGGGAGCATACAACGTGCAGGTAGAGGGGTCACCCTGGGCCTCATGCCTTCCTGGAAAGGCTATTCAGGTGGGTATCATAAGTGAAAAGCTACAGAGCCCCTTGGCAAAAGGAAGTTTGACAATGCTTGTATGGTAGTTAGTACATTTAGATGTTCATTCATTTTTCTCTAAGTACCCACCGAGTCTGTGACTCTGATCTAGATTGTACAATTTCCTTAGAAAGGCTTGAGCAAACAATTGAGGTCATAACTATACCCTGCTATGTATTTCCTTACAGATACCTGGGTACTATGGTCTTCTCTTCTGTCCCCGGGGTCGGCTGTGTCAAACAAATGAAGGTACCAGTGCTGTTACTTCCCCACCTGTGAGTCTTGCCACCCAAGACCTGTTATTCCATCTGTCTTTACAATTAGCTGGGCCCCCAGGCCACTCTGTGGGGAAAGAAATGCTAGAAGAGCTGACTGAAGCAGTACTACAGGCTCTGGTGAGCAGAGGCCACACTGGCAGGTAAAGGGACAGTTCAGACTGAGGATGTACACAGTGGGCCAGGGAGACTGCCTAAGTTGGTTACTTCACCACTCTCCTCTGAAAACTTTGTGCCATTCCTAAGCCTGCACCTGTTTCAGGAGATATACTCTTCCAGGGACTCTATCTCCCTTAAGAGATCCAAATGTCCCTGTAGGTGCTATTTCCACAGCCCCTCCACTACCACTGGACTGGTGTTCACTGTGTACATGTGGAAGTCCTCTGGCTGCCACGGGCCTTCAGTTGGTATGCTGCACAGGGCCCTGACCCTGAGTCTCCACAAGAAGCCCCTGGAAGTATATTATGGAGGAGCCAGCTTTACCACAGAACACATCAAGTAAGACAATATTCCAAGTAGCTTTCTTTCAAATTCCTGGAGTCCAGATGTTTGAAATTGCAGTAAGCACTCATGTGTGTCTTAGGCTTATTTTGGAAAACGAGTGGGATCACCTCAGACCTAGCACTATGCGACACCTTTCCCTCCACAATGATGGAGTTCCCCATCTGTAGGACATAGGGATCCTAGTCCTCTTCCTCCCTAAAGTACTAACAGGCTACTATGTCTAGTTACCTAAACACCATAGTCTAACTGCCAACACCTCACTGCCAGGTTAGGTCTCCTTCCAACAATTTAAGTTGCTAGGAGACTTGGATCTTGGTCTTTTTCCTACTTTCAGGATCTATATTCCTGATTTCCTGTGTAGCTTGATTGGATGAAGCAGAGTTTCATGAGCTCTGTATATTATGATAAAAGTGAAGCCCTTCACCTCCTAAGCCTAAGCATTATTTCAAGCCAAATATTACCTCTATGTTCCTAGGTCACTGGTTACCTTGGACCAGAATTCCTCCATGACTCATCTAGGGCTGTCCATGGGACTCTGCCTAACACTGCTTATCCTGGTGGGTGCACTGGGAACCATGGCCTATCAGAGAAGAGCTATTCTCCAGGTGGCACCAGCTGCCCCTCACCATTCACCAGAGCTCCAAGAAACAAGGGGCCCAGTTGAAGGAGTAAGAGAGGTGTGACATGACAGGATAGATAGGGCAGATTATTTCTTGGAAGACAACTGGATGGAAAGTCTATACTTTTCCCAGAATGCCTCTTTCTCTAGATACCAACTCTATTCTAGCCTTGTAATGAAAAAATTCCAGAGACTTATGGTTCTGAAGATTCTTTATTTTGATACAAAAAATAAACACTTCAACCTATAAAGAGTGTCACTTGTTTTCATATTGGAGAGCAAACTTACAGAACAGGTATTTGTTACCAGCTCCAAGGATATCACAATATGCTTTAGAAAAAGCCATTGCTATTTGGATTCAAACCAACATCAGCATGGAAGGAGTAACAATTATCTCCCTCTCCTGATTTTTACATACTTTTACAAAATCATCACTAGGAAAGCTAATAGTTGGGATGTCACACAATTATGCCAGAATCTGGTAAGAGTGGTGAAATCAGCCATCTGAATCCAGTTAAACTATAAAAACGTGACCTTTTATCGTCCTTCTCTCCTGTTTCTGGAGCAGGAAGGCTCTACTTTATAGCCTCATGGGCCAGCAATAGGCTTGAGTTATAATATGTAGGTTCCCTTTGGTTATACTCACAAAAGAAGCCATTGAATTCTTGAGGGTTTGACATGTAGAAAGGAGCAAGCTAGGAGGCTGACTGATCTGAATTTACTTAGATGGAAAACATTTCTGCTGGGAGTCCAGTTGATAGGCTATTAAAGTTGAAATAACCAAGCCTGTCCTGGTCAACAAGTTCAGTCAGTTGATCAGGATAGCATCCCTAGACTGTTAAGTGACATATTTGAAGTTCTCACTGTAAAGTTGCAGCTCCATCAGATACGATTATCTTCTTTGATTTTAAAGTCCATCAATCTTTACCAGCTGTAGCAGCCACTGCTTGGTAAAACTTTGCCACGAAGTCTGGCTCACTGACCTCCAGCTGCCTGACAAATTCGTTGCGCTCCTGCTCAGCCCAACCTCGAAACCACTGATCCCAAAGACGTAGCTGACACTCAAAGATACAAGGCGGTCGGTTTGCTCCAGACACACTAAGCTGCTCCAGACCTTCCAGCAGTGGCTGTAATTTTCCCGGCACTGCCTTAGCTACCAGGTCCTGTAGGAAACGCTCACGCTGGGGACCTGACCAACTGGCAAACCAGTGAAGAATACACTTCATCTCCTGGGAAGTGATGTAAGACATTGGGGGTGGGGAAGAGTTAGTAATACTGTCTGGCACTGAGGGTAAGGGAGTAGGGAAGGATAGTGGCATCGAAGAGGAAGATGATTCCAGTGGCATCCTGAAACATAAAAGCACTGTTATATACTCTCTAGATAGGGCAACCAAAATACAACTTTCCAACAAAGAATCTTACCGAAAATCACCATCTACAGATAAAGTTATTTTTCACCAATTCAATTTACAAGAAAACAACAGTGTACTTCACATAGGTTATTCTCCAACTACCTTAGAGAAGTCACCCCAAAATAACTTCATATTTGCCAACCTCCCTCCCTTTCAAACCCATTAGCCTCCCCAACCACTGCTTCTCTCCATTATTCTTATAAAGAATCTAAAAATAACCAACACATTTCTTGTTCACTCTCTCTGGCCTACTTCTATGTTCCAGGTTGAGTAAAGAAAAATGATAATGTTGGTCCACCTCATCTTCCTTAAAATGAAAAAAGGTACATATTTTTTTAATCTAGTACATGCAGCTGGTGAGGGCCTAGCTGCTAATAATTCCAGAGCTATCAATGGTGAAAATCATATATGATAAGTCTTCTTTGTAATGTGCACATTGCCTCTGAGATATGCCAAGAGCTTCATAACATCCATTACTTCCTTATATTTCCTGTTAAAGCACCAGGAAAAATTAAAGAGCAAAGTAAGTGAGCGTGCCTCACCCAAAATAAGATAACACAGAAAGGAAAAAATAGAAGAAGCCACGTGTTTATTCAAGACTGAAAAAAGTCTAGTTGGTTTGATGACTTAGGAGTGTAACAAGTATCATACTGCGGGAGATGGATGACAATTTATGTCTTTGAACATTTTCCTTAAGGTTTAATATATAATACCTATTGATACCCTGTCATTGATTTGCATCAGTAATGCAAATGGAAGGTCAGTCGACTTGAATAGTTTGAGTTCCACAGTTTGAATGTCTAACAATGAAAACTTTAAACTACTTGTCTATGACCCATTTTACTGTTTGTGTTTCTTCTGCTGCAGGTTGGAGTATTTGTAGTGACAAAGAGAAGAATCCGTAAGCAATTAACATCAGTTCAGTACCCAAACAGTACAGGGAGGTTGCCTTTTTCACAGAGCTCCTCCAAGAAGCAATCTCTCCTAAAGGAACTTTATTCTTACTCGGGGAAAGGAGAAACTTTTGCCTAGTCTTGCGACATGGCCTCCACAGCAAACTCAAGTTCAATAATTTTGAATTAGTTCACAGTCTGGGCCCAAAGACACGGTGCCGCCACTTGCCCACTTTGGAGGCCACGGAGCCTGGCATTCTAAGATCCCAAAGAGCAACGTAGCCTTAGATGGGAGTGGCGGGGATTCAGATATCGGGAGGCGGCAGCTGTACCGGTAGGAGAGCGGGAAGTGTGCCCAACTAGGGTAACCCGCAAACACCGAGTCTGACCCGGCCCAGGGAGGGACTTCTACCCCGCTTACCTCCCCTTTCCTCTCACAGGGCACCTGGAGACCGTCACAAAGTGCTTAAACCCCAACTGTCGCCGCCGCTTCCATGTTTCCTGAAAACCATAACCAGGGCCAGCCCGGCAGCCCACGCACTTCCGGTCCCGGAGCAGCCCCAAAAACCCAAGCGCCTCAGCGCCTCAGTCTTAGGTTCGGAGATAGCCGACTAACTCCGATTTTGGTTAGGCCAGAGTCGAGGGCTTCCGAGTACATTCGATTCAAAGCCTCGGTAAGACGAAGATAACCGAGTTCTGAAGGCCGCGTGAGGAAGGGGGCGAGGCTGGGAGGATGGGAAGAACTGATTGGTGCCGATGTTGAGACGGAAATACCCGAGCAATTCCGGAGGAACCCGAGGAGTTCTGAGTGGTAATCGAGGGGTTGACTATGGCAGTGGGCGGGGTCAGCTCGGTACGTTCGAAGGGCGTTGGCGGAAATTACCGAAGATGCCCGAAGCCGTCGGGACGGACCCGAGTACCTCACGCAAGATGGCGGAGCTGGAGGAGGTGACTCTGGACGGGAAGCCTCTTCAGGCGCTGCGGGTGACCGACCTGAAGGCCGCACTGGAGCAGCGAGGCCTAGCCAAGAGCGGGCAGAAGAGTGCCCTGGTCAAGCGGCTCAAAGGGGTGAGAAGACGGCGTTGCCGGGGTGTCGGAGGGGAGCGGACCCGGTAGAGACGAGTCTCTGCCGCGGCGCAGGCGCAGTGTCCGGGCTCCGCGCGAGCTCGCTCAGGCCGCCAGCGCGAGCCTCCGGAACCGCGCGCACGGTGGTTGGTGAGGCTCGCGCTGGAATAGAGACAGCGCCGGTTCCCGCCTTAACGGCAGCGGCACGAGCCCAAAATGGGAGGGTGCGCGCTACTCTCCCGGAGTGTCTTAAGCTCCTTCCTCCTTCCCCCACCCCCTCCTTGTTTGTGTCTGTGGTTTCGGCGCATGCGCTGCAGAAGGAGTTAAATCCCACCACTACCACCGGCGTTGCTGGCCTCAGGGGGGCGAATTGGGCTGGGTCAGAGTTAGGGGTATAGTTGGGCGGAGGGGTTAATGGGGCTGGTGTCGGTATCCGGAGGAATAGGATTGGGATAGGGTAAAACGCCTACCTGATTAGATTAGGAGGTGAGATGAAGAGAGACCTTGACTTGAAGGGACTCGGTTGTAGAGGGGTGTATGATTTATCCAGAAGCAATTTGGGTGGATAAGAGTTTGGTGAATATTGGTGAGAGAGGTGGGGCAGGTTGTTATATGTTGGGGATTTTGAATCGATTTGAGTAGTTTAGGGTGGGATCGTCATGAGGTGGATGGATTTGTGTGTATAGATTTGGTGTAAACGGAGGCAATGTGAGGATGTCATGGTTTTAATTGGGGTTAATTAGGATACATGGTGTTTAGTCCCCATTAGGGCTGAGTTGGCTCAAGGGTTAAATTGACAGACCGTTGCCTGCCTGTACAGAGCTGACGGTTTCGTGTGTGTGGATTGGGTCAGCCACAGTTTAGAGTCTGTGGTCATTTTGTTCTATAGCCTCCTTTTTGAAATTTTTATAGACTTGATAAATCTAGGTGCCACTCTGTTGGAAACAATACAAATTCACTCAAGTAGATCTAGCCCTGGGTAACTGACCAAGTAATTCAGTCAAGCCAAAACCAGCAGCCCCATGTTGGTTTCCTGTATTTGAAGCTGACTTGAGCATTTGAAGTCATTTTACCTGCATGGCCAGATTTAGAAGGGACATTAGTCAGAAGTGCAGAAGATAATAGAGATTGTAGTACTGGTTCTGTCACTGTCACTGATTTTATTACATAGCCAGGTCGCTCATTTTCTTCATGTGCCTGCATTTTACATTTGTACATTTGGGAGCAGTAACCATGGCTACTTTTAAGGGTCTTCTGAAGATGAGTAAGAACAGTATTAGTAAAGGGCTTTTAGGTTCCTGGAAAA
Source organism: Panthera leo (assembly GCF_018350215.1). Lineage (NCBI taxonomy): Eukaryota > Metazoa > Chordata > Mammalia > Carnivora > Felidae > Panthera > Panthera leo. The sequence continues at coordinate 73,411,361 of NC_056684.1, read as the reverse complement.
GGAGTACAGTTTAAGTGTGTATGGTTAGTCATTGCATTCAATGAAGAGATTGGGGAGTGGTGGGTTTTTTCCCCCAAGTTTCTGACTTTTGCCATTCTCTATACCAGGCTCTAATGCTAGAAAATTTGCAGAAACACTCAACACCCCATGCTGCATTCCAGCCAAATTCCCAGGTAAGAAAAAAGATTTATTAGATAGGGTGGGCTCTTTGGATGCACAGACATATGGAAGGACATAATGATGTATATTTGATGGTTAATTCCTCACCAGTATTTTTCTGAATTCCCTGAGTTGGAAAAGTCCTCATACCAGATCAGATGAATTCTAATAAAAAAATTCAGAAACAGAATTAGAAGAGCTATTAGTTAATTTCTGATACTTGCAATGATGTGTGCAAAAAGATGTGGTTCCAATTGATGAAGTGTAGTACAAGAATCTGGAGCCATTCATTTGCCATTGATTTGGAAAAAGTAGTTGATGTCTTTGAATGAAGACATGAAGTAGACAATCAATAGGGCAGTGTAGGATGATACTTGCTGATCAAGAAGAATTCTTGTGTTGACATAGATTTTCCAAGAATTCAATCCTTTGGAAATATCCACCATTACTAGTGTTAATGCTAACTGTGCACTTACTTGTAAATATCATTAATTACTCTGTTACTTAGGGCAAGAAACTTAACCTTTAGATGCCTTGGATTCCACAATTTCTATGTATAATATTAGAAAAGGTTGGACTATATCCGTAGTTTTATAACTGCTCTACTTTAGTTTTGTAGACCTGCTTTTGGGGGATTTCTGGGGAAGATAACCTTCTTCCCAAGTGGGCAGGTGCTCATATTCCCCACCTAACTAAATTTGATCTTCTTTTATCTGTCTTATATATTGAGTTTCAGTGTAAGATTTTTTTAGAAGAAACAATTCCACAGTTTAAAAAAATAAAATTCTTAGACTGCAATTTCATAAGACTCTTTTCAGCTTTTAAAATCCCCTCATTATAGTATGTTATGTACTTAAAGGAAAAATCTAGGTCTTTGTTAGTGCAATGTTGTGCAGCTCCAGTACTAGGTGAAGTCCCAAGATACTATGGAAAAACAAGAGAGCCTTCCTAGTCCCTTGTTACCACTTCATTAAGCTATGTCATAATCTAGTCTGTTTATGGAAGTTTAGTTAAGTATAAGTGTAAGAAACTATATGAGTTAATCAGTTTATGATTATATTCCATTTATTCATTGCATTTTAGTCTTTGAAGCTTTGCTTTAGTAACATAGGATTTTTGCAGTAAATCTGTACGTTCTCTAATAAATGCAACCCACATTTTATCAATGTCCATTGAGTACCAAGAGATGCATCTCTACTTTAAGTGAAAATAAACATTTACCATGCTTAGGAAAGATGACTAAAAACAAACAATATTCAGATTTTTTCCCTTTTTTTGGCATTCTAGTAGGACTTGCTAAGCAAGAAGGTTCTGGGAAGGACTTGTGACAGAAGAGTGATGTGGGACTCTGTGTTACAGGAAAAAATGGGAAAAGGGATTAAGCTCCTGGATTTTAATGTTGTTACCAAGGATTTTTTCCCACCCAAAGAAAAAGGAAGTTAAAACTCTGTTTAAATGATGAATAGACATCCCTTTTCTTAATCTCTTACATAGTTTAAGTGCCGTATGTAAATTTTGGAGTTGTTTAACAAAATGATCCCTGGATAGGTGGAGATTTACCTTTTTTTATCAACAACAAAATGACCTAGTAGGAACTTGTATTTTTTCCTTTCAGTTCTTGATATTACTAAAAAGAAAATTTAGATTAACTTTAAATAACATTTTAGATTAAAATTTGGATTAAAACATAATTTTGCAGGAATTTTTATTTTAATTTGGGCATCACTCTTTCGTTGGGACTAAATATTCAAGATAAGAAATTATGTGCAGTTCCTCTTTTTGCCATCTTTTCTGAATCATAGGGTTATTTATTTTGGTCCTCACCATAATTAGAAAAGGGCCTTCCAACATTTTGATTATCTTTCTTGGGTTCAAATATAAGGAGTAGACTTTTGCTCCATGGAATTTTCTTCCTTGTGTTTTCCTGGTTTGCTTTCCTCGACTTTCTTTTTCCATGTCTTCTACACAGATTGGCGAGGAAATGAGCCAGAACAGTTTCATAAAGCAGTATCTGGAAAAGCAGCAGGAGCTACTTAGGCAGCGTCTGGAACGTGAAGCCCGAGAAGCTGCAGAACTTGAAGGTAAGCCCAGACTGTCACTTCTTTCAAGGAGTTCTTCATTCTTATTCCTGTCACTGAATAGATAGGCCTGTTTAAGTAGGCAATTTCAGGAGTAAGTCAAGCTGAAACTGCTACTTACTTGCTTTGGTAGTTAAGCCAAGTGAGTTGTTATTTACTTTTTGTCAGGGAAGAAGACACTTAATTTGACTGTTAGAAAAGGATTCCTGCCAATAGGAAGAATTATAAGTAAATTAAGCTGCCCTTTAAATGAGGTAGATCTTAATCCCAGGGAGTTTTTTCTCTATGTACAGTGCTCTTTTTAGTATATACTCTGTGTCCCGTGACTTTGCCTGATCTCCTTCGCTCCTCTACATATTCCCACATGCTGAGCCCTTCACTCCCTCCCTGCCCCGACCCAATCTGTGCTTTGCAGAAGCTTCAGCTGAGTCGGAGGACGAGATGATCCATCCTGAGGGAGTGGCTTCCCTGCTGCCTCCTGACTTTCAGAGCAGCCTGGAGAGACCAGAGCTGGAGCTCAGCAGACATTCACCCAGTACGTATCTCCCTCCCCACTGCGCTGTTTTGTCAATCCTGCGTAGTTGGTGGGGGGAGGTAGTTACGCCTCCTTTCATGCTAAGCCTCTGTTAAAGTCCCAGGGCAGTTCTGTGACATTGATACTTCACATCTGTTTGTCATGGGAATTATGTCCTTTTTGAAGTCTGCTTTCACCTCTGTGTTGTGACAACCTCTCAGAGTGTTTTAAAGGCAGTATGATTTTTCTTCGCATCTGTACCTCTTTAACCTCCTCTACTTCTGAATTTACAGGAGTCACAACTCTGTCATCTTTTCACCAGTTGTATGGGTTACGTGTTGCCCATCCAGTCACCCCCCCCAAATGGACATCTGCTGTAGTTTATTAATTCATTCAACAAATTTTCATTAAGTGCCTTTTGTATGCTAGACACATGCTGGGCACCAGGAATATAGGAGAGCAAGGACAAGTCTCTGCCCTAATGAAATGTATAGTTTAGTGAAGAGATGGACATTAGTCAGGTTATTGCATAATTATTACTGTTGTGCTCTGTGCTCTCAGAGGCAGTGCAGAATATCATGTGAGCATATTACAGGGAGCTCTAACTCACTGTGTAGGGTGGGTTCAGGCAAGATTAGTTTTTCACATAAAAATTAAGCACCCAGTTTCGCGTAGTATCTCAAGCAAATGCCTGTAAACACAGCCTTTGTTTTCTAAACTACCTAAGACGGTATACTTTTAGGGGAACATGTATATAGGACGTGGACAATAAATATATTAAAACAATTTGTAATTAAAAGGATTGTGAATCATTTTCAATGTTAGTGGTCATGGGGAAGGTGATCACTCCATATTTAATATTTTTAGGACATGTAGAAGTTACTACCTCTTCTGATGAATATAGAATTCCTTTCTGAACATAGATTTTTTTTTTTTTAGCAGATATTTAACGGTAAGAGAAAAATAAGTTATTTTAGAGATCTCTTTTCTTCTCAAGTACAAAAGTAGCAGAGTCTCAGTTGATCCATTTTGCTCCTAATACTCTTTTCCCCATGATTGTAAAGCCAGAAGGGAGGGGGAAAACTCTTCTAGATTAGTTGTCAGTGTTTTCAGAAGTCAGTCACGAAAGTATTTATTAAGTTTCTGCTGTGAGTATAGGGGGCGTTAACACATTATAAAGTCTTTTTGGGAGAGGAAAATTGCACATACAGCCATTAAGAGAAGATGGTGTGCTTTAAAGTGATACATAAATAGTACAAACACATGGACCATAAGAATACAGAATAAAAGTTCCCTGAGGACTGCAGTGATGAGAGAGAGCTTCATGGAAAAGGTGTAGGATTTGAACTGAGCCCTAGAAATCAGTAGGATTTGAATTGGCTCAGAGGAAACAAGAGAGTATTTTTAGGAAGGAACAAATGCATAGAAATAATGAATGTGATATTTTTATTTTTGTATGTTTATTTATCTTTGAGGGGGGCGAGGTGGAGGGGCAGAGAGAGAGGGACAGAGGATCCAAAGCAGGTTCTGGGCCGATGGTAGCAAGGCTGGTGCAGGGCTTGTGGATTGTTTTTCTGGGGTTTTTTTGTTTGTTTGTTTGTTTGTTTGCCTGTTTGTTTGTTTGTTTGTTTGTTTTTACCTATATGAGGCTCAGACTCATGAGATCCAGGAGATCATGATCTGAGCCAAAGTCGGATGCTCAACCAACAGCCACCAGGTGCCCCTGGATGTGATATTTTTAAAGGAGAAGTAATGAATTAGTGCAGCCAGAGTGAAGTGGTCTTACATATTCAAAAATAGTCAGAAGGGCTGGGTGGCTCAGTCGGTTAAGCATCCAGCTTCGGCTCAGGTCATGATCTCACTGTCCTGAGTTCGAGCCCCGCGTCGGGCTCTGTGCTGACAGCTCAGAGCCTGGAGCCTGTTTTGGATTCTGTGTCTCCCTCTCTGTCTCTGTCCCTCCCCTGTTTGTGCTCTGTCTTTCTCTCTCTCAGAAATAAACATTAAAAAAAGAATAGAGAAACAACTTGTAAGGTAGATTGGGATAATAGTGCAAAGGTCTTTGAATGTTAATTCAATGAATATGAGGTTTTTTATTCTAAAGGAGAAACCACTGAAAATTCTTAATAGGAGCATGATTTGATGAAGAACTCTCTTTAAATAAAAGAGTCTCAGTTCTGAATGTAATTTGAAATGAAAATAATAAATGGATCCTGAAACAAATAAGGTTTCAAAAGCAAATAAATTAGAAGAGATTACTGAAGTAAATTGTAGAGCACAGCTAACAATTGCCATTTGTGCTCTTCATTGTACTGTCTACCATAAACTTCCTACCTCTGATCTTGGTTAGAATATGGATCTCATAGATGTCGTACAAAATTTGGGCAAGATCCTCAACGAAGTGGTAGTTTGGAGTTCTAGCAGTGTGTATTTGGAGCAGTGGTAATGCCTAGAGTTTACCCAGAAAATTAGATTCTTTCAAGGTTCGCTGTGTTAATCTGCCATAGGCCAGGAAACTATTGAGATACCAGTTTATTTGGATGTTTTGGGAATCCTCTCTTTAATTAAGATTTTGATTTTAGGTTTCTAGTGACATATTTTGCTAATCGGTAGTGGCACCTGATGATCTGATTTTTTTTTTTTTTTTTTTTTGTATTACTATTTTTAAGAATGTGGCTTCCTGGGCCTTACCCCAAGAGTCTCAGGGAATGGGAGTCTGGGATTCTACATGTTTTTAAAAGCCCCCTGGTAGTTTTGTTAATCAACTCAATTTGTGAATGACTAACTGAAAGAATAATTTTTCAATATTGTATTTGATGAGGATCTTTGGCTTATATTCCAGCAATCTCCTGTTTATGTGTTATACACAAAACCCTTTCCTTCTTGACTTCTCTTTCTACCACTTTCTTCAGATTTTTCTAAGGTATGGGGAGTCCATAGTCAGAAGTTGTCTGGACTCACCTCTAGGTCATGATTGGGTATACAGAAATTCTTATTGCCGCCATTAGTTATTTCAAAAAGAGTCCAATCTAGGAAAATACAAAAACATTTAAAAGTGGATATCAGGATACAGGTTCTTTAACAAAGGTATAGCTCTAGGAAATCTTAACTAGCCTTTTGCTTATAGGGCATACAGTCCTCATTCCTTTTTCTTCTATTAAATGTGAAAGCTGAGATTCTAGAGAAACGCTAGTTAAGTTACTTACTCAGCTGCCATGAGTCAGATGTAGGTTTGGCATCATTGCCAGTTCTCTTCTCTTAATTCCTGCTTCTCATTCATACCCAAGGATACCCTTTGTACACAGGCTTTGATGTGATCTCTAACTACCTTACTTGGGTCCTGCCAGTCCTGCCCATGGATTTATCTTCTAGAATGAAGGTACTGCTTTCCTATGTGGACCTTAAACATTCTTCACTTCTCCACTGTCTAGCAGCCACCTTACACTTTGTCCTGAAGGCTTCTGGCTTTGGAATCTTAGAAATCTTATATTTACTCTGACTTACTTTTCAACTCCTAAAATACACTGGCTCCATCCTTTGCTAAAGGTACTCAGTTTCTACACATACTGTTAACATCTGGCTTAAGACACTTACGTTAAGACATCTTGTGCCCATCATAGAAGATGTCACCTTTCCCAGAAGCTTGTCTGCATCAGATCAGCTCCTTACTAAGAGCTAGAAAGTGATTCCTGATTTCTTTATTTATTTTTTTCTTTATATTTTGTATTGCTTATTGAGTTCCTATTTTATGTCTGAGGGTCCCCTCCAAGTTGTCACTTTTTTTTTGCTAAACACTCATGACCAAAACTTTCTGAATGGCCCACGTCTCTTTGATGAATCAAGTGCTTCCAGAGGGTTAACATTTGGAATCCTATCACTGTAGTTTTACAGCATCTGGACAACATTATGATCCAAGTTATAAATAGCACTCAACTTTCAATAGGTAGAGAAAAATGCTCTTTGCTTGTACATAAATTTTAAAATCACAACTCTAGAACTCTTTGACCTGTATAACACATTAATCTGGCCAGCTTTATAAAACATGTCTTTTTCCCACCCCTTAAAATCACATTTGTTTATTCAGAGCATATGTGTGTTTACTGAAAGCCTGTTTTTCACCACAAAGCATTTTAGTATGGCTGTAAATATGTGCATATAATTTCTGTTTATGAATTGAAAAGAAAACAGAGAATGTTTCTCAGAACTTGCCGTGATAAAAACGAGTACTTGGGATGGCTAGGCCTATGAATTTTAGCTATTTATAGGATTTGAGGAGTATTTTTTTTCTTCCAGAGGATAGGATTTTATCCTTTTAATAATATTTATTGTCAGGGCACCTGGGTGGCTCAGCCGATTAAGCGTCCAGCTTCGGCTCAGGTCATGATTTCATGGTTCATGAGTTCGAGCCCTCCATCGGGCTCTGTGCTAACAGCTCAGAGCCTGGATCCTACTTCAGATTCTGTGTCTCCCTCTCTTTCTGTCCCTCTCCTGCTCGCACTGTGACTCTCTCTCTCAAAAATAAATAAACATCTAAAAAAAAAGTTAAATAATATTTATTGTTTTATTACAAAAGTATGTATTTATTAAAGAAAATTTGGGAAAACTAGAGAAAACAAGTTTTTAACTTTTTTTATGTTTTTATTTTATTTTGGGGAGAGAGAAGGAGAGAGAGCATGAGCAAGGGAGGGGCAGAGAGAGAGGAAGACACAGAATCTGAAGCAGGCTCCAGCCTCTGAGCTGTCAGCACTGAGCCCAACACAGGGCTTGAACCCACGAACCGTGAGATCAAGACCCGAGCCGAAGTCGGATGCTTAACCGACTGAGTCACCCAGGCGCCCCAAGAAAACAAATTTTTAAATCATCCATAGTCCTACACACTAAAAAAACCTCAGCTGATATTTTGATGTATAATTTTCCCCATCTTTTCTTTGTCTGTGTATAAGCTTAAAATGCCTACAAAATTCAAATCTTCACGTTACCTCTGACCTGGTTAACTTTTTTTTTTTTCTTTTTTTTGAGCATCTGGATGATTTTTTTTTTTAAGTGTTTATTCACCTTTGAGAGAGAGCATGGGCAGGAGCTCATGACCTGAGCCAAAGTCAGACACTTAACCAACTGAGCCACCCAGGTGCCCCTGCATGATTTTTTTTAAGCTGACTTATTTATTCTGAGAGAGTGAGAGAGTGGGGGAGGGACAGAGAGAGAAAGAAGGAGAGAGGGAATCCCAAGCAGGCTTCTTGCTGTCAGTGTAGAGTCCAGCATGGGGCTTGATCTCAAGAACTGTGAGATCATGACCTGAGCTGAAATCAAGAGTCAGACACTTAATTGACAGAGCCACCCAAGTGCCCCTGAGATTTTTATTTTTAAATAATCTCTACACTGAACAAGGGGCTCAAACTCAAAACCCTAAGATTAAGAGTTGCATGCTTTACCAACTTAGCAAGCCAGGTGCCTCCTAAGACATTATTTTTGAATTATTTTTTATTTTTTAAGTAGGCTTCATGCTGTGCGTGGAACCCAACGTGGGGTTGGAGCCCAACGTGGAGTTTGAACCCACAACCCTGAGATCAAGACCTGAGCTGAGATCAAGATTCGGATGCTTTAACTAAGCTACCCAGATGCCCCAAGACATTTTTTTTTTTTTTTAGAGCAATTTTAGGTTCAGGGCAAAATTAAGAGGATGGTATAGAGATTTCCTGTATGCCTTCTGTTCCCACCCATGCATAGTCTCTCCTGTTATCCACATCCCCCATCATTGTGGTACATTTCTTAAAATTGATGAACCTACATTGACAAGTCATAATCACCCAAGATCCATAGTTTACCTTAGAGTTCACTCTTAAGTTGTACATTTTGTGGGTTTGGATTGATGTATAATATGTACCCATCACTCCAGTATCATACGGAGTATTTTCACTGTTGTAAAAGTTCTCTGTGCTCTGCCTGTTCAGCCCTCCTGCCCCCAGCCTCTGCCTTTTTTTTTTTTTTTTTTTTTTTTGGTTAAACTACAAAAATAACTTCTTTCTTTTAAACTTTTGTAAAGGAGCTTTATCTGAAATTAATGGAAAACAATCTTCTTTTGGTTTATTCAAATTGTAATTTAACCTATTTCAGGCCACTTAATTACTAAATCCTTATTGATTATTATAATCACATTATTTATTAATTTCCTACAGATTATCCTTCAAATGTTTGCTAGAGAGTCTGGCCTGCCATTATATATCCTAAGCACATACCCATAATGCAGGTGTTTATTCACTAACCCAGATGTAAAATGGTATATATTCAGAGATCTTATTAGTCAAGTGATGATGGAGTAAAGTTTTACAAAATATGTGCAGTCTTCTAGTTCATTTTATGTTTATTTTTTTTAATGTTTATTTTTGAAAGAGCCTGAAAGTGCAAGCAGGGAAGGGGCAGAAAGAAAGGGTGACAGGATCAGAAGTGGGCTCTGTACTGACAGCAGAGAGTCCAATTAGGGGCTCGAACTCATAAACTATGAGATCATGACTTGAGCAGGTTGGATGTGTAACCAGAGGAACCACCCAGGTGCCCCTGTTTCTTCTTATAATTACAGAAGCAAAGACTAGTTCATTTTAGTTCTTTGGTATATATTTATTTTATTTTTTTTAAGTAGCTCCGCATCTAATGCGGGGTTTGAACTCATGACCCTGAGATCAAGAGTCACATTTTCTACCAACTGAGTCAGCCAGGTGCCCCAAATTGTTGGGATATAGAAATAAGAAGACTGAATTAGACCTCACACCGTTTGCTTTATTTGCACCAATTTAAATACTTTTAGTGTAGGATATGGTTTTATGGATCATTTAAGTTTTGTACTATATTAAAATTGAGCCCAATCTAGCTAAGTATTTTTTTTTTAGAGCAATTTTAGGTTCAGGGCAAAATTAAGAGGATGGTATAGAGATTTCCTGTATGCCTTCTGTTCCCACCCATGCATAGTCTCTCCTGTTATCCACATCCCCCATCATTGTGGTACATTTCTTAAAATTGGAATAATATTTTTATTCCAATTAAAACTTAAAACTGGAATAATGTTTAGGCTGCTTTCTAAGGTGGTTCTCATTGATATTTGCATTGTATTCTGTGTAATATTTTAATCCTGGTAGGAAACTTAGAAATCTTTCAATCCATCTTTTTTCCAGCTTTACATGGAGTTCTTTTGAAATGACCTAGACTAGTGGTTTTCAAGCTTTCTTGAACTTATTTTTCCTTCCAAAAAGAAATCTTACCTTGAGCTCTTTATAGCCCATTTCTAAAGCCCTGTGCAGGGCTTGAAGTAATTTCTAGCAACTTAGGGCCTGAAAACAATTCATTTAAGTACTTATTTCATGAGATTGTTGTTTCACAAACTGGTTTGTCAGGTAATCCAGAAAAATGGTGACAAAACATTTTATAGAAATAAGTATACTTTGTATTTGTACATCCCTGCTAAACAGTTTGAAGCCCCTAGTAGTTATTTTACATGTATTTATTTGAGTTATTTGTAATCTGTGAATTGGCTTTGAGATACTGAAAATATTCCAGACATGCATAGCAGGAATTATCAATAAGACCTTGACTCTTAGAACTTGATATGGTCTTCTGCTTAGAAGTCAAAGAAATTGATACATATATATATTGGCTAGCTCATATACTATGATTTAAAAAAAAATTTTTTTTAATGTTTGTTTATTTTTGAGAGACAGAGTGTGAGCAGGGGAGGGCCAGAGAGAAGTGGGAGAGACACAGAATGTGAAGCAGGCTCCCGGCTCTGAGCTGTCAGCACAGACCCTGACGCTCATGAACCGTGAGATCATGACCTGAGCCGAAGTTGTATGTTCAACCAACTGAGCCCCCAGGCGCCCCACTCATATGCTATGATTGATTGAATTTTAGAAAGCAGCCTTGAACGAGTGTTTACGCCATGAGTCTGACTTGATTTTCTTTCGTTTGATAGGAAAAAGCTCCTCTATTTCTGAAGAAAAAGGTGAATCTGATGATGATAAACCAAGGAAAGGAGAAAGACGATCATCCAGGGTCAGACAGGTAATTCAAATACCTCTTAAAACATCTATCACCTCTTGGTATTGCTTTGGCTATCTTCTCCTTCTCTTCCTCAGACTTTTTCAGAGTTGGTGTCTCTTTAGATTTCTGTAGTTATCTTCTTTCTCGTCTCTATCTTTTTTTTTTTTTTTTTGCTTTGGTTTTTTTAATTAAAAAAAAAATTTTTTTTTTAACATTTATTTATTTTTGAGACAGAGAGAGACAGAGCATGAATGGGGGAGGGTCAGAGAGAGAGGGAGACAGAATCCGAAACAGGCTCCAGGCTCTGAGCGGTCAGCACAGAGCCTGATGCGGGGCTTGAACTCATGGACCGCGAGATCGTGATCTGAGCTGAAGTCGGACGCTTAACCAACTGAGCCACCCTGGTTTTTTTAATTTAGATCTGCTCTGGTGTTCAGATTTCTAAGCAAATCTGCATAGAAGCAAATATATAAAATTAAGCAAATATATAAAAATTAAAATTTAATTGTGAAAATTAACAGGCTGGTCTATATTTCTAAAATACATTATTAGAAAAGATACAGTTATTTAATTAAAACTTTAAAGCCAGGGGCACCTGGCTGTCTTCAGTCGGTAGAGTATATGACTCTTGATCTCGGGGTTGTGAGTTCAAGCCCCATGTTGGGTGTAGCGATTACTTAAAATCTTTAAAACAAACAAAAAAATTTTAAAGCCATATGATACAGTATTAAGTGAGCAGAATACAAAATGATATTTGTGGTATAATTATGAGTATGTAAAAGAAATAGTGGGGAAAAAATTAAATATACCAAAACGATAAGAATAATTACATTAAGTGATGATACGTCAGTTCCCCCACCTGCCCTGCTACTTTCTAGATGTTCAGTTTATTTTTATTTATTTATTTTTAATGTTTGTTTATTTTTGAGAGTGAGTGCGAGCAGGGGAGGGGCAGAGAGACAGGGAATCACAGAATCTGAAGCAGGCTCCAGACTCTGAGCTGTCAACACATCCGGACGCGGGGCTCAAACTCACAGACCGTGAGATCATGACCTAAGCTGAAGTCCAACACTTAACCAGCTGAGCCACCCAGGCGTCCAAAGATGTCCAGTTTATTTTTAAAGCTTGAAACTAAAAACTAGTAGCAGTTTCATTATTGTATTCCTTTTGGTCACTATTTTGATGCCTGTAAGAGCTCGATAAGTCATGCTTGTTTACTGAGACACTTGTTTATGTTGCTGAAAACATGTGTCTTTGAGTTTCTCCTTCCTATGTATATCTTGTAAGATACTTTTCTCCTCTGTTGATAGTGAGCAAATATACTTGGAACTATTGTATATCTTTCCTTTCCAGGACACCTGGTTGGCTTAGTGGGTAGAGCATGTGACTCTTAATCTCAGGGTTGTGAGTTTGAGCCCCAGGTTAGCCATGGAGCCTACTTTAAATAAATAAACAAATAACTATCTTTTTTTTTTTTTTTCCAGGCAAGAGCAGCTAAACTCTCTGAGTGCAGCCAGGCTGCTGAGGAGGAAGAGGACCAAGAGGCACCTTCCAGAAATCTACGGGTCAGAGCAGATCGAAATTTGAAAACGGAGGAGGAAGAAGAAGAGGAGGAGGAAGAGGAGGAAGATGAGGAAGAGGAAGAAGATGATGAGGGACAAAAATCTAGGGATGTACCAGTCCTGAAACAGTTTGAGGAAACAGAAGAGAGGGAAGAGATACCCAGAGCAAAACCAGAGGAGGTGATAGAGGAGAGATCCCGAACCATAAGATTCCAGGAACAGGAGGGGTTAGAGAGAGGAGGGAGAGTTACAAGGTCCCAGGAGGAGGCCAGAAGAAGTCATATGGCCAGACATCAGCAGGAGAAAGAGATGAAAACAGTTTCTTCTCTTGAGGAGGAAGAAAAGGAAGTAAAAATTTTAAAAGGCTTCGAGGAAAAATCAAAATCCCCTTCCCCTCCTCGACTGACTGAAGATCTGGAGAAGGCCCCTCTTGTGCTACAACCAGAGCAAAATGCCAGTGAGGAGGAAACTCCCCCACCTTTACTTACCAAGGAAGCATCTTCTCCACCATCTAATACACAACTCCAGAGTGAAGAAGAAATAGAGCCCATGGAAGGCCCAGCTCCTCCTGTCCTCATTCAGCTGTCTCCTCATAATACAGATGCTGAGGCCAGGGAGCTATTAATATCTCAGCATACTGTCCAGTTGGTGGGAGGCCTGTCTCCTTTGTCCAGTCTTGCAGACACCAAAGCAGAATCTCTAGCAGAGAAAGTGCCAGAGGAGAGTGTCCTGCCTCTAGTTCAGAAAAGCACACTAGCTGAATGCTCAACCCAGAAGGGTCTTGAAACTGAGTCAGAAAAATCTGCTCAACCACTCCCTCTAAAAATTGAGGAATTAGCACCGGCCAAAGGGATCACTGAGGAATCTCTGAAACAGCTGTCTTTGGAACAGAAGGAAGGCAGAAGGGCTTCTCATACTCTTCTCCCAAGCCACAGATTGAAACAGTCAGCTGACTCATCCTCAAGCCGGTCCTCCTCTTCATCCTCCAGTTCTAGATCAAGATCCCGCTCTCCTGACAGCTCAGGCTCTCAATCTCACTCATCTCCAAGATCCAAGCAGAGAGATGGATCTCGGGCACGTACTCACACCAACCCTCGTGGTAGATCTGAGATGGACTCCAGATCAACGTCAGAGTCCAGGTCACGTTCCCGTTCCCGTTCCGCGTCAAGCAACAGCAGAAAAGTAAGTGTGGGAGAATCTTGGGTGCATTGATGTTTTTTTATCTTGTACTCCAGTGTTTTTCAACCCCAGGAGAACCTATTATAATTCCTGGCAGGAATGGGAAAAACTATTTTTACTCCCCAGGTCACTTTCCTATCATCTCTGAGTCTGATTTTCAACTCATTGATCCCTAGAGTTCTTTTTCATTTTTTGAGTCCCTTTGATTCCAAAGTTGAATCATTTACCCGTCTCCTTCATTAGACTGTAAACTTGAGGACATGGACATGCCTTTTTACATGTGTATTCTAGTATCCCAGCATCTCAGCACCTTAGTTGGGACTTAATAAATAATTTGGCAAATACTCTAGGAAGTCCAAGAGATCACTAACTCAAACAAGAATAAGCATAAGAGACAGAAGGGTCTAAAGTATTAAACTGAGTCAGCAGAAATTGGAAAACTCAGTGATGTACTAAATACATAATCATATAAAATAATTTGCTTTATGTGCTTCATTTCTTTAGTCTCTGAGCCCTGGAGTCTCCAGAGACAGCAGCACCAGCTACACTGAAACCAAAGATCCCTCTTCTGGTCAGGAGGTTGCAACTCCACCAGTGCCACAACTGCAGGTCCTTGAGCCAAAGGAGAGGACTTCCACCTCATCCTCTATTCGAATGAGGCGTTTAAGCCAACCTGAGCCAGCCGAAAAGCATGTGACCCAGAGGTTACAACCTGAGCGGGTAGGCTGTTATGCCCCCTCCCTAGTGGGAGATGGAGGATTAGGCATGATTTTCCCTTTTGTGTTAGCTGTAAAACTGAAAGGTTGGTCTGGATAAGGTTCGGTAGAAACGTTGATATTTGGGGATACATGGAAGATTCCACTGAACTCCGTTCCGGCTCCCTGGTTCATGAAAGCTCTATGTGAGGCTAAGCAGCAAGGTTCTCATCTCTAGGGCTCCCAGAGTCAACTTCTGTAGAATGTCTCCTTTTTTTCTGCCCCAAAGGAAGCCTTTTCTCAGTTCTCTCAAAAAAATTTTAATAAAATTATTGCTGGCATAGAAATTCTTGAAGTGGCATTCCATTCCACTTTCTAAACTAAAATAATGAAGATATATAGGGCTAAGTGTGGAGCTGCTACTGTGTAAGTCCTGCTCTGCCTTTTACCAGCTCCAGGTTAAAGAAAAGGAACCAAGCAGATTTAAGTACGTTGCTATGTTGTTTTGCTATGTTTGTCCTGACAGGGGAGCCCAAAGAAGTGTGAAGCTGAAGAGGCAGAGCCACCAGCTGCCACACAGCCCCAAACCTCAGAGACCCAGACTTCTCACCTACCAGAATCAGAAAGGATTCATCACACTGTGTAAGTAATCGATCTTGTCTGGGGTATAATAAGGAACTGGGAGTGAGGGGTAGTTATTCACTCCCTGGGGTTCTTCGACTACGCAGTCCTAGTTTCCTTTTAAAACAGAAGGCAGAGCTTTATCTGGACAAAGTCTAGGTTTCAGTTGTCACATTAAGAGCTGCCACCAGAATTCTTAAGGTAGTCTGAAAAGTGGTGGTTAGAGCATAAGGAAACCCATTTCTGGGATCCTCTGGCCAAAATAGTCAGGTCCTTTAAGGAACAGGCGGTAGGGACTTTGGTTTCCAAACTCAAGACAGTGAGGGAGTTGACTCAGGTCAGCTTAACTCAGTCTTTAATTCACGTTTACCAGCTACATCTGAGCCTGGGAACACAGTTTAATAAAGGATATCAAAAGTCTACTGAGAAAGGCACAGGGGGTTTGCTTTTGAGTTTTCGCTGTTTTCCCTGGTTGTTAGCTGTCTTTTTATTAAGCATAATCCATCGTAGTTTTTACTGGATACGATACAGCAAAATATGAAGTGTACATGAAGGAAGTCAGAAGTTTATTTGGGGGCCCCGTAAGACCCTTGGATTGATTTTTGCCATTTATATAATTTGAACTTTTTATTCCTTGTATTTATTTTTAGAAAAATACAGGTAAGAACAGGTATATCATTCAGTATTCTGAGCTAGGTACTATAAATTAAGAAGCATTTGAACCCAAATTCCTGGCTTCAGAGTCCCATGGGAAATGAAAAGCAAAGCATTGTGGAAATAAGATTGCTTAGCTTTTGGACATCAAGAATCCTGTACTGCTTTAGTGAACATCCTGTGTAGACAGTTGACCTAAAGTTGTTCCATGTTGGTTTTATGTCGTTTTAACACTAATACTACCAGTATGATTTTCCCTTTTATGTAAAAGTCTAATAATTTACTCTCTTATGAGAGTTTCGGACTGACTATCTTGCCTCAGATTTTGGAGGGTGGTGGGCAGGCGATTGATTACCTCATTTCCTTATGACTTTAATACTAGTTTCGTACTCTATCTGTATAGTTTTTGCCTTGGGATATACCCTTGCTGCTGTTCAGTCTAATGGTCTTGCCTCTGCTGCCATCTTGTGGCCATTTTTTGGTTTGAATGTCAAAAGTTCACTCGACTTTGAAAAGTTTTTGTTTTTCCCTTTGGGGATGGGTACATTATCCTTTGGAGAGGGGTTTTTCTTCTAGGACCATAAAGTGAAAACCCAGCGGATTCTGGAAGGTGTTCAGGATTCCCCAGCTACACCATCGATGAGGAAATGGGGTGACAGCTTCCCTTCCATATCCATCAAGCAGAGATAATACCTGCCCTCCTCTACCCCATCCCATGGTGGGGGGGTACAGCATGTCCTTTGTGTAATGGCAGTTTCAAAGTAGGTGTTGACAACTTGCTACTAATTGGGCCTGAGGAACTGCCTCCTATGCACCTTGAGAGGCAAGTAATTTTCTGAAAAGGTTTTGTTTGCCCTAATATTCAGTTGGTCTGTGAGATCCTGGCTACAAAACGGCACTTGATGCCATTTTGAAACATCTTTATTTCTGTACTTTTGCATGTAAGCCTGGGACAAGTGAAGCTTGGAGTCATATAGAGTTTTTCTCCCCACATAAAGGTGGCTTTGATCTTTCATTTTACAACTGAGGCAAGCAATCTAGTTACATTGATTCCAACAAGGTGATAGGCAAGTGGCACCTTGGGCAAATACTGAGATTGTCCATTGTTGCCTAGGCAAGCTTCAGTGGAGCAGCCTATAGATTAGAAATGCAATCTGGCCTCAGGAGTAACTCACACACATCCCCTTTACTTACTTTTCCTCTGCCTGTCTTCCAGATGGTCTATTCAGCAGCCTAATAAAAAGACATGCCCAACGGCCAAAACCTGTAGGCTATTCTGGCATTGGATTTGATAAATGAATCTTTGAGAAAAGTTTGCCTACATTTCTGGAGGCTCAGCCGAATCACAACACTCCTCCTAGTCCTTCACCCCTCTAGAGTCCTAGTGTTCAGCCTGGTGGCCAATTTTAAAAGTGGGATCAGCAGTGCTAAATGGAAAAGACTATTTGTGGCTTAACCTTGGTTTTCCAGTGTGTCTCAACAAGAGAGCTAGGGCCTGTTGATTCAGTAAAGTGTTAAAAAAAAAAAAAGACTTCATGGACCTCTCAGCACCTGGAAGAAATTGCCTAACTTTTTCCGTGCTTTGTTAAATCCATTCTGATTGTGTCCTGAGGAATTCTAAATTTATGAGGTAAGGTATCTTGTCATTGCTTGGAATAGTAATTTGTGAGCCCTCAGTCCTATTTCGGTTGGGCTATGTTCCAAAATCCAATCTTTGCCTGCTATGGATATAACAAAAATGTCCTCAGACAGCAGAAAATGATGCTACTCTCTTTTACATTAAAAAAATAGAGGGGAAATAAGAACTTTCGTGTGGGCAGCTGTATCATCCAGCAGTAGTTAATTCAAACTTGAATTTTTCTGAATACAACCTTCCTGAGGACACAACCCTTGCAGGCAATAGCAGTTTTGGACTTTTGGCTTGCCTGAGTATGAAGGAAGGAAATGGTCCTTTAAGCCAGTGTGACAGCGTAATGGTTACTCTCCAGGGGACCTACAGTGCCAGTATGCAAATGATGCATAATTTTAAAAAGTAAAATGTATTATTCTCAATAGCGTTCGCCCACTGAGAAATGAGGATCTAAAGACATACTCCCCAAATCATTCTGTTCTTGGTTATCTTGGAACTAGTATGCTCCTACAGGATTATGTATTTAAGTCTCACTGCCTGGGAGTAGTCACATCCCGTTATTTCTTAGAAAGTTTCATATCAGGTCTTTAGCTCATGAATGTTCTACAGTAACTAAAATTGAGACGTGTATGCCTGTAGAAATTTCCTTTCCCATCAGTTTCTCTGAATCTTGATATGAACTGTAATATGTTACTAGTCTCCAAGTAGTTCGGTTCTTCTGGCCTGCAAATGCTTTGTGTGCTCTTTAATTATAGATAGATATCTCCGACCCCCAGCCCCCATGCAATTTCACAGATTTTTCAAAGATATCAGAAATATTTGTGCAAGAACTTGGTGTGGGAAGGGAGATGTCTGGATGCTTTTTGTCTAAAAGGGGCTACAAAGAAAAGCTGCATGGGGCTCTGACAAGTAGCTAACAAGGTTTTGGGACTGGGCCTGCAAGTAGATTGAGCCCCTTTGGGGGGCAATTCGAAGGATTCATCTTTTTCTTATGAAAATAAAGTCTTGGGAATCTTGGATCCCACAGAATTGTTTGTGGGGAAATAGATGGCACAAACTCACTGTGTCTTAAGAAAGCCAAGGATAACAGGTAAAATTCTTATTCTTGAAAAAACGAGATAGAATTTCCAAGAAAGAAATATTCTTTCTCCAAGGAAGCCGCTTCTGGAGAGGCATATTGGCAGCCCAAACTATTTTAGGACATTTGATGGACAGGGAACATTTATCTGAGGATGTTGGAAGCTAACATTCTTCGTGAGGTAACATTTTCTGTAGGAATTCCATCTACAATAATTTTTAAGAAGAAAACTTAGGGGAGCTTGTCTGGCTCAGTCAGTAGAGGGTGTGACTCTTGATCTGGAGTCAAGAGTTTGAGCCCCACCTTGGGCATAGAGCTTTTTTTTATTTTATTTTATTTTATTTTTTAATTTTTTTTTTTAACGTTTATTTATTTTTGAGACAGAGAGAGACAGAGCATGAACGGGGGAGGGGCAGAGAGAGAGGGAGACACAGAACCGGAAGCAGGCTCCAGGCTCCGAGCCATCAGCCCAGAGCTGGACGCGGGGCTCGAACTCACGGACTCACAGACTCACAGACCGTGAGATCGTGACCTGAGCTGAAGTCGGACGCTTAACTGACTGAGCCACCCAGGCGCCCCCATAGAGCTTTAAAAAAAAAAGAGGAAGAAAACTTTTAGTTCAGCAAGCAATGATTTTTTTTTTTTTTTAATGTTTATTTACTTATTTGGGGGATGGGGGAGGGGCAGAGAGAGAAAGAATCCCAAGCAGTTGTCCTTGCTGCTAGCGCAGAGCCCAACATGGGGCTTGAACTCTGAACCATGATATCATGACCTGAGCCGAAATCAGGAGTCAGATGCTTAACTGACTGAGCCCCAGGTGCCGCTCAGCAAGCAATTATTAAAATGTCCTCCTGGTACCCCCAGTGACAGTCTTAAATATTTATGGAGGATTTCTTTGTGTTAGGCCCTGGGCTAGGGATGTAGCCCCTGACCTTGAGGAACCCTGCAAGGTGGAGGTGAGGGGCAAGTCAACCAGCGGTTATCATACAGAGTGATGAGGTCTTTGCTGAAAACCTGTCAGACCAACTACCGAATACCTTCACGTCAGAGAAAAAGCAGTCTACTCTTTGAGAAAACTCAGAAAAAGTTCCATAGGTGGCATCAAATGAGATAATGACCTATTAAATGTACATGTGTTTATGTATATCTTTACCTTGACTTGGAGTCAAAAGTCATCCAAGCCAGACTCTTAAGGGCGAACTCATCACACTTCCATGAGATAGGTATTGTTGTTATCCCCACTTTACAGATTAAGAAAGAGATACACAGAATCAGAGATTTGCCCAAAACCACAGAATTTGTATGGGAGCTGGGGCAGGCCATGACTAGGCCCTAGCCAGTTTGACTGCAGAGCTCTCAGTCTTACTGGGCAGACAAGGACCACTAAGTGAAAGGAAATGTGTAATGTGTAAACATGACCACTTTAGCATGTGGTTGGCATGTATGAGATTTTAAGCATTGGGGAGTAAGTTTTATTCCTAGCTAAAAGCTCTGGTATTACAGATGAGATAATACCAAGCTTTTGGTTAAGTACCCAGGAGCTTGTCTTAGTGTTAAACCTCTGCTGCCACTAGGACACAAAAGGAGCACCTTTGCATTCAACAAAGCAGTGTTTTTGAACATCTCCTGAGTGCTTTCTTTGAATGGTTAGAGTCAGCTTCCTATTTCACATGTAGTCTGGTGAAGATGCCCATGATTAATAGTTTCTGTTTAGTTCCCAAACACTTTCGGCCCAACAGATATCCCCCTACCCCTGCCCCAGGTAACTGCTGTCTTCAGTTTCTCATCTACTTCAAGCCTTCACCTTGGAGTCCTTGCTCCAAAATGTGGCCTTCGTGCTACAGCTACCCAAGGTCCCCCTTGCCCTGTTTATCCTTTTCCTTTCTGGCTCCAGTGGACCCCGGGGAAGGGTGACCTTATTAAAGACTCTTTGAAACAAAGTTGTCTGTCATCTCTTTAGAGACACCTCTCCCCCTCTCTACTGGTAACTCAAAAAGGAACTGTCTCTGCTATCCACTCCTCCCACCATCCCTGGAGAAAGGACAGGTTGGAGTAATAACACGTGGTCATTGCTTGGGGTGAGCAGCTAGCTAGCTGCTATAGTGATTGGATAGTGCCAGTTCTCATCCCACCTCCCTGCCATGAACAGCTGACTGGCTTCTAGGATGGGGGGGAGGTAGACACGTAAAAAATTGCTCAGGACCCTCCATTCTGTGTCTCTTTCAACTTTGGCTTTGTTGTCTTCCTTTAATCATTTTTCACTCCCAGCTCTGCTGTTTCCCTTCCATCTATTCTCTGGAATCTTCCAAGCAAGCCGCTGTAACTTTGTATGCCCTCTCCACCCAGCCCCCTCCCCCTCCCCCTCCCCCTCCCCCTCCCCCTCCCCCTGGGAAGACAAGGAGAGCGCACCCTCTCCCTGTGGGGATAGGCCTGGGTAGCTGTTGTAACCTGAGAAAAGAAGGAAAAAGGCCAGGCCTATTGAGCCAGCAGTGAGCTCCCTGTGGCCTGCCAGAGGATAAGAACCTTGCTCACTCAGCGCCCTCCCTTTTTTCTTTCCCCTCCCCTGCTGCAGCAGGGCCCTCCCCCATCCGCACACACGGGCTGCTGGGTAAGTGGCAAGATGGCTCCCCTGCATGTCTCCGGCTGATCGCCGCCGCTCCGCCAATACAATAGAGCCAGCCACTACCAGCAGCCTGGCCCTCTTCCTCCTCCTTCTCCAGAGAGACCAATCCAGCCGAACTCGGGGTTTGCCGTGAGGACTTAACGCTTATCTCTTAAAAGCCAGATCTATTTTAGCCTCCCCTCACCACCACCACCACCACCACCACCTCCCCTTCCATTTACCATTTTTTGGATCCCCAATTGCTGCATCTCGATTTTCTCTCTCTGGATCGGGTGGCTGGGGAGGAGGTGGTGGGCTCTTGGGACAAGGAAGGTGTTGTGGTTTTTTGGTTGTTTTTTTTTTTTTTTTTTATAATTTTTTAGGATTTTTTTTCTTTGGTTTTTGTTATTTCTTCCATTCCAGAAAGGGATAAACAGCACTTCCAGGGGGAGAAAAAAAATCATGTTATCAGAAAGCAAAGAAGGGTGAGAGCCTCACATTTCCATGTATCCCTTTACCCCACCACTTTAGCCCACCTCATCTTCCTTCTCTTCCCCATGGCTTTCATTCCGTCTTTCGTTTTGGTTTGTTTTCAATCACTCTGCTTTCCCTCTTTGTCCTTCCTGCCTGATTTCTAATTGGCCCAACTTGCCCTCTCCGTGTGGGAAATAGGTATTTTTGGGATAAGTCTTTTCTTTAGATTTAGGCAGTTGAATCGCGTGTTTCTGTGGGGGCCGGTTAGCTGGGGGCACAGTTCCGATTTTCCCCTCCCCCTTCCCATGCATCCCTCCCTGCCTGCTCTGGGGAGGCTGTTCTGACCTCTGAGTGTCAGTCAGCCCGTTGGGAATGCTGAATTTTCTGGTGGTGGTTATCGGTGGGGGGCTTGGTTTGCCCTCTCCTGAGTCTTAGGCTCCTGCTCATCTTAATTTGGGGGAACCCAAACACTGGGAACCCCAGTGTTTGGTGGTAGTGGGGGTGAGGTTAGAGATAGAAGTTAGGGATGAAAACAGAAAAAGGGGATGGAAAGATAGTTTATCTGAAGTGAATCTTTGGGATTCATTGCCTGAAATGGGAGCTAACTTGTGTGATTGAGAGTGGGGGTAGGGGGATTCAATATTGGGGAGGCGATACATGGTGTGGGGGGAGGGTGTGTCTTGACTAGGAGGCCTGCTCTCTTTATCTCTTGGAAGTTGGAATGAGGGAGTGGGAGAAACTGGGCGAAAGCCGAATATAAGAACAATTCCTACACCTCTGAGCAGGTAAAAGTGGCCTGATTCTTCTCTGAGCTTTCAAACTCCAGCAATTGTAGCTTTTTCTTTTTGGATGACAGAGGGTCCTTGTTGAAGCTTGAACCTTCATCAGCCCTGCTTTCCCTGCAGCCCCCTCCCCCACAATTTCTCCATTCCTGATGTTTCCAGATCCTGTGGGTCAGTAGGTTTTATTAAGCAGTTGATTATAATAAACACAAGGTTGGAATCATTTGCCACAGCCACGGACATTATTTCTCGTGTTTTTAAGTAGTCAAGCTTCCTTTAACTTCTCATGCAATTTTGTTAAAGATGCCTGTGGCCAGGGGATAAGGAGGCCACAGGATTGTGGGCAAATCACAATGACTTTTGAGGGACTGTTTCAGAGAGGGATGTTACTCCTTTCCATATAAGAGTACTCTGGTGAATTACCTAAAAACAGTTGGGAGTCCTGACCTCACTCATCACACCTTTATCCTATCTGAGCAGTGAGTGGATGTGGATGCTACAATCTGTGCTCTTTCCCCAAAGAAAACAGTTTCTCACTTTTCCTGTGGGGGCATGGTCTCTAGTCTGATCTGAAAAGCAGCCCTCCCAACCCCACCCAAGTGATGAGGCATGGGGGTTTCCTGACCCAAAACCTAACGTCTTGCTCTCTCTTCCCCTTGGTTCTTTCCTGCCCTTCCCTCCGTACCTCTCCCCATACTGTCAGTGAGGAGAAGGAGGAAGTGACCATGGACACAAGTGAAAACAGACCTGAAAATGAGGTTCCAGAACCCCCCGTGCCTATTGCAGACCAAGTCAGCAATGATGACCGCCCAGAGGGCAGTGCCGAAGATGAGGAGAAGAAAGAGGTAAATTTCCAAGCCACCTGTTGGGGTGGGCGGGCAAGAACGGGCCTAGGGGAGAGAGTAGACCACTTTGATGATCCCTCTTACACAGTGGGATAGCTTTAAAAAGAAGGGACTAGACAGACTTGGATCAGGATAGGGCCAAGGGAGAATTCGCTGGTTTAGCAAGGGAGACCCCTTGTGATGGGGACAGGGCTCATTGGTTCCCCTTTCCCTGTTGGGGAAGTAGTGTAGTGCAGAGTGTTGGAAGTTTGTAATGAAAGGAAACGTCGATTAATGGCCCTTTATCTAAGACCCAGGCCCAGCTTTCCCTGCTACCCTCTCGAGCTTCTCCCTGTAGTAACTGTTAGCTTTCCCTCCTTTTTAAAAGCCTGTGGGAGTTCAACGCCATCTAGTGGGCTGTGGTGGTTCTCAGCTGACCAGCCATGCTGAGGAATTTTTGTTCCTCCTCTGCCCTCTAGTGGTCATATTGCAGAGATATAGCTACTTAAGCCAGCACTTGGGTGAGCCTGGAGGCCCCTTCTCCATTTCTCTGACCCCTCTACTTCCTTTTTTTGGCATATATATTATCTTGTGTCCTGCACCCAATTCAGGGGGTTCCCCCCATCAGAGCCAGCGAAGTCTTCTTGGCTCTTAAAGTAATAGAGAAGGAGTTAGCTGGGTTTGGGAGTGGGATAACAGGATGGGAGGGACTGTCGTGTGTGTAGCCTTTCTTTGGTGTGTGTTGCGGGGGTGGGGGCCGGTGAAAGTGATTTGATGTGCAGAATATTATTTATTACAAGGTCCTTCTTCCCCGTAAAACTTTGTCCAAGTACCTCATGTACGGTAATCCGCCCGTAAAATAAAACCCTGCCCAACTGGCCAATCGCTGATGCCGCCTCTTCCTCTGGACCCACCCGCTGCTACTGAGCTGCCCAATCAGAGCCGAGTCTGCTATCCAGGTGTCTTGGCCAGAGGGGGGCATGTATATGGGATCCTGTGATGGGCCCCCTTTTGCCTCCCTGCCTTGCTTACATCAGGGGGCCAAGAAGAACACTGTTCTGGAGAGACTTGTATTGAGAAAGCAAAAAACATTTGGAAAGGGGTGGACTTGCATCATCTCCCTATTTGGGACACCCCAAGAAGAGCTTGTGTCAGTGCTGGGGCGCCTGCCCACATGCCCTTAACCCTTTTGAGGACTGTGGGTTGCCTTGTTTGCTGCAGACTGTTGGGATCCCCATCTAGGGCACCAAGACCTCCTAAAGAGTCAATGTTTGTGATCACAGTGCCATGCTGTAAAATTCCAAGTGGAGGCTCTCGGCTTAAGCTGTGACGACTAGGAACCCTGCAGAGAAGTCTAGGGTTTGAGCCCAGGGATTTAATGCTGATGACAGCCCAGCCATGTATCACCACTTGCTCATCAGAAGGACTTTCCTTTGGTCCCTGTTGTCCATGGTGAAGGGCAGCATGTTGGTTGCTCCGGCTTCTCCTCCATCCCTGGAGGCAGGGCCTCATCCATCCATCTGACTGGAACCACTGTCTCAGCTGGAGTCCCTGAGGAGATGCCACACACAACTCTCAGAAGAAAAGTATTCTGACCTTGCTGCTGAATGTGTGCCAGGTCCTGGGGCTACCCACCTACTACCCCCAGCCTGCCTTCATCAGAGGCTCCATGATCCCACTCGGTGAGAGGACCCCCTCCCCATTTACAGGCAGAGGAGAAAGGGACTCTGGAGTCATCACCTGGATTCCAAGTATTGGGTGGTGGTATTGCTGCATCTTGCCACTGGTGGACATAGGGTCCTGCCTGCCTGTCACGATAAAAGGCCAGGACTATTCCTGCTACTCACAGGCCATCTCATCAGGGACTGCAAGATGATGCCCCTACAGGGCTGGGACTGATGTCTCTGCCCCCTTTCCCCCCGTACCCCTCGCTGAGCCTGGCCACCACCAGTGAACTGTCTTGACATCATGGAAACTGGGCAGCGTCCCCCCACACGTTTTCCTCCCGCCCCCCCTGCGCCCCTGGGAGGACTCTGGCAGTGCCGTGCTGACCACCACGCCGTGCGCCCACCTTTTTTGCCAACCCAACCCCCCACCAATTGCACAGCGCCTAGCAGGGAGGGCTCATTCTGATTGGACCGGCGGTTGACTAGATACAGTACACAGTGAGGTGCGATTGGCTGAACTGAAGATCCCAGGTGTGAGATGGTACCTGGAACATTTGTCATATTCCTAGTTATTTTCTTCTTTATTTTCTTCTTCTTTTTATTTAATATTTTATTTTAATTATTTTCTTTTTCTTTATTTTTCTGATTTCTTTATTGGATTTATTTATTTGGTTCATGTTTTTCCTGTTTTAATTAAGACCTCTTTTTTTTTTTTTTTTTTCTTTTTTTTTTCTTTTTTTTTCCTCTCACTAACTTACCCATCGAGAGCGGCCCGGCTAGGGGTCAGGCTGGCCCTTAACGGAGACCAAGGAGACTTGGTTAGACGACACAAACGGGGCTGGGGGGTGGATGGGGAAAGGGGATTTCATCAAGAGGGTCCTGCCCTACCCTTTAGAAGGGTGGTAGGTCTTAGTTTTTCCAGAAATAAGCACTGAAATCTCAAAATGCTCTAATCCCCTTTTCTCTCTCTTCCTCTTTTTGCTCTGTCCATAGTCTTTCTCCCACTGAGTGTTTGGGGTAGAAATTTGCTCCAAAGCAGGTTTGGGAGTTTCTAGTCCTTGGCAGAGCCCCTAAGCCTTAAGCCCCGGTTGAAAGGAACCAGGAAGGCTCTGCTAGAGCTCTGTACAGTGGTTAGAAAGTCTGAGGCTCCCTGGGGACAATCTGCCCATCATAAAAACCTTTCTGTACCAAAAGCACCTTTAAATTCTTTCTGCCGGCAGTTGACTAGGGAGCCTCATCTCCAGTGGGTCTGGTGCTGCCCTGTAGGGGTGAGGACAGTCTTAACAGTCTGCTGTCCAAGTGACTCACTGCCAGTGTCAGTGGGTGTCAGGCTGGACAGTTATTCCAAAGGTGGTTTTCCTTGTTTCCTCATGTTTTCTGAGAGGACTAGATGACCCAGTTCTGGGCATACCTTATTGGGCTTGGTGTCCTCTTGACCCCTAGAGACCATGGAAGAGGGCATGACCAATGCCTTTAAAGGGCTGGGAGGCTCCTGAAGTCCTCTTCCAGCTTATTTCTGGTTAAGCTAATACACAGGTGTGGTATGGACTAGATGACTTTTCCCTGCTGTGATGTTTGATTTTATTTTTTTCTCTAACTTGCATTGATTCTGCTTCGTTTTTGCCGTTTGCCGCTTCTGTTTTGGTCTCTTGTCTGTCTCTGTGTCTCTCTCTCTCTGTGTCTTTGGAGCCTATGCTAAGACTGCCCCATCTAACCTCCTTCCCCCCTCTCTGTGGGGTGTGTCTCTTTCTCTTTTTTTTTTTCCCCCCCTTTTCTTCTCTATACAGAGCTTGCTGCCCAAATCATTCAAGAGGAAGATCTCCGTTGTCTGTAAGTCTAGCCCCAATCCCTGATAAAGGTCAAAAGTAACCATAAAAATGAGTTTATAGAGAAATAGGTTCCCATTCTTTCTCCATGGCATTCTTGGGTCACCTCTTCCCATCCCACTCCCTGTACCCAGCAGATTTCCATCTTGGCCATTTTGTAATTCAAAACCTCAGACAATCCCTGTCATTTTTCCTAGGTCACATTTCTTTCTTAACTAATGAGACACACTGCGAGGTGTCTCACCATTTCCTGTTTAGCCCTACATGCATTTCCTTGTCCAGGTATCTGAACCCTCAGAACCAGGAGTAGGTTTGAGGGATTCCCATATAATGCTTATCAGTTTATATTTTCTTCTGAGAGAGAGTCTTAAGAGTGCTCACACCTCAAACAGTAACATTTTTAACATTTTCCCACCAAGAAGTTCTAAATCCATAAAAGCGTAATAAATCTTTGTAACTTAAATATGAGATCATAGTGTGAAAATGAATGTGAAGCAGGATTAGATATGTCACAGTCTTAACTTTACTTAGATATTGGTATCACATAGCCGTGTTTTCTTGTATTCATATGTCCTTCTCAGTCTGCCTTCTCCAGTATGTTAGCTATTTTTGCCACTAAAAGTTTAAACTTCACACCACCCTAGTTACCCATCCCTCATTGCCTTTAGAGATTAGTAGTTTTCATCTGTCAGGAAGTAGCTCCAGTCCTTTTATTGTTCACTCTGAAGCAATGTTTCCCAGTGCCCAAATAAAATTTCCTTAAGTTAACCTTTTACTGAAATTCCAGTCGAAGGCTATCTGTATGTGTTATGGTGTGAACCAGCAGAGGACCTGAGACCATCTAACTGTTGGGTCCTGTTTCTTGGGGACAGCAGCTACCAAGGGGGTGCCAGCTGGAAACAGTGACACAGAGGGGGGCCAGCCTGGTCGGAAGCGGCGTTGGGGAGCCAGCACAGCCACCACACAGAAGAAGCCCTCCATCAGTATCACCACTGAATCACTCAAGGTGAGGTGGGAGGAGCCGGGGAAGGGAGGACGAGACACATTGAGGTGGGAGTAGACACGGGCCCAGTGTAACGGGGTGGGGGGTATCTGTGTCCCAGAGCCTCATCCCCGACATCAAACCCCTGGCGGGGCAGGAGGCTATTGTGGATCTTCATGCTGATGACTCCCGAATCTCTGAGGATGAGACAGAGCGTAATGGTGACGATGGGACACATGACAAGGGGCTGAAAATATGCCGGACTGTCACCCAGGTAAGGCTTCTGCACCCCAGTGTCGGGAGGGGGCAGTGGACTCAGAGCAGGCAACTAAGGTGGAGTTTTAGAAGGGAAATCTGCCATCTGTGCAGAGGGTTGGGTTAATTGCCCTTTTGGATCAACAGACTACCAAATCTAACCTGTTGTCTGTAATAATAAAGTCTTACTGGAACAAGGCTATGCCAACCCATTTATTCTTATCTCTCTGGCTGCTTAAGTGCTAGAACATCAGTGTTGAATAGTTGAAACAGAAACTGTATTACTCACAAGGCCTAAAAATATTATCTTGCCATATACAGAAAAAATCTGCCCATTCCTGTCTTAGTTTTCCTCATGACAGTTGAACCATTAATAATCCCAGGATCTGGTGGAAGAGAACTTAATCTTTCTCCTAGTTGAAAGAGCATGCTAGGTTAAATGTACCACCCCTCTTAGGAACAAGAGATTGAAAAGAATGTGCCAGTTTGGTGTTTAAGAATTCCTCCATTGTCTGATACTTACAGGTAGTACCTGCCGAAGGCCAAGAGAATGGGCAGAGGGAAGAAGAGGAAGAAGAGAAGGAGTCGGAAGCAGAACCCCCTATACCTCCCCAGGTTTCAGTAGAGGTGGCCTTGCCCCCTCCTGTGGAGCACGAAGTAAAGAAAGGTAGGTGAAGCATGCAGTTCTCTGAATTCCCAGAGCACTTTATCTGGACCTCTTTTAAAGCATTTAATGTTTTCTGCCTTTTATTTTAGTATTTTGCATATCTGTTTTACTTCCGCCTCCTTGTTACTAAGCTGCATGAGAGCTAGGTTAGAATCTTTCAATCTCCATAATATGGAGCTTCACCTTGCACATTATAGGTGTTCAGCACATTAGGTGGAAGAGTGACTACGTGGTGGAGAATAAGAAAAAAGAAAGGCGTATCAGAGGTAAAAGAGCCAGCATTGCTCCCTGCTGAAAACCGTTTGTGTGCTCTTTTTGATAGTGACTTTAGGAGATACCTTAACTCGACGTTCCATTAGCCAGCAAAAGTCTGGAGTTTCCATTACAATTGATGACCCAGTCCGAACTGCTCAGGTGCCCTCCCCACCCCGGGGCAAGATCAGTAACATCGTCCACATCTCCAATTTGGTGAGTCGGCATTGTTTCCCCACAGCACAACATTGTTCAGTGGTTAAGAGTTTGAGCTTTGGGTTCCTGTTTCTTAGCTTCAGCTCCTAGATCTGTCAGTTATTCACTGAGCAACTGAACTTAATCTCTCACAACCAGTTTCCTCACCTGAAAAACAGGGACAAAGTATCAGCCTGTAAGGTTTGTCTGGAGGATTTGTGGAGGGCCTGGCACATAGTATCTCTGTGTTACCACTCTTTTCGCTTCCCATGCAAGAGAGTTCCTGACCCCTTTGCCCTCACCCAGACTTTGAAGCTGTCCTCCTGTGCCAGAGATTTGGGGAATCTGAATACTAGTTACAGTGTTGTTCTTGCTTTCTTTAAGACTCTGAAACTCTGTTTTCGCTGGCAGGTGCGTCCCTTTACTTTAGGCCAACTAAAGGAATTGTTGGGACGGACAGGAACTCTGGTGGAAGAGGCCTTCTGGATTGACAAGATCAAATCTCACTGCTTCGTAACGGTGAGGAAAGGATGCTGATCCTCTAGGTTGTGGCATAGATTTCCTTTTGTGACTAATGTGGGTGGAATTGAGGGCCCTGTGGCAAGTGGGAGGGATTGAGGCCTGTTGTGACCCTCCACCTTCTCCCTTCCTCCACCAGTACTCAACAGTAGAGGAAGCAGTTGCCACCCGCACAGCTCTACATGGGGTCAAGTGGCCCCAGTCCAACCCCAAATTCCTTTGTGCTGACTATGCTGAGCAAGAGGAGGTAAGAAACCTAGAGAAAGGAAGGAGGGGCAGGGGAGGCCATTATCTGCTAGAAACCAGCTGAGATCCTGGCCAAACCTGCAGTCATTGAGATTCCTTCTCCCTCTTCTCCCTCCCCCTTGGTTCCTTTAGTTGAACCATGGGGCTCCAAAATCTGTATGCCCTGGTACCTGGGCTCCTTCAGTGGGAGTGATATCATCTCCATCCTGACTGTCCTTGTCCCTCCTCTACCCACAGCTGGATTATCACCGGGGCCTCTTGGTGGACCGTCCCTCTGAAACTAAGACAGAGGAGCAGGGGGTACCACGGCCCCTGCACCCCCCGCCCCCACCCCCAGCCCAGCCACCACAGCATCCCCGGGCAGAACAGCGGGAGCAGGAGAGGGCGGTGCGGGAACAGTGGGCAGAGCGGGAACGGGAAATGGAGCGGCGGGAGCGAACTCGATCAGAGCGTGAATGGGATCGGGACAAAGTTCGAGAAGGGCCCCGCTCCCGATCACGGTCCCGTGACCGCCGCCGCAAGGAACGTGCGAAGTCTAAAGAAAAGAAGAGTGAGAAGAAAGGTACTTAGTGGTGGGGGCATACACACCCGTTAGTAGGGGTCCAAATGGGATGGGACACAGGGTCAGAGGCATAAAGTCTGACTTGCTTTCTTCCACTTCAGAGAAAGCTCAGGAGGAACCACCTGCCAAGCTGCTGGATGACCTTTTCCGTAAAACCAAGGCAGCTCCCTGCATCTATTGGCTCCCGCTGACTGACAGCCAGGTGAGTGCTCACCTTCCTGCTCCACTCAGAGTAGCACCCAGTCTTGCCGGCAGTCTGCAGAGAGAGTCACGTGACTAGAGGGTTGAGTAGGCCCAGGTGTTGGCTTAGGATAGTAAGGGGAGAAACTAAGCATCACAGAAAGAGGTAGTTTTAAGAACCACGTGCCAAGTATGCCACAGAGAAGCCAAACCCAAGAGGGTAAAGGTTGACACAAAGACAGGAACTGGGTTTATATAGTTGTGTCAGCCATGCCTCTTGGAAATTGATTTTGGTTAGCCAAGAAATCCATTTTCTTTTAAAAAAAATTTTTTTTTTTTAACATTTATTTATTTTTGAGACAGAGAGAGACAGAGCATGAACAGCGGAGGGGCAGAGAGAGAGGGAGACACAGAATCTGAAACAGGATTCAGGCTCCGAGCTGTCAGCACAGAGCCCGATGCGGGGCTCAAACTCACGGACTGTGAGATCATGACCTGAGCCGAAGTCGGACGCTTAACCGACTGAGCCACCCAGGCACCCCAAGAAATCCGTTTTCTAGATTCGTCCACTTCTCTGCTTTTTTATTTCTAGGACTTTTTTTTTTTTTTTTTTTAATTATTTATTTATTTTGGGCACCTGGGTGGCTCGGTTGGTTCCATGTCTGACTTCAGCTCAGGTCATGATGTCACAGTTCAAGAGTTTCAAGCCCCCACGTTGGGCTCGCTGCTGTCAGCGCACAGCCCACTTTGGATCCTTTGTCCCCCTCCGCCCCCACCCCTGCCCTGCTTGTGTGCTCTCTCTCTCTCTCTCTCAAAAATAAAAAAATTAAGAACATTTTTTTTTTTAATTATCTATTTAAGTGATTCCTACACCCCGTGTGGGGCTCCATCTCACAACCCCAGGATCAAGAGTTGCATGCTCTTCTGACTGAACCAGCCAAGCACCACTAGGATTTT
The DNA here is from genome assembly GCF_018350215.1 of Panthera leo. Lineage (NCBI taxonomy): Eukaryota > Metazoa > Chordata > Mammalia > Carnivora > Felidae > Panthera > Panthera leo. The sequence continues at coordinate 73,380,176 of NC_056684.1, read as the reverse complement.
TTGCTTTTTACTTGTTTGTTTGTTTGTTACTTGGATTTTTTGCTTTTTAAATTTAAGTTTCTTCGTGATGGGCCTTTTGGGAATTTGAGGCTGATATTACTCAACTAAACAGAAAAGTGGTTTGTTCACATCTAGGTAGCTAGGGAAATACCAGAGGCCAGGCATGACTGGTGCCACTACCTGTTGTGGGTATAAAAGGTAAAAACTTGGAGGGATTAGGACCCCAAGACAAAGAGATGTGATTGCTGACACTTCTTGCTTAACAGCAGAGCTGACAGTGACCCTGAGCTAGGAGGGCAGGGTCCAGATGCAGATAGACAAAGCAGGACTGGCATGAGCAGGGCCAAGATGCCTATTCTCTACATTTGCTGCCTGCTGCAGATTGTTCAGAAGGAGGCAGAGCGGGCCGAACGGGCCAAGGAGCGGGAGAAGCGGCGAAAGGAGCAAGAGGAGGAAGAGCAAAAGGAGCGGGAGAAGGAAGCAGAGCGGGAAAGGAACCGACAGCTGGAGCGGGAGAAGCGTCGAGAGCACAGCAGAGAGAGGGACAGGGAAAGAGAGAGGGAAAGGGAGCGTGACAGGGGTGATAGAGATCGGGATAGGGAGAGGGACCGGGAGCGAGGCAGGGAGAGGGACCGCAGAGACACCAAGCGCCACAGCAGGAGCCGGAGTCGGAGCACACCTGTGCGGGACCGGGGCGGGCGCCGTTAGCTGGGAAAACTTGAGAGGGAGAGCTGCAGGCATCAGCCACCCTGCCCTGGGGGGTTCGAGGCCACAGAGGGATAGGTACAATCTCTACCACCCTATAACCAGGGGTCTTTCACATCTTTTACCCAGTGCTGAAGTATGGCTGCCACCTGTCCCCACATACCAAATGGAGTAGTGGCCATCTTCCCCCCCCTCCCCAAAGCCCCACCCCCATAACCTATCTCTTGGGAGTTTGCCCTCTTCTCCCTCTCATTTCCCATGTTAAATCTGAGAGGGAAGAGCTAGGTTAGGGAGGGAGGTGGTTGGCCCAGAGGTGGGGAACAGCCAGAAGCCCCACACCTCTTTCATTTTTCCTCCATCCTGCTCACCACCTCCTTTGGGTACTCACACCCCCCTCTTGGGAACAGCCGGGGCCAGGACTGGGTCACCTATGAGCTGAATCAGCATCTCCTCCTGAGTCCCAGGGCCCCTGCAGTTCCCAGTCTCTTCTGTCCTGCAGTCCTTGCCTCTTGCCCACCGGTTCCACTTTATATCCACCTTTTCCTTTTGTTCAATTTTTATTTTTATTTTTTTTATTATTAAATGATGTGGTCTATGGAAAATAATAAAAATCTGACTTAGTTTTAACTAGTGTGTATTACTGGCCTTCCTTGGGCAGGGCGTGGGGGAGAGCCAAACTGAGTTGAAGAGGACTGGTAGCATGGAAGCACCACTGTTTGCACTCCATACACTTGTTCAGGAAGCCTGCTGCTTCCTGGAGCAGGGAATTCCCGCCCTCCATCTCTGCCTTGGCTGTAACTACGTCGCCACAGAGGATCTAACTCACTGGAGGGCAGAGAGGGGAAGACCCCTGCCAAGAGGAGTGTTGGTTGGAGGGTTGAGGAGGTTCCCAGTCCTTCCTGTGGTGTAGGCTTTTGGTCACCTGCTCGCCTCCTTCAAGGCGCCTCCCACGGCTGCCGCCAGGGGGCGGCAGCCACTAGCTCAATGGGAACCTGTAAAGGAGCTTCCCAAAAAGGCTCCACTCCCCACCTCCGTCCCCTCCCGCTGCTGGCGTGCCTCGGGCCCTGACCTGTTCCCTGGGCTCAGCCCGCGGTCTCCCTGGACCCTTCTGCCGGGCTTAAGCGCTGCCCCAGTCGGCCCGCTCTGGTGCCCCGCACCGGCCCCCCCAAATGCCGCCGCCTTGTGGCCGGGGTTTATAGCCGCCCCAGAGGCCGCCCCGGGAGCTGGAGCCGGGCCTCTCCGCAGCGGGCTCCTAATTCCCCGCCTCACCACACGCTCGCCCTTCGCCCCGTTGCGGGCGGTGTGCGGGGGCCGCTCGGCGCTCCCGGCTTCACCCTCTTCGCCAGCCGTTGGAAGACGGCCTGGCGCCGGGGCCTGGACGTCCTCCCGCCCGAGTGGCCCGCCGGGCGCTGCGGGCCCGGCCCGGGAGGGGCGCTGCATCTGTATGCGCCCGGCGGCCCGGCAGCGCCGCCCCCGCCCCCGCCGCGCGGGCCCGGGCTGGCCGGGGAGGGTCGGAGGCTGGGCTCTCTCCCGCGCGCCGCGGAGCCGCCTCGCTCCTCCGCAGGCGGAGCCTCCTTCCCCCGCCCCCTCCGTCTCGCTCCCTTGTTCTCGCCGGGGCCGCTCAGACCTGCAGCGGAGCCGCGGCGCCCGCTCCGATCCGCTCGGGGCTGCGCCCCCGGGACCCGGCGACGGGGGCGGGCGGGGACGCTCCCCGCCGGCCTGGGCCTCTCGGCACTGCCAGGTAAGGGCGCCTGCCCCGGAGCCCGGGGTCGACAACCCGCGGAGGGGCAGCAGGGGGCCCGCAGCCTGCGGGTGTCTTCAGAGCGGTGCGCTCCGCGGCTGGGAGCCCACTGCCCGCTCCCGTCTCCCGCGCTCTACCTCTTTCCCTTCTTCCCCGCACCTACTCTCCCTCCTTTCCCCATTTTCCTCTCCCTCGATTTCTCTTCATCCTGCCTTCTCTCTGCCTGTTTGCTTCCTCCGCCTCTTCCCTCTCCCTCTTGCCCTGTCTTTCTCCATCTCCTCTTCCTCTTTGCCTTTTCCTTCCCCTACCTTTCCTTTCCTTTCTCTTTGCCTTTTCCCGCTCTCCTTTCCTTTCCCCGTCCCTTCCCTTTCGCCTCCTCTTCCCTTCCCGCTATCCTGTTTCCCACTCCTCCAGCCCTTCCCTTCTCCTCGTCCCGCCTCCCGCTCTGGTCTCCCCGCTTCCCTCCGGCTTCCCTCTTCGGCTTCCCTCTTCCCTCGGCGGGGGGGGGGGGGGGGGGGGGGGGGGGGGGGGGGGTGGCGCAAAGGACTGGCAGGTGTGTATCTGCTCTGGGGAAGGAGGGGTGGCAGCCACAGCTACCTGAGGGATGCCCCCCAGGAGGAGAGGGAGGAGACAGCAGTGGGAAGGGTCCTCTCTCCAGCTCCCTTCCCGAAGCCCCTCCTGGCCACCCCCTCTCCCAGATTGAAGTTCTCCAGGCCTGGCCTGACCCCCCGTAGCTGAGGGCTGCCCCTGTCTGCCCATCACACACAGAAAGCCCCTCTGCCCTCCTCCCAACCATTCCCAAGCCTGTTACCTATGACTCTTCTCTGCCTATCACACATCCAGGCTGCCTCCTTTGATCTCTTTCCTTGTGTCTCTTGCTGCCATTCTGTCTCAGTCTGTGCCGGACAGTGCCTGAGTCTGGGTCTCACCCTCAGTAACGTTGTATCTGTACTCTCTGCTCTCCCTTCTCAGCCTCCTGGCCCTGGCCCCCAACTCTACCCCCTCTTCTTTCAGGGCCGGCCCTCCACTCTGGAGTCCCCCTTCAAGGACTTCAGCTGGCAGTATGAGCTGGGGGCAGGTTCTGGAGAGGTGGGGTTCTCCGTGAAAGAGGGACTTTCACAGGCTCGCAACCCTGTCTTTGGCTGCACTCCTTGTCATTGCTCAGCCTGACCCTAGACACCCTGACACCACACCTCCATGAGTCCCAGCCTCTGGATTTTAAGCCCTTTCTCTGGCAGTCCCCATCTCCTCCAACCCCCTGGCTGCATGCCCAACCTGGGAGAACAGGAGCCACATTTAGGGTTCTAAACCCTTCCGGCATCCCCTCTCCTGTTTTCTTCCCCAGCTTCTTGACTCAGAGTTGACTGGCCAGAGATTTATCAGCTTGTAGGGCTGGAGGTGAATACAGGCAGAGCCTGGGTGGAGAGAAGGATCAGACTGTCTGCTCTCAGTCTGGGTTCTGGGCAGTGGGATGTCTGGTTCCTTGGAGGTCTGATCTTCAGCATCGAACTTTGGTTGGGGGGTGGGGAGAGTTAAGGGTTTCTTTGACCCTGAACAACTACCTGTCCTACAGGTGTGGATCCATGGGGTAGCTCCAACGCATCTGCCCCTCTGCCCCGGCCAGCTCATGCCTCAGTACCCAGGGACAGTGAACAGAGCCCCGGCTGGAGCCCAAACATGTGGGGTCTGGTGAGGCTCCTCCTGGCCTGGCTGGGTGGCTGGGGCTGCATGGGGCGCCTGGCAGCCCCAGCCCGGGCCTGGGCAGGGTCCCGGGGGGGCCCAGGACCAGTACTGCTACGGAACCGAAGGAGCTGGGTGTGGAACCAGTTCTTTGTCATTGAGGAATATGCCGGTCCAGAGCCCGTCCTTATTGGTAAGGTAAGGATCAGCCCTTCCCATGTCTACCTTGACTCTTGAGGCCCTTGGGCCCTGCCCTGCAACTTTGTCACTTCTACAATGACCTTGGTCCCTCAGGACTCCCAACGTTCCACCCAGTCATAGACTTAGACTCTTTAACCTTCTGTCCCTATGCTTGGAACCCGCTGCCATTTTTCCCTGACCCCTACAGCTGCACTCGGATGTGGACAGGGGCGAGGGCCGCACCAAGTACCTGCTGACCGGGGAGGGGGCAGGCACTGTATTTGTGATTGATGAGGCCACAGGCAATATCCATGTCACCAAGAGCCTGGACCGAGAGGAGAAGGCACAGTACGTGCTGCTTGCCCAAGCTGTGGACCGAGCCTCAAACCGGCCTCTGGAGCCCCCTTCAGAGTTTATCATCAAGGTGCAAGACATCAACGACAATCCACCTATCTTTCCCCTCGGGCCCTACCACGCCACAGTGCCCGAGATGTCCAATGTCGGTGAGTACCCCAACTCTGACCATCCTGGGGTCCGTCTCCTGGAGCACCCTCATCTCTCCTTCCCGCATTGCCATCATGTCTGGGTCCCCCTCATCTGCTGTTCCTTCCCACCTGGCCCTGCCCCTGCTGAGTGGGGGTGCCGGGACGGCCCACAGGGACATCAGTGATCCAGGTGACGGCTCACGATGCCGATGACCCCAGCTACGGGAACAGCGCCAAGCTGGTGTACACCGTGCTGGATGGACTGCCTTTCTTCTCTGTCGACCCCCAGACTGGTGAGAATAGGGCTCAGGAACCTGGGGGGGCAGCCATGGGAACAGGCACCCCCTGACCCCTCGTCTCTCCCCAGGAGTGGTGCGGACCGCCATCCCCAACATGGACCGGGAGACACAGGAGGAGTTCTTGGTGGTGATTCAGGCCAAGGACATGGGCGGCCACATGGGGGGGCTGTCGGGCAGCACTACAGTGACAGTCACCCTCAGCGATGTCAACGACAACCCCCCCAAGTTCCCTCAAAGTAAGGGGCCAGTGCTGCCACCTGACCCATCCTTTGACTGCCCCACCCCCTACGGCCTCTGGAGAAGTCTTCTCTCCCGCCCCTCCCTTAGCCAGCCCCCAGGAGAAGGAAGTGCTGGGGGAGGGAGGAGGGCTGGGACCCCTCTAAGAATGTTTCCTCTCCATCCACACCCAAGGCCTGTACCAGTTCTCTGTGGTGGAGACTGCTGGGCCAGGCACCCTAGTGGGCCGTCTGCGGGCCCAGGACCCAGACCTGGGGGACAACGCCCTCATGGCATACAGCATCCTGGACGGAGAGGGGTCCGAGGCCTTCAGCATCAGCACAGACTCCCAGGGTCGAGATGGGCTTCTCACTGTCCGCAAGGTTAGTCTCCTGTCTGCTAACGCTTGCAGACTCACTCATGCGTGCCTCCTGCCCCATGAGGCACCCCTCTAACTGGTCTACAACAGACTCGGGACCACGTTTGGAGCTTAGGGATCATGGTCATCTAGTCCTCTTTCAGATGAGGGACTGGGGCCCAGCAAGGGGGAATGACTGGCTCAGGACTATTTATGTAGCCAGTCTGTGGTGGAGCTGGAGGCACACCTAGAGTTACGGACTAAGTCATCTGCCTCACTCGGACCACTGCAGCCACTGCCTCTCAGGTGCCCACCTCTCCTGTCAGGTGGGCTGAGCACTGGTTGCATGGAGAGGGGACCTCTCTCTCACCTCCTGGGAGCTTGGGCCTGCCCTGGTTTCCATGTGCCTCAGTCACTCCCCGTCCCCTCCCCATAGCCCCTAGACTTTGAGACCCGGCGCTCCTATTCCTTCCGTGTGGAGGCCACCAACACCCTCATCGACCCAGCTTACCTGCGGCGAGGGCCCTTCAAGGACGTGGCCTCGGTACGCGTGGCTGTGCAGGATGCCCCAGAGCCCCCTGCCTTCACCCAGGCTGCCTATCACCTGGCAGTGCCTGAGAACAAAGCTCCCGGGACGCTGGTGGGCCAGGTCTCAGCCTCTGACCTGGATTCCCCAGCCAGCCCAATCAGGTGAGCTGGGGTGTGGGCAGGGGAAGGGCCGGGACTCAGGGAAGGAGCTCAGCAGCAGGCTATTCCCACTGAGGATGGGTCCCCTTCATGGAAAAATCACACTCACCTCCTGGCAGAGGTCTCCCACTCTGCGGGGCTGGGGGCCAGGGGAGGGCTGGAGGACCTGGCTAATTACCGCTCTCCAATTCCACCCATCCCTCTGAGAGGATAACAGTGGCACTTCCCAGTGGCGGTGCAAGCAAATGCAATCTCTTGCGAGGAGCTTGGTGGATGGGTGATGGCTACCACTATTGCTTCACATTTTACCAAACGCTTGACCACATTCAATTCTCACGACAGCCCCGTGAAGTAGGCATGATCATCACCCGTTGTTTTAGAGACGAGGCCCCGAGAACTTAAGTTACTTGCCCAAGGTTACATCGCCAGAGTTGGGATCCAAATCCGGATTTGTCTGCCTTGAGAAGAGCCACTCTTCCCACCTCTGGGCATCCCTGTCACAGGAATGAGGGAGGTGCTGGCGTCATTGCCATTTTGTGGTTAAGTAAGGAGAGGTTGAACGATTCACCCAAGGTCACACAGCTGGTCTGAGGCAA